>NC_088678.1:46696731-47317495 GCF_950023065.1 Planococcus citri
TCTGAAACTTACAAAAATGTATTAGAAAAATGCAATAGTTCTTTCTCATCATGCAAAAGTTCTATATCTCATCATGCAACAATTCTATATCTCATCATGCAACAATTCGTGTCTCAATTTCACGAATCTAGCCAAACCAAGTGGCTTAGTACAAATATCAGCAAGCTGATCTTCTGTGTCAATTTTCATAATTCGCACCTCGCCGTATTTGACACATTCTCTAACCAATTGTTCCTCTTCCTCAATTACATGCTTGAGTTTAGGTTTACTAGTAACAGTAGTGCATTTGATAGCTGACTCACTATCACAAAATGCAACCACCGGATATATATAATCTCGCATCACACTTTTAATTGTGCTTTGAATGCACTTCATTTCTCTGATACCTTCATTTAATACTCTAAATTCGGCTTCACAAGTGGAAGTTACGCGCCTCCTTCGTTTTCTTGCAGCCCAAGAAATCACATCTCCAAATACTTTAATAATAAAACCTTCAGTAGTTTTATTAGAGGGTTTCAGATCTCTATAACTGGCATCGGTATAAATTTTAACTTCATCTGTCAAACTAGAATATACTAATTTCAAATCTCTTGATCCTCTCAAATATCTAAGTACACGTTTGGCTCTCTGCCAGTCATAATTTGTCGGATTTGACATTTTAGTTGATAATTTGTGCACAGCATATGCAATGTCTGGTCTAGTACCATCCGTCAAATATCTTAAAGAACCAATCAACTTTCTATAAGGGTACTCAGTTGGTTCTAAGAGTTTTCTCAATTCACTTCCCTCGTCACTTTCTTCAATGGCTTTTAGTTCTTTGGTCATCACACCTTTTTCTACCATAGGTGTTTTAACAATCTTACAATTACTCATCTCAAATCGATCCAAAATATTATCGATATATTTTATTTGATCGAGAGTAATAATTTTCTTACCTCTGTCTCTCACAATGTTAATGCCTAGATATTTTTGCGGCTCACCTAAATTACTCAATGAAAATGTAGCAGACAACTTTTCAACAATCTCATTCAATTCTATGGTATTATTACTCAACACTAACAAGTCATCTACATAGATCACTATTATCACTAATTTATTACCAATGTATTTGAAGAAAATACACGGTTCATTTAACTTATTTTCAAAACCTAATTCCTTGAGTACAGACTCCAATTTTTCATACCACTTCTTAGGACTTATCTTCAACCCATACAATGCCTTTTTCACTCTACAAACATAATTCTTTCTCTTGGTATTATCCATTGCACCTTCAGGAACTTCCATAAATACTGGCTCATCTAACTCTCCATATAAGAATGCCGTCTTTACATCAAGATGGACAACATTCAAATTTAGTTTATTTATTAGAGAAAATATGACCCTAATATTAGGCAATCTTTCAACTGGTGAATAGGTCTCATATAAACCATACTCAGTCGGATCTTCAAAACCACGTACAACAAGTCTTGCTCTATATCTCACCTCTCCAGTAACGCTAATTTTCTTTCGAAATACCCAAGTGTAAGTCATCACTTTCTCATGAGGTTCAACTTCGTCTCTCTGTATCAAGTCCCACACATCATTATTCTTCATCGATAAATTCTCATCATTCACTGCTTCACTCCATTTCTCACAATCTTCACGTGAAATTGCATCAGCATAAGAAACTGGATCTTTATTTATTACAGCCTGAACATCTCCATAATCTTCAAGTAAGGCCAATGCAAGCAACTTCTGATGAATATCAGACTTAATTTCTTCCTTCTCAGAAAGTATCTTTTTTGCATCTAGTCTCGTGAATGGCTTATTCAAACTAGTCCTTTTCAACGCCTCTAATTCAGAAATCTCATCAGAAAACCATTCATAATAATTCAACTCATCATCAGGCAAAGGAATAGCATTTGGTAAATATGTCTTAAGGTTTGCTAAGCAAATATATTATAAATTAACTTTAAGCTGTATTCTTTAATAATGTTCATAAGTAAACTGATTCTCATACGATATACAGTCCATAATTTATTGAGTTTACAACCAAAATTGGTCCTCCGAGCCGGATGCAGAATGTCTTCTAGCAGACGGCAATCAACGGTAAATGAGCAGTCATCTGCTCAGCAAGACGATGGTACTGGCGACGATGGAAATTCATCAACAAGCAGTTTCGACGACAACCAGTCATATTGTACCATCATCTATAACGGTCTCAAAAAGAGTACAGATGAAAACGAGCCGATCCCGAATGTTAAAGAAATACTCGAGGAAGAACTGAAAGACCTGCAGTTGCTAAAAACGAAATACGACGAAAAATCGATTGATGCAGAACTGGATGGCAACGTCGATTTGGTTCAACGTGCTGCCTTTACAAAGCTATATAAAGATAATCGAAACAAGATTCTGCAACAGCTTACCAATTTAAAAGAAGTTAATACTGACGAAAAAGACGTTAAACTACCTAAGTTGAATGTGCCGAAATTCTCTGGTACTCAAGCAGATTGGCTCACATTCCGAAATATCTTTACTACTGTGATTCATAATTCGTCAATCACCAAATTGAAAAAGAACACGTATCTACATTCATACCTCGAAGGTGAAGCCTTGAGCCTAATAAAGAATCTTGATATAGCTGAAAATACATACGACGAATGTTGGGATATTATCAATCTTCACTACAATGATCCGCATCAGCAAGTATCGTCGCACCTATCAGCTCTCTTACATCAGCCTTCGATGGAAAAACGAGCGACGTTGAAACAAATTATTGGATCTTTTCGACAGAATTTTGCCGCATTTCAATCGATCGTCAAAGAACATAATTTAGATGCGATATCCGAAGTAATGATCTCCTTGTTTCTGTCCAAGACTTCAAAAGATCTACGTGGCGACTGGGAAAAAGAAGTCTCTTTAAGAAATCGCTTCTCAACATTTAATGAATTTCTACAGTATATGGAGTCACAGTCGAATGCTATTGAAAGAAGCAACCCTTCCTCTTCGATAAAACCTCGTGCAGTCGTAATGGTAGCAACAGGCGATCAAGAGTTGAAGAAATATTGTTTCTACTGTAAAAAACCAGGTAATCATTTTATTCACCAATGTGAATCCTTTCTAAAACTTGATCAAAATTCTCGTAACTCGTATGTTAGAAAATCACGCTTGTGTGCTCGTTGTTTAAGACGTAAATGTAATTCCTCTTGTAATAAGTTTAGTTGTAGAATTTGCCGTAGGCCACATAATACTTTGATTCATTGCGACCGTCCTTCATCGGTCACAAACCAAAATTCTAATTCTCTTAATAGAGAAAATACTGATGAACCACCTGTAAAAATAAGCAAGGATAATAATAACTCTGATTCTTACAAATCTCTTTCATTCCAAGAATCAGCAAAATTTCCTATTCTTGCATTACAAACTTTTGGAGCTCTCAACATAATGGGTTCATTATTGTCCACCATAACTGTACAAATTGGACACCATTACTATAAAGCTCTTTTAGACTCTGGAAGTCAATTCAATTTTATCACAGAGAGATTAAGATCAAAACTAAATTTACCTAAAACAAAAAGTGTCCATCAAGCCATACAAGGAGTTGGTGGCCTTTTTATGAAAGGTCTAATGACTAGCACAAACATTCTGGTAAAATCAATACACACGTCATACAAACTATCTCTAGAGTGTCTAGTAATTGACAAACTAATTGACTATCTTCCAAATGATTATTTTTCCATTGAAAGTTGGAATATCCCTTCTCACATGCAATTAGCAGATCCAACTTTCAATATACCATCAGAAATAGATCTACTTATTGGATCTAATATCTTTTGGAAGTTATTAGGGAATTCAAAATACTCTTTACAAAACAATCTACCAGAACTCAGAGATACCAGATTTGGTTGGATAGTAACAGGCCAAGTCACCACTAATACAACCACAGGTTCATGCAACCTTATATATAACGAAAGTAAACAAATTTGTGACCTTCTAGAAAGATTTTGGGATACAGAAACTTTAAAACCAGAAAAAAGGGAATGGACAGCAGAAGAGAAATCTTGTGAAGCTCTCTTCTTGCAAACAACAAAGCGTTTATCTTGTGGACGTTTTATAGTCCATCTACCTTTCAAAGAAAATCCTAATGAAATAGGAGAATCAAGAGATTCAGCTATTAGACGATTCCATTTCTTAGAAAAAAGGTTACAAAAAAATCCATCTCTTAAAGAAAGATATGCTGCTTGCCTTCAGGAGTATATAGACCTCAATCACATGAAAGAAGTAATTCCACTTCCTGGGCAAAGCATGTATTACATTCCACATCATGCTGTAATAAAAGAAGAATCATCAACAACTAAATTACGAGTTGTCTTTGATGCTAGCATGAAAACAACAAATAAAAAATCGTTGAATGATATTCTTATGACTGGTCCTGTAGTACAATCTGAATTAATCTCAATCTTGATGAGATTTCAAACACATAAGTACGTGTTTACAACAGATATAACCAAAATGTACCGACAAATCCGTGTTATCACAGAACATTCAATGTTTCAGTGCATCCTTTGGAGAAATTCTCCAACTGAACCATTAAAAACATATGCCCTCAATACAGTTACATTTGGTGTATCTTCATCACCATATCAAGCCACCAGATGTTTAACCTATTTGGCTGAAACTGAAAAAATCAAGTATCCTCTAGCTTACCCTGTACTATTAAAGGATACTTACATAGATGATATTATTTCTGGCGGAAATACAATTTCTGAAACTTTGAAAATACAAGAACAACTAAAAGAACTTGTTGAAAGTGCAGGACTTCCACTAAGCAAATGGTCAGCCAACCATCCATCTTTATTAGAACAAATTCCAGACTCTCAACGAGAGAAACTTAAAATTCTCTCGTTGGGGGGAGAAACTGGGATCACAACTCTAGGTATGTGTTGGTTACCTAAAGAAGATGAGATCTTTGTAAAAATCAAAGATATAGAAGGAGAAGTAAAAACAAAAAGACAACTTCTTGGCAAAATATCATCAATATATGATCCTCTAGGACTAATTGGTCCTATTACTATTATTGCCAGATTACTAATGCAACTTATATGGAGTGTTACCATTGATCAAAAAACATTAGATTGGGATGATGCGATTCCTGATAATATATTAGATCAATGGAAAGTCTTTTCTTCACAATTGAATTTACTTTCCCAAATAAGAATACCACGTTATTTATTTACTTCCGAAGATCAACTCTTCTGTGAATTACATGGTTTTGCTGATGCTTCTGAACAAGCATATGGCGCAGTGGTATATATTAAAAGTGTTGATATAAAGGGAAATGTCAATATTAAACTAATTAGCTCCAAATCACGTGTTGCATCTCTAAAGAAAATATCTATACCTCGTTTAGAATTATGTGCAGCTTTATTACTCTCAGAGCTAATAAATAAAGTAATTGAAGCATTTTACAATCTTCAATTCACAAACATACGTTTGTGGTCAGATTCAACAGTAGCTCTATATTGGATTCATACTCCCAGTTATAAACTCGAAACTTACGAAGCCAATCGAGTACAAAAAATACAAAATAGTACAAAAAACTTCCAATGGGATTATGTTAAATCCGAACACAATCCAGCTGACATAATTTCTCATGGCTTACTTCCACAACAATTATTACAATCACACTTATGGTGGAATGGCCCTGATTGGCTCAAAACAAGTATTAAACCTTGGCCAAGAGAAATGAAGTTTACTCCTTCTGATAATCCTACTCAAATAGGAATCAAGAAAATAAAAAACATAGTGGGAATCACTGTTATTTCAAATCCTATATTCACTAGAATTTCAAATTTTGATAAATTGATTCGTGTCACTGCATATATGTTGAGATTTTGTGTCAATACCAGAGTAAGAAAAAGGAGTTTAGGAAATGGTCCTATTGTAAGTGGACATTTAAAATACTTTGAACTACAAAATGCTCTAACAGTGCTTACACGCACTGCTCAAGAAGAATCTTTCTCTTCTGAAATTAAAGCATTAAAAAATTTGAGTTCTGCAAAAATCCTCAAAGATAGTCCACTAAGAAACTTGAATCCATTTCTTGATAATCAAAACATACTTCGAGTTGGTGGTAGGTTGGATGCTTCGTATCTACCTTTTGATCAAAAACATCCCATGATCCTTGATAGGCATCATACATTTTCAAAGATGATAATTCAACATGAACATTCAAAATACTTACATGCCAACTCACACTCACTAAGTGCCATTATACGAAGACGTTTTTGGATTCCTAGATTACACACAGCAATTCAAAATTGCATTAGAAACTGTGTAAAATGTTTACGATATAATGGAAAGGTCCAAGAACAATTCATGGCTAATTTACCAAAATCTAGGGTTATACCTAACAACCCTTTTCACATAACTGGTGTTGACTATGCAGGTCCTGTCAATGTAAAATGTCATGGTGGAAGAAACAAAGTTGTTTTTAAGGCATATATTGCAGTATTTGTATGCTTTGTTACCAAAGCAATACATCTTGAATTAGTAGGCAATCTCTCTTCACAAGCATTCATAAGTGCTTTACACCGTTTTATATCACGCAGAGGGCTTCCAAAGGAAATTCACTCTGATAATGGCAAAACCTTTGTTGGAGCCAAACCAATTCTAGACAAGAATTTCAAAGAATTCTTGCGAATAAATCACGATAAAATTATAAATTTTGCCCAAACACAAAACATAGAGTGGCATTTTATACCACCATATGCACCACATTGGGGTGGCCTATGGGAAAGTAATATTAAAAGTATAAAAAGACATTTACGAAATATTACATATGACTCACACTATAATTTTGATGAATACACAACATTACTATGTCAAATTGAAGCCATACTCAACTCAAGGCCATTAACGCCAATAAGTAATAATCCAGATAACCTGGAAGTGCTGACTCCAGCACATTTTCTTATTGGAAGACCAATTACTTCTTTGCCAGAACAAAATTATATTAATATTCCAGAATCTAGACTTCTATATTGGCAACAAATTCAAAAGAAAACACAAATGTTTTGGAAACAATGGTCTTCTGATTACTTACACACTCTACAACAAAGAAATAAATGGCGTACAAACTCCAGAGGTCTACAAATAGGAGATTTAGTAATAATTAAAGAACTAAATCAACCTCCTGTAAATTGGCCTATGGGACGAGTAATTCAATTACATCAAGGAAAGGATAATCGCATAAGATTAGTAACTTTACAAACACATAAAGGACATATTCAACGAACAATATCAAATCTAATATATTTACCTATTAATTAAAATAGGTAATGGACCTAATCTAAAATCTGGTACCAGTCTCTATGGATAAATTTAAAAAAAAATAAATAAATATAATAACAAAAATATATAAACTCATCCATTTATAAAACAAGTTGAAAAGGTCCTATTTAAAAAGTCCTTACAAAAAAAAAAAAAAAAACTTTCCTTATAAATCTAAATAATGTATATTCGATCCCTTCAGATCGAATGGGGGGAGTTTGGTAAATATGTCTTAAGGTTTGCTAAGCAAATATATTATAAATTAACTTTAAGCTGTATTCTTTAATAATGTTCATAAGTAAACTGATTCTCATACGATATACAGTCCATAATTTATTGAGTTTACAACCAGCATTCATTTTCAAAATTTTACTCACATCTTTATAGACAACACCTCTATTAAGTCTCACATCTCGAGTCTTGACAATCTCGCCTGTTTGAATGTCTAGCAACTTATAACAATTTGATTCATAACCAACGAGAAAGTACCTTTTCAAGTTCTCTACAGGAGACTCTTTCTGAACATAAGTACGAGAATCAAATTTTCTCAGATCACTTCTTTTCAAAACCTTTCTATAAGCCAAACATCCAAAACGTGCCAAATGATTTATCTCATTTGTATCTCTAGGATCAAACTTAGATAACGGAATCTCAAAATTTATGCCTTTATGACAAGTTCTATTCAACACATATGTGGCTGCTTCTACAGCCAAGGGCCACAGGTTTGCTGGAAAACCTGAATCGAGCATAAAACATCTCACTGTGTTTTGAAGTTTACGATTCCATCTCTCTGACTTTCCATTCAATTGTTGAGTATAGGGAGGTGACACGTCAATCTCAAACTTCTCCCTATCTTTGACCTTCAACATTTCACCTAAAGTATACTCTCTAGCACCATCACATCTCAAATAACAAATTTTCGCATCATGACCTAATTTATTTCGAGCACTCACCAAAAATTTCTCAAAATAGCCAACGACCTCATCTCTAGATTTCATACAATAAGTATAGGTGTACCTTGAATACTCATCAACGAATGAAACAATATAGCATTTTCTCTCTGGGAAGCTCACTGGCTTAATCGGTCCCATAATATCTGAGTTCACAATTTCTAATGGTTTCAAGGCTACTCTCCTATTATTCTTAAAAGGTAAACGAGCCATTTTGCTAGCAATACACACCTCACAATCCAGAATAGAATCATCAAAATTAATATTCTCAAGTTTCTCATGAACAGTTGCCATTTTCTTTAAATAGGTTCGAGAAATATGACCTAAATTTTCATGAACTTTGAAACCTTCAGACTTTTTCAAGACCTCAGGTGTCTTGTTATCAACCAATCTAACCTTTTTATTTTCTATCACATCAGGTTCATCATTATGATCATAATTTCTCTTTCTAGTGCACACACCACTCATTATAAACTTCGTTTCATTGCAAAATTCCAAAATTTGCTTCTCATCGCACAATTCAAATTCAACGAACCATAAATTATTCCGATATACGCCATTGATTATAGTTTCATTTGATTCAGGGTCAAATATACGCACCACTTTTGAATTCAGTAACACTGAATAACCCAAATCAGTAAATTTTCTCAAGGATAGTAAATTTTCACTTCCTTTATCTGAATATAGCACATTGCTAAGTACAGATACTTTGTTTTTCTCATCACACACCAATACATCACCACATGTAGTAATGACCAAATTGCTATCATTACTCGCACCTATTAAGGACAGCCTATTGTTTGGCTTCCTAATATTAATCAACGCATCTCTATCTTTAATTAAATGTTCGCACGCACCACTATCTGCAATAAATGAGATCAACGACTTACTTTTACGTTGAAGCTGCAGAAACGCACCACCTATATTATTTTCTGCCACACCTGCTTCATTTCGGTCGTTTACTCTATCTGTAAAATTTTATTTCTTTTTAGTTATAGCAGTCTCCCCCTTCTCCTGAGACCGCTTGAATTTTCTTTTCATACCTGTTCTCGGTGGATTATTTGAGTCAGAGGACATTCCTTTACAGGACGATGAAATATGCGTTGCATACCTTTTACACTTATAGCAAAATTTTATACCGCTATTAGGGTCGATAGGACACTCGTGAGATTTGTGTCTATTTGCGCCACAATTATAGCAATGTTGCTTTGGATCATTAAAGAAAGTCCTAGGCTCATTTCTAGGTTCATTTCTTTGAAAACGTTGAAATCCACGTCCACGTCCTCCTCGTCCAGATTGTTGACCTCGACCTCGCCAAGAACTACGCCCACGACCTTGCCAATCAGGATTAAAATTTTGACCACCAGAATGGTAACCACGACCACCACGATTACGACCATGAAACACAAACGCACCCTGTTCACCTGAAACATTTGATTTCCAGGTTCCTTTATCCTTTTCATTAGCTTCGAACCACAAGGCTAACTTGTATAGTTCCTCATAATTTTTAGTCAGAAAGCGGTTTTCAGCGGTAAGTTCAAATTGATCGAATTCCTCACGCACAGCTATGATGAATCGATTACATTTTGCTGAATTGTCAAGGGAGCTACTTAACATTTCATACTTTTCGACAGCTGCCTCAAACCGAGCTGCAAAAATAGCTACAGACTCTTTACGTTTGTTAAACCTGACATCTTCGAGCTGCTTAAGTAGGGTTGATGAAGTAGTGTTAATTTCTGCGATTCTAAATTCACGAATTTTGAGGATAGCCTCATAGGGATCTCGAATGCTGATTATTTTATTGTGATAAGTTTCGTCAATACGATTGATCAAAATGTGTCTCACCTTTGCCTTTCTCCGTTGAGTCTCACCTTGAGTGAAAACTCTAGGAGGGGCTGTAGTAGGTTCAACAATATCCAATAAATTCAAGGCGGACAACTCACTCGTAAAATTATCATACCACACATCATACCTTACATGGGAAGTAAGCTTATAATCCGTTCTAATATTCAAATTAACGCTACGCTCACCGTCTGCTTCTCCGGGGTTCATGTTTCGTAACAATTCGCTATTCTGCTGTATCAAATTTGAAACCAAGTCAAGTAATTGATCTCTAGATTGATCTTGAGGAGGTATTGAACCACCTCTTCCATCTTGACCACGACCTTCACCTTGGTCCTGACCTCGATTACGACCTCTACCAGATCTCAACATATCTGAAATATTCGACGAATCAATTTATTCAATTTATTCAGATTCAAAATTTCAGATTTCTGACCTCAGCTTTTGTATATGGAACACTCATAAACATCAGCTACACGTATTCTCAACTCAGCCTCAGTATACGGAACACTCATATACATCAGCCATACGTAAGTAATGTGCTCAAACTATTCAACTGTTTCTCAAATTTGCTCATATGTCAAATTATTCGATATTTTTCTCAGATTATTCAAATTTAGAAATCACATTTAATGTCACTCGTAAATTGATCATTAAAGTATAGGTGAATACAGTACCCACTCAAACTTAATAATCAATGACCTCAAACTGTAGGTAGGTATATGGAACGCTCATATGTCCGAACCAAACAGTCATCTATCAAAAACCAAAATTCAAAAATCCTAATTACACGAACTGGAAAGTTAAATTTATCAGCTCACGACATGATATCAAACTAGACTCTTATGTTCTAGTTTAGTAAATTCACAGCAATCTACACAGCTCAAAATATGATATCAAACTAGACTCTTACGTTCTAGTTCAGTAAATTCATAGCAATCTACACTCAAAATTTGCTCCAGTAAATTCATCATCATAAATCCGAAATTCAAAGACATGCACATATTAAAATTCAAAGACACATCAAAATATTCAAAGTCTAAATAATCAATATCGACTCACCCAACAGTTGATAAGAATACTTCGAGAAATGCGTACGTACGTCTTTTCTATACCACGAGAGCACAAGAGCACAAGAGCACAATACAAGTTATCACCTTCACCAGGTAGCACAATATAAATATCGTATTCTCATCTCAACTCTGTGCTGGTACCTTGCAGAGGTTGCAGCTGCATGTTTCTTTCCACCCCTTTTTATCATCTCTAAAACTAGACGATATTTTTATTTTTCATTTCAAATAATTGTCAAAAATCGACATATTTATGGCTTGGTACCAAGTCTCGCATCTCACAACAAATATACAATATTCACTGCGTTGTTACATTTATTCTAGAATGATAACGATTTTATAAAATCAATTTCCGTTCTCACGGTGCGTACTGCTCATTAACTAAACGCAGTAAAAATCAATGCACCTTTCCCACGATGCGTACTGCTCATTAGGCAGTAAAAATCAAGACAGTAATAGTCAACGCACCTGCACATGTGCCCGCATCTCACATCTCACAATTACCATAGGCGTCTCATAGGGCCAAACAAAAAATAAAGTCGTAACATCGACTGCGCGCATCGCATCTCGTAGGTACTCGTATTTACATACTGGACACTATCAAGGGCTGTGTCCATGCCAGGTACAAACAACGCTGTTAAAAATAAAAGGCCGCGTCTCGCCATCTCACCAATGTACCTCTCGTACCTACTGGCCATCGCATCTAACCGGCAAGTTTATCTAATAAAAGATAACGTTGACAAAAGTAACTAAAACCCTGTACCTATCACAGGTAGTAACTTTGTCTACGGCTGCACCAAGGCCGCATGCCGCCACCACACCATATCGTTAATGTTTTAAAATATCATCCGCGGGTATGTCCATGGGGGTTCCCCTTCATAACGCATCTTGGTGCCTACAGCTAGGGTAGAATACCTTACGCTGCTCTATCAATGTGTATAACATGCACACATTTACGTACCACATACTAACACACCAATATGGCCATATAAACGCACCTTAGATAGGTAGGTACCTATCATACACATACACCACATATTTATATCGTCTATAGATACGTATTTACGAGTATTTAATTCACATGCAACATAATCCAAAATATTCTACAATATTCTACTCGTATATACCTGCCTAAGTTGCGCAACTTTAGAGACTTCTAGTAGGTATCATAATTTGTAATTCATAACTTCGTAATTCGTAAATAATCAAGCAATAAATAAAGGAAACAATCATACCCATCATGTACAAAACGATACAGTTATTAAATGAAACGATCATACCCATTTGTCAAAAGTACCAATCTCCGAATCGCCAATTTCTATCTTCGTAAGTGTCTGCTTTTTCGTTTCCTCAGCATCTTGTCTCTTCTATGAATATTCGAATATTCGTTCCGGGGGGGATACTCCGGCTGCCTCCACCATGTTGGAATAACTCAAATCGTATGTACTCGCGAATCGTAATATTATTAAATAAAAACACCATCGGGGCTTGAAGCCTTTATTTAGAAAACAAAAACATCGCGTCTATATACACGTACATATAGCCAACTTCTATACGCACGCAACACAATACTACAACTGGTTCTATATAGCTAGCCAGCCAGCCGCGTACGTATACTCGTAGGTATCCCAGTTGACCACATGCTAGCAAAAAGCTAGCGTTTTATTCGCGTTTTGATAAGTTGCTAGCAATTTACTCGCTTTTTGTGGCCAGCAATAATTGTCTCGCTAAAAGTAAGCGATTTTCTTGCAGTTTTTCACTAGCAAATTCAATTCTAGCAATTTTCGAGCTGTTTTCCAGCGACTCTCAGCTAGCTTTTACTTCACTTTAACTTGCTCGCCTTATGCTAGCGTATTACTGACGGATTCTTGCTCGCAATTCTATGCTAGGACAGTTTAAGCAATATTCTCGCATATCTCAGCTAGCTTTTACTTCACTTCATACATGCTCGCCTGATGCTAGCGTATCACTGATGGATACTTGCTTGCAATTCTATGCCAAGAAAGTTCAAGCAATATTCTCGCATATCTCAGCTAGCTTTTGCCTCACTCTATACCTGCTCGCTTAATGCCAGCGTATCACTGACTAATATGTACCTGCTCACAGTTTTATGATAGGAAACTTCAGGTAATATTCTTGCATCTCTGAGCTAGCATTTACTTAGCCATCTGGCTCTAGAAAAATGTAAGCATATCTCTAGTTTCTGCATCTGGTGATTTGGCGTTTTCTTTGTACATAGTCAAATGATAGGAACGTGCTACCAGATCTTACGCATTTCTCACCAATAAACCTTTTTCTGCGTTACTTATAATTGTAGCAAAATGCGAGCAAGTATCTTTTCCATCCCTCAGCATGCATACAAAAATCATTAAAAATATTCCTGCATATGACAATAGGAGTAATTGCACCACCCCCCCCCCCCGGATGATCTTCCGGGGCAACTTTTTTCTTAAAGGGGACAGCAAAATTTCATCAAATGGACATGGAAAGCTGTAATTTACTCTACACTCCAATTTTAACACCTTCTGAAGACGACTTCAGGTGGGTTCAAGTCATTTTAGAGCCTCCAGTAGGCTTTTGAAACTTGAAATTCCCACAACATTAATTTATCAATTGGAGTTGGCAAGCTGAAATTTACTTCGCAGGTTTCAAATGGTTTTGAAGCTTCCAGCTACTTTTAGGAAATTCCAATTTTCCAAAAAACGCCATACAACCTTCGAAAAGTCGCTGGAGGCTCCAAAACGACTTGAAATCCACAAGCAGTCGACTTCGTAGCGTATTAAAATTAGTTTGCAGAATAAATTTCGACTCTCCATCTCATTGTCAGTTTGATAAAATTTTGTGAAAATTTAAAGTTTCAAAAATCTGCTGGCGGCTTCAGGAATTTTCAAAGAGTCGCTGGAGGCTCCAAAACGACTTGAAATTCACCTGCAGTACTTCGTAGCGTATTGAAATTAGTTTTCAGAATAAATTTGAGCTTTACAACTTCAATTTGAGTTTCAAAAATCTGCTGGAGGCTCCAGAACTGCTCAAAATAAGTTGAAACCGTTTCCCATCGATTTGGCATGTCGAAAATAGGGTATATCCCAAATTTCAGGTTTCTTGGTCAATTTGGTAAAATTTTGATTTTTTCTCACATTTTGGCCAAAATTTGATTTTTGAAAATTCACCAAAAATCGAAAAAGGTACTTTACCACTTGAAATTTTGACAGGTGATGAATTTTTGCATGATCTTTCGATCTACGTTTGTAAGGTTTGAAAAATTTCGTGCACGTCCTATGTTGAAACGCAAAATCTGCGATTTCGGCTGACCTTTCAATCAAAATGGCCGCCATTTTGTAAGTAAGGCCAATTTTTTTCAGCAAGTTTGCTTTAAAATGTTCCTTAGGATGTCCCCTTTAAGGAAAAAGTTGTCCCGGAGAATCGGCAGGGGGTGCAATTACTCCCATTGCCGTGGACTAAAATGTTGTTCAAATGTTTTTGAAATTTTTCATTTTCATGGTTTGTTTGATACTTTATTTTCAAATTTTAAATTTTGACAATTTTTCTATTTAAAAAAAAAAAACTTCATTTTTTATTTAATAAAGAGATTTTTCAACCTAAACGCTAGCATAATGCTAGCGAATTGCTAGCGTCGATCTCTCTCATGGTATAGTTTGCTACTCTTAGATAAAGTGTGTCATCAAGTTGAATATAAGCTCAAGGTGGTATCTTGTTGAAAAGTAAGAAGAGTGACATCACTCTTCTTATACTATCCCAAGATGCTAGCGTTATGCTAGCTCTGAGCTGGGACAGTCGCCTAATTTTTGGAATTTCCTGGAAAACTACCACCTGTTAAAGGTAAACACCCAGAATTTTTAAAAATTAACTAATAGTAATTACTTTACTGATCAAAGTTTTTCTACGCTAGCAAAATGCTAGCTTCTTGCTAGCATAATTTGCGCTAGCGTAAATGGTGCCGGAATATGAGACACTTTTTGCAAAAATTGCTAGCAAATCAGTCGCGATTTAGTCGCATGTACCTAGCAGAATGCAGAGCAAAGTGCCAACAAAATGCTAGCTTTTTGCTAGCTTTGTGCCGGCTACGTGCTAGCTATTTGTGCGCAATTCTGCTACTCTAATGCGACCTAATCGCAACTGATTTGCTAGCATTTTTTTAAAAAAGTGTCTCAAATTCCGGCACCATTTACGCTAGCACAAAATTTGCTAGCATTTGGTCAACTGGGATACAGTCGATCATCTGGGAATACATAGGGCGTGGCTAGTACAGTATAGTATAGCCACGATCTAACAATTTTATGAAAATTTCGAGCATTGAAAATGTGTGGAAGGCTCCTTTCAAAAAGTCGCGCTGGAGGCTCCAAAACGGCTTGAAATCCACCAGCAGTCGACTTAATAGCGTGCTCAAATTAGTTTGCAGAATCAATTTTGGTTTTCCAACAGTCCAACTAGCTGCATTTGTTAAAATGTTGAAAGAGTTTCAAGTTTTAGTACCTATCTGAGCGTTTAAAAATTGGATGATTTTTTTTTCAAAAAAAGATCATAAATTGCCAAAATTCTGTCAAACTTTTTAAAAGTTGAAAAAAAAATTGTACACACTACGTAAGAAAAACAACTGATATCCCCCAAAAAATTCTCCGAAAAAGAATCGTACACCCCGCCCTTATCAGGGGAAAGAACGTAAATATTTTAGTAATAAAATGTTGTGATATAATTTTGAAAACCGCCCCCTAAAGTTCAACCAAATTTTTAAGGCTTTTCCTCCGAAGTCAAAATTATAAGTTAATTCTGAAACACCTTCTTTTTAACATAATTTTTAATCAAAATAAGCTTTCAATTATCAATTCAAAACTATTGAGTGTGTATAGGTTCAACAACAAAAATTTCTAAAAAAAAAAAAAATTAAAAAAAAATAGGATAGATACAGAGTTTGAAGAAGCTTGTTAATCTAATTTGAACGTTGAACTGTGTCTACCCCAATTTTTTTAGAAATTTTTTTGTTGTTGAACCCACACACTTAATAATTTTGTACAAATAATTGGTCTAAAAAAAATTTGGGCGGACACAGAGTTCGAAGAAGTAGGTCAATCTAACCTGAACGTTGAACTGTGTCCGCCCAAATTTTTTTTAGACCAATTATTTGTACAAAATTATTAAGTGTGTGGGTTCAACAACAAAAAAATTTCTAAAAAAATTGGGGTAGACACAGTTCAACGTTCAAATTAGATTAACAAGCTTCTTCAAACTCTGTATCTATCCTATTTTTTTTTAATTTTTTTTTTTTTTAGAAATTTTTGTTGTTGAACCTATACACACTCAATAGTTTTGAATTGATAATTGAAAGCTTATTTTGATTAAAAATTATGTTAAAAAGAAGGTGTTTCAGAATTAACTTATAATTTTGACTTCGGAGGAAAAGCCTTAAAAATTTGGTTGAACTTTAGGGGGCGGTTTTCAAAATTATATCACAACATTTTATTACTAAAATATTTACGTTCTTTCCCCTGATAAGGGCGGGGTGTACGATTCTTTTTCGGAGAATCATCATTTTCAGAAGTCGGAATAATACCGCTATAGTGCTGGTTAGTTGTATCCAATTTGAAAACATTTCCAAAGTGAGGAGGAAAATGCATCTTTCTTCCATAAACACCTATAATACGAATGAAGATATTGTACTTGGTATGTACTCGTATATAATAATACGTAATCAAGAATGTGTACGAGCTTAAAATAACACATGATAGAGGTACCGCTACATTGTTTTCGACCTTAAACTCTTATATAAAACAATGTTTAAACTATATATGTACACGAGTACACACTCGAGTACCTATCATTAACAACAAGCAGATTTTATAGGAAGAATGTACTTCATTAAACATTCGTGTCTTTAAATTACACATGCATCATAACCAATCTGCCACTCTGAACGAAGTGAGGAGAGAAAAATGCATTAAATACTTACAACAATAATAAATCATCCGCTGCAACAACGGACAATATCGTGCCTTTAATCCTCCAGAACGTCGATATAAAAAAATACCTCGCTTACATTATAAATTTAATGTACCTACTTACTCCATAACTAAATATCACAGATACCAGCGTATTATTAAATATCAAGTTACGCTTTCGAAGGAATTACTTCCTGGCTTTTTTTATTCGGTTCGATGAAAAATTTTAATATTACTTGCAGAAAGTTTAGCAGCAATTTACCGATATCGTTATTCGGTTCGGGCAAAAAATTCTCGCGTTAATTTTTTATTTCGATCTGCAGTTACATCCTTACGTATCGAAAGCCATTATTGCGAACGAATAACGAGCTTTAATACTTGCCAGGTTTATCAATATTTATAGATATCTACGTGTATAGGTATTGAGCGGAGTAAATTTTTTACCACGAAATACTCGAGTACATTTTATTCAAATCAGCTGTAGATTAATAATATCGTAAAACTGAAAATTTTTATTCGAATCGTTCAATAATATTACCAAAGTAAAGTATTCATCTGTAGTTTTTTTTAATGCGCTGTCAAAAAAATACTTAGGTGCCATCTGTCTCATTTCTCATTAAAAACATTCAGATTCAAAAATTATTTCAAAACTCAATGTATTCGTGATAAGGAACTCCTTGCAAAATTGAACGCTTGTTTTTTTTGATGATAGTTTTATGCTCCATTCTTTCGTACTCATAGTGTACAATTGCATGGATGAGAATCAGGTTCAATTTTTTTCTCTGCCTTTTTGGGATGATTTTGGCATGGATTTTGCTGGCTACAGAAATCGAGACACACAGAATGGATGCGAAATTACACAGACAATTTTTCATGAAAAGTTCTTTGCCTTTGAGGTCGTGAAATTGTTAACAGATCAGTCCAAAAAATACCAAATTTTACCCTTGAAGTATTTACTTTGAAATTTTAACTCGTATGTACATACTATATTTATATGGAAAAGATCCGAAACGTTTTTCTTTTAAACAGCTGATCGCCAATTTTCTATTCAGAAATTTGCACAAATCAGCATACAATTGTGAAAACCGAAATTTCAAATACAAAACGGAGGTACTGAAAATGATGAAAAAATTGAAATTTTAAGAAATCAGTATCGCGAATGAATGAAACAAATCTGAAAAGATGAAATTTAAAATTTAAAATGTACCTAGTTTTGAAAAAAATTGAATCTTTAATGAGAAAATTGAACCAAATGAGCACAAAAGCAAAAGTTGAATTTTGTAACTTTATTTGGCCCAGAAAACAATAAAAAAGAATTTTGTGAATTGAAAAAATTTAAGATATTAAAAAAGTTTGATCTGCAGTGGAAAAATCAATGGAAAAGCCCAACTCAAATCGATAAAATGACCAAACACATGATCATGCAATAATTTAAAAAGTCGAAATTTCAAATGCAATAGGTTTAAAAAACAAGGAAACATTGAAATTTTCAAAAATCAATTAAATCTTATAGATCTGAGATCCACTCCACAGCTTTCCGATACTTGGGGAGGGGGGGGGGTGGTGGTGGTGAATTCCGGCAATAAAAATGTTGACCATTGGCAGAAAATATCTATTTTTACAAAATGTAAGTGAATGGCATAAATTTTTAATACCTAATTTTCCAAAAAAATGTCAATTTTGGAGAAAAGTAATTTTTTTGTAAAAAAATGCAAAATTTTTACAACAACTGTTCATTTTTGCTAAAAAAGTCTTCTACCTTCAAACATCCGTAATAACGAAAAAAATAGCATTCAGTGGTTCCAATAATTAAAAGGTAAAAATTACTCATCGCCTGTTCAAAAAATTTACTGAAAATTGTTCTAGTTTCAGTATTTTCATCAACGAATTCGTTTCCAGCAATTCTGGCCTTGAACCCGAAAGAACCCGAATAATGATCAGGATCAGGGTTTCGAGGTTCAGGTTCAAGAGATCACGTTTAGGTTCAGGGTTTAAGGGATAGTGTTCTGTTCGGTTCAGGTTCATTGAGAATAATTGAGATGTTTCAAGGTCAGGGATCAGAATCGAGTTCAGACCACCATCTCTGCCTTTTTATCATTTTAAACTTGGATTTTCGCCTCTTCAATGGTCCAACGAGAAAAAAAATGTTTGTTGAAGAAACTAATGCTACTTAGATGAAACTAGATTTAAACTTTCGCAGTCTTTTGTTAAAAGTTGAATAATGATTTTCTTTTGCATCGAAAAATGTAACTAAATTTTATAAATTAGTCCTTATTGTGATTCAAAAAATGTCGCCAAACTTCATGAATGAAGAGTTGAAAAAATGAGTGAAAAATTTTCTTAGGTAGGTACCTATCAACATTGACACTCCTGCTCTTGAAAAACACACGCAAATCAACATTCTGAGTAAAAAACACTCCATGGAACGTGAAAACAGTATTCCATTCGTGGGACAAAATTATTAAAATTCAGTTCCTCTGAGAATAGTCGAAGATTAAACGTTCATCAAGACAGGTCTCTATGATACCCTTGCCACATTCGTGCTTTCCATTTCGGAAATCAGACAGCTTATTTTTATCCATTCAAGCGATCACTTCCGGGCACAAATCACGCGTCAAGGTTAAATTAAACTGATATAAAAAATTACACGTTACGAAAGAAAATAACCTACGGTTTGTACATCATTATACCCGTAGTTGGTCGGTGGAATAAGATGAAAATGTAACGCAGATGAATTCACGTTACATGGTAATAGCGTTATATTGAATGAAACAAATAAAACCCACCCTTAATGGGTACATCTAAGCCGTTGAACTGCCGGGTACCATAATGTTTATGCGGCAGCAGGAAATCACGGCATGTTTTGATGAATAAGGACATAATAAGCCGCTAATACGTTTTTAGGGAGGTACGACTGCGACTATAGAGCCGAAGAAAGTCACCCCTATAATCTGGCGTATTAATGGGCGTCTCGTTACATTGTGTTACTCGATCATGTAGGGAATAAGTTCAGGCCTGTGCAAATTTATCACTCGCTAGATTTTTTTCCTTCCCTCGGTGCTTTTCTCCTTAGTGATAATTCATAATTTTTCTTTCTGTTACAGAATGATGCCTGCCGGAGAAAAACTGGAGTGTGGTGAGGTGCGCGCGGTTTTAGCATAGCGTAATATTATTATACAGCTTTATCGTGAACGGAATATTTTAAAATCGACTCATTAAAGTCCGGAGTTTAAATTGTCCGCGGGTCAACATTCGATACAGTACTAGATTTTCGCGTGCGGGTTAAATGTCATGAGCTGTAAATAATATGTGGCTTATCCTAACTCTGCGGTTGGTTCGCGGTTCAGCTAATCGTCCGTTTATGATGTAAACGCATTCAAACTAAGATTTGATTAACGCTGCCAACCACCCCGGACCGAAATCATGAAGATGTTCAATAAACAAGTTACCTTTTCGATGAACGTATCGTGGATGTCGATTATACTGATATGGCAAGCAACGCAATTAGGTAAGTTTTTATTGCAGGTTCTTTGATAAATATTACATTATAGGCTATGTATTTTATACTCTCGTATATACCAACTCTGCCATTAATTCAGGCAGTTCCCTCTCTCTTTTCCCTTTTTCGAACGTCGACTGAAATTATTCTGAACAAGGTCAGCAATTTAGGTCGGCTGGTCTGTGTTTCGAAAACGTGCTAGGGTAAAAATGTCCCTAAAATATTTGTCCAAATAGTGATACCATCAGTTTTAAAATATTAAGAAAACCGTTAAGTATAAAAAACGCGAATTAACGTGTGTTAAAGTTGTTATGATATAAACTAATAATGCAAATGTCGTCACGTTAAGCTAAGGAAATTTTTTACTCGATGACGTGATTTTCTCAGTCGGAGCCCCGTTGATTTTATTGCGACCTCATTTCAGTTTAACAGTTTGGAAATTATTTATCGGAAATTTTGCTGCGAAGCGAATTTTCCCCAGAAAAAATTCGATTTTTCCCCATGTCTTCGAAAAGTTGTGTATTCTATAATGAAATGAGCAGTAATATGGGTTTCATTTCAACGAAAAATGTCTTTATTGTGTTTGTTTTTAGCGATGCAATTTTTTTTATGAGTTATTTTCGTTCGCAAATATTTCATAACCATTGTTTTTCGCACGATATTTGTGTCAAAATTACTAGTACGTTTGTGGAAAAATTTGAAACTGTTTGTGCTATTCCAATAATTTGCACTAAGCGTAAAATTGTTCGCTTGAGTTGAATATTATAATAGTAATGACTAATGAGAATGACTGCTGAAAGTAAATTCAACCACAGGATGAATTTATTTTCGTAACTTTTGCAACCTTTAGAGAAAACTTGCGCTAGACGCCCCCATGGATTTGATTTTTTTTGTTTCAAGTCAACTAAAAAGTCGTTGGACAATGAAAAAAAATTGAAATTTCAAAAATTAGTCAACAGAAACTCTCTATAAGACCATTCTCAATTCTTTCTTGAATTTGAACTGTGCTAGTTTAAAATTGTTATGAACCTATGTAGACATATTTTGTTTCTCTTCCAAGAATTGAGTAATAGTTTTCTCGAAACACCATGCAGGGGTTCTCATCATCTGGTTAAAGTTGAAAATTAGTAAAAATTTTGGAACCAATATAGGTAATTAAATGTAGAAAAAATGCTGCTTGATGATTCGTGTGGTTTACCGCCTAAGTAAAGTTCTGAAAGACATATTATGTTTCTGAGGTTATTGACCTTATTTCGTGGTTGGGAATGGTTATGTCAATTTTTTGAAATTTTCAAAAATCAAATTTTGACCTGTCGTGAGCCTAAATCGGTGACTGAATAACCAAGAAATTCATTTCGGAATTTTTCTTTGGAAAATTTTTAAAAAAAATTGAAAAATCCTAAACGTAATTTCCTCACAAAAAAACATTTTCGTGTGGAAAACGGCATCTTTAATCATAACCATAAATTTTAAAAAAGAGAGAAATAAACAAACAAGCGCAACGTCTGCAGCGATATATTTTACTTATTTTTCATTAAGAAATTTACCCTGGAAATCCACTTGTTTTTAATAAATATTTACCTACTGCGATTAAGCCACAGGACTACTGCCTCAAGTGCGTGATTAAACAAATGCATATTTTCAAGAAGTTAATTCTTCGCCCTTGATATTTGCTTTTGTACTGTTTTCCGTCACCTTCTTTTTCACAGTAGGTGAATGCAAAATAAGGGAAACTTTTTTCAGTAATTTTCACCTTCACCATTTTATATCATAAATGTCAAAAAGTGTAGATAGATGAAGATGGCATGTTACCTATCTACCATTAATTTGAAAATACTTCATCGGATAGATGATGCTTGTGTATGATTGTCAAGTTATACCTTTGAAAAGCAAATATCAAGGTTAATTTTTTTTCTTGTTAATATGCTCGTTGCTCGTGTGAAATACTAACTATCGGGGAAGGTAAAGAAATGGATCGAAGAAAAATGAAAGTTGGTCAAGTTGAAGTGGTAAATCAATTCTTGGAACGCGGTATAGTATGCGAGCCGAGTACCGTAATCCAAACGAACCTAGTCTACATTTCACGTCGTAGGATATTTGTTCCTACAAAAATCTTGATATGCAAATGAAGTTTCATTTGTATAAAAAGAGCTACCTTACTAGGTTACTCGTATTTATTTCAACATGTCTTACCTTCATTCAAAACTGTGTCGAATGCATGTAGTGGAATGGGGTAGACATAATTTTTTTTGGTGTCTTTTCTTTAAGGGGTTTGGAATTTATAGAGCAGAATTCTTCATTAATTGTACAAATTGATCAACAGTTTGCGAGGTTTTGAAATTACTAACCCTATTGTTTTATTTTTTCCCCTTAAACCACGGTTATATTCTAATTGCCTTATTTTTTCAACGTTGAAAAAAAAAATCAAACAAACCATTTTTTGTTGTACCGAGTAGAAAAATCATGGAAAAATAATTTCAATTACCCTTGACTTTGAAAAGTTTGACTTGTTGAAAGAACGCCTTCAGCTGTTTGTAGATAATTGAAAAATGAAATCATTAAGCGTAAGCTTTCTTTTAGTAACGATAAAAAATGTACTAGCTGATAGAAGGAAAAAAAACGTCAAAAGCCAGCAAATGGCGCGGTGTAAATACCGCACACCGAGTAAATGAGGGGTTCTAGGTAGAGTTCGCGTCGCTAAAATGAATAAATAAAGAGCTGAAACGTAATGCAGAAAAAAAACGACGAAGAGAAAGAAATTTTCTCAAAATAATAATACACCAAACGAGAAAAATCAATAAGACTTGCACACCTTTCAAAAATGCCTTTTGACTTTAAATTAAAAAGAAAAGATTCCGCGTGAAAGAAATAACACAGTTTTAAATCTTTCACTGTGGAAAAAAAATCTCGAAAAAATGAATGATTGTTTTAAAATAAATGAAATTAAATTATTTTCCACTCTGAAAAGATTTTTTATGCGTTGACACTGACTATCATTTGTTGCGGCGTTGGTCGCCCAATATCTATTAAATGCAGGGTTGCCAGCTGTGAGAATTTTTCATCCAATTTTATTACATTTTGGGTACGTTAGATTTGATTTCGTGTACTGGAGGTACTTTTTGTTTTTTTTGCTAGATTTTTTTTGGGAGGTACCGTCTTGATGATTTGCTTTTTAAACGAACAGAAACGTAAATTTTGTATCTATGTTAAAAGCATTCCTCTCAAAAAATTTCAACATCATGGTATGCTTTATAGGCTTTTTTCGAGCCAAGATCTCTCAAAAAGAAGAAAAAATCAGGATCAGTTTTCAAAGTTTCTCATCTCATTCAGTTCATTTCTAAATCTGGATGAAATACTCCGCTCGCTTCATTCAAAACACCAACTTTTACTGAAATAAGTCAAGTCACTTGTGTAAAAAAAAAATCACGAAACTTGGAAAATCGTATTCTCTTTTTATCCATACAGTACCTATGTACTATTTAGATCATCAACTAGAACTGTTTTCTATAATCATACTTCACCCAAACCCAAACTTAAAAACTCCTTCGATTTTGAATCAAGTACAACCAAATAGAGAAGCATATGACCTAATTTTGTTGAACTTCGGATTAGATACCTGAACCTACACAGTGTGCATGGAAATTTTGTCCGAGCTGAAAATTGGAGAAGCTTCATTATGTAAAAGAGATAACAGATAACGTTTGATGCTAAATAACATCCCCTCTTCAAATCTCATAGCAAGCAAACTTATTTACACTCGTGTAGTTTGGGTTGCAGCATCATCAAACGAAACGTTAGCGATTGCTTCTGAAACACTAGGTATAGTTTCTACGACGCCGCTGAAATTAAAATGAACTCGCTACCATGCGAAAAAAAGAAAATTCCAAGCTATAACATATTCACGTAGGTACGCCTAATATTAGAATTGTCGGATTGTTTCATTTGTGAAAAATACAGTTCTCATGGAGCAATTTTCATCCTATACTCTGGTGAAATAAAGAATGAATAAAAGCAAAATTAGTACTGACAAACATTTTTATTAAATAAAGATATTTTTATCCAGAGCTCAGTTTGTTGTCGAAAAACGTTCGATAGCAAACCCCTCAATAATTTGCTGGAAACTGGAGTTTCCACGTTGCCCCCGACTTCTTGCCGATTTTTTCTTAAAACAAGATCTCTATACCTACCCCCCCCCTTTCCCCCAAAAAATATTTTCTCTGATGTTCTGTTGAGCTCGTAGGATGGATGGAACATTTCTTTAAGATGTCCAAAATTTAATTTAAAAAGTATGATTTTAAAATGTTAGTGTGTAATGATTGGAAACTTTCATTAAAAAATATAAAAAATTGTACTTTTCAAAAAAATGGTCAATTGTATTGGAATACTTATGAAGTAGATAGGTACCTATCAATATTTTCAATCAATAAAGTCATCTAATAATTATGATTATCAAAACCAAAAATCCTTACAAAATTGTTCTTTTTTTCAAGATTTTCACATTTTTAAAAACCACGAAAGAAAAGCTCCTTCACAAGTTCGAATTTTTGAAAAATCTTAAAATCACATTTTACTAGAGGCTTCGTCAGATTGACTTAACAATTGTGATGATGGATTCGGAGGGGTCTCAACTTCAAGGAGGGGAGTTTTGAATAAATCATTGTGAAAATTAACAATTTTGAATTATTTTTTTAACTTCAAGATTTTCAACTCAAAAAATATATACCTACTTTTCAATGCGTCTCCTCGGATTTGCGATTCACTTGCCTGAAGCGATTTGCAAAATTGAACTATGTGACCGAATTAAATTTTCAGCTGCCGAAATTAATTACAACGCCTTCTGAAGCGATTTGAAATTCCTGGATAAAAATAAACTTTTGCTGGAGGCTCCAAATCGGTTGGAAAATATTGAAAATTCATTGGAAGGGAGAAGGGATCAAGTTTAGCATATCAACTGATTTTCAGATTTTTATCTCTGTATTTAAGCACTCTTTTTGTGGAAAATTAATAAACCTACCATATGCTATTTTCGTTATTTCAAAAATTCTTCAGATCGAAAAATCAATTTTGACTGCTCAAAATGCAGTTCTGAGGTCTTGGTATAGGTACGACATGCTCTTTCAGTAAATCCAGGTCAATCGGAGTTGACAAGTCTATCAAGAAATTTTTACATATAAAATGAAACGTATTCGGTAATATTTCAGGAATAAGTACTTAGATCGTTGCTGGAAGAAAAAAGTTGTATTTTTTTAGAAGCAAATCCCTGCTAATAAAATGGGTTAATTTTGAAATTTTTCTGAATTTTTTTCCTCACAACAAAAGTGATCTTGAGATAAAAATCTGAAATCTGATTTATTACAAATCTATGCTTTTTCCTATAAAATAACTCTACCTCTCCTCCTTCTTATTGCCTAAAATAATGACAGAGTTATGGAGAATTGAGTTTCAGTGTCAGAAAATTTTAATTAAAAGGTAATTCGATGCCTATTAAATGATTTAAAATAAACATTGAGGTAATTATTATTGATTAATCTCGTAGGTATACGTAGGAAGTAATAAAATATCTAAAGCATTTACACACTCAATATCTATGCTAAATTCAAACGTAGGTATTGAGTACAGAAGGTACGTACATGCGTACCTATATAGATATAGATAAACGTTATACAAGCAATTAAATCTACTTTGGTAGAAACACTTTGAAAATGTTATTATAAAATTTAGCAAGTTTGGTGTAAAAACGATAGCAAAACCGTCACTTCATTAGCATACAACAAGCACATCAGACTAGAATACAAAGTTATTGATCTATAGTTCATCTCTCTCACTCCTCCTCTCTTTGCAATTCGCGCAGCAGCTACAGCAGCGAGTGAGTAGGTAGTCATAATAAAGCGAAAATCATACTGGAAAACATTATGGCTGGAAACGCGTTCGCTATCATTAAACATCATCCAACGTACATATCACGTTGGCTGGTACGCAGAGAACTTGCAACATTAATGACTTTCAACCGATAACATTTCAAGAGATCATGTTTATGTATTTTAATGCCATACACTCGGTTAAGCTTTCATTGGAAATTTTATCAAATCGACCTATGTTTATCCAGCGCAAAGAATTGTAAAAAGAAATCGAATAAATTAAACGGTGTAAATTTTTCAAACATTACCGCATAGCCTATATTACAGTATATCGTATCCTGCTTAGGTAAATTATCGCACCTTGGTTAAACACATCAATCCTTTTCATCGTAATACATCGCAGGTCTTCATTAATATTCAAAAATTCTCTTTTTATAATGAAAACCTTCATCGTATCGTTATACCATATCGAGTACAAAACGTGCCAATTTAATCACTTAGTTGTTTTTGTTTTCGCTGGCCTTTTTTTTTTCGCTTCCTGTTCTGTAGAACAAACTCTTTCAATCACGCGTGGCTGAATTACGATAAAAAGCTCGATTCGATCTGGTATTCTACTACTTTAATAATTCCAAAGCAAAACACCACACATGGTTAAAAATCTGGCGTTCAACGGGGTAGTACACCTCTACCTGCCCGCCTATCTAACCAACCTACCAATTTCATGACTTGAAACTCGACGGCGTCAAGTGCACGTCGGAAAGCTACACACGCGTTCAACTTTACACGCGGAAATGTTGACAAACTTTACATGAGCTGGGGTAAAGGCCATGTATACACTATACACACGTTGGCGGCGATGACGTTAGCATCGTGCTTCGATAATTCAACCAACTTTATTCTAAATGCTCAGTTTACTTAGTATTATGCACGTTAATCGTATAATTTTTCATATATGCAATTTGTACGTCTCGTACAACTTACAACAACCAAACAAATTACACTTCTTCCTGTATAAATGGGCGCACAGGCGATGTTTGTTTTCTCTAAGAATGTTTGAGTTGGCGCGCGAAATTTTTACAAACTCGTATTACCAACACGTGTAAAACTAAATAAGCCTAACGTTCTTATCTGCAGAAAATTTTCTACAACGTGATTAATGACAAGTGTTTGGCAAACTTACTAACGAACGAACCAACGTCTAAACTCACCACAGTTCACACTGTGCCTGTACCTATATTCCTATATATCGTTGTTGTAATTTCGAGATTTTGTATAGGATGGGATGAAGGAGAGAAAGAAGACTGAGAAGAAATTTGTCGTTTTTCATTTTTTAAATGTGTACGCTATGCCTAAAGGGTATAAAGCCAGACTATGGGATGTAATATTTTTATTTCGTTCGTATTATGATTTTCGTTTCTTTTTTTTTCTCGACGATTTCGACTGTCGCGTGAGATGAAAATGAACTTCTTATCGAGCAGGCAATAAGTGTACATTGAATTGGTTCAATTATGTGATGTAACGATACAAGGAGCCCTACAAATAACCATTTGCAATTTCAAATATTATACTTGGTTAAAACGAGTCATTTCAAATTACACTTAATCATGAAGGTTGTAACAAACACTTGTTTTTTTTTGAAGGGGCAAATATTGGTGTAGGAAAAAAGGAATGGCTTCTAATTCGGCTTGGATAATTTGGTTGATATTTTCCTAACGTTCGTCCAAAAATGATTCTAAAAAATGTTTGCCAATGTGAAGAGCTCAAGTGAATCGGTGGGTGCAGAAAGGGGCTAAGTCCATTTTCGCACTTTTCAGGAATAACAAAAAACTGATTTATTTGAAAATCAAAAATTTTTGGTAAACATGCTTAAGGTCATTGAAAGAGGACCCCAAGACACAATTTTTAGCACTGTTTAGAAAAAAAAATATTCACGTGTGCCGGCGCTGTTGCTGCCTAACCAAATGGGACTTAGACACTTTCCGCACAAAATTTCTTTTGAAATTGCTCGGGCACGAATGGGGCTTGATTCTACATCTAAGTACATCATTTAGACTGCTATCTCATTTAAATTGACCAAAAACCCCTTGAGTTCTAAGACTTTTTGCCGAAGTTGTTGATTTTTCATCATTTTTCAGTTCAGAGATTAAATCAAATTTCAAAAAATGGTCTTCTCAAAAATGTTAGTTATTTTTCAAGGAATTTAAAAAATTTTACAAAAAAGTCATAAATGCGGATCCGCTCTTTTTCTGCGCCCAAATACCACTTTCCTGGCAGTTTTGCGGAAATCTGACATCACCAGTCGATCCGCCGTACTTTGAAACACCTACATCCGTGAAAAAAAAATTTCCAAAAATGTGACTTGGTCCCTTTCTGCACCCACCGATTCAAGTATAGATCGAGTATGTGCAAGAACAGTTCGAATCTATGCAACCTAGTTGAAATGGTTCCAAAGGTTGATAATAGAACAGAAACTTAATACCAGCTTTCTGTCTCGATAAAATTTAATTTTTTTTTTTTTTTTAAATAAAAAAAATTATGAACCTTGTATGTAGTTTTAAAAATTAGAAAAAAAATCAAATTCATCATCAAAAGTTTATTTAACGACATCTGGTGTCTTGGGATTTAATGTTAACAATCCAACAACAGAAATTTAAGTTAACAAAAAAATTTCAACAAATAACAAAAATATACCAACAAAATGATAAAATTTCAACAAAACTGTAGCAAAGTTTACAAAAATATAACAAAAGTTCAGCAAAAACATGATAAAATTTCAACAAAGTAAAACATAAGTTGTAACTATAGATACTGGACTTGTCCATTCTGCGGAGTAAGACAACCAACTGGCAGCCATCTTGCCAAAAAAAACCTGTGTAGAGCCAATTTCTCTTGGTGAGTGATCTTGGCTGCGCTGTAGTCACATTTGTATGTGATACGAGCGGATCGAGCTCACTGAAAAGCCAGTACTCCGACTTCCAACATTTATTCGTACTCTTTTGCAAGTTTGTTAATTGCCAATCGCAATTTTCAAGACTGCAGGGCTGCCAAGATCACCCAGTGGGATAAATTGGCTCTACACAGGTTTTTTTTGGCAAGATGACTGCTAGTTGGTTGTCTTACTCCACAGAGTGGACAGGTCCAAACAAATCATAAATTCCTACACGAATTAGGAATAAGAACAACTTTTCACACATTTCTTCTTCGTCTTCATATACTTGCACGTATTCAAAATTTACCCCGAGTGTTTCATTTTTTGATAATTTCATAAACTTTACATGAATTTATAATGATTGTGTTGGATTGTCACAAACTTTTTGGATCCAGAATCCAGGAAACCTTTTTTGCATGCGCCAAACATGATGTTTGTAGTGTCCTGATTGCGGTCAGACATCTCCATCCACCCCGTTCTAGGTCCTTAGTATCTGATTATTCAGCCATAAAATTCTCAAATTCGGAAAATTTTCATCATGAAAAAAATTTAGAGCACTCGGGCTCCACCTTTCCTTCAAAAAATGGGTCCCATGAGGTCAAAATTGGTTTCTGTTATTCACTTCAGGTGGATGTTTTAGTTTTATGATAAAAAAAATCAATGAGGCCAGGTTTACTCATGCATGAATTTTTTCCCTTATTGACACCGTTTTTCAGTCCCTCTCCCCTCCCCCCCCAACAAACCCATGGTTTGGATCCGTTGTTGCGTACCTAGTCCTTTTCTTGAGAAATCAAATGCAATTTGTTTTTGGCAATTGAAGTTACCGATTTGTCAATGATTTGGAATAAACTTTGTACCTACCTATGTGTTTTTCCTTTTACAATCACAAGCTGTAAAGAAATTTATAATTTGTAAATTACATTTTTTTTCTCGTTCTTTCTCTCTTTGATAACTCGATGAATTTTTCATGAAGTTCGGATTGATTTTTTGCAGCTGATAATGTTATCATATAGATAATTCCAAAGTGGGGATGTGTTCTTGTGTAGGTACTTTCGAATCCACGAACTACGCCATCGACATGACTTTATTTATACACCAAGTTGTTAAGACACTTTTCTACTGCAGCTTTTATGGCAGTTTATAAAACAAGTCACATTGAAATGTTACCTACAAAAAAAAAAACGAATGAATCGTTTGAAATTCTGCAGCTTTCCCAATGTCAAAAGTTCAGTGAAATTTTAACGTGATTTTTTCGTAATATTCACGTACGTACCTATGGCATCGATACGTGTATCGAGAAAATCATAAAAATTTGTAATTCCAAGTAGTTTTAGTTTCTTCGTCGTGTAATTCAGTGTATCGTGAATGATTTCGTTAAAATGAAAATGACGAAGCTGCCAGATTTTGATGCAAGAAAAAAACGAAAAAGCATTATAACATACAGTACTCAGGATCTCCTAACACAATGCCTAGGTATATTATAATAATAGATGGTGTATGGTGTATGTGCTTGTACAGTATTCGCCGCGTCATACAGGGTGAGATTTAATAAAGCTCGAGTTATCAGATTATTACTTGAAAAAATGATGATATTCGAAGCGAATTCGAATCAGTTGGGAATATCAAATCTTATCCATTACAGATTGTGTTAGAGGCAAAAACTCAAAATGATTTAAAAAATTGCGTATTTCGTCAAGTTTTTTTATCCATTTTTTTCCATCACAAACAAATATTTTTATTCGCTGTTCCATGTAAAATACGCTGGAACGTGTTATTTGAAATATAAGATATCATTGTGCATTATGGCGGGTAAAAAAGTACACCCTTGAACCCTATACCTACTATTACTTGTGATATTGCAATAGTAAGTGGGATTTCAATATAAAGCGCTCTTTTTTGGTTTTTTGCTATTCGAAAGATTATGTTCGCAATCTTGAATATCATGTATTATATTTGTTACCCATCAATTGAATATTTCCTAGTGAATTTTCTTTATTGATTTTTCCTTCTCTTTTTTGTAAACTTGAGTACACTTTTGGGTATATTTTTACTGTACCGATTCGTCATTTGGTGGTAAAATGTGCTTTTGATTGGGTAGTTTTGGTGAGAAATTTATTGCTATGAGGTTTTAACGATTATTCTATTTTAACGTTGGAATAATTCTTCAGTTTTTTCTTTCATTTTTTCATATTTTTAGAACGTTATTAAAAAATAGTCTATTGAGGCTATAAAAGCGAAAGGTCTACGAGAGAGACGAGAAATAATCGCAATGCATCGAATGAAATTAATTAATTACTCTGAGCGTTACAGTAATACCTATTTTGTTTCTAAATACTTGGACGTGTTCTGATTGATTGCACTATTATTGGTTAAGGAAGAAAAAAAAAGGATAGAGAGGAGCGATTGAAGGAAAATAACAGTACCTAGTGCTTAGCCAACGTAAGTATAATAAATTGGTTTAGACTAAAGTGGAGTTCACATTTCATGAGTCATTAATTCGTTAACAGAGCGCGCCGGAGGAACCTTTTTTAAAATCAATTAATTCGCTTTTTAGCTCCGCCCAAACACGAACTTGTAATTGAACGCGATCGCGAACAAACACTTTCTTTTTCTTCTCTCGTCTCCCTTCAAACTATTAAATGCTCTTAACGTTTTTCTTAAAGACAATGGATAACACGAATGAGAAAAAAAAAGTTTTTCCATTGTTTTTTAATAATAAATCGAACCGCAAGTAGGTTCAAAGTTGAAAGCATGTGGCGTAAATTTTTACACTTGTCGGAAAATCTCTCTCATCACATTCTATGTTTTAACCGTTGACCCGCAACTTTCCAGCGAATGTAACTTCTGTTGTAGTTTCGCTTTTGCTTTGAAATTAATTCCAAATCAACAAGTGAAGCTTTTCCGTAGTTTCAGAGAAAGCTGCTCGTTTGTTTGTATTTTATGAAATGTATTAGGCCTTTACATTGTTTCAGAATTCAAATTATTTCGAGATGAATTTTATTTTCTATGCAATTAGAAATCGAATTAGAATTATAGTTCGGGGTATTCCATCGCGTGCCATTTATTTTCCATTTCGAGGAAAGGTGAAAAAAATTAAAATACCACTCTAGGAAATATTTATATCGTAATTAAAAACTGAAGGTATACGAAAAAGTAAACGTACTCGGAATTTTAGAAATATTCGGTAAATGCACCTCGTCGAAAGAAATATTTAAATGGAAGCCAACCCAATACGTGTGAAAATTTAATAAAATTCGCAATAAAGGTATTGAAGCAAAATTACACGACTGCAAATGGCGAAAAATTCGATATAGATGAGAACAGCACAACATCCAAAAAAAAAAAGAGAGAGAGGGGGAAAAACGTAAAGAAATGAGAAAAATATAGGCGTTGCTTTGATAATAACGAAGACGAAAAAATTGTGGAATGCGAGGTGAAAAGCGCCGAATCGATAAATGAAGAAAAATAATGTAACTGCTTCGGTAATGGATTGTAGGGAAAAAATGACAATCGTGAAAAAAGCAAAAAAAGTACCGGATGTAATTTTAACAAACGTCATTCGGAACTCGACGCTCTTCGAACTTGAAATTTGATATTTCGATTCGACGAATTCACAAAGATAGACCGTATAATGTTTTCATACTTTTTTTTTATTTTATGCGAATAAATTGATCATTTATGAGAGTGCATTTAGTTGAAAAATTCATGAAAAAAATATCGAATGAGTTGAAATTTGATGAGCGATGAAACTGTTCCTTTATGATACAAAGAAATTATCATTGAATAAGTGAAAATTATCTCCTGGTAATCTCTATCTTTCGAAAGAAAATTGAATTTTTTCAATTTTTTACCAATCTGGAATTTTTTTTGATCACTTCGAATGCAATTTTCTCAATTAATGCTGAAACATTTATTTTCAAATTTAGAGACTGTCTCCGAGCTCCTTAAATTTAAATTAATAATTTTGAAATTTCCATAATTTTGATGCTTTTTTAAACTTGAAAACAGATTTGTTCAAAATTCTACCATGTCTTGACATAATTATGAGTTTTGTTAGAAATTCCAAAATTTGTCTTCTCTCCCATTTTTTCCTGTAAAGATTTAGTTACCCGAAGATTTCAAAATTCTGATATTTCTCCCATTTTCAGACATTTTTTGCAGTTGTTTGGATATTTTAGTCAACGCGAAATCTCTGGAATTATTTTAAGACTGGTTTCATCAGAAATCCATTTTTGAGAGTTTGGCTTACTTTAAATGTTGGAAATTGACAACAAAAAGTTCAAGATTTCGAAAATCTGACCAAAATACCTACCTGGTACCTACTATCAGGAATTTGCTGCAAATGTTGTAAAATCTAATGAAATCTCCATTACAAAAAATCCATTAAAGAGTTCTGCGCCAGAAGGATTTGAAAAGATAGTCATCAAGTCTTGTTCTTTTTGAATCCAGTAATTTTGCAGTGGATTTCAACCCTCGTGATTAAAATCGATTGAATTTATTCATTTCTTTATGATTTTCAAAGCAATGGAGTTCTGCGCCAGGAGGATTTGAAAACATGCGAGGTTATGTTATTTTTGGATCCAGTGTTTTTATTATGGATTTTAACCCTCGTGATTAAAATCGACTTTGATCGATTTCTTTTCGATTTTCATAGCAGTGAAGTTCTGCGCCAGGAGGAGCTCTAAAAAATGTATCACACTAATTGATCTCAACTTTGGTACAAAAAGAAAGTAAATAGACATTATTTCCTCATAAAAGTAATCACCTATATGTGCAGGAGCATGCGGAAGGAAAAGTTTTGAAAACGAGGGTCGTTCTAACAAAGTATGCTCATTATTTTGTGATAGGCAGAGGCACCAAGAGAATCTACACGTACAAAATAGCGAGATACCATCCCGTTAACATAATAATGAATCATAAATGGTGCATGTGTTGACATCGATAAACGACACCCGCAGATTAAACACAACATATGAAAAATTTTACACCGCATCTCTATGCTCGCCGAACGTATCCCAGAAAGCTTTACAACTTCAATAACAACTTTCACTGAGTATTTATTTAGTTGAAAAGTTTGTTTTTGTTTGCAATGTTTGTTACAAAACGTTAAATTTATTTTATTTATTGTACCTCCTCAGTTTCTTGTCAGGTGTCACATAAGAAAAGTATTCACCACTGAACATTATTCAAGCGAGTACTCCACTTTTAAACTAAACTTCTTTTTTCTTTTCTTCTTTATTTTTCTCCTCCTCGTCTCTCATTGCTCTTTACGTATACGCTGCTGTTTTGTTGTTCGTTCCATACACTCGGATAAAGTTGTACATCTTCCTAATTTGGTAACATTCCGCCAACTTTGAAAAACAGAAAATACTTCTATTTCCTCTTTCTTTTCCACTGGTCTATTAATTTAATTTGTTTTGCCTGGATGGTGTAAAGCTATCTTTTTCAAACCCAACAATCTTCATCGTTTGTACAACGACTATTGAATGAATGAATTCAGCGAGAATGCTCTGCTGCTACTAGGTTTTTATTCTTTTTTCCCGCGTTATTTATTTTTCAAAGCTGAGAATTTTCATCCAATGAGATAAGTACATGAGCGCGTGTTTTGAAAAAATTGACCTTTCAAAATAAGTGGAAAGAAAATCGATTGGAACGTGATTAGATAAGTAATAATTTGGATAGTTAGTATTTTTTTTTTGTTGATGATTTTAATGATGGAAAAATCAAACTTTTAATATCATTTGGGGGGGGGGCAGTTTTTTTGATTGAAATTGTAGCTGAAGGTGAGTCCGAAATTTTCTGCAAAAAAAAATTGAGAAAAAAAGTTAGCAGCATATGGAAATTTGTACATGGAAATTTGGTTCAAAAAGTAAGAGCTACTGGGTATTTTATCCTATTGGATTTCAATTCTTAGCAATATGAACACTCTACCACCATTTCTACAGTTCTTTTACCCCCCTTCCCGGTTTGTTCCATTAAATTTTTTTTGAAGAACCTGCTCATCTTGCATCGTTCAGTTAGTTACCTACTAAAATTCCTTAGTCGAGAATTTCTGTGCATACTTACTTGTCTTAAAAATGCCAGTAGGATTAGTACATGCTTATTACTACATGGTTTGTGTATCTGCTGGTAAATTAATATTCTAGAACCGGTGTTATGTGTAGGTAAACTCATCAAATGCGACATATTAAACGTAATAACGAAAATCTCCGCGACATCCGACATTTTCTTACATTGGTTGATAGGGTAGGTCTCGGTACTTACTTACCTATACGCGTACCTACTCGTATAATTTGAAACAGGTGGATATTATGGTGGCAAAAAAGGCCTCAGTTGACGGAATAATTTTCATTTTTCTTGGCAGAAAAACGTCTTTGAAAGAAGAAATTATCATAAAAGCTTGATGATAAGGAAGGAAAAAACGTTGGAAGAAGAAAGCACGAGGAAAAGTGGGAACAGATACACGAACTTGAATAGAGAATCTCTTAAATATACGTTTATCGTCATTTCTCTTGTATTTTCTTGCCTTCGGGGTTTTGCCTTTTATGATGAGGAAAATTCATTTGGATTAAATGTACGACGACACGGCATGTAAAATTTATCTTTGTTCAAAATGTCAACGTAATGGTGAAGGAGCGAGGTATAGTATTTGTCAATCCTGAAGCAGTTAAGAAATTTTTTTCGCGAATTTAATTTTAAAGAACGGATATAATAATACCAGAAATTTATTTCTATAGGCTAGATGTATATTGTGTGCATACCTACTATTTTTAATGCTCTAAATATTATTTTATCTTTTTTTTTTCATTTTTTTTTGACAAATGAAATTTGGGAAGTCTGAGAAAGTAAAAATAAGTTTTATTTCTCAAATTAAATCCATCTTTCTCGGTGATTATAAATGTGAATTAAATACTTATCCTAATGGAAAAAATATTAAAACGTCTGAATTATACATTTTCTAGAGCCGTGCTTAAAAGTAAAATTAATTTATTACAGTTTGCGAAACTAAAAGGATAGGTATGATTGATAAATTGTAAACAGGATAGAAATTTAAAACGCAAAAGGTGACAAGAGTATTATCAATTGAAGTTTACCCTTGGAATATTCAATTAATACCGAGTTTTGAAGTCAAGTTAATCTAAATATTTCCTTAACATTATGCGGCTTCGCGACGCGCAACAATTTTCAAACTTCTTTGCTGAAATTAAGTTAGGATGGCGTGAATTTGAACACAAGAAAGTATTTACTTCATGAATGACACTCGAAAAACTTCCAAGGCTCGACATCTGCGTTTAAAACTCGACGACCTTGCAACCAAAAATTCTTTTAAAAGAGCAGCTCGAGTGTATGTATCTGACTATGAGTAATTAGCTATGAAAAACAAATAACTCAAAATGTAGATCGTGAAGTTGGAAAAGCATTATGTTTCGAGAGTGTTAATTAATTTTTTGTTCTATTTACGTTGCATAATTTGACGTAGACAATGCTGCGAACAAGTACCAACTTTATTTGGATGCAAATATTTGCCAATGATTAAAACGCGGTGTTTTAAGAATTGTAAGTGTTTGGTTTTCAATTTGCGAATTATCAGCTAGTTGGATAGTATTTTAATGAATGGTTTGTATTGTTGGTAATTTTTTTTCCCATTAACAAAGAAATTATATTCTTGACCAACTTCGTGATTATTTCTGCAATGTAAATGTAAATTATGGGAACGATTAGGGCGAGAAGAAAAGGAATAATTGAAGTGTTTGGAATTAAATATACCTATTGAAATAAGGAAATAGTGTCGAGTTTATGCATTTGAAACGTGATTATATTGCAACTAGGTATCATACTTTAGCCATTTCGTTTCGTTTGATACCTTGACATTTTCTCGAAAGCGAAACCAACCGCTTATTATTTCTCACCGAATTATTATTTCTTCAATTTCTAAAGGCATCGATAATCTTCTTGGTGTACTTTTTTTTTCAAAGGGAAGTGGCCAGTGGAGGGAGGGGGTAATTTTTTTAAAAGCATTTTTACGACAGTTCAAACAATGCTCATAGCTACAAAATCACATTTTTGAAATATTACAATTGATAAACCCAGAAGGAAATGTTTGGATCTGATCATATACAAGCTTTTAAAGCTAATTGGATCAAGCAAGATTAATAATTGGATCCAGAGAGTTATTGGATCTGATCTAATCTGATCCAACAAATTTAGAACTAGGTCTGTAATTCAACTGGTGTAAACAGGACTGATTAGACACACTTTCTCTTGAGTTTTTTCTAAATTTTCGAAAATTTCTGGAAGGAGCTAAAAATTAATATTTGACCTATCTACGTTAATTACTTACTGTGTTACTTCTTCAGTCAGCCTGAAGTCATCTCAAAAAAAAAAAAAAAAGATTTAGTCTGATCACACGAGGAAAATAGCCTTACCTATCTGAACAGATCCGATCGGACCCGCGTTCATCTAAGCAGATAATCAGAAAAAGTGATCAGACCTGTTTGGGCCTCTTTGATTAGATCTGATTACATCCGGATATCCTCTCAATCAAAAGATCGTATTCAGATCTGACCAGATCACAGCAGATCAAACCAGATCCTATCTAACACAATCATTTTCTCATGATCCTGCCAATTTTTCAAATTTTTTCAAATTTTCAATGCCTGAAAACGAGAATTTCAGGACGTTTTCTCAAATATCTTGATATTTTTACAGTTGAAGTTGATTAATTCTGTGTACCTATGTTTCTGAAAAATGATCTTTGGCAGATGAAATTTTAGATTATTAAAAAAATCCAACATTGATACGTAATTATTAGCTGACAAGATTTTAGTATAATCAACAGAAATAGGTATCCTTAGCATCTGCGTGCCTAGTGCCTATACCTATTTTTATATTTACGGTAAATTATACTCGACATTTGGCTCATTCCAAATATCAGCTTATTTCCATTGCTAATTAATCTTTTTACCGAGAGAGAGTTTTTTGTTGTGTGAAGTATGGATTAGAGCTTTCACTAAAATAAATCTCTTACAGCACCAAATAAAATAGTACTCTTTTCATTAAAATGTTGAATTTCGCTCGTCTTCTTCGTTTTTTTTTTTTTTTTTTTTTTTTACTTCGTGCATTCAAATGATTTGAAATTTAATTTAAAATTCCCCGAGCACCTTCACTTCATACTCCGATTTTTTATACAAATTTTATTTCTTTGCCCCATTTCCTTATTTTTCGTTTGCAACCTTTTATCTACCATTGTAATTGCAACCGTTCCGCTGCTAAAAAGAACAACGCGTAAGAAAAATGAAATTCATTCTACAGTATTCGCTATCTACATAAATAACCGAAGATGGGTTTATTTTTCTTTTTTTTTCGTTTTTCCTATCGCGCACACTTTTCTGAGAAATTCTCACCGGCGCTCGAATAAGTGTTGTCGTTTGAAAAAACTTTCTCTCTGACGCATTAGAATAAGTAGGGGAGCTTTTTCAATAAAACGCCAGTCAATTCGATTTATAATACTTTTGGAGATTTTAAATTGATTATAGTTGGTCGAGTTTCTTTAACCTTTCGGTCCTTGGCGAATTTACGGTTGTCATTTTTTCGCGTAGATTTTGCGATCAGCTTGAATGGTGGAAATGTATGAAACATGGAAAAAGATTTTTTTTCGTTCTGAATAATAATAAGTTGTGTATTGGAATAAGGAAATAATGGCGTTCTAAAAAAAAAAGAATGGCCAGGCACTAAATGTGATTTTTTTCTCCCAAATGGGTTTCATCTGGATTTCTAATTGATCTTTCAGCAACAGCTGTTCAATTTTCGTGTTCTTTTTTCAAACGGAAATATTATTGCTGGTCTTTTATTTTAATTCCTGCCATTCGCCAGTATTTTTAATACTCAATAGTTTATTTATGCTGGGAAATCGTGGTAGGTATATTGAGCGTGGATGATACAATTTTGGGAACATGTTTCATATGGAGCTCGAGGAAATACAAATTTTCAACAACAAGAAATGAATAAAACACTCTTTTAAAGAAAATCTACGAGAAAAAGTTGGAATGAAACTAGAAAGTAAATTGTTATCTCGCAAATAATTTATACCAATGATGCAAAATTTCTTTTGTTGTTTACGGATTTTTTTTTGTTTTAACTCGGAAAGTACCTAAAACTTAGTAAACATTTATTTCAAATTATAAGCAGAGCTCATTTAAAAAAGTTTTTTTTTCGTTCAAAAATAAAAAATCCGAGCAAAAAAAATACAAAATGCAAAATGATGGTGAAAAATTCAGAACCAAAATCTTTGAGAAAGTTTGAGAAAAAATAGCAAAACATAATGTAAAGTTTAAATAAAAATATCTGAAAGTTTTCAAAGATATAATTCATTTGGAAAATTATAAATTGCTTCGGAAAATATTTCGTTGTTTTTTTTTCATAATTTTTTATGTTTATACTTTTTATTACACATATACTTACTAGGTATTAAAACCTATTTATACGATTTACATATTATATGATATTTTATTTAATTGGCTTTTGGAAGCTTCGAGAAGCACAATCATGTTGTTTTACTGTTTAGGAAATGAGTTGGAAAACGTCTTGTCGATGATAGAGATGTTTTGTTTTAAAGGAAACCCATGTGTCAGTAAAGTACCCTTTTAAACGAGTAGATTAACGCTTGAATTTTGTAACTAACGAGTGAATGTCTTTGTCCGTTTATACTTGTCGAGTAGTTGATGAGTAGGTCTATAGGTATAGACTCCCCATTACCCAATACCTATTAGTCTGTACTCATTTTTTTCTCATTCGTGTGTTTAGTTAACGAAATTGATAGCGATACTTTATCTAGATGTGAAAAATGTTCATTTTAAAACAAGAAAAGGGAAAGAAAAATCAAGGATAAAGAGCAGAGAAGAAAGAGAATTAAACCAGCGACTCTGCAATAATTATTATTAAAAATTTTTTTGATGAGATAATTAAGTATAATTGTTTTTTGGAAAAATTGAACTCCGAGTTTGATTATTTTCTTCAATTTTGAAAATCGCGAGCTGATTTTTTTAAATCAAATTTTTAACATAAATTTGCTTGATCTGATCGACCAAATTTGGCTGTGTTTCTCAGGAGAAAAAGAATGAATCTGGGCAGGTCAAGAAATTTACTCTATCTGTGCATATCTAATTTAATGTGTGTTGATCTGCACGAATAAAACCAAGGAAAAATGATCGGACCTGATAACATGTAGGTAGGTACTTACCTATTCATTTTTTTGTTCGATTTAAACCTGATTAGATCAGATCAGATCCGAACATTTCATAAATCCAATCTGGTGTCACCAAACTTGATGAGACCCCAATCATTCCCTCTTGAGTGGACAGTATGGCACATAATATACGAGATATATTCAAAAAGTAACGTCCGTTTTGCTCATAAAAAATTTAATAATGAAGATAAACTAAAATTGTTTGAAAATTCAAAATCTACTGACACTGACCTTCCTTTTCTTTTTAACATAGGCACCAAAATTATATATAAAGTATACGCTATCTCCTGTAACGGAGTGCGACCACGACAACGACGACCCCCCTCCCCTCTTTCTTTCCTCCTCTCTTCCCCCAATCTCCTACAAGTTACGCTTCTTTTTGAAAATTTTTGAACATTTTAATGTATCAGTTCGATAAAGTTGTCAAAAAAGCTCCTGATTTTACAAAATTACTAATAATTTTTCATAAATTACTTGAAGACAATTTTTGGTAGGTAAATCACTGGGTTAGTAAATTACTGGTAATTTTTGGTAAATTACCTATTGGTAATTCTTGATTAATAATTTGTTTTTTTTTTGTAAGTTACTGATCGTTGGTCAGAGTGACACTTACATTTGAAAACTAAGGAAGAAACTGTTCAATTCTTGTACTTTTTTACTCAATAATTATTGTGTCATTGTCAGACTTTTGAAAATTTGAGAAAAAATTGAATCAGTTTCCATTATTTTAAGTATGACACTTCGAGTCATCCTGAAGTAAATTTTTGTATTATCTGGTTTGAATTTTGACTTTTGAGAACTTGAAAAAAAGTCAATGATTGGCTAAAATGCAAAATACTGCAAAAAATGAGTTTCTGACGTTTTTGGAAAACTCAAAAAAATCCTGTTGAATTTATAAATAAATCTTAAAAATTAGGACTGGGGTTAGCTGTAATTCTAGAATCTTTATTTAAGCATCAAATCATAGGGATCCAGCAGTTTACAACGTTTTTTGAAAAATTGGACCTCCCGAAATATTTGTATAATCAACTAATAAATAAGAAGAATATTTCAAAAATTATTTTTTCTTCGATTTTATGTAATTTAAAATTTTATTCGTCTAAAAATCAAAATAATTATGAATCAAGTTTGCCAAAAGTTTTCAATGAGTTTTCTCTCAGTGTGAGAACAATTTTGAATGACGAAGCCAGTAATTTGAACCAGTTTTTTGAGTTGTGAGTAGGATTAGGGATGTAATGTACCTATATTGTAAAGTTGATAGTATATGGGTGGGAAATTTCAAGATATGTAGATAATTACTTATAGATGCTGAACAAAAGATTATTTATGTAGGGTATTCCCCATGCTAGGATTATAATTCCCTTGTGACAGATATATCAAAAGTATGATTGGTGAGCTTATTTGTTGTATATTTAGAAGTTCCTTATATTTGCCTGTATTTATGGTAGCTGTAGCCAGCCTACTTCTACGACCTACACATTTGTAACACCGCCGGTGTACATTTTTCCATTATTTGATTCCACTACGTGTATTTACCACATGTACTACCGGGCTACCTACGCGTGCAAATATTTAAACTATCCAGACGAGGAATTTGTCTGTATACGTATTACATACTGGATTAATAAAGTCAAGGTTATCGCATTTTGCTAGAGAGTAATTTAAGTTTCGTTAAACTACCTGAAGTAAATGAATTCTGTTTGAAATGCTATTTAACTTTTTAACTTGATTACTTGTGGTCGAAGTGATGCGGTTTTCCACAAAGTACGTTTCGTTGAGTGTCTGTGTTGTTGGTTAAGTTTTGGCGGATTTTGGAGAGTTTTAGGTAAAACTATGCGCGTTTTGTTATGAAACAAGTTAATCAAAAATATTACACGGAAGCGGGGCTATAGCACTAAAAAGGGAAGGCATTTTACCTGAGAGTATTTCCGCGTGTTTCATTTTGAGACTTTTTAAGAATCTCCATCTCGCATGGTCGCTCGCGTTGACTACTGCTGTTTCAGTACTCCTATAGTTGTATAAATGTTTCGATGTCTTGGCACATTGTATCGAGTGTTTGTGAAGTTTGAAATGATTTCTGGTGTGAAATGCGGTTGTAGCGAATTTCTATCCGGGTATCCGATGTTGGGCAGAAATCTACCATCGTCGTATGTGTGCAAAAGCGTAATAACTTGGCTGCGGTTTTGTATAGTTTTGATCATTTCGCTCATGGGGGACAATTTCCAAATGCATCGGTAAACAATACCAAAATACGAGAGTACAAACACTTTCTTTTTTTTTTAATGGAAAATTCGACATTAATTTTGAACCAACCGATGAAGAATGAAAAGTGATCGAAGTTGGTATAGGTACGATGAGGGTGAAAGTATTCGCTGACGTTTTACTGCAGTGATATCTTTTTGTTTAAAAAGATAAAATGGGCTAATGCAGAAGGGGTATCTTTGCTGCAAAAGTTTGCTTAAAAGCACCAACATTTAGTGGTAAATATTTTCCAACTTTTATGACGACTTTACGAGAAAACTTTGGTAACGAAAATGAACAATCAGCTTTTACGCAGGCGAAGCAGCCAGCTAGAGAGCCTTGCTACTCGTCGTCCAACCAACCAAAAAGTATGCGGGTGTTTGCTGTAAAATTTACGAAGAGTGGCGCTGCCGCGTACTCGTATATGGCGTATAAAAAATTTAAATTTTTTGTCGTGTTGTTTTAAATAAATTTTAAATAAATTATCAACCTCTGCGGCTTATCCGGTGTCGGTGTTTTTCCCCTCTTTCTAAGAAAATAATTTATATTCATTGCGAACATAAAACCACAACACGATTTCCTTGTAACATTTTTCTTTTCCACAAGAGTGGAAAAAATTGTTATATACGTGTATTATAAACATTTTCAATTGCGAATTTCTTATTATATTTTGTTCGTTGGCGGCGGCGTCAGGGTGTGAAATTAAATGTCACCGTGTCAGCGAATCTTTCTAGCTAACGTGGTGAACTAGCTGTCATCCGTAATAAGGATATTTCGCGAATATTCCGCTATAATCTTCGACATATGCTGAAAGTACCTTCAGGAAACGTTTTTTTTTTACCTATTATTATTTTTTTGGTGTTTCTGGTCTTCTTTTTGCTGATTTTTTGGGTTTTCGTCTACTTTCTGAGAAAAAAAAACATTAATTTCTTTATTTGTGAGCCATCTGACCCTAAAATTTTGCTGGAAATTCTCGAGACCTCCACGTCTGACTTGAATGATACCGCAAATCAACTTCTCAGTCCCCAAAGGTGTGGCTACAATGAAACCGTTTCGCAAAGGAGAAAATCTGTAGTTTTGCAACTGTTTTGAAATGATTTTAAACACTTCTGCTTACCTTGAGAGTCCAGATAGACGGGTCAATGACCTTGAGAGGTCAGACATACGGGTTAATGGTCTTGATGAAGCCAGACAGACCGACAGACAACCATGAAAAGCTAGAAAAATGGGCCAGTGACCTTAAGAGCCATACAGGTAGACATGCGACCTTGGAAAAATCTAGATGACAGGTCAACGACCTCAAGAGGCCGGACAATCAGATGGATGACCTTAACAGATAGGTCGGTCAATGACCTTGAGAATCCAGACAGACGGGTTAATGACTTTAGAGACGAGATAAATGATCAGGTGAGTGACCTTAAGAGGTCAGACAGGTCAGGGACCTTAAGAGGTCAGACATGTCAGTGATCTTGAGATGTCAGACAGGTCAGTGACCTTAAAAGGTCAGACAGGTCATTTACACATTCTGAGTCAATTTACACTTTTCAGTTGCATCACCTGTAATTTTCGAATTTTACCTGATCTGATCGATTCACAATGTTGAGAATTGAGACGAAATTGAGAGACACTGACTTCTCGGTATAGAAACTAATTTTTTGATTTTTACGTGTACCTTCATATTTACGCAGTAGGCTCCAGAGTATTTTTCCTATTTCCAAAAACTCATCTAAAATTGAAAAATTTCCTTCGCAGCTTAAAATTTGGTTCTGATAGAGAGATGTGGATGACAGTGTTCCAGTGAGCCAAATTTTAGTTCAATTAGACTAAAAATGGTGTAAGGGTTTCCTCGTTAGGTGTTCTCCTATTCAAATTTTTAAAAATTTCAGTTTCATTTTGGAATCGAGCGTTTATTTTCTTACATTTTCGGATTATTGTCATTGTGATCCATCTTTAGATAAGGAATGATACTCAGAATTTGTGGAAATCATTGTGATTATTTTTACGTATATTGTATAATTTCTTGGCTAGGTAACGCTGACCTTTAGTAGAAAATGAAGCTAGATTTTAGCATTGGGGGAGTATCTTAGTTAAAATACCTTCGCTTCAAAGTGTTTGCATAAAGGCCGTAATATACCCTTTTGTAATATAAGTACGCTTTTGTAATACAGTCTCCAGATACCATTCATAGGTACCTTACAATAGCCTTTTAGAGACCTTGCAGTTTTCTCGGTGCTTTTGAGAAGATTAGTGTAGGTACAGATGTTTGAAAATGGTTCCTTCGATAGAGTATCAATATTTTTATTTCTTTTCGCAAATGTCATTTTTCAGGACAATACCTATGTATCTATACGGTACAAGAAAAATAATGAATTCTAGTTGCGTTGTATGGATTATTGAAAGAAGGGGAAGGATAGAACAGACATCGAGGTCAAGTTTAAGTGTCATATGGACCATTTTAATATGAAAATTTAGGAATGAGTAGTTTTAGTTTTGGAGAATTTATAATAAAAGATATCATATTCTGAAATTTGATTCATTCTTACCCCCGCCTCCTATTTTTCGATGCTAAGAAAGAAAACTTTATCAAGCACATTATTTTCAAATTTTATACCTCGATCGAATGAATGAACGAAAAATGAATACTAAAATTCTGAAATAAATGAGGTAAAATTTCTCTCTAATTCAAACAATCAGCGAAACATCGCTAAGCACGAAGAAAATGAGAAAAAGGAAAGGGGGAAAAATCAATTTAAACAAATTGAATACAATGCCATCAAAATTTATACCCTTGAAAATTGTATTAATATTTGCCAATTGTATTACAAATATTTATTTTTCGCGTTTCGAGACGAAAAACCACAATTTTGTGAGTTTATATGGTTTATGAAATCGACGCAATACGCGCCATCTTTCAGACCAACATTTCGTGGGGGTATCGCTCGTACGGTATACCCTATACTTGAGAAATCGTGAGATAAATTTCGAAGCACGAGTTTTAACTGCATCGAGTCTGGAGGCAAAACGTTGGCGTTGGTTTGAATTTGAAATTAAAATTCTTACTGGAAAATTTATCGTTGTAGATATTAACTAAATTTATTAATCGAAAGATTAATTTCTCGAGCTTTATGGTATGCCGAGTGGAAAAATTCGTCTTTAGAATGGAAACACGTAACACCAAACAGACGATACGAGGCTTTTAAATTTCATTACGACGATGACAAAATTATAAAATCAGCAAGTGTTCAACTGTTCGAGCGTTCCCGAATGAGTTTAACATTTTTGCTCGTTACACTGCCAAAAATTCCATAACTTGGAGTTGATTTTTCGCATTTAGTTTGCAACATCGCTCGTGACGATACCTGCCTCGAGTACGAGAAGTTATTTCAACGTGAAGTTACAGTCGAATTTACTTGGAATAAATTTAAACCTATCCATATTTTGACGTTTTTGTGTTTCAATTTTTTAGGCGTTTGCGCCTTTTGGGAGTGTAGAAGTCTTCCTTTAGCTCGAGCATTTTGAGTAGACGCAATGAGAATTTCAAAACGAAAAGTTAGCATTAAATTTGAAGCAGTCGTTCTTTCATCACCAGTGGGTGAAAGAATGGATTTAAGGAGATCAAGGATGGTTAGAAAAATGTTTAGTATGTGACTCATATGAAAATCAACGTGATTCTAAACGTATTTCTTGATCACGATTTTCAATGTACGTAAGTAGATAAGATAGATATTTATTTTCAAAAAAATTTGCTATAAAAATGGAAAAAATTTATGTGTTTTTGGAAGTTTTTTTTATTTTAATTTTTTTTTTGAATTTTGAGGAACAAGGGTTACACATGGGTGGAACAATAGTCAGTTTTGGGATCATTTTGTAACAACCAAACAGCTCGACCATTTGTGTATAATTACGCTATCTCCTGTAAATGAGTGCGACCACGACGACGACGACGAGATATTATTAGGTCTACTCGTATGATGATTCTGGAATAAACAGAAAATAAACAAATAATGAAGACGTTGCTGGTAAAAAACAGCAGACTATAGGACCTTCGAAAAGCGCGAGAACAGCATCCAATATATGCGTGTTTAATGTCGTGAATCAAGTGTACATAATTCGACTTTTCGCATCATTTAATATGATTTTCCTGGATTTATGGAGGTTAACGTAATACAAGCGTTTATAAGAGCTTGTTTAAAGTTATGAACCGAATTTCAGCTTTATCGAAACATGTGAATTTGTCCTCAACTTGAGTAGGTATAATAATTTCAAGTAGGGTAGGTATAGGTTAATCAATTTTTTCGTGGGTGGCCTTGATAGATTTCAGTTTTCATGTTTTCAATTAGTGATAATTTTCAAGATTTAAATTTTATACCGCCTATACTGCATCTAGATCCATATTCTCTCTTAAAAAAGAAGCAATAGGTTGAGGAAAGACGAAAAAAATCATCACGAGCAATTTTATAATACTAGCAAAAACGTATCCAGAGCTGAAACCATAATTTCTTTTATCGCTGGTAAACGATGTTGAATTCTCTTTTTCATGCTTGTTGACTTACATTGTGTAAAGATTGGAAAGAAATGGAAAGAAAAAGCATTTAAAAAAAAGAGAGACCAAGAATAACTATCTGTCGACGGTGCAAAAGTTTACGAGGAAATTTTCCTTTTGTTATTACACGAGGGACGAAAAACGCTAAAGATGCATCTTTTAAGTAAATTATTTTTCAAAAGATTGATATAAGCGAATTAAACATTTCGTCGAATCCATTTCTGTAGAAAAGTTTTTCTTTTTAATGTGTATGATTTAATTTAGTCTGTAAAGTTGGATTTTTACCTACCGTTGTTATTGTGGGCCGGTGGAATATAGATATGGCGATGAAGGCAACTTATTGGGTAATTCGTTTTATAAGATAAATTTTTAGTTTCCAAACTATACTTACTTTTTTTTCTTTCTAATTCGAGTATAGATTTTTTGTGATTCAAAGTCTACAAGTGGCTCTTGCTGATAATTTTTGCACTTTGATTGAAATTTTAATATCGTCGTCGGTTCCAGGTTTCATTCTGTTATAAGTTACTTAATTTAATTTTCATTTTAGTTGCCTATATTTTTAACGAGATAACTTGAATAAATATTCTCCCACAGTAAGCTTGTTTTCTCGTAGGCGAATGAGACAATTTCGTGAAAGATGGCAATTCAGCAGGATATAGCATTAGAAAATCGCGTCGGTGTGACTATGATTAAAGTTGACATTGTGGTTTCCCACGACCAGTCATATTCAAGTCAAAAGTAAATAAATATACAAAAATTTCATTCCATTATGATTTATGAGCTTCGCTGTTGTAGAATTAAAAAATACGTGTATGACAATTGAAAGCAACGGGACAGTAAGTGTTGCAAAAAAGTGAACGTGAAAGTTTTTATTCTGTTGATAAATTACTCGAAAGTTATTTTCCTTTTCTGGGCATTGTTTTTCACTATCATTTCGCATTTGTTGCGTACAAGCAGCCATAGAGTGTGCTGTGGTATAATTTGGTATACTTCAGTGACCTGTTTTTTCTTTCAAATTGCCTACCTTTTGCTTGGGAAAATTCCGTTAGGATTCATTTCGATAAAAGCAAAACGTGTATATTTTTTTGGTTGTAATTTGATTTTGAGAATAATTTTTTTCCCAGCTTCATATCATCTTTTAATTATTATTAATTAATTTTTCCAGCTTTGTAAATTTATAATTTTTTTTACTGTGCAAGGGCTTCATATACATTTACCACAGAGTACGTAGATATCTCACAATATAGAGGCTCGTCAGCTGTCAACTTCGTACGTTTATTGCTCATTTGTTTGATTCACTAATGGATAGAACACTTTCTGGCAATCATAATCGATTATTTTAACCAGAGTTGTGATAATGAGCACAAAATGTCTGTAGATAGGTACCCATTAAAAATTGAATGATCTGCGATTCATTATAATATTAATAATTTCAACAATAAAACTAAATCAATAACCTTCGTCAAAAAAAAAAAAAAAAAAGTATTCGAATTAAGGTAGGTAGGAATTTGTTTATCCAACACTCTTTAATGTAGGTCAAACCGCCCACAGTAAGATTTAAAATGTAATAACCTATAAGTGAGCACCAGCCCCCGTTGAAACTTTGCCCATTAAGCAGAAAATAAGTTGGCTTTGTGAGTAAGAAAAGATTAGGCGTGAATTACAAATAAGATAAATCCTTTAAAAGGACAATTAACGCAATAACGTATATCTACGTGTTTTATTTGCATAAACAACAACTACCAAAAGAATAATTTTACTCGTAAAAGTAATTGTGAGTATTTCAAAATGATTACTTGTTCGTGTAACGTGTGCTGTGCTACATGTAAGAAAGTACCACGATACCATCTTAACTTAATAAATGACATTAAAAATTTGGCATCGTATTCTCTCAATTTATATGTACTCGAGCGAAGAAATAAAGGGTTGACGAAAGAAAACAAAGAAATTCTCATTTAACTAACTAACGAGAATGGGGTGGTGGTATTTTATTGCATTGTGTATTACAAAAATAAAACGAAACGAACCAAGAGGTTAATGAGTTTCAAAATAAGATTCAAGTAAAACGAAAACCGGACATCACGCTTTGTGAAATCGCATTTGTGTAATCCAATTGACAGTACATTTTGTTTAAGTATTTTGTTGCCGAAAGTTTTCGTGGCTTTTAAATTCAATTATGTTTGATGCGGATAAGCCTACTTGTGGATTGTTTTTAAGGTAATTTTATCAACATAAATACGTCACATTCTAATTGTTTAGCAAAATAGTTAATGCAGAGATCCATCGGGTAGCTCTTATTTAATCATTAGCCATTTTTAAACCCTTGCTCGCCTCGTCAAAATTTGCGATGAAAGAATCCATCGTGTGAAGTTTTTCTTCAGAAGCAATTTTTTGATTGACGATTTTCCCTCGTTTTTTCACAATTTTCTGCACCTAAGGTACCTGGTAAAAATGGATTCTGAGCATGCAGGTAGCATCTTGTAATATCCTGTGCCCATTAATGTTTTTAATGTTGCGCTTGGTTGTCCTAAAAATGTATATTTCTCTCAAAAACAGTGGAAAAATGAGAAAAAGGTCTACCAAAAAAGTGGTCCAAATTAAGAATAGTATATTACACAACGAGGGCCGAAAAAGTGATTTTTGACGAGGGTGAGGTTTGTGACCCGAACGAAGTGAGGGGAACAACTCACACGAGTTCAAAATCACTTTTTCTCCGAGTTTAGTGAAGTAATTTTTCCTGAACGAGGGTGGAAAGTACTTATTTTTACATCCGAGCGATTCTCGCGAGGTTGGAAAAGTAGTACTTTTCAGCCCTAGATAGGAAAAATAATTTTGCATTATACAGTGGGGGGAGGGGGTGATTTTAATTTTTGAAGTCAGTGCTATATTTTTGACTAAAACAACACTAAAAAAAAATCATAAAATATGAAAATGTTGCAATAAGTAAAAGTATATGGAATCGAAGTGAAATGGGTTGATATCGTTTTTACGGCAAACTGGTTATGCAATTTTATCAACACGAATCATGAATAAATGCAGAGGCCAGAGGGGTGCTCTTTCTATACCAAGACGAACCCTTTTTTTCTTATCCTAGTTTTTCTGTTTTTGCTCAAAACACATGCATAGGTTGCTCCTACTGAGTGAGTGACAGAAGAACAGTTATTTCACCTCTGATATATCCCTGAGGGTTGGATGAGGATGTCTCAATAATTTTATACTGTTTGGACGAACGTTGAAAAAAATAAAAATAACATTTTTGAAAATTTTGAACGCTCAAAATTGAATTTTTTTTTCTGAAGTTTACTCAATTTATTCAAAATAAATGTCGAATCCGTACGCATAGGCTATTAAATTAAAAATTTAGATAAAATTCAATTTGTAATCTTTTTACATTAAAAAATTAAATTTGAGTTGTAATTTTTCGAAATTTGGGTACCCCGTAAAGCAGTGTTTCCTTTCTTCAGTTTTTATAGGATTTAAAAAGAAGATTAAATAGGCAATGAAAATCTCGTAGAATGCATATTGGATATTATTGGAATAAAGCTCATTAACTACTACTGAGTGGAAAATCGAAAAAAATCAGAATCATTTTCTTTTATAATTGATAACTTCGAGCTGATCATATTATACGCAGATACCTATACGTAATGCTCCTGGTAAAATCTTTGCAGAAGAGTTACGTTTGAGTACATCATTCTAGAAAAATCACACGTAGATTCTAAACTTTTTTCTATCTTGAATTTCATTAAAAATTTCCTCTAGTTTCTAAAAATAACTATATATTTTTAGGTTCACAGCGTACAGTCGTATTTGAGAAAAAAAATTTCTTGAACATTTTCAACGAATCGTTCGGACAGTGTTGATTAAGGTGTTCACTGTTCAGGTTAAACAAAAAATCGAAATGACATTTCGTGTTTACTTTAGGTAAAGTTTCTCGAACCTCTCATGGGACAAAGAATAAGTTTTTCACGGCAGAAAAACCAATGAATCATGAAAATGATTACGTTATAAAATCGTACAAGAAGAAAAAAACTTTTCGGATTGGTTTAAAAAATTAAAATTGAAAGTTACTCGATAAAAGAGTAGAAAATGTAAAAACTTTCGATAGACTAGGGCCATTAATTTTCACCATTGTGAAAATTTTTTCCAAACGATAAATAAATTAAATATAGAAAAAATTTATGATCATTTTATTGGCCAATAAACAACGTATAATTTTCAAGAGGCGATACATACAACCTGGATTATGCAGTATAAATTTAAATCGAATGTAAATTCAACATTTTTATTCCGATTTTGATTAAGTAACTTGCGCTGTACTCTCGTAGAAATAATTTTTGCTCTATTTTAAATTACGTGGGTCGAGTTGTAGGTACGTATAACATCGACAAAGTATACTACGATGAAAAAGTAGGTACTAGGTACATATTATTCAACTTGTATAATAAAATGCTCCTGGCTGAGAACATAAGGGCTGAAGAAATTTTTCTTTTACAACTTCCCAATTGTATCTAGATGAGGAAACAGAAGTGCCTTCCTACCTAGTACCTACCAACTACCAATACACAGCATTTTGTCAAAACTTGTAAATTGGAATTCATCACGCGCAAATGCTTTCACCACTTCTTTACACTTTTGCATTGTTAAATCGTATTGTCCCGGTAGTTGGTACATGGCAGAGAAGTGGAGGTTATCTTATCGGCGCGGCGACAAAACCGCAGTATTTTCGCAAACTCGTTAAAATACATAGAAAAGCGATTTCATATTTTCATTTGATAGCAAGTTTGAAAAAACACGTACCTATATCTAGCATAACACAGCTGTTATAAAAATCGGTTTTTCACTTCCACTCAAATGATTACAATAACAAGGCCAAAAGGATATTTCTTGTAACATAACGCGGGCTTAAAAGGCTAAAACTTATATTGTCTGTTCTAATAGTCGTAAAGTCTACATTGGCAATCGTGACAAACGAATTGTATTCAATAACTTGGCCATTACAACTTCCCTAATGGGAGTAAACGAAAGGCACAGTCCTGGGGGATACCAAACAATAGAGAGGATATAATAATATATCTCAATAGAATTGGATTTAGGAAACATTACGGTGCAACATCCTGTATATCCGTTTTTGCTAACGTACAAATGTTTCCGACAAAGTACACAGGTTTTTTTTTAGCTTTTATATGCATTGAAAAAAAACTACACAATTTTCAAAGCTCGTTCAATACGTTACTTAAAACAAAAAAAAAAAACAAAAAAAAGAGAAAAACCAGAGAGAATGAAACATGTTGAGAGTCTTTTTGTACCTGTAGTTTTCATGTTGTTTTTTATGTGTGTGTTTTTTTTGGATTGTTAGACCAAGAGCAGCGCTTTTTCGTGGAAACGCTCGTTGAAGTTATGTCCTTGAAAGAGAATGCTTTAATTAGTGAAACCATCTGCGTGTATTTTTTAATTCGTCAGTATTCTGATTGAAGTAGATAACCTAGTTTTCATCAAGTATATCCCACCACATACGTTCGAGGTAGTTTTAGCATAAAATTGCCTATTTTTCGTGTGTAATCCCATTTTTAATGCCCATCAAAGTGTGCTCTTTAACCACTACAAGAGTATCAAACTTTCCAACTTGAAGGACTCGAAACAAGCTTGCTTGGTGCACGTTTGTAGGTACATATATCCTAATTATGGAATGTTCTCAATCGGCGAGTTACCCGTGTTATCTCGACTTTCCATGGAAAGCACTCGTATTTCCAGCAATTTCAAAAATTCTCGTTACTTCTATAATGTGGCTCTGGAAAAATGGAGTGAGAATGTGGTTTTAAAAAAGAATGAATTGTCATACAAGATTTTATTGCTCTAATATTCTGTATATTATGTGGTAAGAAACTCTCATTGAGAATTTGTTTGCTTTCTCTCCAAAGTGAAAGATGCCTCTCTACTGTACACATGATGTTATAATTGTTATATGGTGTGATTGAGGTAACAAAAAAATATTCCGTCCAAGTTTGAGTTAGAGATCGTACACCTTGATCTGAAATGGTTCACGAATTTTTTACTTAGCTGCGGGGCTGTGTTAGTATAGGCGACATTGTGATATGCCATGGTTGTTCTAAAAAATTCACTTGAAAAAAGAAGTTGAAGGTATTTTAAAAAGGACTATCTAAATCGGATGAAGTTTTATTCGTGAAGGTTTTTTGAAATGCTTCGAAAACTTCAAAAATTGGACGAAATATTGCCATCGAATAATAACGTTTTTGAGGTACAAAATAAAGCAGTATCTAGGAATATTTTTCTAGCATGGAAAAATTGTCCAAAAATTTTGAAAGATAAAAAACTTGAAAACTATGAAAAAATTGAAAAAATTATTCAAATTCATTCATCCGTTCAAAAAAAAACTAAATACCTAGATTTTTCTATCCATAAGGTACAAAATAAAATGACTATAAAAATTCAAAGAATTATAAAGATTTTTTTTTTCAAAAATAAGTAAATTAGGTAACTAATCTGTATGTACTTTTGTTTGTTTTAGGTGAGTACCAATTTTCACTTCCAGAGCACTTGATTATAATTATGTAAGTATATGAATTCCTATTCAAATTCATGTATGGAAAAGAGTGAGTAATTTTTCATTTTGACTAATTGATGAGTGAAACTATATAAAAATTGTATTACCTATCTCGTATCTATATTTTTTGAAATGTCGAATGATGGACATTTTCTCGTGGTTATATGAGGTGGTCCATGTACATAATTAATGCATATTGTATAATGTTTCCCCAACGCCACGAGAAAAAAATTGTTCAATATATTTTTACGTATAGGACCTTTGGTTTTTATTATTATATTTTTCCTCTTTTTTTAAAAATATTTTTATTTTTTCCAAAAATACCTAAGTAAGTACATATAATGTTTTTTAAATGAAAAATGTGAAATTTTTATTAATATTATCATCTTAAATAATTCAAGCTTTGAAAATAAACAAGTCCCACAAAAAAGCAAAAAAAAACTGTGCAGAACAAAAATCATTAAAAAAAATTTCATCGAAAATACTCGTATATGCGAGCATATTTTTCTCTTTGAAAGCTCTCTATGTTTTTGGAGTATTTCAAACAAAAATGACAAAGCTATAAAACTTTGTATCCCTCTTATCCGACAATATTTTGTCAAAATGCGCATCAATTTTCATGGTAAAGACTATATCCAGATTTAGGAAAATGATTTGGTCCCAGATGAGATTTTAAAATTGACGAGTGGAAGATTCCTTGTGGTCCAAAACCCTCGTGACAACTCCTCTAAAAGGGGAGAATTGACATTCGCGTTGATAGTTTCCATTTTTGGCAGTTTTCAAACCAAATTTTTTCAAACTTGCGCGGATGCTAGATATTACCGAGGGTCACTCTCACTTGTGGAGATTTTTTAAAATTTTTTTCAAACGTATCTTCTTAGTGAAATGTGAGTTTTATTTTTCCAATGACTTGGTAACTTCCTTCAGAAGATATACATATATTGTGTAGGTACGTGTCTCCTTCAGATCAACAACACGAATTTTTTCAGAATTTTTCATAAGTACATAATAAGGTTTCGATCTTCAAAAATACAAAAAATATAAGTAGATACTAATTTCTTTGATTAGGTCGGGAAATATTTTCTCGTAAAAGATCATGAACGACCTCTAATTTGGCCATCAACCTGAATTTGGACCAAATTCCTCATTTTTTAAATGTTTTATAGTTTTTATTTTAAAAACTGGATAGCGCCATTTTGGGAACCTCTGATTCTCTTTTAGGTTGCCTCTTTGAGCTAAAATTCATGACATGATTAGTATCAACTCTCATGTTGAGTCCGGATACGAGAAAAAAAAAGTATCAACTCGAAATAAACATCATTTATTGCAATTTCAGCGAAATTAGAAATCTCTGGTTGTTTTCCTAGGCATAGGTACTCAATCTACTCATTTTCATGAGATTGTGATTATTTTCAAACTTGGAAAAATGTTTCCTCTACAAGTAGGAAAAAATCAGAGTTTTAAAAATTTTCATTTCTCATAGATAAAATTTTAAATTGTATTATAGTGCCAAGAAATTGATGAAAAATTGTAGCTGCTTTTTCAGAGTGATCTATCCCTCATATTATCACTCGTAGACGATCAAAAGTGGTATCGAATATCAATGTCAATGAGTCAGAAAACTTCATAAGTAAGCTTAAAATTTCACTTTCTGGGAGGGAGAAGGGATGATTGAAGAACTGCATAGGTATAGAACTGTTTTCTTGAAAGTGGCAAAAATCGCTTTCTTATCAGTAATAATTGACCATATTCTGAGGATCCCTGATTCAGCTCGCTGTACAGATTGGAAACTCGAAATTGTTCTGGATAGTTTCCTGCTCAGAGTAAACTTCGTCACTAATTTCTGTAGTCCAGGATGTATTTTTAAAATTTTTAATTTATTTTTTTTGGGGGAGGGGGGTGTGATCCACCCAGGTACAACTTTTTGCTTAGTAGGTAGAAATGAAAGCATTTATTTGAAAAGTGAAAATTCAAATCGACTTACTCGAGCTTTATTTCGATCATTATTTACATTACGAGTAGGTAGGTATGTTTTCGAATTAAATCTCAAAATTGCTCATTATTTATGAACGAAGTTTTCAATTTGAATTTTCCAACTAATTATACCAACATCGTAGTTATTTCGAGGGAAACAGTTAATTGATAAATTTACGAAATTTTTTTATGTACATATAGGTAGGTATCTACCTACGCATTAGCTTATTAAAAACATTTGGCTTGGTGTAACGTTTCACAAAGGTTGAGAATAAAAGATTCACGAAGTGAAACGAGCTGAACATGAAAACTGATGAATAATTCTAGCGGTATGTTTTCATGTAAAATTATGTTATTTGGTTTTGAAAAACAGAGTCTACGTTACAGTGAAACAAAGCTCACGACGACGAATGTTTTGTAAAAAAGCTAATTAATAATATCGTTAAATTTAAATAATTTAAACGAGTTCGTATCTTTTGAATTACTACATGATAATTTTTACACTCGAAAAATTCATATTATTTCAGCAAGCTTTAAGGTTCCGCTTGTGTAGGTAGGTATCTATGGGTTGTTTTTTTCAAGGTAGAACACGACATTGACTCGACAATGAATTCGAGAAAAGCATCTCTTCAACATGTATTTTATTTACTTTTTCTGTTGCCTGTTCACTGTCACCTTAGCCAATGTAGGTATTTTACTGTTTTATACGTAGCTTTGCATAAGGTTTTCCTATGAAATATTCGTTATCTGATGACGTAAAAAATTGAAGTTCAATGTAAGGAAAGATACCTCAAATACTTGGAAGCTTTAAGAAGATAATAAATAATGCATTTACTAAACGCATTATCTGCATAATTGACTGAATCATCTTAACTTTATTGTTGCTTGAAACAATGTAAAGATGTTCTAGAGGATGAAATTGAATACGAATAAAGTAACCCGATCGTTTGAAATGTTTATATAGTCGGTTAATTTAAATTAGTATGTATTTAGGCTATAGAGTAGAAACGTCAAACAATTTATGTCTTTCTGGTATCAGAAGAGGTCTTCTTAATAAGAAATTAATACTTCGGAAAACATTTTAAACTTGAAAAGTAAAGTCTCGCTATAGCAAACGGTCGTGTTCTACTCTCCTCGGCGAAACGCGTATTATACAATTGGATTAAATGAAAATTATTCACGCTATCGCGATAAAATTTCGATCTAAGCTGGTGCCGAATTAATTAGATACATGAATAAAGATTTTACTCCGTCATTGACAAAATACCATACACTTCTATTTGGACACATCATTCATCTTGCCGCGTTCGTTTCGGTTTTACGACAAAATTGATCTGCTATGTTAACACTTTTCGACTTGTTTTCCAACTCGGCTGTATCACCGATATGATATAACGCGTTGAAATTTCAAACAACTAATCTGATTGGATGGTCCCATCGGAATTTTAGGAACCCATCAAAACTCGCCAAGATTGCAAGTTTCATTAGCTCTTTAGACAGTTTATACGTACTACGTTAATTTCTCTCTCACTAATCCGCAGTAAGGCGAAAAATTACTCGCTAACTGGTAGTAAACGAAAATTTCCCAACGTTAGATTTCCTTCAAAGAGCCTACTTATGTTGGGGAAAAAATTACGAAATTGTTTTTACGGAGTATTTCGCTCGAAAAATAACTCATCGTGTGAAAACTACGTTCCAACTTTCGTAGCTCCGAGGTACAAAGTGAATACCTACATCTTTATAAATTATCTTTATTTGATTTTAAATCTACCTATTATCACTCGAGATACCGTACATATTGTAAAATTTTTCAGTCATCTTTTCTCCGGCATATTTATCATAACTTCAAAAATATTCTCTTTTGCCTTCAAGATCACTATTTTGTCGTAATACTTGTATATCTGCCCCATAAATATGGAATGTATATTACCTGTATAATATTGTGTTGTTGTTTACGAGATGTAGACCTACGAGATACCTATCGCATCAAAGTTGAAATTTATAAGCAGATAAAAAGCTCCGTATACAGCTACACAGTAAAGATAAAAACCCCAAAGCCATTAATTAAGATTTAAACAAGTGTCTGAAAAGTCTCTAAGATGACCAACCGCTTATTATTAGAGACTTGGTGGTTGGTACCTCTTTAACAATGATAAATGAACTTTGTGAAAAACCTCTAGTTTCGGTATCGTAAAAAAACCGTACGCTCAAAAAAGTAGGTATCGTTTTCCCCATTTGTTTCGATGTAGTTGAAATGATGATCGAAGTGACATCTCTTAACGTCTTAAACAATGAAGAGATTTCGTCTCGGATAAAAAATCAGTCGAACTGAATGATACGGAATTTTGAAAACATTCTTGCGGTATTTTCAAAGAGAGAAATAAATTTGTAAAATCGCGAATTTCGCAAATAAACAACACTTACTGAAATAAAAAGAGGTTAGATTTAAGTATGAGCCTTTGCTTACTCAAATTCCTCCCTTGTGAGCAATGAGCCACTAGAATGTTTCATCTTCTCAACTCTTTCATGCAAAAAATAGGCAAAACATACCTACTAAAATTCAACAAGATGGTCAGTCAGTAATGAAAGACTCTGTATAGTGTAGGTATAGGTACAGTTGGTGCCTCACCATCCAGCTCCTCGAGACGATAATAACTTGGGTACATTTTTAGAACAAATCACAATAATAAGAATAACACAACAACGTACGTTTAAACGAATATAAAAATTTGTAATCTACCAATCTGTTCTCTCGAAAGAGCAAACCACTGATTAAAAGACTGTTTAAGGAAAAGAACAGAAAAAACAAAAACAAAGTGGAAAAAAAACTTTGATGAAGATAAACGCAGTACAAGAAAAACTTTTAAGAACTATGTTGTGTAAAGTTCCGCCATTTCTATAGACATTCCGGAAACGTAAGGTAATATATAATCCTGCATCGACTGAAGAAGCACTGAAAAATGTCTCAGTATGGCATTTTTAAAATGATATCTATCTTAAATAAATGATATAAAAGACCCGTGGGAGATTACGGTTTTATATATCGTCACATAAAACAATTTATCTATTAATCTTACTTCTATCGTAGTGATGGCTTCGTTGTTGTTGCTGATGGTGTTGGTGGTATTTTTTTTCCAGAGCCTACCAACTTGTTTTAAAAAATTCTTCAAACAAATTTTCGGATCTATTTTAATACTCGTACCTACGTATAAGTACTTATTGTACCATATATGGAAAGGAAATCGCGATAATTCGAGCTTTAACATTTATGGTGCATTTGAAATGTGTCATAGAACGAAAATTCAATTTAGGCTCACGTAATGGACACTGACATGTACTTTAGCCTTGTGTGACATAGGCTGCTGAATTACGTATAAAGCTTAAATGTGAATTTTAAATCACGCTTATTCAAAACGGCGAATGGAACGATATCGCCATCTCATGTTGATTCGCAACGGATGGATTAAGGTGCGTATAGGGTATGGTGTGTTACACGACAGCGTAGCCTATACGACGTTAATAAGTTTAAGAAATGATTTAAATTAACGAGCACACGCGAATTTTTCTATCTACCGAGCACGTTATTCGATGGTATGCATGAATGTTTTATGGTGTATTCGGTATTATCTTTGATGTACTCTTTTTTTTTTCTTTTTGGAGTTTGTTTTCCTCATTTTTATGCCCCGGAAAAAAAATCGTGAAATACATCAACAAATTCTATTATCGTATAAACCATGCAGTGAACTGGCACCCCGTACTCTGTATTAAAATATATAGGGTATGCCTATGGTAAATGAATCAACATGACGCATTTCAACTCCTTATATTACAATAGTAGGTATACAGTAGGTACTACATACTCGTAGAAAGGTAAGATGGCGAATCTTCACATCTTACCAAATTAGACAAAACTCTTTTGATGTAAAATCAAAACATCTCCAAAAATTATTTTAGTCGATTTCCCCATCTAACCTGAGTAATATGACCGCATACTTATTTGAATGTATAGATACTTATGCTCGAAATTCAATATTTCTTATCTGTGAAGAGCTGATGATCCAAAAAATTTGAAATTCTCTCAGAAAATAATCACAGGGTGAATGCATGGGTACCTATGTGAAAGTGTTTTCAAAAAAATGTCGCACATTCAGTTTTTTGCTGGGGGGGGGGGGGATTCAAATAATTACAGACAAAAACAACACACCTTCCTTGTTTTTTTTTTTTTTTTTTTGATACGTACTCTAACGAGAGAAGTATGTATCCCAACGGGCACAAAAGGAATCGTTAGAGGACTATAAAATACACCACCATTCAAAATTTCTGTTAGAAAATACGTTTCTAACTTACGTATCATCGCGATCGCGAAATAACAACACAAACAGGGGCTTAAACGCCTTTATTAAACATCAAAACATCGCGCCACTTGTACACAGAAAACACACACAAAATACATATACGACATACTGGAGAACTGGTCTCCATGAACATTCTACACAACGCATATACAGATCGTCGGAGAATATAGGCGTGGCCTACTCCAGTGTAGCCACGATCTAACACTCCCCCTATTCTCCGGTGATGTACAATTTAAAAAAAATTTTGAAAAAGAAAAATTCATAAATCGCACCACACAGAAGCCCCGCCACAGTAAAGCCAAAACACTGTGACTATTTATATTCGCATCACTCTGTTTACACAGAATAAAATTTTGAGACACATCACATAATCTTTTTCTCACCAACAATCATTTTAGATCAAGTTCATCTTCATTAAGATCGATGTCCAGGTAACTTTCCACATTTAAATCGTGTGTATCTGAAACTTACAACAAAAGCATCAGAAATCAAATAACAGATAAGAGCTCATCTCTTAAGATAGAAAAACGAGGTATAGGTAGCGGTTTTGTGCAGATATCCGCCAACTGCTCTTCTGAAGTCACTTTCTCTACTCTCACCTCTCCAAATTTCACACACTCTCTTACCAGTTGAGCTTCAGTTTCTATCACATGTTTCAATTTCGGCTTACTTGTTACAGTAGTGCATTTCACCGCTGAATCACTATCACAATATGCAACCACTGGATATAAATATCGATTCGTCACACCTTTTATAGTGCTTTGCAAACACTTCATCTCACGCAATGCTTCATTCAAAGCACGGAATTCAGCCTCGCAAGTTGATGTTACGCGTCTCTTTCTTTTACGCGCCGCCCAAGAAATCACATCACCAAATAATTTAATAATATATCCTTCAGTTGTTTTCATTGAAGGTTGCACATCACGAAAACTTGCATCGGCGTAAACTTCCAACTCATCACATTTTCCTTCATACCTTAATGAGTAATCTCGAGTTCCTTTTAAATATCTCAACACATGTTTAGCTCTCATCCAATCGTAATTTGTAGGTGCTGACATATGAGTACTCAACTCATGAACCGCATAAGCAATATCAGGCCTAGTACCATCCGTTAAATATCGTAAAGAGCCTATCAATTTACGAAATGGAAATTCAGTTAATTCCAACATTTTCCTACTTTCACTTCCCTCATCACTCTCTTCTAAAGCTTTTAACTCCTTATTCATCACGCCACGTTCAACCATTGGAGTCTTTACTGATTTACAATTACTCATTTCAAAACGCTCCAAGATCTTATCAACATATTCACGCTGATCTAATGTCATCACTTTATTTTTCTTATCACGTATTATATTTATACCTAAATATTTCTTTAACTCGCCTAGATCACTGATCTTAAAATTTGAAGACAATTTATCAACAATTTCTTTCATTTTCTCCGCATTGTTGCTGGCCACAATCAAATCATCCACGTAGATAACAATAACAGCAATTATTCCATCCTGATGAAATGTAAATAAACATGGCTCATTCAAAGTATTCTCCAAACCTATCTCTCGGATTTCAGATTCAAGCCTCTCATTCCACTTCTTCGGACTTATCTTTAAACCATAGAGACTCTTCTTCAATTTACAAACATACTCCCCCCGCACATCATCTGACAACACTCCTTCAGGAACCTCCATATAAACTGGCTCATCTAATATACCATAAAGAAAAGCTGTCTTGACATCCAACTGAGTTACCTCAAGATCTAGCTTATTAATAAGAGAGAAAATCGTTCGAATATTCGGTAGTCTTTCCACAGGTGCAAACGTTTCATATAACTCGTAATTATTAGTATCTTCAAACCCACGAACAACTAGCCTTGCCTTATATTTTGTAATACCACCTACACAAATTTTCTTACGAAACACCCATCTATGAGACAATATCTTAGTTCCAGGTTCTAACTCATCTCGCCTTATAATATCCCAAACGTCATTCTCAATCATAGATGATTTTTCCTCCTCAATAGCCTCCAGCCATTCTTTGCCATCTTCTCTAGAAATTGCCTCTGAATAAGTGACAGGGTCATTGTTGATCAAAGCAAACACATCACCTTTATCATCAAACTTAGCTAAGGCAATCAAATTCTGCTGAATCTCCAATTTTCGCGCCTCTGATCTCGTAAATGGTTTATTCAAACTAGTTTGCTTCAATATCTCAAGTTCAGCATTAGCATTTGAAAACCACTCATCATAGTTGATAGTCTCATCGACAGTTGGTATAGCAGACGACTTAATCTCATCACACACATCCTTATAAACTACTGATGGTCTCAGTCTCACATCACGTGTATTAATAATCTCGCCACTTTGAATATCAAGTAGTTTATAGCTGTTTGAAGAATATCCTACTAAGAAGTAACGCTTCAGACTATCTTTGTTCTTTGACGATTTTTCCTGACTATAAGTTCGAGTAGAGAACTTCTTAAGATCATTTTTATTCAAGATTTTGCGATAAGCAAGACAACCAAAACGAGAAATATACTTGAGACCACTCTTCTCTCTAGGATCAAATTTATTCAACGGTATTTCAAAATTGATACCCTTATGACATGTTCTATTCAACACATAAGTTGCAGCATCAACAGCTAAATGCCACAGGTTAGCTGGTAATCCTGAATCAATCATAAAACACCTAACAGTATTTTGAAGTTTACGATTCCAGCGCTCAGACTTACCATTCAATTGTTGAGTATCAGGAGGAGATACATCAAACTCAATCTTTTCTTTTTCACAAATTTCTTTCATCTTACCTTGAGTATATTCCTTTGCTCCATCACACCTCAAATAGCAAACTTTCACATCACTTCCCAATTTGTTCCTTGCTCTCACCAGAAATTTCTCAAAACAAGCAGGAACCTCATCTCTAGTTCTTATTGAGTAGGTACTTGCATATCTTGAAAACTCATCAACAAAAGATACAACATACCTATACTCGTGAGGAAAGGTCATTGGCCTAATAGGTCCCATCACATCAGAATTGATAATTTCTAAAGGCCTAATAGCTAATCTCCTATCATTCTTAAAAGGTAATCGCGTCATCTTTGCAGCAATGCACACCTCACAATCAAGTATAGACTCATCAAAATTTATATTTTTCTGTTTCTCATCACGTTTAGCCATTTGCTGCAAATATAATCGCGAAATATGCCCTAAATTTTCATGAATTTTGAAACCTTCACTTTTGACATTCACGTCACTTTTAAATTTCTTATCTGGTTTGTTACTTGTCTCATTTGCATTGCTCACCTCATCAATTTTACGTTTCTTCGCTACAAAAGCTGCGCCCCTCACAGATTTTTCATTCTCATCACATAAATCAAAATTTACAACCCACACATTATTTTTATAAACTCCAGTAAATAAAGTACGTTTTGTTTTAGGATTAAAAATTTCAATAGTATTTGAATTCAAAATAATTGAATATCCATTATCAGTAAATTTTCTCAGAGATAATAGATTTTCAGAAGCATTTTTAGCATACATAACATTTTTCAGAGTAAATGGCTCACCACACAGACTTTTTACATATAACTCACCACTTTGAGTAATATCTACGTGAACATCTTCGCTCGCACCACGCAATGATACTTGCCTATCTCGTTTATTTTTCAAAATATCACAATCTCGAATAAGATGTTCACTCGCACCACAATCAGCTACAAAAGTAATTTTTGACTTACCTATCTCAGATCTCATTTGTTCCACACCTGCTGCTAGCACTACACCACTTTGACCAGAAGTGCTTATCTCATTTGATGTACTCGTCTCATTTGTTAATCTCACCTCGTGTAGCGCTATAATTCAAGTTTTTAATTACTTTTTGTCTTTTTCACTATCATTTTTATTTTTGGGAGTTTTGTTCTTAATTTTACCTTGAGTGGCTAGGGGACATGAGGAGGAGATGTGCTGAGCGTATTTGTGGCATTTGTAACAAAACCGTATACCGCTGCCAGGCTCGATGAAGCATTCCGACGCTCGATGCTTGTTTGCACCGCAATTGAAGCAATAATCCGTTCGCCTTTCTTCGGAACCATGCCTGGGATTTTGAAACCTTCCTCGATGTTGAAAACCTCCACGAGTTGGAAAATTTCCATAATTTGAAAAATTTCCATAGCCATTTCCACGACCAGTTCCACGTCCTACGCCACTGCCACGATTACTTCGATTACCACGGTTGCCACGCCCAGCACCAAATCCACGTCCACCACCTCTATGTCCACGTCCTCCAAAGCCACGTCCACCTCGACTATTTTGACCTTGAGAAACACCTCCTCTATCATCTCCAAATCGAAAAGCTGAAGCAGGCTCTGTAACAAGCACTTGCTTTTCTTTCTCATTTGATTCGAACCATAAACATAATTTCATCAATTCGTCATAATTTGACTGTATGAACCTAGTCTCAGCAGTCAACTCATATAACGAGTACTGCTCCCTAACTGCAATTATGAAACGATTGCATTTGGCATCGTTTTCAAGAGGTTTACATAACATTTCAAATTTTTGAACGGCTGCCTCAAATCTCAAAATAAATTCTGCCACAGATTCGGAACCTTTATTAAAACGTAGATCCTCAAGTTGTTTTTGCAAAGTCGAAGACGTAGAATTTATTTCGGCTTTCCTAAATTCCTTGATTTTAGTCAACGCTTCAAGAGGGTCACGAATATTTACGATTTTATTGTGATAACTAGTATCAATTCGATTAATCAAAATATGCCGAACCTTATTCTTTCTAATCACAATTTCGTTCGAAGTATAATTACGATTCGGAATAATATTAGTTTGAATTATATCGAGCAGATCAAGTGCAGACAGTTCACTTGAGAAACTATCATACCACACATCAAAGCGCATATCAGAGGTAAGCTTATAATCAGTTTTTATCGAAATTGTACCTGAGGGATTTCCTTGCAGGGCCCTTAGGATTTCTGTTTGCTGTCGTAAAATAGTAGTTATCAAATCTGGGTCACCACCTTGGTCTTGACCTTGACCTCGACCTCGACCTCTTCCTCGACCTCGACTACTCATCTATAAAAATAGCAAGTACCACTCAATAAGATTATTAAATAATTCTCCTGACTTTCCATGCATCCAATCATGAGCCATGGAACACTCATGTACCCAGATGAACACACAAAAGGCAGATCTCATATCATAATTTAAATTTAAAATTCAATTAATAATTTTTCACATCTCAAAACGACAATCAAACAGAACTGTCACCGAAAATATGGCACACTCATTATTTTCAGTTACTGAACTGATTGAAGGTCCTCACATAATTCAAAATTTCATTTTTAAAATTTTCATCAAATAAAATTTCTTCATAAAGAAATATCAAACTCACCTATACCTACTATCTCACAAGTCCATCCCCAAGAATATGGTACTCTCATATTCCCAGCTATTAACTTGCTTGATAGCTCACTTTTCGTTCATGTTACCCACTGAGATTCATTTTCAGCAATATGGAACACTCATATTGAGATCCTGAAACCAGTGTGTAACAATGAACCCACACTCTTATCACATTTTAAGTAGGTAGTACCTAGGTAAACATATATCATTTCTCACCTTGACTGCAATAAACAAATCAGCAAATCACACTCTCGAACTGTACTAGAGTACACACCACAAAGCACAATCAATAGTTCAGTAGTTTTATCAATTTAAAATTGAAAAATAATCTCCAAAGAAAGCACACAAAAGATCGTGAACATACACCACAGTCACAGTCACAATACTAAATGTAAACCTAGTAGGTACTACACTACATACAGGCACTTGAAAGAATAAACCACACCTCTGTGCCTCGCATCTCAACTCGCCACTCTGCAGCTGCAAGATTTCTTTGTGGTAAAAGAAATCTTAGGTATTAAAATTTACTAAGAGCTCGTAATTTTCAAATTCCATACATCATGAAAAATACAGCACACCACAATTGAAAAATACACAGTATTCCAGCTCCAAATACACATACACTTGTCGCATCCCTTTTATCACCGGCCGGTTGACATTTTTTAAAAACAATAAAAAAGTTCTGCATCATTAAATCTTATTATTTTAGCCAAGCGGCAGATCTCAAAACATAAGCACTCCTTTAAAATACTCATGTACGAGTATATGACCACTGCATAATATTTAACGTAATAAAATAGGTACCTATACCTATACACACACATGCAAGTAAAACAAGCAAAGTCGTAAAATGATGCCGCCAAAAGGGAACTCTAAAACGCATGCTATTTTTAGAATCTGTCACCCTAACCTGCATCCGCCGCTGCTGCTGCAGACAACAGCGAACGAATACGTAGATCTACTAAAAGCAATCTGATGCAACATATAATACCTATTGGTAAGTAGGTATGTACCTACCTAAAATACACACAATATTATACCTATCCATGTGTAAGTATACCTATTCGCCACACACATAATATACATGTACATGCAAATAACATTAACCTACCTACGTTGGCCAACTAACATGCACAAAAATATAGTATGAAAAGGATACATATTACCCAGATAATATTTTACTCATCTCCTTGATACTTGATCACTTAGCAGGTATCTTGTTCTTCTCCTCGCATCCGAATTCGCGTTCGCGTCATCGTCACCTTGATACCTAATCTCTTGGTAGAGAGGTATTTTGTTCTCGGACCTCGGACCTTCGAATTCGCGTCACTGCGGGAATTACCGTTTGAGGGGTTACCCGGCTTCGCCTCCACCATGTTAGAAAATACGTTTCTAACTTACGTATCATCGCGATCGCGAAATAACAACACAAACAGGGGCTTAAACGCCTTTATTAAACATCAAAACATCGCGCCACTTGTACACAGAAAACACACACAAAATACATATACGACATACTGGAGAACTGGTCTCCGTGAACATTCTACACAACGCATATACAGATCGTCGGAGAATATAGGCGTGGCCTACTCCAGTGTAGCCACGATCTAACAATTTCATTTTTGGATTCTTGGTGAACTTTTGAGAATTCAAAGGACCAAAAGGGGAAAAACTATAAATTTTATCAAACTGACGTAAAAATCTGAAATTTGGTTTGTCCCCTGTTTTCGGTCTCTTGAGTCAATGAATGATGAAGTCGGATCGTTCTGAAACCTCCAGTGGATTTTCGGATCTTCTAGTTTTCGAGAAAAAAAAAACTGTTGTAAAGTCGTGTAAAAATGAAATTCAGCACCTGAAAACTCGGATTTACTATCTCTGTAACCTTTTCGATCGATTTTGAGACATATTTTCAAACGATTTTTGTGTCGGATCAAATCTAAAAATTCCTTCAGTGATCCATTTTTGAAAAAAAAAAGTGAAAGAAATCATTGTTTGCGAATGTGAACGACAAAAATCAGAAATTTGGTTTGCATCCTATTTTTGACCTTCTGAGTCGATTGGTGATAGTTTGAAACCATTTCAAAAATCGAAAAACTCGAAAAGACGTTGGAGCTCTAGAACTATTCGAAACCACCACCAATCGATTCAAAAGGTCGAAAATGAAAAAAAACATGATTTTTACGTCAAATTCGGTAAAATTTATTTTTTGCCCATATTTTTTACCCAAATTTAAAGTTTCAATAATTTGCTAAAAATTGAAAAATGTATTTCAGCCCCTGAAATTTTGGCTGTTGCTGTATTTTATGATCCTCTACGAATTCCTCTGTGTCGTTTGAAAAGGCTATAGGTGGATAAGTATGGTGAATTTGCCCCCGAGAGCTTCAGGGTTGATATTTGCATGGAAGGTTGGTACCCTTGAGCATCTTCCGTCACGAAAGTTTCAGACCCCCAGACCCCCACGTTTTTGAGAAACCCCCCCTTTTCTAAAATTACAATAAAAATTTTTTTCTCAGCCCCATGTGAACCGATTTTTTTAATTTTTTGGTATGTTGTAAACATTCATGAGAAGCATCCCCACAAAAAATTTCAACCCCCTCCCCCCATATTTTCCCCTCAAAATGGCGTTTTTTAGTTTTGTTTGCCCGTTTTAGCAATGATCATGATTCGGCACAAAAATGCGAATAGCATTTTTAAATGTATTTTTGACTCCTACAAAACATATATTTTTTTCAAAAAAAAATTTTTGGTGGGCCGTGGTCAAAAATTGAAAAAACCAACAGAGGGGGTTAAAAATGGATTCTGGTGTAAATCATTGTTTTTGGTAAACAAGGTGTCGTTTCCATATGAATCGAACCCCCCGAACTCGAATATGACACCCAATCTTATGCTACCCTCATCCACACCACTCCAGCGCCTCTGCCCCTTCTCAATTTTTACTATATCAAAAGTTCAGCTATTTTCGTAATATTGGTGTCGTTTCCAAATGAATCGAACCCCCCGAACACGAATATGACGTCCAATTTTACGCTACCCTCATCCACACCCCTCCAGTGCCTTAGCCCCCACCTCAATTCCTACTATACTAAATATTGAGCTATTTTCGTAATGTTGGTATCGTTTCCATATGAATCGAACCCTCCGAACACAAATATGAATTCCAATTTTTTGCTACCCTCGTCCACACCCCTCCCCAGTGCGTCTGCCCCCAACTCAATTTTCACTATATTGAAAGTTCAGATATTTTCGTAATGTTGGTATTGGTTCCATATGAGTCGAACACTCCGAACACGAATATGACGTCCAATTTTATGCTACTCTCATCCACACCCCTCGAGTGCCTCTGCCCCAACTCAATTTTCACTATATATTGAAAGTTCAGATATTTTCAAAATGTTGGTGTCGTTTCCATATGAATCTAACACCCGCTGAACTTTTGATATAGTAAAAATTGAGAAGGGGCAGAGGCGCTGGAGGGGTGTGGATGAGGGTAGCATAAGATTGGGTGTCATATTCGAGTTCGGGGGGTTCGATTCATATGGAAACGACACCTTGTTTACCAAAAACAATGATTTACACCAGAATCCATTTTTAACCCCCTCTGTTGGTTTTTTCAATTTTTGACCACGGCCCACCAAAAATTTTTTTTTGAAAAAAATATATGTTTTGTAGGAGTCAAAAATACATTTAAAAATGCTATTCGCATTTTTGTGCCGAATCATGATCATTGCTAAAACGGGCAAACAAAACTAAAAAACGCCATTTTGAGGAGAAAATATGGGGGGAGGGGGTTGAAATTTTTTGTGGGGATGCTTCTTATGGATGTTTACAACATACCAAAAAATTAAAAAAATCGGTTCTCATGGGGCTGAGAAAAAAATTTTTATTGTAATTTTAGAAAAGGGGGGGTTTCTCAAAAACGTGGGGGTCTGGGGGTCTGAAACTTTCGTGACGGAAGGTGCTCAAGGGTACCAACCTTCCATGCAAATATCAACCCTGAAGCTCTCGGGGGCAAATTCACCATACTTATCCACCTATAGCCTTTTTGAGCCGGTTTTGAAACACTTCCCTTGTAAGATATAACATACGAGTATTTTTTTTGTACCTGAGAAGTCGATGCAACATTGCTCAAAAAAATGAAAACGTGAGTTATCTGTTTCCAATATTATTCGTGCACCTCTTGAAGAGATGTCACTTTTAATTTTTCAGTTTACGCAAGAAACTGTAATATTTTCGGAAGCGATGGTGGTAGGAAAGAGGAGAGTCAAAATTTTGAGGAAAGTGTTTTGAAATTTGACGCACATTACTCGAAAATTCAATCAGGTATTTCAGAAATAATTTAACTAAACAAAACCTCCTTCCGTCTCCCGAGCAGTGACGAATTTCCAGTGTGAGAGCCCTAAAAAAAGAGAAAAAATGGAAATAAAAATACCTTTAAAATAGATGAAAACGTTAATTTCTGTGTCTAGAATTTCTGTCTATTTTCTTTTTCTAAAATAAAAGTATAACTCCGGTCCCTCAAGCGATTTTCTTCTGCGTCCTTTTTCAAAACGAGATAAATAATTATGATGGCCAATGAGATGCTTATTCTTGAAAAGGTAGATTACCCATTTGAAATGTTTCTGACCAGAAATGAAAAATTTTTTGGAAATCTTTGCACACTTCAATTTTTTTATTTATAATTTTCAAAAGTTTTTTACAATTTTACGTTTTTAATTTTTTTAAATTTTGTTGCCAATTTTAGGGGTAAGTATGTATACGAGAGGATCAAAACTGTTTGGAAGATCGAGGAAGTTTCTTATTGAAAAATATACCTAAGTTATTTACAAGGATTCTGAATTAAAAACGGAATATTTTCAAACACGTCAATTTTTTTTCTGATTTTGGGGTTCTTAAACAAGGAAACCAAAATATGTAGCTTAGGAAACGGGTTAAGCTGTTGTTGTTGTTTTTTTTTCAAAAAATAAGGGCGATTAAAGTTAATTTTTAGAAGAATTCCAATGCAGGAATGAGGAGGTGGATAAATTGAATTTTTTTCATTTAGGTATTTTTCAAATTACAATATTTTGTTGTGTATAATTCTTCATTTTTCAAATTCTTACCAAAAATCAAACATGGTGGGAGAGATAATTTCTTATTGTGCACCTATTCTTCTCTATGTGTGGCTCGAATGTAAAATTTAACGATGCTAACCTCTCGAGTGTACAATGTCGGCAAACCTACTTGATATTGATGCAGGCTTGTACTATTTCTATTTCAAACGCAAAGAATAGTAAATGAAACACTGTGACGCATTTCAACTTACTGCACAATAGAATACATAGAGTAGACAGTAGGCCAACAAATTTAAAGGGAATTTCTGTAGGTAGGTACTGTTATTATAGCAACAAAAAATCTTTATAAAAAGTTAATTTTTTGTTCGTAAGCGTTCATGTGTAAAGTGTAGGCACAGGGCCTACTGATTTATATACCTTCCTACGTATTTCAAGAAGGTTATACAGACACCGACAAATTATTGAAAAAGTTCTGATCAATGATTAACGCTCGTGTAGTCAAACGATGAGATGAACAAGAAAGAAAAAAGAAAACTCATAAAAGCACGTAGATATCGCTGTAACTACGTGTGAAAAATTTCCGCTCGATTTTTTGCTATTGCTGTGGAAAAGTGCGTTTTTCTATATAGCCGAACGTTTAAGAATTTCATGTCCATACTTTTTTCTGGTCGGTTTTTAAAAAGTTATATCCGTTATACGCGAGTTTTTTTCCATTCGAGTTTCCTTTAACCGTTCGTTAGTCTTGTTTTCCAGCTCTTTTTCATCGCAATTACCCGCAAATTAATTGTAATTTGTTCGAGACTGAAAAAAATTGTTACCATTTTGCCCTCTACTGTTTGAAGAAAAGCTCGTAAAAGCTTTACTGAACATGTTTCCATTGGATGGTTTTTTTCTCCATGTTATCATAAGCGTAGGTTCATTACCACGATTAAAACGCACGCGGTATCTTCTCGGAGAAAATGTTGTAAAGGATTGTTTGAAACAAAGTTAAACCTTTTTTGTATTTTTAAACTTTTCCGTGAGCTAAAAAAAAAAAAAAAAACACGATTATAAAGCACCCGGGTTTAGCTTATTTTTAAGATTAAAAGACATACGGAGATAAAATTGCAACGCAAATTTAACCGCAATTAACTGAAACGAAGCGAATTGGAAAAATAAACGAATTTTTTGCATTACCGACCTGAAAATTGGTAGTCTCGCGCTAGAATTCGGTTTCAAATTATAACTCCACAAATAACGAGTGTTGGAGTAGAAAAAATTATGGGTTTGTCTGATAACACCGCGACAAAGGTTAGATTTACATGCCGAAGAAGTTGAGAAAAGAAGTGAAAAAAAAGCTGAAGAATAAATACTCGACGCTTTCTCTGCGAATGGCACGTTATTAAGGAAACGATTAGTGTTTTTGTATACCTTAAAAATGTATAGTTTGTACGTGCTAAATGGTTTTTAAACAATTTTTCAAGCTCTTTCTTGTTCGCATTTGTGCATTTTTTTTGTACTTTAAATTAACTATTTAAACTTCATTAACCATTCAAGGTGGGTTCCTTAATTGCTTTAATTTTGAAATATTTAACGCTGTTAACTTCTCAAAAACATCACAACTTAGTGGCATTAATTAGATTTCACTTCTGGCCCTCCTTACACGTCACTAGCATTTTGGCCATAATGAGTATACCTACTTTTTTTTCGAGGCTCTTCTTAAGAATATCTCATCTTGCGATGCTGCTATAAAGCTACGTTGAATTTTTTCCATCCTATATCTTTTCGAGTAGGTAGTCGTTTTTGTGTAACCTATAAAGTAGGATATAAACCCCACCCGAATCTTTCCAACTTTAATATCGAAAACGTTCAAATATTTACTTATGATTCTGGCTGAATTTCCCGGATCGTTGTTTTCCATCATCGAGAAGTTAACGTAATAGGATAAGATATTCGATATAAGGATTAATTTTACCATTTGCGCAATTTGTCAAACGCACTCCTTGTTCTTTGGGTAATGTGTGCAAGCGTTTTTGGGGATAAATTCTTGCTTAATATGGCACTTGTTGAAGACCAAAAGTACGTACATAATATTCTGCGTAGGAACGTGTACTTTACTTATAGTGGAAGTTTCATTCGATACTGTGTCTCGAAGCTGTAACTTGGTGCATTACTTATAATTAAGAAAGTTGAAAGGGAGATAAACAGACTTAGTACGGAAATAATTTAGTGCTTCTAAATACACTAGTTACATACTGAGTTACACTGATATGCTTCCAATTGTAAGCTTCAAGCTCTTTTGCCAATATTTCGATGAAAAGGAAATTTCGCTCGAATATCTTAAATCATAATGATTCATTGGTTGTATCTGCTTGTATGTATGTACTTACACCTACGAGTATATGCTTACTTTTAACTTGATTTTACGTAACTTCCGGCATATACTCGTATTAGCAATTGTAACTTACATTGTAGACTCATCCAGAATAGAAGCTCGTATAAGCTGGTTTTAGAATATGATTGTACTGTATATTTAGTTGAGTACCTATCGAATAAAAAACAATCTTTGCGTATTTATTTTCAAAAAATGGTTCAATTTGAATTTAAGGCTCACACATGTCTGTTTTAATCTAAATATTTATGTTGAAAAAAATGGTACTTAGGTAGGTATGCTCTTAATTTCTCCAAAAATGTTAGACTTATTTTGATGAAAATTAGATAGAAAGGAGTTGAGATTTATATTTGTACGAATTCTACGAAACTTATAAATTGTACATTCCATCACGTTTGTGGGGTTAAGGATGTGACAACATACAAAATTTGTTTTGGGGTACCAGAAGTACATTTTCATCGATTTTACGTATGCCTGAAAGTTTTATTTATTCATTTATTTTTTGACCAAACTGTAAGAAGATTTCAGCTGAAGGAATTTCAACAAAATTCGTTAAAATTTGCTGCTCTTAGGCTTGGTTTGGCATGGAATTGAAGAGATTTGAGTGGAAATGACGTTGATTGAAGATTTGCGGATGTTCAAATTTTTAATTGGAGATAGAGGGGATGAAAAAGGTAAAGTGTGCGTAGCTAGCTGCCTTTTCTACAGCTATAACCGTTATTACATCTAGGTAGTGCGTAAGTGAATCAACCATGTCACAGTGATGAGAATTTTTGAAACTCTCACTGCTTCAAAATAATAATTGTTTTTCAGTGTTTTCATATTTTCCAAATTACAATAGGTATTTCAGAATAATTTATAAGCTTGTATTATCTTCTTCATAAATATTACAATACTTATTTCATATAATTTTCAAGTTCACATTATCTGCAACTTACAGAACTTTTAATCAATTTTTGGAATTCTCAGCGTCTCTAAATACAAATTTTTATATTATTTTTTTTAGAATTTCCATTGTCCTCAAATTTATAAATTTTCAAACCAAATTTTCAGAACTTGCTTTTTATTCTAAATTAAGAATTAAATCTTATAAAATATGTTAAGAATTTGCATTGCCTCTAAATTACACGAAAAAAATATGGGTAATTTTTACAAAAAAATTTAACTAAATACTGGTATGTATTTAGCACAATTAAGTACCAGATCCCATTCAATAATTTTTACTGTAATCGTATAGTAAAACTTATCATTTTAATAAATTTTGCTATAGGTACCAATAGTAAAAATCATTTTGTTTTAATAATTTTTACTAAATCATGATACCTAATAAAAATTACATGTTTCAATTTTGTACAAAAATTAGTTTAATTTCTCATTTTGAAGTAATTTTTAAATTATAAGTAAAAAGTTAAAAATTATTCATGTCAAGGTAATTCTTACTTTATACTTATGGCTATAGGTAGACAAAAAATTAATGAAATGAATTTTTAGTTAGCAAATGATATCATAATTCATAACTCAGTTTCAGCATTATTTTTGCCCCATTACCATGTACTACATAGTAACTCCAAAGCATTTACCTATCCAATTTTCCTACGAAAAATCCGTCACCTACCTACTTACCTCACGGGGATTCGAACCTGGGTCCCTAAATTTCCTATTCCTACCTACATGCCCTAACCACTCAGCCACAACTTTGCTACGAGGGTTAGGGCATTAAAATAATATATTTGTTTGGTAAACGCACCACCAAACCACGCCCACTTGGAATTTACCGCTAACAGACCGGGGGTGTAACAGGGTACAATGAAACACAGCTGGTGATGGAATAGACTGGGGGTATAGCAGGGTACAATGAGCGGCAGGTGTTCTACAAGTCCCCTTTTCCCTTTTTTAGGATTCAATGCATTAAAATAATGAACTAAAATTGCAATTACTCAGCAATTACCCATCCGAATTTAATGAAAAATAATCTATTCCCTCCGCCTTAATGATTCTCAAATGGTGTCCAATAGGTACAAAAAACGGTTGGATAGTTTAAGAGAACATTCATGTATAATGAAATTTCATTTCTCAAAGCGAAACCAATAGTGTGCTACGCACACTAAAAATGAATCGATGGAAAACTGAAAGGTGTATATTGTATAACATTTATCCAAAAGTCAGTCTTCTAGAGCAATTTTGAGAGTAGAAAAGAAACCAGATTTTTATATTTTCTCACCTTGAGAAACTTTGTGTCACGCTCCTGCCCCTCCAAATGCAGGGTATCTAACAGGTTTAGTGAAAGTAGTGAAAAAGTAGTGAATTAGTCAAAAAGGTAGTGAAAAATTGAAAAAAAAAATCAAAAGTGCAACAAAAATCTTCAAATTACGTATTGAAAAAAAAAGTTTATTTTTGATTAAAAAATTGAGAAATACTTTGTATACAAATTTTCTTCCAATTTTAATTTTTTCGAAAATTTTCTTGTGAAAAATTTCATTTTGTCAACTTTTTTGTGTGTGGAAAGGAAAGGGGGGTCGGATGGAGAGCTTTCTGAAAATTTTGTTGAAAAAAAAATAGTAAAAAAGTAGCAATTTTTTCAACAAAAAAACCCGTTAGATACCATTAAATGTTACCTAGGAAGCTAAAAGTTGGCATACACATCCGGAGGGTGCCTTAAATGTGCTTTTTGAGGGTTTCGACTTTTCAATCTTTCCACCCCTTTTACATCTTCAAAAATTTTAAATGGATACCTACCTAATTCACTCCTTTTTTGATTATGTGTCATCCCTAGAGCCTTCCCAAATTGACCTTGGAGGCTGTTTTGACTATTTCAACCTCTCCTCAGCTCTCTCAAGAAATACAAAAGTGAGTTTTCACGTCTTTGTGTATCGCCGTTGTCAAAGTTCCATGACATTTTTTTTCCCTCGGACTTTGAAAATTTTTTAATTTCTGTCAAACTTTGAACCGTCCATCTAATTTTAAAAAAGTTTGTCATCATGAAACCCCTCAACTTCTATCTTTCATAAAAATTGATCAACAAATTTCGCGTTTGGAGAAATTTCAACATTTTAGTATTTGCACTAATTCAAAAACTGCGCTGTCTGGCAAACCACAAAGTATGGTTACTAAATGGCATTCTTTCTTCTACGTCTACGTACATTTTGATGAGTCAACGAGCTTCGTTGGATGCAGCGTTGCCAAGTTGCACGATGCACGTGTTCGAAAACAAAATAATGTTACCTATTATTATGGCGCGCCTCGTATTTACGGCAAACAGGTTATGCAATTTTATTAACACGATTGATGAATGAATGCAGATGAATCATTTCATAGGCACCAAGGCAAATTCTTTATCCCGTGTCTTCCGATTTTCTTCAAAATTTCTTCAGGGTTTTTTCGGAGTTGGTTGTATGATCACAATAATTTCACCTCACATCCTTCGTGGATTGAGATGATTTGTACGTATGTAAGAGAGAGATACTTTTTTTTTGCCCTCATTCAAAATTAGTCGATAATTCTGAATTTAAGTATCTCAACACACATTTACAAATTTTTGTAAACTGCCTGCATCGAATAATGTTTTTCTGATGAAAAGTAATCGGAGAATTTTCTGAAAAAGAAAACCTCTGCACAGCTGTTGAAAATTAGGCTAGTTTTTGGAATTTAACGTTGTCCATAACTGACAGATGGATATGAAAGAATTGCACTTCCGAGCAGCACTAAAATTTGACCATTTTTAGCGCGTTTTCAATGTTACTTTTGCCATTGAAATGACATATCGTTAAAATCAATCGTTAAATTGAACGATCTCAGTAAAACAACGTCGAAGAAAAAAATTTTTAAAACGTTTCCCAGCGGTATAATTCGAGTTGGAAGTATCGTTAAAATATTTAAAGGAGAAGAAAAGTCGTAATCATAAAAATAAAACGAAAATAAAATCTAAAAAAAAAAAACTTAGTTTGTACGTTAAAAAATTCAACTCCGAAAAGATGCATGAAAATTGATTTTTCTCGGGGTAGTAATAGCGGCGATTTGTACGAACAGAATGAAAAATCGCATCTTACACATGTTTGACATTTATAAAAACGTGAAAGAATGCGATGGAAAACATTCATTGGTACCTACGTATAGTCGTCGTCGTCGGATTCTCGCAGTTCATTAGAAAAATTTTCTTCCAAAAAAAAAATGAAAGAAAAAATCTGAAAAAGAAAGGCCCCAAGAAGATATTATTTTTTATCTATATGCTTTCTTACATGATCATATGGCCAAATATTATGTGAAGAAACTCGGAGGTGTTATGTAGCATAGCTTTAGCCCGAAGCTTAAGAAACCGTTTGTATTCCAAGCTTGTTTACGTTTCTGACATTAAAGCCGGAGCACTTAAACTATAAACCGGCAAGCTCCTTAACGCCTTGGAAAAACGCTATAGAACGGATTGAAAGGAAATAAGCCGGGAAAAGATGTACGAATAAAGAATGTTAAGCCAATATTGGTTTGGCCAGTGTAACCAACCATGCAACGCAAAATATATCTAAAAACCTTTATAGGATTAAGCCAGAAGATTGACTTGGCAGGCGTTCAAAATGATTTATCGTTTTGAGCTACCGCGATGCTGGGTACAAACGTATTCCGCCCTTATCTTTATGTAAGAAAATGTCAGTAATGTTTTTCCACTGACCAGCAAATTTACCTAGATGAACATTGCATTTTTCTAAAAATGTTATTCTTGTAGTCGGCGCGACGCGACGCGGTGATACCTTTTTATGAGAGATTTTAGTGTTTATAAAAGCAAGTAAACACGAATACGTACTTCGCTCGTTTTTAATGGGTAGATGAAGGGGGAAAGATGTGACCTTGAGATATGACAACAAAGAATACAAAATACTTTTAAAATAGAAGATGATATTTCCCTACGGATTCAATTTCTTGTTTATTTGTTGCTGAGAAAATTCATCGAAATGAAAGTTATATTGTTTAAACATCCCAATGACAAATACCTATACTCGTCGTTTTTCCCAAACTCTCGTTATTTTCACAGTAACATCAGCCTGCATTTGTTCCTTTCCTCGTAAGTTGGCTTTCCTCGAGTAAATCCCCAAACAATTTCGATAAACGTTTCGTAGCCTAAATATTAATACTTTTATGGAATATCAATACAATGGGCATTTAATTGTGAGACTAAATCATAATGGATCTTCTATTTTATGCGAAAGGAATTTTCCATGGAAATTTTTCTGGTAGTAGAACGATTTACACTCACGTTTTGTAAAGCTTTTCGCAATATTTTTTCTTTTTTAGCGTAGATTTATCGGTTTTTGATTTATTTGTTAAAATTTAGATTGATAAAATCAAAACATAAACAGATGTCAAAGAATCATCAATTTTCCCACGATGAAAAAAGTTTCAAAATTTCGAGATTTGCTTTCATACTCTCTAAATTTGAAAAAACATCTTGCGCAGTACGCAAGATCAACCGACTTTGCTTTGTTATACAGAAAAATAAAAAAATTATAAAAAGTTACTGGCTATTTACCAAAAACTTTTACCAAATCAAAAATTACCCCAGCAATTTACCAAAATTTTCGACCAATTTTATCAGAAAAGTAAAAATTACCCTACCAATTAACCAAAATTTACCAATTTATCAACCATTTTACCAAAAATAACCCCAGCAATTTATAACATTTACCTCAGTAATTTACCAGACATTACCTCAAAATTTACCAATTTACCAAAATTTACCAATTTACCAAAATTTATCAATTTACCAAAATTTACCAATTTACCAAAATTTACCAATTTACCAAAATCTACCAATTTACCAAAATTTACCAATTTACCAAAATTTACCAATTTACCAAAATTTACCAATTTACCAAAATTTACCAATTTACCAAAATTTACCAATTTACCAAAATTTACCAATTCACAAAAATTTACCAATTTACCAAAAATAACTCCAGCAATTTACCAACATTTACCTCAGTAATTTACCAGACATTTTCTCACAAATTTATCAATTTTTTACCGACTTTTTTAATCACCCCAGTAATTTACTGCCAAAGGTTTTTACCAATTTACCAAAATTTACCAATTTACCAAAAATAACCCCAACAATTTACCAACATTTACCTCAGTAATTTACCAGACATTACCCCACTAATTTACCAATTTTTTATTAACCCAGTAATTTACTTCCAATGGTTGACACCAATACAACAAAATAAATTACCCCACTAATTTAACAATACCAAAAATTACCACAGCAATTTACTAAAATTTACCAATCTACCAAAAATTACCCCAGTAATTTACCAATATTTCCAACCAACTTTATTGAAAAACTGAAAATTACCCCAGCAATTTACGAAAATTTACTTACCAATTGGAATACCAATTTACCAAAAATTACGCCATTAATTTACCAAAACAAAAATTACCCAAGCAATTTACTTACCAAAATTTTCGACCAACTTTAATTACGAGTAATTCACCAAAAATAACTAATCATTTTATTTACTAAAAATTATTATTAATTCACCAAAAAAAAATTATCAAAAGTTACTGGCTATTTACCAAAAACTTGATGTTTTTTGTTAAAACAAAAATTATACTAAAAATTTTTGAAAAATTTTGATTTTTTATGGCAAAAAATTTTGAACAGATAAAATTAACAAAAAAATCAACAAAAAATTTTCTCCTCTTGACTCGCGCGGGATTCGAACACCCGACCTCCGGCGCACCAATCTGCAACTTACACACCCTAACCACCCCATCTGTTTGTTGGGGGTGAGCCGTTTGCGAGATATAAGAGTTTACACAAATTTCTGCTTATCCATAACGTTGAAACACACTTAAACGTTCATATCTCGTAAACGGCTGAATCGATTTCGACCAAATTAAAAATTTCTCTAGTTCAGTATCAAAGCAATATTTTGCCATCATCAGTTTTGACTTAAAGTTCGGAGCTTTTGAGTTCAGCGTGACACAAATTTATACATAAATTGATATATACATACATACATACATACATATATATATAAACTTATCTCGTTTTGCGCCATACGTCTTATCGTGATCAGCACACTCCGAAACGTCAAGAAAATCCACCCCCACCCAATTCTTGAACCATCATGACAAATACAATACCTCACTTTTCCGTTTCACGGCAAAGTCGGTAACAGTGAAATTTCACTGCTTAGCAGTCACGATCGACATTTTGCCTTCTTAAAAGCAGTAGTTTTTTACTGCAAGACAGTGAAAATTCTACTGAATTGTTCAGTAAAAATAATTTTGACTGACTAATTCAGTAGATTTTCTACTGTTTTGCAGTAAAAAATTACTGCTTTTAAGAAGGCAAAATGTCGTGACTGCTAAGCAGTGAAATTTCACTGTTTCAAATTTAGAGAGTAGCCTCCCATTTTCGTAGAAAAATTTGTGTTTCTCACTCCAATAAAAAGTAGAAAGAGTTTCACTAAACAGGCTAAAAATGAATCAGAACTCAATTTTTAGCTGCCCATATCAATTTCGGTGCCTTATGGAAAAACTCGCAAATTATGGAAAAATTAAAAATGTCGTTGGAAGCTCCGGAATGGTTGAAAATGGAGAAATTCGGTTTGAAGAAGTTCTTCATCATTTTGATTGAAAACTTACCTATTTAAAAAAAGAAAAAAGAAAATAAATGTCAGAAAATTCGCTTTCTTGGATTTTTGATTTTTTTTCTGGAAATCGAAGATCAACTGAAATTTGCTTTCAAAAAATCGCATTCCTGTTTAAATCAGAGAGACGGACACGACAATTGGTTCCCTTGCTATAGAAACCGATGTGGAAACGATGGTCTGCGATTGGAATAATTTGAATAAGGAAATATATATTTGAAACATTTCGGTATTAATCAAAGAAAGCCTTTGCATGGTGCGAGAAAAAAAGTGGAAAAAGAAATGATACCATATGGAAGTGTTTTATGCTTGCTATAAATTTATACATAACTTGTGTAAATTTTTGGTTACGAATACAAATGAGATAAATTTCTTTGATACCACTTTTTATTTATATTTCTTTGGTAAAAGGCCTAAATTTCATTTCAAGTTTGCGCTCGGCTTAGGCATAAACTATACATATATGTATATGAAAACGTTGTAGAAAAAAATAAAATAAAGTATACAAATGATCATTCTTGATACCACATAACCACAAAGTTTTTCCAAATAAAAAAACTTTTTTTTCACAAACTTCTACGAACATATCGATTTTTGTAAACGTTTTTGAAAGTGTCATCTCATTTTTGCCGCGCAGATTGTTCACGATAAAGGGAACTAACATTCTGTTATTTTTATAAACTTGTAAGTATATTAAGTACATGCATACTTTTTGGAATCGTATTCTTTAAACAACGCGTCACGTATGCTTAAAAACTTCACTCGGATTTTAAACATGTGTTTCTGGTGCGAAATATTTATTGCACTTAAAGTTGTATGACGTTAAGAAAATATTTTCAAAATTTTCACCGCAAAATTATACAGATTTTGGTTTAAGGTTTTCATGTAGGTACCTAACATTATGAAATTATTCTGGTAATAGCTAATGTACCCGATTTACTTTGGGAAAACATTGTGAAATAATTTTGAAGCTTTCTCAATCTGCCTTTCTTTTTTCCCCGACAAAATAAGTAAACAATAACTTCCTTAGTGAGCAAGAAAGTTAATAAAATCGATAAAAAGTGAAAATAACCCCAGAAAACATTTTCAGAGAGATGTGAAATTTGACGATGAAAACATTAGAAAAGCCTTGTTGTAGAATTGATACATTAACCTCGTACTTTCAATTTCCTCTCGATTGTCGGAGTGAATTTTAAAATCCTTCCAATCCTCGAATATCTAATGGTATTTCGCCTACCACGCGCCTGTGGCAAAACACTCTCTAATGCACGTACTGTATGTATTCGAGAAATGCAAGAATTTGGTGTAACATATGTAACCCGGTACTGTATCACTACAGTTGTACATTATACGTAGTATCTACCTACATGTATTCAGTTTCTCTTAAAATGTGCTGCATAATTTACGCATAGAAAGCCGAATTAAAGTAACTCTTTGGTTGGAATAAAAAGCCACCGGAGTTAATTTTAAAGCAAATTTGGTGTATGTGTATAAGATTAAGAAACAGCTGTTGCAGAGTTTTGAAATTAAAGGTACCTATGTCTAGAATTAAACGAGAAAAATATTTTGAATTAGAACGAACATTAGATATTGGCTTCTTTCGTTTGTCTTTTCGTGTATTACATAAATATGTACCTACCTACTATTTGATGTCTACAATTCTTTATAGAATTTAAAAGTTTAGAGTTGGTTTACATTACATGGTCTCTTATTTTTACAATCTCAAGAGCTGAAGGTTTCGAATAATATCAATTTTATTTTTAAGTTGACGGTTGTATCAACTGATCGAAATACGTACGTTACTTACTTAATACGTTTCTCAAATTGCAAATTAAAGTACTTCTGTAAATTTTATGAAACTTATCTTTACGATAAACGTTATGATACGGTTTTAAAATTTCAAAAGTGAGTTTCAGTGATTCTAAAGGTTTATTTTTCTGTTTGTTTCAGGTAAGAAGAGTGCATAGTTCCTTAAAGTATTCTCCACGTTTGGTGCGTTTAAATTAAATCAAATACATATGTAACTTAAGTGTATACATATAATTCAATCGTAAGCTGCCTCTTTTAAAGATACGGTTTTACATAAAAAAATATTCTTATTTTCAAGACCTCTCCTACACAAGGTAAGATCTCTAAAGTAGGCAAACCATAATATGCCTTAGTGTATAATATCCCGGTTGGCAAAACGGCATTTTTTAGACAGTGCATCTGAATAGGGATCTGACCACATATCAGTCAGAATGTATTTTCTGACTGCCAAAACGGCAATATCTGACTGTGGTTCTGAGTGTGGATCTGACTAGTCAGATCCACGCTCAGATCTCCACTCAGTCTTCTGACGAGTCACCGCCATCTTGGAATTTCAAAAAAATACTTGTTTCTGATTGGTTGATTGTAGTCAGACTGCGAATCTGACTGTCAAAACGGCAATTTCTGACTGCAGAAATGATTAGTCAGATATCACCAGAAATGCGCCAATCGGGATATGTATTTGTTCGTGAGAGTGTAGCATGGCATTCAAAACTATCGACTGCATGTAACGTGAATAATGCCCTTCCAGTGATGAAGCCTGGGTAGCTCAGTTGGTAGAGCATTAGGAACGTTCTCATGAACAAAACAAATGATTAATAACATTTGAGTATGTAGTTCCATACGAACCTCGTTTCGCAACCTAAGGGTCCAGGGTTCGAGTCCCTGTCCAGGCATTTTTTTTTTTTTTTTTTTTCTTTTTAATTAGAATGACGAACAAAACTGAATGGGTAATTTTATATAAACTTTTTTTGTTTTTAGAAAACTAAAAGATACCTATTTACCTTTGAGATCTCATTTTTGAAACCCGCAAAACTTATGATAAGATTTGTTCAGTAGATGATCTTTTCTATTCCATTAATATCGACAAAATCTGAACCTGCTGGATGATTTATAAACAGTAGCTTCATTATTTGTCCAACATGGTTAATTGGTTATAGTGTGTAGGTACTAAATAGGTATTTCACGGTGTTAAAGCTGATTTTTGGGAAGAAACTTATTTTATTACATTGAAATCAATCTTTCACCTGTAGGTACCTACCTACTGCTTATGCATTTTAGGATTTTATAGTAGATATCTAGGTACCGAATTATTTTTTTTTAAATATGAACTTTTGAAAAAAGGGTCTAATTTTGAAAAATATCACAACGCATGTAAATTTTTTTGTAAAATAGTTAACTAAGTTTACCTGTCTGAAAAATTGACCAACGAAAATTACCAAATTGAAAAATCTTTGAAAAATACAAAGAAGTAAGTAAAATTTAGAAAGAATCAAGGTAGCCTTGAATACCTTCCCCTCCTTCTTACTGTTAGTAACTCTAAACTGATTTTCGTTGAAAATTCCAAATTTTCGCAATGTTCAACCAGACTTTTTGGATGTGATAATGGACCCTCTCAAGGTTCATTTGAAGAGTTTTTTTTTCAATTTTTTGAACACTGAATGGATATGCGTACGGAAACGGAGCCGAGAGTGTTCGATCGTTTCCATTTTTCAAAATCATTTTAGGAGGAGTTTGTGGGTGGTTTGCTGCAAAAGTTGACGTTTTCGAACGTGAAAAATATACTTTTAGATCAGTCACCTTGAATTTATTTGACATTGCTGATAAAATGTCAACTTTTACTGGAGACTCCAGGTCGACTTGAAATTGATGGAAATTGATTTTTGTTAAATGCACTTCAGTACATGGAAACCAATTTTCAAATTTGTACAATCATTTTCTTCAGGTACTTACCTACCTATATTTATTTACTCTCGTAGCAAATTGTGTACACCAATAGGTTATTTTTGCTATTTTCAAAAATCTGCCAAAAATAGAAACAAATTAATTTTGATAGCTTAAAACTTCCTTCTAAAGTCATGAGTAACTGCTCTTTCAGTGGGCCAAATTTTTGCTCAGCTGGAGTTGATATGAGTTGTAAAGGTTCCTTGTGAGATCTTTCAAAAATGTAGCATGTAGGTATTTTATTGATGTCGATTCTGAATCATTTCGTGGAAGTGGTAGAGTAGCAAAATTGAGTTGATTTGCAACCAATTATCATAATTCAAAGCACAGTATGGTTCACCCATGAAATTGATTTAATATAAATTCTGATAATTCATCCAACTTGCTGGCATTTCACACCCACCAGCAAGCTTGTTATCGCTTTCCAAACTCGTTTCGTGTTATCTCTCCATCAATGTAATATAATAAACGGATTTAATATAAAAAAAAAAATCTGATCCTTATATACCAAAATGGTTCAAGATAAACACGGAGGAAGGGGGTGAAAAAGTAAACGTATAAAGAAATAATGCAGTATCTAGCGTAAAAACAGGTGACGTGAAAAGAACCATTTTATCATCCGTAATCAGTTTTACACCAATTTTCAGGTTTTCTTAAAACTACCCATATATGGGTACTGGGTATAGGTGGCCTCCCGTCGAGAGAAATTATAACAGCGAAGTATACGATACGAAAATAGCGTTATAGCAGGCGTACTCGAATCACTTATGATAGAAAAACCTTAGTTACTATAAAAGTCTACACGCTAGTATTTTATTTTATTAATACATATATCTCCCGAGTGACGGGAAAATGGTCTTTTGCGGTGGTTTATTACCAGAAACTCACAGTTTGCTTGGTCTTATAACGTGACGTTTGTAGCGTTCAGCTTGTAAATTTTACTTTCAGCCGGAAATGGTTTCACTGTTAAATAATTTTCTCACGAGTGAAACTTAAGACTGTGGTGTCAGAAATCTATGGATGGAAACGGTAAACAATATGGTTTAACCTTTTCGCTAGAGCATATTCGTTGTATTATGTTACAATATCAATTCGGCGGTCTGCTTCCTTCGTCGTTTAATATTGGGTTGTTATTATTGAATTATGGCTATTAACACTGATGATTAAAACGTGTGAGGTCAAGAAGGCGAAGATTACAGAGAAGGTCGTCATTTGCTTTTTTTGAAAAAAGAATTGTGCTTGTTATTATAAAAGGCTTTAATTCAAAACTTCAAAATTTACGTTTCAATTCGAGGTTAAAATTTTGAATATTTTTCGAGAAATAACATGAATTTAGATTTTGAATCGTGAAGATGAATTTTTCATGCGAATTCAAATTTACTCCGAGGAAATGGAACTTTACAACGAAAGTAATTTGTCTTTGATCCGAGCAAAATGATTAAGAAATTATATTTTCCATCTCGTATACATATACCTTATATATACACATACCACTGCCTATATTTACGAATAAATAGAGGAGTTTCACGTACATATATGTGAGAGTCTTGTAATTAGGTAAATAAATAATTCACACAGGATGAAATTTCGTTTCGGCGATGTTTTGTTTTTAGAAGAGTAGGTAAACATGCTATATGCGCCGAATGTGAAATAAACCACGACGAGTGATCCCAATTTATGTTTTTCTTTGTTCGAAACGTCGAATGTTATACTAATTCGGAGTTTTCTTTTCTTCAACAGCGACGAAATAAATATGAGAACTTCGCAATCGACAAAAGATTCATTCGAAATGATTCGCGAGAATTCAACTTTAGGTATACCCAGACCTATCTTTACCTATAGATTAGATTGCTTTAATCGAGTGTACGACGTCGAGAGGCAGCACTGCCTCGTCGAGTACAACTATCAGCAAATCTTTGTTAGCGAAATTACGTGAAACGTTCGGGTACCGAGGGGTAAAACTGACCCAGTTTTTTTTCTTTTTTTGGACGATGTTCGCGCTCGATTTACGAATAACAGTCGACAAATCAGAAGAGAATTATACGAAAGCGGTCTTCTATTCGGAGGCGGATTAAAGTTTACGAAAGTTGAATTAATTTTGACGAATTTAATCAAACCTGCGATAATTTTGTTTTGTATAAAAAAAATAGGTACCTACTTAACTTGCCTATTGCCTCGATGTACTCAAAACTGACTGATTTTCTATCACGGAAGGTTTATTGTACGTTTTGTAATGGACGCGGCGGCGTGAATATTACGTCGAGTTGCAGATAAAACGGTGGTATTTGCAAATTTGCCAAAGTGAATGGAAAAAGTTTACGTTGAAAGTTTACAACAAGGTTAAATTCGAACAACTTGTGTAAAAACTAGTTCACGAAATGTCTCTCGGTTGTACGCACGTGGAAAGTTTTCTGCACAGTGCTATAACTTCTTTCATATCCATGTACATACATCGAGTAAACTGTACTTACGTGGTGGAAATAAAAATTAATAAAAATTGTCTTTTTTGCTACGGATAAATGATCTTTAAAAAGTGACGTTATTTTCATTACGATACCGGCATTCTTCAGTGGAATGAATAGATTTCTATAACGTGTCCAACTAGAGCGAAAAATTGCTCTATTTAATCGAAACGATGTCGATAAACGCATGACTCATTGTATACGCCTGCTTAACCGCTATTTATGAAAGCTCGAGAGCTTTTCAAACTTCACAAAATTATCGGAAATCTCGAGAATGCAACATACCATTTACATTAGATAACATATGATCCTATGAAAATTTTATTTTTTAAATTTAGTGTCTAGAAAAAAAAACTGCGGAAACGGTTACGAAAAGAACTGCGTTTTATTTTCGCGAATAATAATTGAGTATGTATCTATTCGTTTGATAGGATTTTAATTCAGTGTCTTTATACCCAGAACGCGGACATTTGAAAATTTACATAGGTTGGAATTTCAATTAAAGCGTTTACATCTCGAATAGAAAGGTAATGACATTAGACAGAAAGTTAATTGAAAATCTGTGACAGATTGTCGCGAAAATTTCGCTTTAATCTGCAGAAAATTTAATGGAAAATAAATTCAATTCGTAATCGAGGTTCGGTACAAAAATTTCTAGGTAAATATCTCTCGAATCTAAGGCTTCAATTAAAAAGCATTTTTAATTAAAAATGACGCGACGAAGAGATTTTATGTGGTTGCGCTTAACATAGGTGCCTTTTCCTACCTGCTACCTAATTTGCACTTTCACTCGATCCGTGTATAGTCTCTCTTTTCATCCCTGTAACAAATTATTATTTCAGCTACTTCCTTGTTTTTTAGATCATGTACCTCATTGGCTTATAAAAATTGGTATTATTTTTGTAACGAAGTCGTATAAATTGCCTCGAATGTGATTGGAAGGCATGATGTGACGCTAAGCACCTTAAAACTTGACTATTTCAAAAAAACGTACCTACATATTTCGCAATTACATCTTATGTATGTATTATATTTCTCCCTTTTCTGTTTTCTTGCGCAATAGTGTTTTAAAAATGTAATCGAGTTTCAAAAATATGAATTTACAATCATTATGTCATTTTTTAAAAAAAGTTTTTATAGAAATCGTGTGCTGTATCAAACATTGGATTTACCTAATTTAAAAATGGGCACCTATGACTTATCGTTGTCACGTTATGACAGAAAAGGTGAATCGCACGACAGAAAATGTGGTTTAAACGACAGGCCAGACAAAAAATAAATCGAAGGACAGAAAAATAAATTGAACGACAAATTATATAATTACTTATATGTATGTACTTAAATTTGCAAGACAGTTAAAACATCTCAATGACAAATAAAAAATTGAATGACAGTTAAATTATTCGTCCGACAACTATTTAAAAAAAGTCACGGCAGATATATCTGTTAGCAGGTCTATTTTTATTTTATTTTTTTGAATTATCAACACATCTATTTTACTATTTTGACTAGGCGGAGGTGATGTGGAAGATGATTGAAGAATATGCATGCATTTTGTAAGGAAACCAGGCCATGTGAGGTGTTGGGACTTCAATTTGAACGGGACTGCAATTTTTGAAAATACAAATAGCATAATCGAAACCCATCATAATTAAAATTTCAGCTGTTAAAATTGATTTTTGGATTTTTTGCAAATTTCTATACCTAATGATTCAAAAATGGACCATTTTTAGTGATTTATGCTTTTTTTTTTAGAAACATGGGAGCTATTCTGAAAAAATGATGAAAATTAGGTCTGAACTGCACAAATTTCTAATTGTCTCTGGAAAGACTGTAGCGGGTAGGATTGCGTTCAACTTGTTTCCTTGTGAAACAAGTTGAGCTTTGTGCTCCATAAGTTCGTGCGCACGCAGCTGGTCCATTAGGGCTGCAGTCTGTGCATAGCTGAGAATGTTGAGCTACGAAATTCAGTATGTTTTGTTAGCTGCAGCTGAGATATACTCCGCGTTTTATCGTGCTGAGGCGTTTGTATGGTGATATATTTCTTGTGGTCGGTTATGTATTATTGTATAAACTTCGTGCTTCATAATTGAACTAGACCGTTATTTTGTATTTTGTGTCGATCTCTTTTATACTATTTATTTCTCTATTACATTGTTTGCCACGTAAACGGTGTAATCATTGAATTCTTTTGGCTTATGCTATCTTTTTGCAGTCGTAACCCACTGACAGCCAGTGTTACGTACATGCTTTCTATTCATAGAACCAGTGCTAGACTTTATTACCATAAAGTAAAGGTATCTGTGTTTTATACAAGGCCAAAAATGAACTTTGTCTCATAGGTCGAGAGGAGTATTCAATTTATATTCAAAATTAGGTATATTATTGTTCGGTCGTTGAAAATTTTATTCTGTCGCTTGGACATACTCGTAGGTACTTTTTTGTTGGGAGGAGTTGTCATGATTCATTATTAAAAATAGTCATGCTGACGCATTATTTTGTAGTTGAAATTTGAAAACTTGTCGTTTCAAGCACCTAACTTGTCGCTATCACACCCTTTATTGTCGTTTGCTGGTGTCGTTCAAACAACTTTTTCTATTGTGCGATTACATATGTAATTCCTATCTCTAAGAAAACAGTTTGGCGCCCAACGTGGGACATATTCTCTTAATTTGTCTTATGTAGGTTAAGTAAATGCATATCCCTGTAAAAATTGACCCATATTCTGATTTACCTAACTTAATTACTTGCAATCTATGTATTTCGATTGTATGATGGCTGTGATGGAAGAACTGAAACTGGTTCAGAACGAGAACTAAAGGAGGGAAATTTGAGTTGAGATTGGAACTGACAACGAGCCATTAAAGTTGTACCCATCGTAGACAATTTTTTGTTTTTTGTGCCTATCCAACAAAGTGTATAGGGAGATATTTGATGAGACACCCTGTATTTATTTCATCCATTGTTCATTGTTGTACTTATTTAAAAGTGAATCACGACAAGTTATTAAATTTTTTTGCAGTAAGTTTGAAATTGTAAAAACGAGATCGATGAATAAGTACGTTTGTGAGAAGGTACCTGCTCGAAAAAAGTTTACACGTGCGAAAAATCGCAAAGAAAGATTCATACCTATCCAATAAAACATACACCGACGACGAGGTTTTGTCATGAAAAAAGACTGGTAGGTAGGTACTTATGCATTTTGATGAAAATCAGTCGCATGGTTGAAAATACAGAAATATATGTCGACAAAATTACACCGTGAAATTCAATACCCAAAGTACCTATACTACATAGGTACCTTGTATAAGATGTTACAGAGCTCGGCTTTTGAATATTTTTAAATTCACCTGTATTCATCGGAACGCCATTAGCTACACATTTGAACATCTCTCCAGAGATTGAGTATACCATGTAGTTGTGAGAAAGTGTTACTTTAGACAAGAATAAAGAGGAACGAACGCCTGCGTAAAAAGCCAAATACCTACGCAGTCAAACTATAAGACTTTACCCATGTATCTATGTAGGTATGTAACAGGATATCGTGATTATGGTGGATATTTTTTTTCCTCTGATGCAAAAGCCATTTACGCTATGTAGACATATCTTTAGGCACAATTTGTCGATGATTTTTGATAGTAGGTATAAATGGCTGGTTGGATAGGTATTTTGAGATGCAAGACTGTTGTACCGTACCCACGTAAAAGCAGCGTAGATGATATTAACGCGTGACTTGGTATGAAGGTAATTGTTACATCCTTATATCGCTACACAGCCGAATGAAAGCAACGGGTATACGTGTAGAAAGCTAAATCGCAGTAAAACATACGGAAGCATTATATTTTATGGAATTATGTTAACCCTTTACGGATGATATAGCATACAAACCATTCGAATGCATTTCGGCGTAAATTAATTACATGAATGAAGATGGCACGCTCGTATATATGTATCAGAATAGCATGAAAATGTCGAGCTGCGTCACCGATTCCGAACTATTCGTGATTATAGGAATGTATTGGTCGTCTTGGAAGCTGTTATAGATAGTATGGAGGGTTTAATCGAACTATTACCAATAGGTAGATATTTTTTCCCTTCAAGGTAGTTCAAAAATGATTTCAAAGGTATTTCTTGAGATGGAATAAGAATAGATAAAATAACAATACATAAAAAGTAAGCCTAATTTTTTCACTTTAAAATGAATCGAAATAATGTGAAAGTAATTGTACCTAACGTTCGGTCATCTATGCATCGGGTTTTCATTCATCGCAACTCGAAATATTCGTAATTTACATCATGTTTCTCAGATCCCTAGTGAAAAGTATAAATAATATTATGCTCTGTTCAAGTACTGAAAAAGCTCGTTGAATTACCAACACGTCAACTTCCTCAGCCATATGCTGCACTTTTAACCTCGTTTGAAATATGTAGGTATCTGTCTCGGTTGCTGAATTTTAAATAGTCGTACCTTTTCAACCTCAATGATTTTAATTCGAAACATAATTATACATTCTCGAGATAATTTTTGCTTAAAACGAAACAAAATTTAATAACACGTATTTACTTTTTCATTTAACAAAATTAAAGATTCCAAACTTTGTACTCAACTTTCTGGATGTACGAGTATATTTGAAAATGATGTAGGTATTCTAAATCTAATATACCTAATTAATACAAGCTGACGCCAAGATGAAGCTTACTGAAGTCTCTACGTTGTTTATTTTTCAGAGCGAATGGTCACAAATGAAAAAATTTGAGTTCAATAAGCAAAATTTTCCCTCACAGTCAAGACGTAGATACCTGCGATTTTTTTTTTAATCAAGGGGAATTGAATATCATCGGTTGTTGCTGTTGTTATTGTTTTTGTTTATTATTATTATTTTTTGGAGAGGGCGCGAAGTGGTTAAATGTGAATGATGAAAAAAAAAAAAAAAATGCCAGAAGATTTTGACCAAATTCAATGGAGATCTTAATTTTGAGTTGAAAATCATCCAGAAAAAATTTTTAGCACCAGGAGTGTCTCCACAGGGGAGGTATGAGCTTTCAAAGAAGTGAATTTTCCTGAAATGGTGGTTTTTTCGCTGCCTGTGTTGGAAAAAATTATCCAGTTCCAAAATACAAATTTGAGATTCTATACGTCGACCCAGTCTATTGATGTCAAAATCTATAAGACCACATTTCGGGTTCTACTGAGAGGTTGAAAATTTGAAAAACGCTTATTTATTATGCCAATTTCGAAAAGTGAAAAAAATCTATGAATTTAGTGGTTCTAAATTCCCATTAAACAATTCAAGAGACCATTTCAAATACGATAAAATTCCATTAAGCTATTCTTTGTGAAATTTTTCGAAAATTAAAAACGCAAAAATGAATTTGAGGCTTTGGAAAGACTGGAATTGCCATACGTTGATTCCAAAGTTCGAAAACTACGACATCGTCCAAATGATAAGATATCAAAAATCAGAAAATTCATCGAAAATTTCAATTTTTATGGCATTTTTAATTGGACAATGATCCAATTCAATAATTTTTTCTCGGATTGATTTTTTAAGGCAGGGCTGATAAGACACTTTGAGTTTCACAAACCACTGTACAATTGAATCAAATTTTCGTATTTTTCATAATTATAAGTATCCTAGAATTTTAAAATATTTGAAAAATAATGAAGTTGGTATGATCAATTTTACACGATGGCCACAGTTCAAAATTTTGCAGTCAATTTAAGGTGCCTTCCATATAAAAATTGAATAAAAATTCCTTATGGGTATATTTTTTGATTCATCATTATTTTGGCTTTGTTTGAAAATGTTCAAAAAATGTGGCCAGTTTTTAGTACCTACTCTTTTTTAGTCTGCTGAAGCAAATAATTTGTATCAAATCATCTATACATGGAATCTGTTGATTCATAATACAATGGGATCTGTTAATTTTTTAGACTATATCGAAAATAATTTTTCAATCAGATTAAATTTTAAAAGTTCTCCTTTCTTTTTTCATAGCGTTTGACGTTCATTCCATTTCTTATACATTTTTCAATCACGAAATTTTTTTCTAATTTAATTTATAATGAAAAAAAAAAAAATCACAGGAAATTACCAACATCGATTTGATTTCGTGAAAAAGAAGCAAGGTTAAAGTCGATAGATCTTGGTTCAAAAATATTCCCATTTAGAAAAGAAACACACTTTTCAAAAAAGTACTCATTTTACGTTTACGAATTCTTCAAAAGATTCGGTACCTATATCGGATAAAGGAAAAGAGAGCGGGGAAAAAGCAATTTAAAACCGAAGCAATGTGAAAATTATAAATTAGCTTCATTGGTTTATTTCGAGATTTAGTAAATGCGGCGCGTTCAGGTAGGTACTACTAGATAGGTTATCGTGGGTAAAAAAAGAACACGGCGATGTCAGAATAAACGACTCCGCTGAGATTTTCGTTGAACGTAGGTACAAATAGATTGTACAACGTTTAAATAATCGTTAAAAACTGAAAAATTGATTACGAATACAGAGCATAAAGAACGCATCCGGGTACGAATATTCATATTTTTTTTAAAAGAAAAAAAAACGCAGGCAGGCAGGCAGATAGGTACACTACTGAATACACGACGAAAAAGGCTGCGATGCAGCGACGTATTTTTCAATCTAGAATTTTGTGTGTAGATACTTGGTACCTTATTGCCGAGCACAATGAGCGAGACGGGAAACAATACACGAAGCTGATTTATCCGACAAGAGGAAGGGAAAAAGTGTTTCTTTTTTGCATTCGTATCCTCGGGGTTGGAAAAACAAATGCCTTCGCTGTGTCAACGTCAAAAGAAACCGTATTAGATAAAAGCAAGGCGTTCCTCCAAACAGCGAAAACCCAGAGGATGTTAAATGGGCGAACATTATGAAGGTTTCTTCTTTGTTGGATTGCGTTGAAAACCTAAATACTAACTAGATTATCTAATATAATAAATGTCACTTCGGTTGCTGCGCTATTCTACATATATACAAAAGCACACCGAACCCATCTCTTAGCAAAGTCTTAACCAAACGAAAAGTTTATGCAAATTGATGCCGGCTCAAAAGGTTTTAAATTCAACATATACCGAACCAGCTAATAAGAAATTTTTTTCACCCAAACAATAGGATAAAAAATACGCGACGATGGGCGCGATTTTTTTAATTTTTAATTTTTATGCAAACTTGTCTCATGGTTGAAATGTTTTTTAAAAAGGGTATCGTGTTGTTAACCTTTGAAAAAAATTTAGAAATTTTCGTCGTCCGGAGAAAACCGGGAAAATGAGATAATCCAAATTGAACACATTTTTTATATTAATAAAAAATATTGAAAATATACCCGGATTTTAATTAAATTGGAAAATTTTTGTTTCATTTAAATCGTATGGCTAATCAATCGAATACCTGAACCTATTAATTTAAGTAGCATGCAAAATTTAGGTATACTGTTATAATTACCCTCAAGTTGAGCCTATTTTCGTTCCTAAATAATTGAATATCACGCGAAAAATTAAACTTTCGACCACGCCCTCGATTCGGCTGGCGAAATCGACATCGTATTGTAAATTCGAATTAAAAAAACTAGAGCATTTCGTGCTCAAAATGCTACGTATACCTACCGATGAAGGTTCGTTAACGCCCATAAAATTCGAAGAATTCAATAAAAACCGATGCAATTCGTACCGACTTTTCGTACCTACTATAAAATATAGTGAATGACCGCAAGCCCCCCTTCCTGCACATTGTTTCGCTTCTTCTTTTTGGTACACGAAGGTATAGCTGTAGGTAGGTATCTTGTTCTAAATATTTCTTCGCGATGCCAAACACCTTCACTGCTCGAATATGAAGGCCAATATTTTCGGAAATTCAACTAGTTTTTCTCCACGTGTCGGTCGCAATATTCGATGCGAAATTAATCGAACAACTTTGATTACTTTGTCGTCGACTCGTCGTAATGAAAAAGATAGCTAACAGTTTACATAATTTCAGAGATCAAAGTAGTTAATAGATTTTCAATTGAAAACGTAGACGAAGCAGGGATGAAATTTTCCATAATTTATGAGTTTATAGAAAACCAAAGATGAGAGGTAATTTGAATAAAACTTTTGTGACGTGTTTATGAGGTGCTTTTAGGGTGCTTTTTGGTAATGTATTGACGTGAAAATTGAGCGAATTTTCGGACTCGGCATTCTTCCGTTCCGTTCGCCATTAACCCAACCAAAAATTACAAACTATTCTTCTTTTCATTTCGTTTTTGTTTTCAAATATTTAAATGGTGTGAAGAAGAAGGCTATGTGAGTAGGTGAAGTTGTTATTTTTCAAGATACCCGAATGCGTTACGAGTGTTTAATCCTGATTTAAGCGCTTATGTGAAGGCTTTGGGTGACTTATAGGTATACCTACCTGCTTAAAATTTGTTGATATTCGAAATCAACACTATTCAATTGGAGACAAAACAAAAAGTGTCCCGTATGATTTAGATTGGGAGAGGGGGGGGGGGTATTTTACAATTTTTGAGACGTACATCTCCTTTCCAATGCTTAAATATCAGGATGAAATTCCAGTATCTTCCATCTGCCCCAACACATTTTAAAATGTACTTACCTGCGATATGATCAAATTTTCGACCACCGAAGTTGACTGCAGTACCTTTTGAAGAAATTTAAAATTACTAAGAGGCTAGAGAAGAGTCAACGTTTCTAAAAATGGTAGTAATAATTTGGAGAGTTGACTTCAGTGTATAGATTGATTTTCATATTCTTACCTCACAAGAGAAATATGCCATTGTCAATGAAAATCATTTGCTGAAAATGTAGGTGCTATAAAGTGCATTTTATCGATTTCTAAGAATTTTTGAAAATCGAAGAGTCATACAATGAAAAAAAATCAAAATTACACCAAATCAATCTGGAAAGCTGAAATTTGGTATGTATAGGATCTACGAGTAAGTAGGTACTCAATTTTCAATTGAAAATCTGGAATTTTCGAAGTCCAACTGGAGGTTCCAGAAGAAACAGCCTCCAATCGACTCAAAATGTTTGAATTTGAGCATAAAGTAGATTTTAGCTTTCCAACTTCATGGAGTAAAATTCTGTGGAAATTTCAAATTAAAAAAATTTTCTGGAGGCTCCTTAACTAGTTGTTCGAAATGTTTTAAAACCGCTCTCAATCGATTTGGCGTGTCAAAAATAGAGTGTAGGTATGTCAAATTTCAGCTTCCTAAATCAATTTGATGAAATTTTGGTTATTTTTTCAGTTATGACCCAAATTTGATTTTGAAAAATTCACAGAAATCGAGAAATGCACTCAAGGTGAGGCAAACTTTTTTCAGAAATGGATCAACTAAAAAGTTGATTCAGCTCATTTTGAAGAAAATTTCAACTCAACTCTTTCGAAACTCTTTTATAAAAAGATTATAAAAGAATCAAACTACACATGAATCAATGACTCGTAGCATTAAAATTTTCCAATAGAAAAATTTTCATTTTGGAAGATCAATGGAGTTGTATGGAAAATACCTACATAAGCTTAAATTGCTTGCTGAGCTTTATTTTGCTTTAATAATTATTTATTTTTGGAATTTGATTTTGAATGTTAGAGAATTTTTCCATTGATACGGGATGCTTTCATCTCATTTTTCCATCGAAATTTCAAAATTCAACTTTTGAAAATTATTGCATTTTTGCTCTTTTTTATGTACAAATGGTCTCATCAGAAATAGAACTGCTGTCAAATTCAAAAATATAAATTTTTTTGTCAAAAATTTCAAAAAAGTAAGTTTTTTTTTGAATTTTGAAATTCTAAAATGCGGTTTTAATTAAATCCAAAAACCTCGCAAAATCTGATCTCTTCTGATTTTAATTTTATTGTGATGTGAAAATTTTTATGGAGGTTACAGAATTTTTTTAAAAAAAGAGCAAAAGGAAAATTTAAATGCAACACTTCATTTGGTGGTTTTGACAACTTTGCAGCTCACAAGGGAAAATTTTCACATCACAATAAAATTAGAATGAGAAGAGATCAGATTTCGCGAGGTTTTTGAATTTAAAAAACTGCATTTTAGAATTTCAAAATCAAAAAAAAACTTACTTTTTTGAAATTTTTGACAAAAAAAATTATGCAATCTAACAAAGACATCAGAAAAGTATGATATGAGAATATCATCAGAGAAAACAAAAACAATGGCCTTCAAAGGAAAGGAACCAGTAAGAAGCAAGATTGTAATAAACGGAAAAATTATTGAACAGGTCAATAATTTCAAATACCTGGGAAACACGATATCATACCAGGGAGAAGTAGATGTTGGTGGAAGGTATGGGCACTGAAGAAATCTGATGAAAGAAGAATAACGGCAGCAGAGATGAAGTTCATGAGGAGAACGACAGGGGTGACTCTCAGAGACAGAGTCCCATATGAGAAAATAACAGCAGATCTCGGAGTGATGCCAGTCATGAAGAATATAAAAAAGTGTAGGAAAGATTGGAGAATTTTTTTTTTTTTTTTTTGGTTTTCCTATCATACTTCACTTTGAAACTGCTCGTTTCTCCTGTACACCAACCTCACCAGCCGCTCAGACCACCTCGCACTCACTTCACCCAACATGGCCGAAAGTCCCAAGCCCAAAAACCTGAAACCCACAGCTCATGCGGGACAACTCGCACAAGGGATCCTCGGCCCCGGGAGAAGGTGCCGAGAATTTTAATTTACTTATTTATTTATTTTATTTTCTGCTCCTTGGTAGAGGCACCCAGCAGCGGGCCAAACTCGGTGGCTACCGACGAACGGTGTCTTGCCTCCAGACAGCAAGGTTTACAGCGGAGTGTGGTTCTACCTGGAACAGTTCAACAGCAGATTGAGTACATAACACATAAACATACGTATAACATAATGTAAACATAACGTAACTTATAACATATTTACAAAAACAACAAGAAACTTTGAAAACAACAACAAGCTTCAAAGACAACTAGAGACTTCAAAAACAATGAGAGACTTAAAAACAACGAGAGGCAGAGAGGCTTCACCTAAAACAAAGAGAGGCTTCAAGAACAAGAGACTTCCCTAAACCCCACAATGGCCGCCTACGAGCCTTGGACAGCGACGAGTCCCAATCCGCAGTGACCTCTGTTGCGTACCCGCATGCCATCAGGAGGCGAACGGCAAACAGCGTGAAACCCAAAGATGGACTAAGATTGGAGAAATTATGTCAAAAGGATGGAGGAAACAAGATCGCCAAAACAGGTCCTCCAATATACACCAACGGGGAAAAGAAGCAGAGGGAGACCAAGGAGGAAACTCACTGATACCTCAGGCTCATCCTCAACAGGTTCCACACCACAGCAGAATGAATTGGAGACACATCAAAATTGAACATTTGGATCACAATTCGAAAGATTAATCAGATAAACCTGATTGCAATCTAAACTAGAAAAAACATCCCAATTCAGTAAAAATTCAAAAAAAAAAATCAATTGAACGCGATGAACTGCAACAGGTGCCCTCATAGTATATCGCAGTCAAAAAAATAATCTTCTGTCCTACTTGAAGAAAAAATTTCAAAAAGAGCACAACAGAGTAGAACAAGTTGCCTGCTTCTATGTACCTACAAAGAAAGACTATGGAAAATTTCCGAACCATTTCGTAGCAGAAATTCGTATCATTGAACATCAAGTAGGTACATAGGTACTTGTGATTAAATGAACCACGAAAATATTAGACAAAAGACTTAATTTTCTTCCGTTTGCAGAATGATTTCGACAGTTGAGAAAATGCTCTTGTTCTCAGTAGTAGGTACGCTGCAATCAGTGGCGCGTATTTTATCTACAATGCGCTTCAATTATGCTACACAAATTACACGTAAGTGCTATAAAATGAAAATATTTTATATGAAAAAGTAGGTAGGTATGTACCTACAGGGAAATATCAATCGAAGAAGACTTTATAAGCACCTACGTCTACGTCGCGTTTAAATTTCACAATGAACTTTTAATTACACGTTGATCGCGAGTTTTGCAGTTCACGCTTCAATTATACATGTATTCGAACGAGCTAGGTGTCTAGGTAGGTAAGGTACCTAATGCTGTATATGAATTAAGACTATTTTCGTAGTCTAATACTTATGGAAGCAGAGTGCAGAATTAAATTACAACTTTCTGGTAACTGGTCGCGTACCGTTGGCAAATCTATTCGTGTAGTACGTACTTGCTAACTCAACTTTGCAAATTTCTATCTCAAAATAGCGGAAATATAAAATTCAAACCCTTCGTGTAATGTGCCTGCTTATCACAAACTGCACCTCATTCGGACCGGACGTGATTGTTATACATTCTAAAAGCAGTGCTGTTATCCGTTATATAAAGAGAAAATACATACCGTAGAGAACTTCATTATAATTTAGGGTATTTTGACGAAGGTAAAATTATAATTCTGTGACAGGAAAGACAAAATTCATTATTAACACAACTTACGTTTATGGTAACATTACTTTAACCTTTAACCATTAAAGTTGTAATTTTATTTTTATCAAAATCGTTACCTAACTGTAAGTATATAACTGCGTCCTATAGTCACCGATTAGGTACCTAAACTTTCTCAAGTAAACGAAAGGATAAATGATATAGTTTGGTCGAAACGACAAACCAAAATGGAACGTTTGCGTTTCTTCAAACCATGAGGAAAAATTACACCCTTGTATACTTACAGATGGCATCTTGAAAAAAAATTTCCCATCCGTAACCTGCCGACAATGTTAATTAATCATGCCACCTAACTATAGCTCGTTACGATCAGTTCAATTATTTGTATTTCAATTAGTACATCATTCCATTAGAGTAATTTACACGCGAGAAGAACACCACAGTGTGCGAAAAAAAAAAGTTCCCAACAAGTTGAACTGAATGACAGGTATTTAACGGTGAGATTTTCAAAACGCACCTCTACACAATGCGTTTGTATATATACGAATTGTAAACGTTGGAAAGGTGCCAAGAAATATTTTCACCAGTTTTCGCTATGGTTGCTTTAATAAAACAATCAACAATGAAAGCGTTTTTAGGTTATTTTGCTAACAAAAGCCACAGACGAGTGAAAATGTTCGTAAATTTAATGATAAAAGGAAACAACAAGAAAATGCTGCGGAATTTAATTTACAACTAGCTAATTTTGTGTTCTCTGTTTTTCCTATATATTTTTCGAACGAGAGCTGAAAAAAAAGGACACGTAAGCATTTAAAAGCCTATCATCTGGAATTGAAATCTCAAGATGAACTCTCTCTCTTCATTGGGAATCTGAAATACTTTATAGCTTTTATACCTAGTAATATTTAACTATACGAAAAAAAAGTTGAAAATTATAAATGGTTGTTAAAAATTGAACAAAACATTCTCGTTCGTTGGATCAAGTATGCAACTGAAACTTCGAGTTTTCACCTCTCTAAACGTACTCGTCGTTTTTTTTTCGCTCAAAAGTAGGTACCTACTATCTATACTTTTTCCCAATAACCTTTTTTTTTCAATGAATCGGACTAATTGAAAAGAAGACGAATGATGAATCGGCTTCAATTTTAGCATTTGAATGAAAGTTGAAAAAGGAATGTCTGGGTGAGTTATTTATGTAGATATTTCGTTCGCGATGGAAGTTGTTTTGTAAGGTCAAAGAATTATCATGAACAAAGGCGATGCTCGGTGAAATTTTGCACGTCTGCCTCCTTGTGTGGAATCATTTTTGATGTTATGAATTATTAAAAATAATAAACCGAACGTAGGACTTACAAGTAGGTAGCTGCTGTGCTTAATCAGTACAAAGTAAAGGCGTGGGATGCGAAGGGATTTAATTTTTATTGTTCCGCAATTTCTTTTTTTGAGAAAGAGAGAGAAAGAGAATGAGAATTTCGAATGGAATGGGTCGTCATTCATTATTTATCTACTAGAAATTGGTGGGAAGTGTGAGAAAAAAACTGTAAAGTTACCATCTCTAAAATTAAGAACAATGGATTTGCTAAATACACATTGTTGTTTTTTTTTGTGATGAATGACGTTGCTTGTGGGCTAAAAATGCTACAGTTTTGCTCATTGAGTGCTGAATTTCACATATTTGTTGAAAAAAAAAGAAAATTTTGAACGTGGAAAATTCGTCTAAATTTTATCCTCTGCGTTAGTGTTTTTTTTTTCATACCTGTAAGTATAGTGTACAATGCTGTACATATAGTACGAAAGTGTTCAAAAAAGCGGAAGTATTTCGATTTTTGGTAGGTGTTTTCGGCATCTTGACATTCAAAAGTGCGATGATTCTCCCATTGGTCGTCCGTGAGGAGCCCTCCCCATTCCAGGTGAGCATAACTACCTTTCTTCGCATAGAATGTCGAAAAAAATATAGCTTTACCAGTGACTCATATAATGGTTCCAAAAAGATTATTCAATCAATGAATTTATTAGGACAGGTGAATGGAAAATCCGAGGTGAATGGGTTGAAAGGGGTAGGTAGGTATTTTCTTCTAAATTAAAAATCTAATTGAAAAGAAAAATCTGCCAATTAAAAAAAGTTTAAAAAAACTGCCACAGATAAAGTACCTACTCATAAAATTTTTATCCATTCCCAAAATCCTACAACCTGGAATCGATTACAACCATTTTTAGCCAATCAGAGCCTCTAGTAGAAATTTACTTTTCTCCAGCAACTTCTAATCGCTGAGATCTTCAATCTCGATCTGAGCCATAAGAAATTTCCTGCTAAAAATTCTCAATACATGCGTCGGGATTCTAAATAGCCAACCCGTCAAAAAAAATGCTCTATTGTCTCTCAAGTAGGTAATATTGCTCAACTCCCCCGGGTACAGAGTCTCAAAATGAAAAAAATGAAGTAGAAAAAAAGTATGTGCATATTTCTCAAAAATAATTCCTCCAAATAACGCCGTTTCAGGAACTAGGTAAGTACATATTTTCCATTTTTCCAAAAATGTTTCGGAAAATTTTCTTAATTCCATACCTTTTTTTTTACTTCTTTTTCAACTCTTTAGGCAACAATGGCAACATTGATCAAGAGACCAGGAAAAATTTCCATTTGAAAAGAGGTTATTTAGAGTGGTTGTAACTGTAACAAGCAAATTATAAATCTTAGAACAATTTTATGGGCTTCTTTTTCATATTTTTTTTTGATTTCTTCAAGTTTGTGGGCTTCTACGCAGAGAGGTCAACGTAACGTGAGTGCTCTTTGGTAGGGTTTCTAGACAGTGAGTTATTTTTAATATACATTTTTTTCTATTAATTTTTTTCATCTCTGAGGAACTTCTCTTGCAAATTGGGAAATACATATTAATATATCTACTTCCCAATTTGCAAAGAATATTCGCAATCAATCTCACCCTTTTTTTCCCCAATAAACACTAAACAGCTACGACTAGGCTTCCTATCAACGCGTTTCCTTAATAGCTTCGTGAAAATTAATTCATTTCAGTTGACTGGTCGTGTAAAATATCACTTAAGAGTAAATCCCGTTTGAATTATTTCTCGGCAGCGAAGCTTGTCGGTTAAAAATTGACATTTACCGGTTACAGGCATTAAAAACAGCATTGGCGATGGTAGCCGTTGCAGGGTGGTGATGGTGAAGATGGTCTCGAAGCGCGAGAGGGTGAAAAAGGTCTTACGCAGTAACTACAGGATGCGAGATAATCAAAATGACGGGCTACATTTCCGGGGCACGTGTTGCGATACGCGAACATCACTGTACTCAGTCGTCGGTCTCGGTGCATGTAGCAGGGAACACCGAACAGTGATCTGCAACAAAAAGGGAAAAGCTCGTGCCCGACTTCGAAAGGGAACTTATATATCTACCAGAGCAAAGTGTAGCAAAAAGTTATCACTGTTTGAAATCTGTGTAAATGAACTGGAATGAATGTGGAAATGCTGTTCTGGGGCGGAAGATGGCAGGGTCGCTGATAGCCGAGTATTGTGTGGTGCAAAACGGACTGTTTCTGATAACAGACCGCCGCAAAAGGGAAACAAAAGTTTGAAAAGAACCGTATGTAAAATGATTTCAACTTCAGATTATATACCTAATTGTTTCACATGTATCAGTGGTCAGAGTGGAACGAGATTTGAATATGTTTACGTGTATATCTAGGATGTGTTGTGTGTTCGCAAATGTAGGTATTTGACCGTGCAAAAGATACGAGCGAATAAATAAAAATAATTCCAAAAGTGGTAAAAAAATGATGGGTTATTTCAATTGTTTGTGAAACTGTTAAAATTCGAGCACTCGAGTGTCATGATTGATGAAATTTGGAACAAAAGTTGATCAAATTACAATTTTTTTTTTGAAATTCAAAATTTCCCAAAAATCCAAAAATCAACTTCAACATCTAAAATTTGGTTTAAGTAGTTATGTATTATTGTGTGTTATTTCAAATACTTTATTCGATTAACAATTTATTTTGCTACATTTTTATGATTTTTCAATTTTTTTTCATAATTGTAAAGACTGGAGGACCATTTATTCGTGCAAAGGTAAAATGACGACGAAGACGAGTTCGTAAGTGTAAATAGGCGTCAGCGCGTTCTGTAGGAAGAATTTTCTGTAATGGATTTTTTTACTTGGCTTTTGATTAAAAAGCCCTAGGTACAACGAGGCTAGTTTGGTATAGTTAAAACTCAATTGAGAACGTCGTCACTTGAATATAAATAGGTACAAGCACGTATCGTAATTTAAACATTTTTTGCCAGCTTCTCGTACACTTAGGTACTCCATTTCGCGTGGTGTCATTATAAATTACGCCACTTTTATTTTTTTTATTAGAATTTCTTTTTTTTTCTAGTAATTTTTTTCTCAATAAATTACTTACACGTAAATTAACGCTAGAGGGGGTTTTCAACGTTTTTTTTTTTTTTAAACAAAAAAAAAATGAAATATGTACAGGTTGTTTAATTAACCCTGATAGAAAGCGCCCGATAGGTTGCATATTTGCCTGAACCAAGGCAAGGATTCGATAAGTTTTCCTTTTAATGGCGCGTATAAATTGTATAGCGAGTATTTTATGGTTATTTCGAGACGAACGAGAGAGCGAGTGTGTGAGAGGGAAAAAAAGATATCGCATAAGTGTGGATTCGAAATATCCTACCTTTTATCTTATACTCTAGAATTCTAGCGAAATGAATGAAAACAAACTTTCACGGTGAATGCAACGTTGTACGTGAACAGCTGATTTGATGCTTGCTCGCGCACTGCGCAGTACGTAAAACTTACGTAAAATCCTATGACTTTCTTAAGAGTATAATCTATTTCCATACTTGTATTAAAGAGCTTTAAGTCTGAAGAATCACCAGGCAGTGTTACCATTTCTCAAGACCAAAAAGTTCGCGAGTAGTGAACGTTTAAATTATTGTATTTTGTTCTGGCACACACTGTATTTCAATTAAGTCTTGAGCTCCATCCTTTGATTAGCTTTAGTTTTTGTGAGCTAGAAGCTTGGTAATCTTGAGAATATTATTATGATCAGGATTTCAACCTCGAAGGAAGAAGAATATAAACTTTTCAGTAAGTACACTTTGAGAGAAAAAAGGGTTCTGATCAAATCTAGAAATTGACCTCATCTGATCTGATCTGATTAGATCTAATAATATTATAGACCTGGTCATAACCCTATTCGAACATTTCCTGTATCCAATTTGGTGAAATCAGCTCTTATTAGATCCCATAATTTTCCACTGGAGAAATAAATGAATAATAATCGGATCTGATTAGATCCGGACATTTCTTCAATCCAATTTGACATCAGATCTGGCCAGATAGAAGTTTTGATTGTATTATATCTGTTCAGATCCGATTGATCAAACCATAGCAGACTCGATCAGATCCGAACATATTCCACGAATCAATCCGGTAATGCCAGATAATGATCAGATCAGAGTTTTATAATTGGATTAAATCATTTCGTCTTTTGGGTATTCAAACCTGAACTGATCCAATTTATTTTTCACTCAATAAGAGCTACTTATTGACAGAAAATTTAAAAATCGGAATTATTGTAGATAAAAATTTTTAAAAGTCAAATAAAAAATGGAGCTTTTCAAAAAATAACGGTTCAACGTAAAAGTCTAGTGAAATTCCAAGTTTTGAATATAATTACCCTGATAGTTTAAGCCATTAGTCTCAGAACGTTGCAAATGCAAAGTTTTATCAAATCAAAAAAATATTATATACCTAATTTGAAAACTTTTTAAAAATCATGATGAAATTTTTCAAAATTTTGAATCCTTACCTCCATTCTAAGACCCAAGATGGCCATGTCTTAAAACTTCATTTTTTAGTTATTTGTTATCAGAGTTCAGCGTATAAAGTGTGTCTATGGAAGGCGATGTAGGTGTCGGTACATACTTTCGACCTGTGTTTAAAAAACTATTGAAAAAAAAAGTTATAAGGTAGACATTTTAGTAACGATTAAAAGCCATATAAACATTCTACAAATACTTGTTTCCAGCGATAACTTTTAGGCATGAGTTGAAAAAAAAACCTAATAAAATTCTTGCATAATTCATAAATAAGTGAACATTTCACACCTAGAACACGAACGTGAAAAAATACAATATCCCGTCACTTAATTGCTTTTCTCTGTTAAAACTTTCGAATAAAGTTATCACAAAGGGTCAAAAAAGTTGGTCGTTCTGTTACGTAAAATTATTACCGAGCACGATGAAGCCGAGCAATCCTAGATTAGATCTCAAGCCGGGAAAAAGGCCGTTAAATTAATAACGGCCAGTTCCAACATCTGTTTTTATATACAACACAGTTTTCATATCACTGCTTTCGTAACTCCTAAGTTGCTTTTAAAATCACTATCGTTTTAATAAAGCAGCAAGCGTATATATTATGGTATACGTTGTGTTGTTTGTGGCACACTATAGCATAATGTAGCACGTATGTATAATATGCCTTTGCCTTTGCCTGTACCTACGTAGTACGTACAAAGTGTGCGTGTGAGTGAGAAAGAGTGCAATGACGTCGGTGTTTTTGTTGAGGCCAAAAAGTGGCGGTATTAAGCGTTTTGAACAAATCAAAGATGAAGGGAAAACTTTGCAATGCTTTTAAAAGCTTTGCACCGTACCATATACACTTTGCAAGCTTGGCAAAAAATGAAAACATCTGAGTATATTGTTGATACTTATTTGGTGGAAACAATGAGTAGGTAGGTATTACCAAAGGCTTAAAATATTTCACTCGCCAAGATTAATACCTACTTAATTTTTAAGCAGCCGAATGTTAAAAGTGTTATATCGCGAGTACCTTTCCATTGTTTGTAAAATGTTTATAAAAAAGGATCGATTGTAATCATGTACCTACTAAAAAAGTTGAGCTGAGGTGTATCTAAATTCAAAAACAAAAACACGCAAGTACCTAAAACATGTGCATAAATATTAAAACAATAAATGATTCAAAAGTTATATGTGCCGATCAAGGGGCCTATGCGAGACAGCAGTGAGATGAAACCTTTTTGGAATTCTTAAACATTTCGCGATTAGACTAGCATTTGTTATAAATCACGTTAAAAACCATTTCCATTAGGCGCGTGGAAAAAGAAAGCTTTTTTTTCTGAACCAAAACGTTTTTAGAAAATAGTACCCGGGTTAACTGATAAATTACCCAAAAGCTGGAAACATACATAGATTGGTAGCAGGTCTAGATACCTACCTATGTAGAGAAGATTTTGTAATAATACATTTCTTTTATTAGACACTCGAATTTGTTGGGGGTATTTTCTCAAAATAAGCCTCATTCGGGCAGAATGCACCAAACACAGAAGTAAATCTTTCGTTATTTTGGCTCGTAAATTTGTATTTGTGTTTTTTTTTTTTTTTTTGGTCCATATGCTGCTAACGGTTCATGAAGCATGTTTCAGATATCCATAAATGGTTTTGAATGAGCCTCAAAACTCAAAAGCGGGCTCTCACATTCAAAATTCCTCAATAATGATGCAATGTTGATAGTTGAGTTTTCAATTGTTTTGGTTTCAAATCAATTGTATGTGCTTACTCCTACATTCAAGGCAGTCTTTGATTTTAACTGAGGTGGAAACTTCACCATTTTGATGATTTTATTTCATTTAAATATTGTATTATTGGGAAATAAAATTTAAAATTCATCCGCCTATCAATTTTTTAATTAAAAAAATTTTTTTAATTTAAACAATTTGTCATTAAAAATTTTTAATTTGATCGGATTAATATAAATGAAGCCAAAATTTGTCTGATAATGTATTTTTGACCTCCCAAATCGATTGGTGGTGGTTTCCGACCATTTGGGGCCTTCAATGAATTTTTGAATTTTCTGCAGTTCGCAAAAAAAACACCTTGTAAAATATGAATTTGAATTGGCAGATGAAAATTTTTAAAAATGCATGTTCAAATCACTTAAAAAAGGCCAAAAAGAAGATGAGTTGATGGGTGATGAGTTTTATCAATCTGGGCTCCTTTTGTGGTAAGTAATGTTTCTAAAACTAAAGTATCCAAAAATCTGCTAAGGCTTTCAAAATTGCTCGAAACCACCAGTAATCGATTTGGAAGATTGAAAATGAGGCGCAAACCAAATTTCAACTTCCCATCTCAATTTGTTCAAATTTTAGTATTTTCATGGTAAGAGTCCTTTGAAATTAGAAAAATTCGTCAAAAATTAAAAAAAAAAATCAGCGCTAGAAGTTTAGTCTGGTGATGCTTTTTGAATACCTAACTATTTCGATTTTTTATTGTTTAATGTCTTGCCAGTAGTTCCAAAAAGTTTTTCTGATGATATTGATGATAACTCTTTTGTAAGTGTGCAAGTTCATTACTTTACTCAAGGGCGTAAAGGCAATAAAAATTGTTGAATGGTGCAAAAAAATGAAACTTATCGACTGAAATGCCAAATTTTCAATTCAACGCGGAACTTTTATCTTTCCGTTAACCTACGCATATGAACTTCTTACGGATTCTTTTTTTTTGAAAAAAAAAAAAAAAAACTTCTCTATATTGTTTGCAATAACGAATTTGAATCCAATGATCTGTCCTTGCTCAACCGAATCACTCCTTTTTAAGTGGAAAATATGGAAACAAGATAAGTACCTATTTATCTATATGTAGTCACACTCAAATTCGAGTTTGAAAAAGCATTGAGTTGATTAGTCTTTACTGTAAGTATTTTTGGCCTGCATCTTCCTTCATTAGCATTTAAGATGAATATCCGAATGAACGTGGTTCAAATTCGAAGTTGTTAATCTGCCTCTATTGTTCTGACAATTCTGATTAAGCAGTGATTTTGTGGAAAACTATTTGTAAAATTAAGGAGAAGGCGGATGGGCTCCCAAAAATTGTGGAATGGTGTTGGTACATTACCCATTTGGCGAACTCAAGGGGAGGTGAAGTGAAGAATGGCTCATACCAGAGTGATTTTTTGCCTCAATAGGCTCTTATTCTCCTATCTTTCAATATGTTTCAAGTAGATAATATGTACTTTCGTTAATGTGGGAGAATATTTCAATTCACTTCCAAAGATACGCGTAGATATAATAACAAAACGCCAACACCGACGGTGTCGGATATTACGATGTTTACGTCATTATTTTTTGGAAAAAGCTTAGCGAATAAAAACATTATAACCGCGTAATCATTTAAAGCAGCGTGAAAAGCCCAACAAATAATTTTAATTGGTTGCAGAGCTGCCGGTGTGAAAGAAAAAGCCGACCACGCGTAAATCACGCACCAAACGTCAAAGTGTATCTTAACAAGAGGAAAATTTCGATATAAGAAAAATTACCGCTTATAATCAATAATGGATGCTCGGCTCGAGGTTATTTCTTATTTTAGCGTGTAAATTTATTACTTATAACGGGTTTCAGGGCAGCTCTTGGATGACATAGAGAGAAATACGGCCCACGCAACGCTGTCCCTATAAATCTCGCGTAATATAATTTAAATACGAAAATGCTATTTTTACCGTTATCAATTAGTTAGTGTGGGAAGGGCACGCTTAGGTAGCGAAGTGGCGATGATGAAGGGTTGTGATTTTAGACCCCACTGTGTACACACGGATAGAAGATGCGATGCGATGCACGCGGTTATAGCTAAACTTCCAAAATTGAGCCATTGTGACGGGCGCCAGATTAGCAAGGCATCTAGGCGGCGTTGTTTGAAACTGCAAAGATATCGAATTGAAGAATATTAGATAAACGTTACAACGTTATAAACGTTGCGTTGTCGTTGCCGTTTCTTTCTCTACGAATCTGGGAGCTTTAGCTCTCCTCTTTTTCTCTTTTTTTCCTTTCTGCGAGTCTGTATGTTTGCGATGTGAAAACAACAACGAAGAATACGACGACGACTACGACGACTACGAATTTAAAGATTATATCTCTGTGTGCCGAAGAAAACGGGGATTCGAATTTTTAAAACGATGTTCCCCTAAATTTGTTTCCCTTATTTTTGTCAATTACAGATGCTTTTGCTCGTTTATAGATGCGCTTTGTTTTTAAAACAGCCGCAAATGCGATGTCGTAAGCGTTGAAAGTCTAACAAATAAGGCGCAAATCCTTAGGATTTTGGTTGTGTGTGTTGTTTTTTTTTGTGTTTTTGTTGCTTAGTTCGTTTCCCAGTTCCCCTTCTGTCTTGATTCGAGTTTTAGAAAATCTTCTAGATTGTATGGATTTTACGTGTGAGTGAAAGAGTTTGTTTTTTAAGTATTAACGTGTAGGTACGAGCTTGAGCTTCGCATGCTCTATCCGCACTTGGTGAACTCGAATCAAATACCAGGTGCTGTATGGTATTGTTTTTTGATGGCTGTGTTAATGCTACTCTCTCTCTCTCGCACGTTATCTCGAATATGTGTGTAACAGAAAATAAGGGTCTTATTTTGGAAGCTTGGTACAAGGGTACCTCTTCGAAAGTCAATAGTTCGGATGAATAATTACGAGGGATTGAGACCTCGACTTTATTAAGATGACTGTTCATATAATTTAGATAACAAAGCCACGTACGTACTTAAATCATTAAGCAAACAATTTACTGTACGAAATTTCGTCAATAATTCATCGCATTAGATACATATTATCAAATTAAACGTGTATAAACAAATGAAAATAAACAGTTCCAACACCATTGCCGCTTTTGACGACCGATTGCTTCCGTCGTAGGTACACGTCTATTAGTATTTATGATGCACTGTATAATAATTATTTATTTACTCGACTTACTTTACGTTTTAGCTTTTCACTTGTTGAATAATCATCGGTTGTCGAATGTGAAAGTAATTTCGAATTATTGTAATTTTGTTTCAGGTGAGTACCCGTGGGCGAGATTTTTTCCATTTCGAATAAAATGCTTCAAAACCAAGGTAGGTCGTTACCTGTTTTGATTTATATCAGAATCGATAATTTCCTGATCCACCTTAAAAAGCTGCACTTGACGTTTTGATGAAGCAAGGTAACAGAGTCGAGAAATTTTTATATGGAAAGTTGTCTGGAGGGTGTTTCGAAGTACAAGTAGGTAGTGCCTTCCACTGCGTAACATATGCAACACGTTTCTATTTAGTGTATGTCGGAAGGTTTACCTAATCTTTAAACCACGAGAAACATGAGACAAGATTTTCATTAAAAACTCGCATTTTCATCATCTTATTCATAAAAATATAATTTTATATGGAATTTTAAGGGATCGCCGTGCGCCGTAAATACGCAAAAATAGGTGTCCTCAATAACTCGAGCCAAACATAAAGTGAAGTCTTCCGATTCGTCTATTTGATTTTATTTGGCCTAGGTTCGCTCAAATTCTTGAAAGAATAAATCATCATAGGTAGTTTTTATCCCAAAACCTTCAGAGATTGGATGGGAGAGGGAGAGCCTCATAATTTCCAAACATTTGCGATTTCATGCGAAACTGTCAAATTAGTAAAATTCGTAACTGAAAATGGAATAAAATGGAATAATTTTAATTTTGAAATCAGATAAGTAGGTATTCAAATTTTCAAATGCTCGAAATCATCTTCAACTGTAAAAGCTAATTTTTTCATGATGAGACGTTTGAAACATATCTACCTACTTTTAAAATTTTGGAAAAATCACAAGAAAAAACTTTTTTTTACCTCATTTTTAATAAATATTCTCAAAATTGAATTTTTACCTCCCCCGATGTGGGCGCGCATTACATTGACAAATTTTCTCCATTTTTAGAGTGCATGGTTATATGAGAATGAAGTAGTAAGTACCTATCTAAATCATAATCATCCTTCTTCCTATGGTTTGAACGATCCTTTAAGGTAATTACCTATTTGACTTTTTACCTCTTCCTCCTGAGCATGACCCTTTATTAACAAGAAAAATGTAGGCAGTTCAAAAAATGTAATATTCACTAGAAAACAATTTTTGGTCATGATTTTTTTTGACAAATTCAACCCCTTCCTCCTCCTTTTGCCTCTAAAAAACGTCTTTCCTGGGTGATTGAATGCATCCAAAAACAAAAAAAAACAACAGAGAAAAAGTTTTAGTTTCGTTTGGAATTGTATCCAAATCAATCTAGTTTTTAAATTTTTATCCAATGAGGCTACTTGAAATAGAACATATCCATTTAATTCCAGTTAGATCACATTTGGATCTTACTGCATCAGATTACTTTTTGGTAGATTACGCGTAATATTTTGGTAAATTACGGGTAATTGTTTGGTAAATTACTGGTCATTTTTATTTATTTTTTTGGTAAATTGCTGGTAATTCTTTGGTAAGGTACAGGCCATTTTTTTTGTAAATTACTGGTAATTTTTTGGTAAATTACTGGTAATTTTTTGGTAAATTACTGGTAATTTTTTGTTAAATTACTGGTAATTTTTTGGTAAGTTACTGGTAATTTTTTGATAAATTACTGTTCATTTTTTGGTAAATCACTGGTAATTTTTTGGTAAATCACTGATTATTTTTTTGGTAAATCACTGGTAATTTTTTTGGTAAATCACTGGTAATTTTTTGGTAAATCACTGGTAATTTTTTGGTAAATTACTGGTTATTTTTTTTAGTAAATCACTGGTAATTTTTTGGTAAATTACTAGTAATCTTTGGGAAATTATGGGTAATTTTTGGCGGGTAAATTACAGGTTTTTGATCATGTTGACAAATTTTGGAAAATTTCTGGTAATTTAGTGGTATTTTTATGGAAATTACTGGAAATTTTTGCCTACTACTTCTGTGATAAAAATTTTGAAAAAGTGTCGCTCCAACTTCAAAAAATTGCAATGAATTCTATAGACATTTAATGAGACTTTAAAATGCTTTGGAAAAATTCATATAGGTACCTATTTACGAGTTCCTGTGTAGGTACAAATGACATTCTTGGGCGGTTGGATTCTGCTGTAAATCCAGTCCAGTCTAATAGGTACATACAATTTGGTCACTATTTTCTCCTTGGTACTTTCTTGAGAATGACTATGTGCGGTATTAAAGAGTCGAAAATCGAAAATTTCAAAAATTAAAATTTTTCTGATTTACTTACGAGTAGATTTCAAGCAACAAAGATTTTCAAATCCAGTTTTGTTCTCTATTTTAAAATAAAAATCGCAAGCTTTTTTGAGATTATTAAAGACGTGTATTGTTCAGTTTTTATTTTATCTTCAAAACTGGTAGTTTTGATTTTAAACGATTTTTATTTTTTTGAATGGAGGAGGACTTCTGGCATTGGCATTACCCATTTTGCAGATCCGTAGTAGGCTTACACTGAAATATTAAAGAAAGGGACGAGAGAAAGCTGATTGGAAAAAAGTTCAAAAACACTGATGAGAAGAGTTTAGTGAGTAATATTGATGAAATCAAAATACTCTATACATACTCGTACATTATAATTTAAAAGAATCATCTGTTGAGTAAGGAAAAGAGGAAGAGAGTTTCACGTGTCTTAAATTAGGTTTAAAAACCGAATCATTGGGAAAAAAAGAATACCCACACCAAGTAGAAAATCAAACGTACGTTTTCGAAAAAATATATTCAATACGAAAAATAAATATCCTCCGTTGGACGATTGAAAAAAATAATTTTTTGCAAAGAAATCCGACATATATGTAGATACGTTTATAAATGATAAACTGTTGCTATATGTACTGTGTGAGCCTAATGTGAAATCAGATCGCGCACGCGATTTACTGATACTACACCGTATACTAGTATTCATAGTGCGAGGCAATATTTTTGTGCAAAAAATATATATATTTATAGGAACCTTTTTCGTTTTTCTTTCAATGTTGGAAAATGCCATAGAGCCGGTACGCAACTGCAACCGAACCCTGGAACTGCCGTTTTTCATGAATATTTTATTCGCGCCCTCATTCGAACGCCATTTCGGACACGAAAATAAAAACCGGACAACAATAAATTTTCTCATAATAAAAACGATAGCGAATCGTTTTACGGATTTAAATAGCGTGAAAGTGAAGACCCTTTTCGACACGATGCTTCGCATTTTCGTTTCTCTACAAATGCGGATTTCAATTTGAAAATTCGCGGTAATTTTTGCGAGCTTTTATAAAACAATACAAAGCATTGTGCCATCACGTTTAATAGGTGCTCGTAAGTTTTGTCTGCGATTGAATCACGTTCGTGTGTCGTTCTTAGTAAATGTTTCGCGATGTGAATCACTTGCATGTTACCTAAAATACGTATGAAAATTGTTGGTTTTTTTTCGAAATTGTTGAAGCAGAGTAAAAAGGATTTTCAGTCAAGTTTGGAACTTTTATTCGATGGCGTTTTTTTTTGATATTCTTATCCGATATATTTTTTTTTTCGTGTCTCTTAAATTTAACAAAAACAAACACATACAAATCTCAGACCCCCCCCCCTCCTTTAACAAATCATTTTTAGGAACAAAATTGAAAGAAATTTTTTGCATAGGTAATAATATGCATGACAGAAAATTTCAAGTCCCTATACGAGAGCTTCTGTAATGAAGATTTTAAATTCCATTTAATGCAACATCTTAACAATTTGACGATCTCACAAATGAGCAAAAAAAAATCCATTTATCATCAATGTAAATTTCAATTCATCATGATAAATTCTTCAAATAATTCGCATTCTTATTTAATTTCATTTCACGCGAAAATCATCGAATAAATTACAGGCAAAAACAGCTCTTAACTCTATTCATTGCATATTCAAATAAGAACAAGTTTTCGACAAACCATCCACATCGATTAAACAAAAGACATTATACGAGTCGAACTTGATAACCAAATTGTAGATTTACTGTAGGAAACGTATAGGTACCTATCTTTATGTCAAAGCGAGACTGAAAATTTAATCGAAGCTGAATAACACAATGAAATTTAAAAGCTTCAAGTTGCAATAAGCATTAGCGAGTTAATATCATCGAAACCTTAAACCGCAATATGAAAAAGAAGTTAGCATAAAATACACCATTTGGGAACTTTCAGCGTGGCGAGAAAAAAAAATCCGCGAATATTATTGTTATTAAGAAATTCAATTTACGATTTAACTTATTCCAAATTGAAACTTTATTTTATGCAAATGAATTTGAGTGAAAAAATTTCTACAAAAGTTTTATTAAATCTACTTAAGTACCTACTTCAACTAGATAAATAAAATTTTCTTTTTAAAGACTGATAACTTTTTTTTAAAAATACGTATATTTCGAATGGGAAAAAATTTTCGCGTCGATGATGAAATTTATTTCATCATGTAAACCTCCGTGAGAGCCGATTTATATAATATTTTTTTCTAAAAAAGTATTTCAATAGGTAGGCAGTAAGTATCTACCTACTTGGATTAGATTTACGTATGGTATATTGCATATTTATTATACGACAAATGAAATATTTTCATTAGATTTGAAGCTGCTTTCTAAAACTAGGTACTGTAGGTGGTCCCAAGAAGTACATACATTACATATCGTTTGAGACCGTTTTCTTTTTCTTTTTTTATTCCGTCAACTGCAGAAGTAGATTTAAGAAAAAATGTCTTTTGAAAATGTACAAAGAACAAAACTAAAAGTTCAGTGGGATAAAATACAAAAAAAGTTCGTACAGTTTTGAAGTAATAAATTTGATTTTAGAGAATTTTTTGAGGAAAAAAAATTAAAAAATTGTCTACCTTTCAAAATGAAATCTTTTGATGGATAATTTTGAGTGCCAATAATTTGAGTCTAGCTTGAAAAGTGACGAAAAATGTCCTCAGCAAGCATTGATTAATTACTAACTTACCTATATCTAAGCAAAAAACATATCCATGATTTAAAATTTTCCTCGAAGATGGGATTTTATCTCCATTTTTAATAAATTTTTGAATACAATTCCGAAATTTGTCAAGCTTTTTAAAATTGGTTTTGGATGTTTCAACTTCGCAGTTCATTTGCACCTTATTGCCAGCTTCTTAAACAAAGTGATTCCTGTCATTTTTTTTCTCGTTCGACTTGAAAAATGATATGAAAAAACATACACGATATACTTCCTCGCATTATTCAAATTCAAAACCTTTCGACGTTTTCCCTACTGAAAACCATTCCAAAAATTCGACTAAAAAAGCATTTCAACTTGTTCCTTGTGGTTACACTTCACAGAACGATAGTCAGTGTAATATGTACATATAAAGATACATTATACTCAACAATATAATATGTAAGTTGGTAAGTTCAACCTGTACAAAAAAAAATACCTAAAAGGTAGCCTATTTTTAAAAACTCATTCAACTGACAAAAACTCCAAGTTGTTTAAGATGCTTCCACTTGCTCTACAACACTTGGCGTCTGCGACACCTAAAATTATCGTATTTTAAGTGAATAACTAGGTAAATGGCATTACGAGATTATCCCACCGTGGAGTGTACATAAAGAAGTTGCGTAATTTTTATCATTTTTTGCTGTTTTTTTCCTCGTCGTCGTCGTCGACAAAATTACTTTAAATTTTGTTCTACCATCAAGGGATCACTCTCCCAAGTTTTTGCGAATATTAAGCACTTAATTTAAAATATTCTGATGAGCATGAAATACTTGGAATGAGAGTTTTTCAAGTTGGTAAAAAAAAGTGCAAAATTTCAATAGCAGTTCTTTATGGTTAACGTGCCTTTGGGGTATAATTAATTTTATCAATTTTGCAATGTTTTCGTAGGCTTGTGATCTGAGAAGCGGTTTTTTTTTGCTTATATATTTATGAAAAGTGTGAGTTTTTTGTTTTCAAAATGGATATGTACTTATCGGTATATGTTGTGTCTCATCTTTCTCTTCGTTTTTTTTTCGATACTGTGTTTACGACAATCAAAAGGATATCTGTTTTCAAAAAGTGTATCTTATTGCTGAAAAAAAATTGTTTACTTTGTTCTTCGTAAACGTGAGTTCGTATTTCATGTGATACCTATTGAATGCTCCTTCCAAATATTGTGCAATATACTCGAGTATTTCACTCATACGTTGGTATTCAGTTTATAAAAGTGGAGGTTTCAAGTACGCTGTATCATGTTCTTAAAAAGTGATACCTACGTGTACGTACAGTAACAAAACAACCGATTGAATTTATTTTATGAAATTTCAACCAAGTGCCTTCCTACCTGTCGTTGAGATAATTTAAATCGTAAGTGTTACTACCTACGTTGGTATCGAATTCTAACACAATAAATTAGGTTTCTTTTTTGAAGAATGGGTAGAAGACGTTCCCTTTGGAAACTACGTACCTACTAATATACTCGTAATGCAACACTTACTGTGTCCATGAGATGTTTGCTCATAACCTTAAAATCACCTATGTACTTCTCGTATTTAATATTCAGGGTATTATGAACTTACGTAGGTTTACAAGATATTGAAATTCGACTCAGTTAAAATCATCCGAAAGGAGTAAATTTTAAATAAATAGAAAGCCACCGAAGATACAATGTATACCTATTTGTAATATTTTATCTTGTTTACGGGTTGTCATTTCCGTTCATTTACATTGGGTCGAACGATGTATTTCATTGAATTGGGTTAACGAGAAAGGCTCTCGCATCGATGCAGACTAGATAGGTATACTCATCTGGTATCTTTGGTGTATTGTTGATAAGAATTGTCACCATGTTTGCGAGATAGAGACGGTTTTTGCGGTAACATTTCTTCCACGAACGTTTAACAACTTTACGCGAACCGAATCGTTTACCTGAGTCGCCGTGTTTAAACTTTTAATTAAACGTTACCCCATTACCGCAAGGAATATTTTCGAGTGATTTAGGTTTCGCTATTTCACTTCGGTATTTCATAGGTCTGGTTTGCAAGCAAGATAGCGAGAGTTACCTATTCCATATCTAACATATAGCGAGTTTAAAAATACATACTTGCGTATGTCACAGATGGTGTTAATTTAAAGTTTCACCGATGCTGTCTGATTTCTACAAATTATCCGACAAATTTCAATTTCACCCCCTAAAACTCCATTCTTTAGCATTGAAATGAGCGCATTACTCTGTGCTCTGCGAGGAGTTTTCAACTGTTCCCTTTCGAGGAATTCCTCCATGTTCAACGAGAATCGTCTATCAACATAACTATCTTGAAATTCATTACACATCACTATCAGATTCCTTATTCCACTTGTATTAGACCTATAAGCAATTATGCCAGAGATTGTGGTACCTAGATGTAGGTATGTTGAAATGCTGTAGGTATTTACATCATTTACATCGTACACGACGCAGGAGGGATGAATTTTCTCATAATTTTACACCTGGGCACCTGTTACTTTTTCAAATTGTGAAAAGAGTTTGAAAAATTGTGCAGAAATACATACAAAAAACCATGTACCTAGTTCATAGAAAAGGTGGAGAGTTTGTGAAATACGACCATAATTACTTATCATATTACTCACTTTTTGATGGAGCTCAACAACCAAAAAACCATAGCCAAATCACCTCAATAAGGTGTAGGAAAAATTTCAACATTTTTGGCCGACGCATAACCCCCCTCCCCCGGCTCGAGATCAAAGTATTGGAACCTGAAAAAAAAAAAAAAATGTTTAATTATAATAATTTTTACCATCTCAAGGACATGCTTATAAAATTACCATTATTTTAAAGGAAAAAACAAATATTTTGAGAACTCTTGCATTTGGTACATATGAACTTCGACCTTTTCTTATGGCCTAAAAGCGATCATATGCAAGTACTTGAGACGTAAAAATTAGAAAGACCCCCTAAACCTGCAAAAAATTGTTGAAAAATTTTCGAATTTTGAAAACTTTGAGCACCAGCCGCGCCGGGAAGGAGGTCAAACATTGAGCAAAAATTTTGAAATTTTTCTTATGTCTTGAGATAATTTGGTCATCATTTTTTGCTACGATCTATCAACAAAATTCGAAAAAATTTGAAAAACGACTAACCCTACACATTACTTTGGGGTATCGAATTTTAGATTTTCCTTTTCGAAGACGTTGATTCCGATATTTTTTTTGACTTTAAAATCATAATTGAGCTCCCAAGAGTTTGAGGGTAGGAGGGGGGGGGTATTGAGCCCAAAATGTTGAAAAAAGTAGATTGGCTATCCGCTATCGTATCGTTAGAGGTTCTCCAATACGCTGATTTGAATTCTGAGATCCATTTGACTTTCAAATTGATGTTGATTTACCTAGAAAGTGGTTTGTGGCCAAATTGTACAATTGTGATGGCGCTTATTCTGATTTTGAAATCCGTTTACCCCTAAAATAGAAATGAAGTTTTCTCAGAGGGGGAATAGATTTGAGCCCTACATTTCAAAAATGCAATCAATTTTGATTCTGGGGGTCAAACCGATTTGAGAATCAGGATCATATTGCATTTTTTGAAAAAGCCTGAATAATGCTCTCTCGATTTGATTTTGATTTTGGGATCGAGTGGGCTTCAGAATCAAAATCAGTACATTAAGTATTTTGACTGAACTCGAACCCTACTTTTGGTCTACTAAGAACTCAATTTTGATTTTCGGATTATAGGTGCCTGCCTACTGATTTTCTATAATTGTACTCATGTACTACATTTTTTTGAGATTTTGTGACTCAAGTTTCCCTCTCTGAGGCTCGATTTTGGTTTTGAGGTCAAATTGGATCAGGATCAGAATAAGCATCTTCGAAAACCTACATTCTGATACTTTAGATCACTTTTTCGATAGTTTCAAATTTCTTCATTTTTCGAAAATGGGTAGACACTTGGGTACTCAAAAAAATAATTATGAAATATGAGAATATCCCCCAAAATTTAAAATGTCGAAAGTTGGACTTTTTGTATTGAATTCAAACTTGAAAGCTATGATTTTAAATTATAAAAAAATTATATGGACTGGTCAATTTTCATGTAAGTTCCGTTGGGGTAATAGTAGAGATGTGCAGTGTGAAAAGTGAAAAGTGAAAAGTACTTTTCTTTCAATGAAAAGTTGAAAAGAAAAGTTCCTACTTTTCATTACACTTTTCAGTTTTCACTAAAAAAAAAAGCGAGTGACCAATCAATTTACTCATCAGAGATCACTGACCTCATTGATGAAGTCAAATATCAAGTTTCACTCTCTCCACTCCTCCACCTTCGCAATTTAGCGCCCATTTTTAATATTTTTCACAACATTTTTTCAAAACTGAAAAACCCAAAAATGTCAGAGGCTCTAGAAAAACTCAAAACTACCACTATGGGGGAAAAAAATTATTTTGTTGTTTTGCGTGTTTTAGATAGTCAAAAAATACATCAATTTGAAGCTCTTACAGAGAGCTGTAATATGAGATTCACACGATTTACTTTTCACACTTTTCACAACTTTTCACACTTTTCAATGAACTTTTCACTTTTCATTTCACCAAAATTACTTTTCTGAAAAGTGCACATCTCTAGGTAATAGTTTAAAATATTTTTTCCAAAATGAGCACCTCCAATGAAGGGTGGCAGCGTCTCTCCAAAAACTGCGAAAAAATTTCAAAAAATGAAAAAGTCATATGTATGATTTATTGAGTATAGTACCTATGTTTTCGAAGGTATTGAAACTAAATAGGTATGACCTCATTTTTTCGATCTGACCTCTTCCTAGCCCATCGCGGTTCCCTTTTCATTCGAGTCGATGTTTTTCTCCCAAAAAGTAAGGACGTGTTAAACAAAAATACAGTACATTTTCATTCATTTAAATTTTTCTCATTTACGATCCAGCTCGAGTAGGAACTTACGTAGTTATTCCGTGATTTACTTCACTCTGTTATTGAGAGATTTAGTAACGTACTTACTCTCGGATAGGTAGGTAGGTAAATAGGTCGTTGCTTTGATAAATATGGTAGAAAAATTTCAGATAGGTACGTTGGTACGATATAAGTATTACTTTTTATTAAAAGAATAACGTCGCATCGCAATATGACGCTACTGTTGTAACTTATTTTAAAAATAAATTACCTAATTACCGCTAAGTGTACTTTCAGTAGCAGTAGCGCGATGCTTTTTGTGCCACGATGGGAGAGAAGAAAAAAACTCGGCGACGTTGAAATTTAAAATATTTATTTCAAACGTTGCTGCAAAAAAAAAACTCCTTTCTCGACGAATTCAAGATTCTTTTGCATTACACTTACGGCAAGAAAAGAAGAGGGAAAAAATGAATCACGTCATCATATCGACACGACTACGTGAGCAAACTGCGGCATAAACACGCATTTGGGGATAATTTAGTAAATGCGTGCTGACATTAGAAAAGCAAAATGAATTCTTGCAATCTCGCCGGTATTCATTTTCAACCTAAATGGATTAAAATTCCCCACGTGACGTCAAAATTGGTACCATCATTAAATGGTTTAGCACTGCGATAATATAGTATTTCGCGGTGAATGAACACTTAAGGGATGACGAAAGTTTACAAATTAACGTTTATGACCATCGTGTGTCGAGTCGAGAGGTTGGCAATTTCACGCGGAAACCGAAAGGGAAAAAATACCAGTAACGTGTAGACCGTGAAGTAAAAAATGAAAAAAAGTTCTGTGGTTCTGATTACGTAATGTGTGCATAATATCATTATGAATTTTGTGTCGAGGGTTTCACATTCTTTCAATATTTTTTTTATCCAATTTTTCCGATTGATGATATCGAATATCGTACAGTGATCCAAATTTCTCGATTATTATTTATTAGGTAGGTATGATACTTTATTACCTTTTTAACCCTCAAAGTGGAAAAGTTTTTCAAATTCAAAGTGGAAAATTTTACGCGATATTACCTATTAAAAAACTGTCGTTTTTTAAAAATATTTCATAGAATAAAATGCATACAGCTATTCATTAGACTAATGGGTTCATTTTTGAATAAGCAGACAAATTGATGGGCCTTTCATACGATACCTATATACCTACGTTTCTTTCGTTGTCGGTTTTGCCAAATAATTCGCAGGTGTATTTGTTAGGAACACGGCTTGGCACCTAATTCATTCGAATTAAATATTAAAACGTTGTTTGGAATTGAAATAGGATCTCGGTGTATTGAAAATACGAAATATTAAGCTTGTCAATTCGTGTAGATAAAATCAATTGGAAAGTATCCAAATCGGGTGTTCTATTACGAAGATAAATACCCTAATGCAAGCAAAAGCCTTTCTCAAGTGGGGAAAAAATTTGTCACCGTCTTAATTTGTTGTTTATATTAAGTACGTTATAACTTATTTTTAGAATTTGTTGCCAATCACGAATGCATTTTTTTCTTCTCAGTCGTCTTTTATTCGGTATCATGTCAGGATTCGGCAAAAAAAAAAAAATGTTTCGCTATACCAATCGAGCAACATTTCCGCTAAATAAATTTTTCACAGATGCGCACACTGAACGCTTATAACTGCTAACGTCTGCAACACTTTATCTTTTCGTGGTACTATATTACGACGGCTTAAATGACTTTAACCTCTGTACGAAATTTACTGCTTTTCGTTAACTAGACGATAAATTTAAATTCGATAATAACGTATACGTACTCGTATATGTTGTAGAAGCACACGACGATGTGTTATTTCCAAAAAACCAGTCGTCTTGGAAAAAATTCTGCTTGGTCATTTTTAAAGTAGTGGTTATAATACTTGAAAAGTCACCAACCTGGAAAATTTCTCTTTTTCACAAATCTGTGCAGTGTGCAATTCACAAAAGCATGAGCATACCTCCTTAACTGGTAACAAGCTATTGCAAGATCCTCCAGTACTCGAAAAAATATACGTTTTCGTCTATTTTACCAGAATAGGTTGGTATCTTTGCGCATTTCTACCAACCTTGTTGATACACATCGTAAAGAAAACAAAGAACTCGCTGAAATGACTAATTGCCTAATTAAGAACGTTGCATGGGCAGTAAAAAAAATACAATTTGTAAGAGCCAGTATCTTAATTTAAGCTTTGCGGTTAGCAGCTTTACTTTAGGAAGTCTGTATGCAAATGTCTATGCTTCGAAAACTATACCCAAGCTGCCTAGTGCCTCTGTTTACCTCTACGTTGTATTATAATGATGAAGAAATATTTGTGCGAGTGCTCGAGATGAAGCACGATGCCGCAAAAACACACCGAAGGAAGTTTTTTTTCATTCCAAATGTCAAAAAATTAAAAACATTTTTGCGGTGTCGGTGTCGAAAAATTCGAGATTATCATTTTTAATTTAAAAGTCGATTTAACGTCGTTTTCTAGCATGCTATTATGTCAGCTTTTTGAAATGCTGAACATTTTTTCTCGAATTTTTCTTCGCTAAATTTTACTCTACCGGTATACGAGCGATGCGATGGTGGAAAGAAAAAACACGGAGAAATGTTCGCGAAAGGGCGATGATATAAATGAATTGGTAAAATTCCACCAGAAATACCATCTAAGAAGCGCCAAATACCACAGTTTAAATGTTATAGCGGGTGCTTATATTTCGCTATAGTTGGCCCCCGTACCTCTTCGACGACGAAACGTCTTTGGAAATTGAATCATATCTCACGGACGGGTAAGAATATGCTTCGTGGGCTCTTTCACGAGTGTTTTTTTTTCTTTCTTTTTCATTCATTCGTTTCGTTCGATGTCATTAATGTGTTCCTGGATGTTCGGTTTCTTTCCTTTTTGTATTATTGATAATTCGTCCGGGTGAAAATTCCAAATTTTATTGTTATTGGAAATATGAACCTTTTTGAGTGCAATTAATGATCACGACCACGTTGACTAATGAGTAGATTTTGGTTTTCATGCATTTGAGAAGCATGGTTGTTGTGTTTGTGAAGATGGGGAAAATGCTTAAACTTGAAATAGGGTCGAGACTTGAATGAAGGAGTGGAAGAATTGGATCATCGGCAACGGAACTAAAAATTTCAATGAGCGACATAATCTCAGAAACTCAACCAGATTTTTCCAAGTTTTCAAAAACACTTTTGTTAATTTTTGGGTAAGAAAATTCTAGGTAAATTACTGAGAAATTTTTTGTATAATACTGGTATTTTGGGAAAATCACTGGTAATTTTTGGTTAATCACTGGTAATTTTTGGTAAATCACTGGTAATTTTTGGTAAATCACTGGTTATTTTTGGTAAATTACTGGTAATTTTTGGTAAATTTCTGGTAATTTTTGGTAAACTGGTGGTAAAGTTTTTGGTAAATTACTGGCAATTTTTGGTAAATTACTGGCAATTTTTGGTAAATTACTGGCAATTTTTGGTAAATTACTGGCAATTTTTGGTAAATTACTGGCAATTTTTGGTGAATTACTGGTAATTTTTGGTGAATTGCTGGTAATTTTTGGTTTATTAGGTACTGGTAATGTTTGTTAAACGACTGGTGAACTTTTTGGTAAATTACTGGTAGTTTTTAGTAAATTACTGGTAAATATTACACATACTTTTTCTTTTTAGTGTCAATTTAGTGGTAATTTTTGGTTAATATTTCCTGTAACCTTGTGTAAATTGCGGGTAATTTTAGTGAATTAGATACCTAATTGTAATTTTTGGTAAATTACTGGTATAACGTAGGAAGTTTATTAATTGATGTCACAAAATTTTCAAAAATGATTTTTCTGACATTCGGCCAAACTTGGAAAACCTTTGGAAAAAATCCTCAAGAATTACAATTTTTGAAATTTTATCGTTTATCTGTGATGAGTGTGATTTAAAACTTTCCTCGCAGAGGAAGCTTTATTAAGTTCTGTGATTTTCTCATAAAACCGAATTTAGGGAATGATTGATACTAAAGTAGGTACCAACGAGTATTCGAAAAAATGTTTGCCAATTCAAAATGTGACAACCTTTTTTCTCCATAAATTCTTAAGGAGGAACTTTTAAAAAGTTCTTTTTCAACTGATTAAAAATTTTAATGTACTTATGGTTGAATTTTGTCTGCCTAATGTTGGAGGTGTCAGAGCACTTTGAAAATTTTAATCAATCATAGGTAGCCTTCAATTTTAAAAAAAAACGGACGGGCCAAAACTAAAAATAACGTACATCAGACAAAGTATTCGATTCTTGCCTCAGAATACTCAATTTGCCTAAAATCAACCCTTTCAAAAAATTTTAAGTCACTTGATCTCAAATTTCTGACATTTCTCCAGCATTTCCTGTAAGATTACCTTTCTATCTCTACCTACTTACGTAAATGACTTTAATTTTACATTATTTCGACCTCTATCAATTATTAACAAAAAATCAATCCTAGCTTTCAAACAATAAAAAATCATGCTTTTTCAAAATCAAGAATGATGTTTGTTTTCCGATACCTACATCTCGTATGCATATTTGTGTTGTATTTTAAAACCGCGAGGTTCATTTTGTATTTGATTTATTCATACGAAGATTATCTGGTATCTTTTTTTTTTGCACTATGGTACTTCTGATTTGGCAACCGAATGCACGAAAGTACTACATTACATATTCCGTTTTCGTCATACTTTCAGAATAAAAGATCACGTCGTGACCTGATACTGTCATGTATAATGGAGTTCTTTAAACATTGTATATGTCAGAATCCTTTCGTTCAAATGCTTTTCTGCTGTTGTTTTGCCACTTTTATAGGTGAAAAAGTTTATTCCTTATCGGTACGCAGAAATGTATTAAAATTTTGCTTCGACGAATTTGAATTTTAAATATTTCTTCAATTTTTTTCTTCGCACTTTTGTCTATTTCTTTCTTTATTTTTTGTACTGTGTTTTGAATCGAGTACGTGAATACTCGTACAGTGTCGAAAACACGCTTCAATAGGGATCGTTATAATGACGTAGCTTTTTTTTTAATTTATAAAGTCTAAAACACTCGTATACCTATCTATAGCTTACATAATTTACCTATATATAGTTGTCGATCGCGATGAAGGAAGAAAGTTAAACGAATTCCAAGTCGATATCACCATTAATCATTTAATTTTTATTCTGAATTTATTTCACCAACTACGTAAATTTTTCCTTTATAGTGGGCGTTTGATAAGACGAACAAATTCTCTACGCTCGTCGTTTCGGTGTGGAATTTAATAAGGTATCTGACATCGTTTGAGTTATACGCACCCCAGTATCGGCAGATATACGAATTTTCAGTCTGATGTAAAATAAACGAGTGTATTGCCGCTTTCGCGCAAATAATCGCGAATATTTTCTTCGACCCTAGCGGTAAAGGAAATACTTGCGTATGAATTCCGTCGTAGTAGATATGATCTATAGGTTGTATGGTTTCACAATACACGTATTGTATGTACCTGTGTTGGTACATTTCACGTATATAAAAGCTGGAAAACTAGAATTTAGTCTGTCATCTGAGAGAGAGAATTGTATTTGTAAGCCAGCCTTAACATTCGTTTTAACGAGTTGAATGGGAAATAATTGAAGATGTCCAGGAGATGTTTCGTAGATTGATGAATTACGTAGAAAAGGATAGGTACCTCTACTCATACCTACTGCTCTCTTGTACCTATATTGTCTATGCTGGTCTGGATTTTTTCGTCCCAACTTGGGAATATGTTTAAGGAATCTATGAAAAAAACAAAATACATAATCATTTTGAAAAACGGTGAATATTCAAAATTTATCACCGTGCATAAAAATTTTCATTTTTCAATTCTTTTTTTTTTACTTTGAAGTAAAATTAGAAAGTGATCCAGAATTGTATACTATACTTATAGCCAAAACAAATTTTCAGTATGGTATGTGGTTTGAAGATTAAAGGAATATTATTGATGATGATGAGGCGAAAAAAATGAGTAAATTACCTACCAACTGCAAACTATAATTTCCCTACTGCTGAGTGTTGGAACACCTGAAGAATATTCTGTCTGGCAGTACTTACAGCAATTAAAATTATGTATCTGAACTGGTTTTTTGGTCCTAAAAATCAAAAAAGGGTATTTTTCCACATTTTTTTCCTTATGCTGGTTTTTAAAAAAAAGCAAAAAGAACACTTGAAGTGTTAGCACGGGAAATCGACCCAAAAGACACTTCAAATTCATATTGATTCCCTTTTGAAACATTTATGTGTTTACTTTTATGATTTAAAAAAAATAATAAAAATAAACGTGTGAAACATTCACATTACATATCTTTTTTTTGCCCAAATTTTTTGAAAAATAATTCTATGTACCTACGAGTAACTAAGGGAATAAAACTCTTCGTCGTCGTCGTCGTCGTCGTCGTCGTAGTCGCGCTCCTTTACAGGAGATAGCGTATATTTCCATCTATATCAGCCGGTTTCTAGCGTGTTTGATAGTTTCTTTCAGGGTCTGCACGTCCACGTCGTGCGGGGTGGTAACATGTTGCTGTTCGATGGACTCGGAATCGATAAACTGGCCAAAGCAGAATTCTCCAGTTGGTGGAACGACGGGGAGGAGTGGCAAGCTGAAGGCCAAACCTCTACATAAATACGGATTACAAACAAGAATGCATAACAGCTGCAGAACACCAACAACTCACTCGTTCCAGCCCCAGGGAAGCTCAAGAGCTTCAGAGTGAGAAGGCGAATACCAGCGCCTAAAAACTGGCAAATTCAGCTAAGGGAGCAAACCCCAACAGAAAACCATGGTGGTAGGCAACGGGAAACCAACCATTATATCTCCCTAGAATTATATGGACATCAAACAACAAACTCACCGGCCAATTCTCCCTGTAAAACTCTTACGATTAGATATAATACTTACATAATTATTCAACTTGTAATGTATTATTTTCAAAATCTCGAAAAAAAACTCGGATATGTATGTATTTGAAAGTATGAGAGATTTTGTAAAAGAAATTGAAAACTGCTTAGAATGACCAGAAATGGTGAAATATGGATGTTGGGGGGGAGGAGTTGATTTTGGGTTTAAGAAACAGTCATTTGTATTTCGTTAAACAGATCGATAATTAATTTTCATGGTTTCTGGAGATTGCTCGCTCAGATTCTGAAGCCTCCAGCAGGGTTTTTGATTCTTCCAGAATCTTCGAATTTTTTTAGATGGTGTGAAAATGATTTGAGCTGCTAAAAATTAAGTTGTGGCTTATTCTCGACCTGCATAATGAGATTATTTATATTTGAGCCAATTTCTAGGCGGGCTTCCCAAATGTGCTTTTTTGACCAGCATAATGTTAGAAAAAATTCTAAAAATGAAAAAAAAACCACTCGAAGTGGCTGCTTGGAAATCGGCTCAAATGTAGATAAACTCATTGAGAAGCAAGAGTTATTTTTTCTAATCTCATTGGATGACCAGCCACAAATCAATTTTTTGCTGTCCAAATTGATTTCTGCGTTTTCTGGAGAAATTTAAAAATTCTAGAGGAATCGAAAATTACTGTGACGGCTTTAGAATTGCATATCTACCAAAAACCGATGAAAATCGGTTCTCAAGAGCCGGAGTTGATACACATTAGTTCTAGAATTCATTTTCACCATTTTTACTGAATGCATATTATTTTTTTCTTTGGAAAAAATGCATAAATTTTCAAAACAGTCATCATTTTGGATTTTCAAAAATTCGTCAAAAGTCAAATAATCAATTTGGGCTGCTAAAATTTTAGTCAAGGAGATTTCAGTCACCCTTTTTATATGTATCACGATGGTATAGGTATTCTTAAAATTTTTCAGGCTCACGTGCCTTGTATTTACTGAAAAAAAAAAAAACAGGCATTTGGGTGTAGTTGGTATAACCTACCTAGTATCTACATACCTATTATACCATAATTCACGTGCCGAACAAATTCTCAAAAAAATGAGAGTAACTGAAAGAAAGAAGTAAGCACATTAAAGTAATACACCACTTTTGTGCAGTAATATAACGACGACTAATCATACTAGGACGTAGTTCTGTAGGTTTTTCTTGCGAGTTAGCATTTCGTTCACATTGCACCAGGGCCATTATCTAAACCGTTAAAATTTTAAAATATAGAGAAACCCGGTTTGTGTATGAAAACATAGCTGGAGTTTTTAAATCCGGGTAAAGAACCTTAGAAAGAGTTATTTTTATGAAGCAAAATTACTCCGTATTGCTACGTACAATAAAGTAAGAGTATAAGTATAGTGTATGCGTTAGTGTAGCACGTATAGATCATCGAGGCTCTCACCATATACAGAGGAGAAAAATAGAGATACACATTATGGATAACATACGAATGAGTTTTCATCTCGTCTTCATCGCTGTATATAGTATGTATAGGTTTACGTAGGTACCTCTACCTATTTGCAAATCTGTATGCAAAATTGGAATGATTTATTTCGTTTGAACTTGGCGTTGTTAAAAAGAATTTTTTTGAATACATATTATACGGAATCGTATACGCATATATAAAATTGAGTGTATGTGTATCTACATATAGTAAAACTGCATTAAACATGAATCTCTTTATTCGACAAATGCGACGAAAAAACAGTCGAAGCAAATTTCCGCTATGCTATACGATGAAACTCACACGCAGTTTAGCTATAGCATTAAATGAAGCTATAAATTTTATTATACAGCCAATATGCATTTCAGGAAGTTGCAGTTTAGATTTTTCCGTACGATTTCGAGTGCAAGGTTTAGAGTTATTCGCATGGTGAGAATTTTTTTTTGTTTTATCTTATTTATTCAAATATTCAATTGAATAGCCTTCTCGATACTTCTGCAATACGTACCTAACGGTGTCGTAAAAATGCACATTACACTTTTCCAACATAAAATTGACAAACATAATTTTCCAATAACTGAACCAACATTATTATTTCAGAATAAAGTGCACGGTATTTTGAAATACTTGCCTATTTGGGTGAATCTTTATTTGCAAGAGAGAGTATTAGGTGAGGTGAATTTTTAACCTTGCGACACTTGAAAAAAAAATGTAAAAAAACTCGTTTGTAATGTCTCTATCTTTTATCCTAAAAAAAAAATTGTATACTTTTCGGTTGAAATGTGGAAAACAATGTTCTCATCTGATCGTGTCTCAATGGCAATTGAAGTAAAGGGTCGGTAAAGGCGTTAATGTGTGAACTTCTTTTTTTTTTTCAAATTTTTCATTTCTTTTTTAGTTTTTTAAAAATTTAATATTTTCTACCCTCGAGTTATGAAGCCTGAGCCTGCATTAATACAAGTACAATGTACATGCATGCAATGCATGCATACAGATTAAACAATTCATCGAAGACAACGCATAGGTACTTACTTAGGTACTGAAATTTCGTATATAGGTACTTTTTTACGATGAAAATAAAGGCGATAGAAATAGCAATATGCCTCCATTGGTGTGTGTAGTTTAATATGTAGTAGGTCTAGGTAGGTATATACGATGAACTGTGCAAACTATGTGATGAAAACACTTGGAAAAATGCATAAAAGATACGTAGTAGGCTATATGGCAAGATCGAAGATCGTATACCGTATAATGTTTACCAACCACTTGTCGAAAATAAAATTTACAAGTGCTGTGAAACACCTTTGTGTAGTGGCTTTTGTTTTTCATGAACCAGCACATCTGTCATCATGTTACTTTACAATCTTACACCAGCATTTTCTCTACATTATTGTGACCAGTTAGGCTTACACTGTGTACTTAATTTTACTTTCTATACTTTACAGGGCTATTATGAAAGATTTGTTATTTAGTGTGAAAATAGGTGTACCATACCAACCTATAGAAGAATTACTCAGATTACACTTCTCAAAAGTGGCTGTTTTGTCTATTCTTTACCGTTGTTTGATTAACTGACGTGAAATAAAAAATAACACTCAACCATCTTATCCTATTTTACGATGTCGTTTTTATTTTGCTTCATTGCTTCGGTATCAGTTTGTTTTTAGTTTTTTTCCTTTTTTTTTTTCAATTTAACAACATCGATGAAACTTTTTAAATGGTTTTTAGAACTTCGTGTGAGATGAAAAAGAGGCAAATGTTACGCGTGAATGGACCACAATTGGTCTAAAAATTTCTATTCTGTTGCCAATAAAATGTAACTTAGTATTTTTAGTTTTGATATTGTGCAAACATTTCGCAATTCTTGATTTTTTTCACCAACCAGCTATCGCTTTTCACCAAAAAATGTCGGAATTACTGCGTAGATATGAACGTCGGACGTCTACATGATGAAAAGTACTTACCCTGAGATGCGAGCCAGTAGCACATTTATCTGCTACCTTTCTCTATTAACGGAGTGTTCGCAGGAAAGGAACTTAAACCACATCGGTGTAAATTGGTTTGCCAATCTTGAAAATCGAAGGGGCAAGGTACTTGGTTACTTGCGGTGAAGTTGGTGAAAATTTTTCAAAGTTACATGAATTCTCAAGTGTTGCAAATTGGTTGAATTTTATATTGTCATGAGCTAATTTTTCGAAGGTTGAGTAAAAATGTACGACTGTACGAATACCATGGAAAACTTGAGCTTGAAAATAAATAAAAGTTGATTGATTCTGCAAAAGTCTCTCAAATGATAGAAAAATTGATGGAATATTTCAATTTATAAAATTGATGTTTGGAGCTTGCAAGGCCTCCAAACTAAAATTCCAAATGAATATTTGGAGCTTGCATGGTCTTCGCAAATTATTAAATGAGCAATCATTTTTCAGAATTTACATAGCTTAGGCTACTAACCATGGAAAAAGAAAATCAATTTTTGGAGTTTTCAGGGGCTCCGGATTCTGAAATTTCAAATCAATTTTTGGAGTGCGAATAGCTTCTAATTTACAAAATTTACAATTGATTTTTGGAGATTGGGTGACTTTTAAATTACGGAATTTCAATTTGCATTTTGGACCTTTGGGAAGCCAGATAAGCGGACACATGACCTTGAGAGGTCAGACAGACGAGTCAATGACATTGAGAGAACAGACAAGAACACAGACGATCTTGAGAACCCAAAAAGATGTTTCAGTGACCTTAAGAAGCCAGACAGACGAACAGACAGATGACCTTGGTAACCCAGGCACACAGTTCAATGATCTTAAGAAGCCAGACAGCAAGCAGACTACTTGAAGAACCTATACAAGCAGATCAATGACCTTAAGAAACTGGACAGGCAGTACAGACGACCTCAGAAAGCTAGACGAACGGGTCAATAATCTTATAACAGGCCAGACAGACGACCTTGGAAAGCCAGAAATACAAGCCAATGACCTTCAAGACCAGACAGGTGAAAATACGACCCTGGAAAGCCAAATAGTCGGGTCAATGACCTTAGCTAGTCAGGCAGACAATCAGTCTTATGAACATTTCTCTTTTGAGAAAAATTTTAAAACCAAAAATTGGTCCCACTTTTTTCATTTTTTCCTCAATTTTTAACCAAATTTGTTTAACATTTACGATTTTTGGCTGAAATTGCTAAACTTAACACTATCCTTCCATAGTCATAAGATTTACTTTTTTTATTAGGAGAGGGAAGTAAAAGATTTAAAAAGAATGTAGTCTGATCTGGTTTGGCCATTTTTCACCAGAAACAGTCAAAATTTATATTGTTGGTGATTTTTGAAGTGATTTTTAGAAAGTGCCCACTGCGTAGTGCCTACCCATCTATTCACTATTTTTCAGGTCCCTTCCAGAATTCATTGTTTGGGGGGGGGGGTTAATTATAGGTAGTCAAATTTTGGTGAATATTGCCCACAAATTGTTGAAACCTACTGTATAAAGTGTGAACAGATAGTTTCTTAATTCCATTAAAATACCTACTCGTACATAAATATCGTATCAAATTTTGTAAAAATGTTACTTTCTTCATCAAACCCTTGAATTTTTCAGTCATGTCACAGAATAACTTCTTAGGTAAGTGCAGAAGACATATTGAATTTTTCTCATTAATAATCTGGCGCATCCAACTCTGAATTGACTTTTTTACGCGTCTTTTGAAATATTACTCGGCTTCTAAAATATCTAAGGGTTAAATTTATGCACTGGACGAGCAAAAACGCCGCTTATCCGGTACCTAAATCTTTGTTTGAAATAACTAGCACAGCAAACATTAAAATTTTTTAAACGTGCTCGACTGCTCGATCGCTGCATATTTTCTACATGTTTCTCCTACTTAAGCATAGTTTTCTTGTCGGAATACTCAAGATTATTTATTATGTAACCTTTTCATATTGCTCAAGAGTAATTTACGAGTACAAACTTACGTTAACGGATTTATTAGGATTTTTATCGTTACTAAAATTTATTGAATTAACTCCGAAATTCGCGTCATGTATAAGATCTATCGTAAAAAGTTTTATTAAAAGGCTTAAATTTTATTACATCGTATTGCACTTACATAAAATCAATTTAATACGTCATCGCACAAAGGAAGTTAACAAATAGCCAGCCCAAAGAAAATTAGTCTTATTTTGTTTACGTACACAGAGGTATATACCTACTCACTTACTATTGCAATAAAATACCATGCAAACGATATTTTTACAGCTATGCAAAACATTTTTAATAGGGATTTTGCTCATTTCGTTGAAAAAACGTGGGTAGGTAGGTAAAAAGCTACCTATTTCATGATCACTTATCGATGATTATGTTTCTCGTCGTGACTTTAAAAATAGCATTTTTATGCTGCTGCGTATCAATTGTTTGCTTTTATCGTTACAGTACAATGTTCAAAAAAGCTGAATTTTTAAACACCTTTGTTGAAATTTGAAACTCGTTTTCTTTAATAACATTATTATTTGTCCCATAAAAAAGAATACTTGAGTGAAAATGGATTTCTACGAAGTGGATAGTTGTTGTTTTGGATTGATGCCATTAAAAGTACCTAGGATCAATTTTTCTCGCACTACTCAGTGGTTTGGTTCTCTATTCTTGCGGAGCTCCTCCATTATTCTGAATGGTTTTCTGGGTTTTAGTGCTGGTGATAGGTCTCGCTGCTGTTCTTTTAATGATCATCGGAGTGATCATACGTAGATAACAGGCATGAATTTGGTTCTGATTCATCTTATTACCTACCCATCATTGCCTTATTAGAGGTTGAAAATTAATTGTAATTGACAATTCTTCTCAATATTTGAGTTACAAAATATTCATTTAATTGTGATCTCATAACTGAATAAACTGGTTTATATAAATAAAATACGTAATTTTCGTTTATTTTAATCTCAAAAATATCCTAGTTATTATTTAAAAAAACAACAACAACAACCGAGATAACACTCATCAATTATACGTATTACCCATCTTTGAATCACCCTTTCAAAAACACCAATTCCAAAATTAGGGCAAAACATAACCAATATCTAAAGCTTTAAGCTCTGGCATTGGAGCGAAATTTTCTTCCTTAACAGTATGAAACTCGGAAGCTGTATTTTGTAAAGAGCAGAGAGTACGACTCCCTCGAGATAAACTATCACTCTTAACCGGCTGACTGATTACTGGTCTGATAACAGTGTTTGTCGAATGAAAAACTTAGTCGACTACGTCGTTCGGTGTTTAGAAATACTTCCATGGGAGATTTACCAAACACCAGTTTCCTTGATAACCCTTACATAAATTTCAAATAACATTCAACCGTTTTAAGAAATATTTTTAAGATTATATATTTTGCTCTCTGGACAACCATTTTCCCTTTTTTTTTTCTCCCTTTCTGGCAAAATTAATTCATGACCTTCTGGCACATCTTTTTAAAAATTGTTACCAAGATAACAGCAACCAGAAACGATACTACTCGTATGAGATTATTTTTCTGCTTTAAAATTGAAACATGTAATGTGAGTTGTATACTATCAGCCAAATGTGCGAAAATTGCATAGATAACAAAAAAGCTTAAATGCCAAAAAAAATATACTCGTTTGTAATTAAAATCTTCTATGTATTGATATATCTCTTCTCAAATCACACACAGAGAAACAAACTAGAAAGTTAGGTACATTCAATAATATACCTAAAGTTTAGTTGCAGAAATTTTTAGCCAGTTTCAAAAATATTCATGAGATGAAATCTTTTGTCATCACTCGTAAATTTTTGAGCTACAAAGCGCCGAAAAATATCATCAATTTTTATACATAATACTCAGATAAATATAAGTATTATGGTATTAAAGAATTGAAATTATACCCCGACCGAGCTGCAAAAATAACACCGTGAATTGATTGTATAAGGGTGAAAAAGTTACCCTTTTCTAACCATTCAATTCCCCCATCTTTTCATTTAATTTACACGCGGTGTTTGTTTCTTGGTCTGCGAGTACAAATTCGCCATTTTAATGACAATACAAAATCACAAGTACACAATGAACATGGCACAAACACAATTTTTTTTACAAAAGGCGTGAAAATATAAAACAAAAGCTCGAGTAAAGAATGGCAAGAATATTACAAAAACAAAAAAAATCATTCTCCAATATAAATTCAATTCGTAACAGTATAACAATTAATTCATCACGATATAGTGAAGGCCTCAATACTTCTATGGAGCCACGAAACTTGAGGAGAAAAGTACGTCTCACGAAATATGTCTTCAGTTAGAACGAATTTATTTTAAAGGTAATTCAAAAGCTTAAAAATTCTGATTTAATACTTTAATTTTGGTCATTTGTTTTTTGAAACCAGTAGGCACAAATTGAAATATCACAAGCTTTATCATTTAAAAAAAATTGCGATGCACAAAAACTAATTGTTTTCATCGTAATGTTCAAAATAAAATATCACGAACGTCATGGAAGAAATGAAAAAATTTTCTGAATTTTTTTGAAAATGTACTCTTGACTTGACCTCCACTTTTAAGTATTTCAATTTTTAAAAAATTATGATTTTTGCTCTTGTTAGCTATTTTTAAAATTTGATAAATTCTTGGACTTATTTTTGAAATGTTTTTCACATTGTGTATTTGATATTTTTGTGGTTACTTACAGGTTTGCATGGTGTTCTTTTTCTTTTGAATTTCAGGGACTGTGATCTGATTTCTTATTTAATGACTCAGAGGTCAGAAGTACATATCAGAAGAATAGTTTGATTTTTGAATGATAAATGAAAATGAACGAATATTATGAAACAACGAGTGGAGTGGAGAGTGGTACAGTGAAACTGTCTGCGCTTTGCGGAAATATGACAATGAAAATTCAATTTTATGTTCGGTTGTCAGTTTAATTTAATGAACTTGACAACTGATTGTGAGCATGTCATGTGAGGCGACGACAAATGATGTGAATGTGGATAAAAATTGTTATTTGTAAAACCTCTTTGGTCATTATAACTATACGTACAATCATTATACAGTATGGTACCTACCTATACCTGAATATTTCCTTTCTAATAATGAAAATCACAAAATGAGAAATTGAGATGAGAATGACGACTCGACTAGTAGATAGATACTTCTTGATTTTTTCATGGGTTTTCTATGGTTCATTACTAATACCTAATTACCTACTTAATTATTGTAGTCAGCAATAAAGCACAAGTATAGGTACATACAAGACATGAAACATAGCCAAAGCACACGAATTTTTGCACTTTCTTCTGGTATAATAACAAGGTAAAATGTTCCTTACAAATGAAATATGGAATACTTGAGGAATGTACATTGCGAGAATTTTAAGCATTTAAGAACTCCGTAGCGCGGCTGGAAAATTTTGGTATGGTGTGACTTTAATATTCAACTTTTCCCGTAAAATGTTTTATTAAAACCTTACGGGTGATATTTTATTAAACTGAATGTTTGTAGAATTTGCGTGGTTAACTTTCCTTAGGCGGTAACTTGGTCTTTGCAAATAATATTCTTCAGGCAGGCATCTTAAGAATTTCCTAGTTTTACATTATGTATGTATAAGCTATCATTAAACGAAAAAACGCACATTGCTCAAGCCAGCCTAGGTTTTTTTTCCTCGAAATATTATTGGTTAGTTCAATTTTATTTGATCAATATTAACGTTTTTCATCTTTTTGAACTTTTTCTCTCTCATTTTTACCTACGTCACGATAGAATCTTTAACCCGGAAATGACTTCCTGACTTTGTGATTCTAAATTAATTATGAGGAAACTATCAACAATCTAGTGCCTACCTACGTAGCTTACCTATTTGTTTAAGTACTTACACTAGATTTAGAATATTGCCTATATGATCTTCTCTCATGTTTCTCATCTCTAATGTAATTATTTTGTTCTGTTTTCAGGTAAGTTCATCCATATCTATACTTGTTGGTTTACGGCTAAATTCGTTATGAAAATCCATTACCTAACTGAACGAAAAATGAAACGAAACCAAATGAGTCGACCATTTACAGAGGTGAGTGTTATGAAGAAAATAACATTAAGAAGGAATAATGAAATTTTCAGAAAATATAAAAAACAATGAAAAAAAAGAACCACACTTTTCAATGAAGTCATTCATCAACCTTCCCATTGTTTCACTATTGTTATTTTCATGAATGATATCGTGAAATTGTTGCACATTAATTATCCGATCCTTATCAAGATATCAACTTCATTGCTACTTCTTCATTTAGTTCTTCCTGTTACTCTTAAAAGTTTCAATGCATTTTGAATTAGCCGAAAAGAAAAAAGGAAAGAAAAAAAGTAGGTACCTAACGCCGGAGTGAAACTTTTATTTGAGTGGAAGAAAGTAAATAACGTAATAAAGCGCAGCAAGTTAGAAACGGAAAAAACGAAAAGTGTTTTTTATTTCTTTACTTCTCGGGTTTATTATTTTAAATAGATTCGGACTTGGGGAGTTTCTTTTCGGTGAAAATTACCTAGCGGAAAATTTACAAACATGAATCATAATTTTAAATGTTTTCCCCCTTTGACAATACCATTAATTTGACGTTGCTAAAACAAATGATAAAATGCCGGTTTGTTCGAATACCTACCTAAAAAGTGAAAAAATCTGCATTCAGATTAATTCAGAACTGAAAATTTTTACAGGAGTTTCTTTAATTATACACCTTTGAGTTTCAACAAAAAGCAGAAGTTTTATCCGCGAATAAAATTATTCATGAGCGTATCAACGTTACGTAAACTTTTACCCTAAATTTAACAAAATCCTGGAGGGATTCATAAATCTAGAGAATTCGTTTAAAATAGAAAAAAAATTATATTGTTACAATAGTGCGATATTCGAACTGTTGTTATATATATATTTTTTAAAAAGTTGGATCATTTCGCTGAACCTTTTTTTCCGCGATAAAAGTGAAATAAAAAACCATAAAGCTGAAAGTATTTCATTTCGAACGTTTTTTTTAAATTTATTCCACCTCGTGTAATGTTATTTTCATGTTTACTACGTTTATTTCCAGGGTTTAGTTTGACATTGATACGTGATTGTTTGCTTTTTTTTTTCGTCTCAAGTCTCTAGTTATTTTTATTTTTTTTATTTTTATTTCGCTGTATGTGCGACTGTTTGTGTGTCCAAGTATGAAGCACGTTGTGGTCAAATTTATTTTAAGTATAAAGAATTGGATGTCCTATGCGTGGGTAGGTACGTCCATGTTTTTTCAGGACACCCTTATGCAATAAAATTAAACAGTTTGAAAACTTACGACCATGGAAAAACATGTACTTAGACCTACCTTTCCAATTCACTTTTATTTCCAATTCTTTTTCAGAATAAGATTATAAGTAGGTAAGTGTCATTTTGCACGTTTGCAACTCAACTTTCAGGGACCCAAAACTATGCTTTGCAAGAATTTCTCAGTAGATCAACCTACGCCAATAGTATAACGATCTATTTTATTCTATGTAGCATAAAAGCACATTCATAGCATGTTGATTATCCTTTTTTTTTTTTTTAATTTCAATAAAAGTGGCATATTTTATGTAGTCAAGGTTATATGTATAGGTACTTCTATAGATATTTTTTATGAGCGACAAAAAATCGTATTGCCCTTTTGAAAATTTCCCTTCGCGACGATTTCTTTTTATCTTCGCTTTTTATTTGGGCACAAGCTCACAATTTTTTTTTCAAATTTTGGCAAATCAGCTTTGGGATTAAAAAATTCTTGTTATCGAATATTCACCTATTGGTTTTTTGTTAAAGTTCATATCTACGGAATGTTCAAGTAAGTATGTTTTTACGTGACTGTAAATTTTTTTTTCAAAATTCCATATTATAAGGGAGGCTGTTTGTTACATTCTTTGCATTTTTTTCTGCGCTAATCTTCCATCGAGGCAGCGGCCAATTTCTGAAAATTTAATGAGAAATGCCCCTTAGGATCTTAGCTACAGTTTCCTATTTTCATGGTATGATTGCTTCGTTTTGTGACTTGATACAGAATTTTTTACAAAATTAGAAAAAAATGTCAGTACTTGGAGCTACACATGTATTTTGAGAAGTTTGTAAAAATTAGGTAGATACATATACATATATGTACTTATTACTTGGGTTACTCAAGTACCTAAGTCTCAAGTAAAGCGAGGGTCATTCCACGTCAATTCGACCAAGAAGTGGTAAGGGGGATTGGTTATTTTTTTGAAATTTTTCCTGTGGAAAACCCTTCCGAAGAGATGACCAATGGCGCAAATCATCCAAAATGGAACTTTTTCCAATAGTTAGGAGTATTTGAAAGACTTTTTGGTGATATGTATCATAAAAAATCAGTGTTGCTCCGGATCCAATTCGATAAGAGTGGCCAAAAATAAAACTACGTGGGTATACCAAACCTAATTGTGACCAGCATATCATTTTCAGAATTCAAGGTCATTTCCACCTAATTCAAGCCAAAAGAACAAAATTTTTCTATTATTTTTGACCGTCTTCTCCATTGACCTTGGAGATTCAAATTTAGCCCGTGTAATAGGAAGGTATCAGATTTGTCTATTTTGCATATTTACCTACCAACCCTATATTTGACTTCACCTCTGGGATCGAAGAAGTCAGTTTTTAAATAATTTTTAGCGTTTTGAAATTTTAAACCAGCCTACATGCCCCACCTTCATCTTGAGTCATAAAAATTCTGCATAATAGGAAGGCTTCTTGGTGACTCATCTTCAGGATTGAAAAAGTTGATTTGTGATTCATTTTTCCATTTTTTCGCCTTTGAACCTGCCCTTTGTAATTTTTGGATTATAATTTATGTACTTTCATGCTTTTGTGAACATTTCACTTTATTTTGATGATAGGTACCTGTGTGGTCAATTTTCTGATGGTGTTCATTTCAGCCCCATCAGTCTCAGGACCAGACAAACACAATCACACACATGAATAATTCAAGATAGGTTGCTTATGTTACTGGTGAAAAGGAGGTTAATCTGTGGAGAGATACTCTGTGTATGATACATCTGGTGGCTATAGATTCTTTCCCTCGCCCTATACACGTGTACAGTACATATGTTATTCAAATTCTCAAAAGCTTTGATTCGATTGTCATGTTACCATACTTACTTATTTTGTCAGAGCTTACACAGAATTCAACATACTGCTTGTTACCTAGCTAGTAGCTACATATGAAATCTAACCCATCATGTGTCGTGCTACACAGACATGAGCTTGTATGTGAGAATAGTACATATAACCCCAACGGGTAGGTACACGACACACTTTCGAAATGGGTTTCAAATTCTGTTTTAGAATCGGTTAATTCTTCACGTAGACCAGCTCATCGTGTGTGGGTTTCGTTATCCGGCTATTTTCAAAACAATACTCGATTTTGTAGTCATATAGGTATAAAAAGGTACCCTCGAATGAATTCTTGTATTGTTTCGATGTGTTTTGTTGTATGTATTAATATCGTCAACTCGATCATTAAATGTCGTTTTATCTTATCACAAGTTCCATGTGTGTCGTTCTCCACTTGCTCCTGTTGGCGAAATTTGTTCGTTCCTGTTAGCATTTATAGTTACATCCTGTTCCTTTTGTCGATGGGTTGTTAAAGAAATGTTTCAAAGTTATCAATATTCATACTTTGAGTTTAAAAAAATTAATACAACTATACAGTTTGAGAAAGTACGTTTTCACAAATTAGCACTAACTTGAGTATGATTTTGAGTTTGAGAGAATTTTATATATGTAGGTAAATGATTTTACTCGTATTTCATTTCACCAAAAGAAAAGAGAGCGAAAGTAACATCAAACGTACGTAGTCTGCGTTGGCAAAAAAAGGAAAATTTCCAAGAACGAATTTCCACAGATACAAACAATGTAGTGAAAATATTTTCCAAGTGCAATTCTTTTGAAATTCAAATGTGTTATTTTTTCAATTTACGTCTCTTTTTGGCAGTTTTCAGTTTTAACGTCGAATGCGGAAACTTTGTGAGAAATATTTGGCATACCTAGCTCGGAATTCTAAACATCATGTAAGGTAATTCACGTTCGTATTGATCGAAAGGTATAGTTATATAAAATTCATACCTACGTATTTTCTAGTTTTGCTGCGACCAGAATGAAAGTTCTACTTGAAAAGATTATAAGAGGAATTTTCAACGGGATGCCGTATACCTTTGACGGATGTTGTATTCTACAAAGTATATCGATCGAGGTTTTTATATCGGGCCAATATTTATAAACTACAAAAGTTTTGGCTTCTTCGGTAGATATAAAACCTTTTAAATTATAGAAAAAAAATCTATGTCGAATTTTGAAATCGGTGTGCCAATATGGCTATAACCTTTCTCAATTCATTTGGACATTTCTCCAATTACTTTACTTGTTGTGCGAAAGTCTGCAGAAAAATTCTAAACTATTGTGATGAGAAATTCTTCTCGAGTGCAGAGGCTGCCATAATATTAGAGCTGCGGAAACGTGTTATCAAATTCGACATATGCCCGAGAGATATTAAGAATAAGGTTATGAAACAAACAATTGTCTACGTCCAAGTTTCGTTTTTCGTGTAGAAATATTATTTATTTTTGAAAATTATTTCGCGAAATTATCTCTAAAATATTTTTACAGAATGGTGCATTTTTAATTAAAAGTTTTGTTTTTACGTTCATAATGTGACTAGGAACATTTTAATTAGTTTTATATTTAATTCGACTGTTTTCGATTAAAATTCGAGAGCTTTGGACCTTGTAACAATTAAACTTTTGAGTAAAGTTCAATATTTCTGCCAACTGAAGCAGAAAATAATAATGGGATTGTAAATTTTAAGAATAGAAATTAATTTTTCGAGCTGAAAATTAAATTTGTACCGATACAGCACGGTGTATGATATTACGAAGTTAGGTATCATCGCATAACGCGATGTTGAACCGTATAGCGTATATGCGCCGTATTTTAGTGCGTCTCGAAGTGAGAATCTACTTTTAGGTACCTCTACCTATAGTACCTTACATAATTTCGAGATTTCTGGGAGGGGGGGGGGGATTTTTTTAGTTTGGAAAAATCACGCTGTATTTCCTAGAATTTGATGTTTTGAAGGTTTTGAGGAAGTTTTTTGTCTATTGAAGCGTGGAAGAATGATTCTAACGTTTTTATTCTGCGTGTTTGCTTCTTTGGTTATTTTTTTATTTGAAAAATACACATCTACGTAATTGCAAATTCAGAAAATTACAAATAGACAATAATTTCCAAAGTAACGCCTATGTTACCCTATAGTAGGCAACTTATTAGATGCGGGGCCCAATTAGAAAGTCATAAAGACTGTATTGCATGCGTCAAAAGACTACTAGAAAAAGAAAATTCATGACTAAAAGTGAAATTGAAATTCAAAAAAACTGAAAAATTAAAAACATTGCTTCGTGAATCTTTAAAAAAGAGCAAAGCTCATTTTTTTTGTTGCTGGAGAGTGGGGAAAGATTGACAGGTCGAAACCATCACAACGCTCAACTAAGTACCCTCCAAATGTACAAAGGAAATTTCAGTTTCCCGGATTAGAGGAAAGGCTCTGGGCATTTTACAACGGCGTATGCCAACTTTCACCTATGTTTCCTTTTAAATGGCTCTAGAACGCTAAATCACCTGCAGGTGATTCACTATCGTCGTCGTCGTGGTTCCATATCCTTTACAGGACATTGGAAATCGCATTAAGTGGTACCCTAACAGAGTGAGGCGAATGCCTATGCCACAGCGATTATTCTAGGGAATCGACATTTTTGAGCTAACACGTAGTAGTTTCCCGTTGTTTTCTACGCTATCTATAGAGTAGCTGATACAATGATACATCGCTAGCCGGGTTTTTACAACCCTGAGTTCAGTAATCAGCTACCTATAGGTGCCCAAACCAGTTACAGCTTTTAGATACTGGCAACAGACTGCGTGCATTTCTGTTACCTCTGCTGTACTGGTGCTTGGAGCTGAACCCTTAAACACCCAAGCAAATCCTGAGATGTTATGAAAAAATGCTTTCAATTTCCTGAATAAGACCATCACAAATATCACTTTTACTCACAGTTCACCCCCCCGCCCCTTGAAGCCACCTCGATAATGATAGACTTATTTATTTGATTATTGTCAAAAATCGAGGAAGTAAAAAACCCGATTGGGTCAATCTTGGAACTGAATGATATAGTTTCATTAGATGTAATGAATGAGTGAAAGGATAATTCCAAAGAACACCTCACCCCTTTTTGGGGGGCAAACATTGATAAAAGTTGGTATAAAATACTTGGACCCATGCTCCATTTTTGGATGAACATATTGATGGTTGAGCTTTCACAAAATGAAATTAAGAAAGGTGTGTAAATGGTGGACCAGAGCGATTTTTTAAAAATTTGATATGCGCGTCTCGATAAAAACCCGAAAAAACAGAGCATGAATACGCAGAGTACATAATATGGGAAATATTATCAAGTAGGCTTGAAATGACAGAAACAAGAATTGAAAGGAACACAGATGCTTTCAACAGCACATAAGTTCAGATAATCTACAATCCACCAAAAAAATTACCAGTAATTTACTAAAAAAAAACTATTAAGTAGTAATTTAACAAAAAAAAAAAAAAAAACTTCCTAGTAATTCACTAACAAAATTACCAGAAATTTGCTACAAATAAATGATCAGGCACTAGCTATTTACCACCAGGGATGCACACATTCTTTGGAAAAAAAATTATTTCTCTTCTATATTACATTCTCAAGTGCATAAAAATACAGAAACAATTTTAATTTTTGAGATTTTTAAAAGTTTTTGATCATCTGAGAAATTGAAAAAAAAAAAAGGAAAATATCATTCAGCTCTAAAAATATCAAAATTTGTTTAATAGGTACATAGGTATTTATTCTGTTTAAAATTCCAACAATAAGTAAAAGTGCAAAAACATGTAGTTTATTCATGTCAAAGAAATAAAAAAAAACTATGCAAAAAGCATCCACACTTTTGCATTCCTTCAAGGTTAAAAAAATTAGAATCCCGGTAGTGGGTACACATAAGAACTCGGTCGTTCATGTGGGATACGATAATACGTAATTGAATAATAACACGCAAATTGTTCATTATACGAGCAAATTTACCATCGATTTTCTATCGCTGAAAATACTCCCGGTTCATTCAGTAGTCGAAAAAATTTGAACGAAATTTTTAATTCGGTTTTCTGTTTTTTTTAGTTTTTTCAATGCAGTTTGAAAAATACTTTCGTTTTTTTCATCGAATTTTTCAACATTGAAAGATACACGTTTCGGTTAACTTTTCGTCTCATTTCCGCATCAGTGATTCTCCGAAAAAGAATTAAACCCCTACACCCACCTATCCTACCAGTTTTCAAGGACAGTATTCTCGAATGAATCTACTCTACCAGTATTCGCGAATTCACGCTCCGTGAGGAGCGCTGATTATCGTCTGTTATCAGCATCTGAAAAGGGGGAACTGTGTCATTGACCAATCAGATTACATACAATTCACAACGCAAAAATTAATAATTTAGTGGCCAACAATTTTTTTCTTCACTCAAAGACATCAAATAACTCTTTTTGCTGATATACTATTTTCTCATTTTTGTTTAAAATACGTTTGCAAATGAGTTCTGGTACCAGAAATTCTCTCAATTGCTCAAATTCGAATCATTTAGTTGCAAATTTGAGTCGAAAAATATTTTGCACAGTTCCCCTTTTCAGCATTTACGCAAAAATCCGCCAGATGTCAGCCACTTAGTGTGAATTCGCGAATAGTTTATGATTGTTTGAATCGAACCCAATGTACTGATATCAAAAATTAAAAACCGCCTTTCTTCATCACAAACCAAAGTTCCTACAAAAACTTGGACAGAATTAAATTTTGTGGAGAAAAATTACAAACTGATTCTACTCAAATATTCTTTGAACATCGTAGCTGATTTTCAGCATCTTTGAACGCAGCTCAAGCTTGATATGTAATTGAGCTACAAAGTTCAATTTTTGCATGAATCTAGAGTTAGTGATGGGAAATTACCTTTTGATATATTGGGTAAATTTCAAAAATTGTTGGGGCTCAAAAAAGGGAGGGGGTGAAGGGTCAATTTTTAAAATTTTTGCAATTTTTACGATTACGTCTCAACTCATAACGATTAGAAGATGTATTCCAACTTTTATAGAAATAATTTTACAAAAATGGCAAAAAACAGGGACGCGTATTCTATTTACGCATTTAAAACTGTTGGGAGGGCGGGTCTGATCATAAAATTTACTCATCTACATACTCGTACTTGGTAATCGGATTACCTACCTATTTCAGGAATTTATTTTCCGTTCACAATGTCGAATTGAAAGTCTATACAAAACAAACTTTTAACCCCTTATACAGCTGCACACAGGATGTGTGCCCCTTAATGATGCAAAATTCAAATAAACGAAATTTTTACATATTTCGAATTTATTTTGACTCGTGTAACTTGGGTAGAAATTTTACCATTTGTCGCGCTCTCGTTCGCTATTCGTAAAAGCCACATCTTCCTACGCGAGTAAAATGCTGAAAGCATTTTATACATTCGAGGTAAACCTCAGTATATGTGCGACATTTTGCTCGGTAGGTATTATGACTAGAATATTGCGATTTCTCGCATCTGTTCTGTTTGTTTACTTATCCGATTTGTAATTTTTGCTGGTTTAATTGGCGGGAAAACGTTATGTGGTGACCTGGATTACGTGCTGTTTTGACGCAACGACGCATACAAGTTGCCACAATGCAGTAATGAAGACGAGAAATGTCTTCATGTTCGTATTGTAAATTCTGTAACGATACTAATTCGTATCACGAATGTGCAAAAGCTGTTTAAAGTAATCCGATATTATGGCGATGTATTCATATATACGAAAGTACATACATAGGTATCTAACATAGTGTGTAGTATTCGGTTAGTTACCATCTTTGTGAGGAAGAAAGAAAACACCCAAATAAGATAAATCGTAGCCAAACATCAAGTCAAAGGGCAAAGTGGATAAAAAAAATAACTCGAAACAAGAAAAATGGAAAATTTTATTCGTCATTGTTTGTATATGTAGATATTCTCGTACGTATACACAATATAGTAATGCCAACGAACCCTTATCAGAAGTACGACGACGTATACATACTACACAGTGAGCTATACGTTTGAAATTTCCAAAAGTCAATGAGTCGTAAAAAAATTCATCATCGAAATACTGCCGGGTTCCGACCCGGTCACGCTACACTATATCTGTTCAAAAAGCGCAAATTTTATTACATTTTCGCTTCCTTCGAATTCTATACGCTTAGTTTGTGGTTTTGAAACAAAACAAAGGCAAAAATACGTAGACGTACTCACTCGCCGCGCGACCAACACGAATTTTCTCACTAATTTTTACACGCGATCTCAAAAGTTCACCAATTTTCCTAGATGCTCATTCGTATATATACTCGTAGTTCTACATTTGTTTTATTTGGTTTTTATTTTGATGTTTTGTGTAGTTTTATTACACGACGTTTTAATCTGATCAATCTTATTATTTTGCGTTTATATTTTTATTGCCCCCGAAACGGTGAACGTTTTAAAAACTTGGATACAATTTTTATTTTCGTCGACTCTATACATGGGAGTTTTACGAGGCAAATGAAAAACACTCGTTTGGAAATAAAGATCGATCTGCTGGTTTAGTATTTTGTTAGCAACTATAGCAATGTAGTCGTGCGTAGAGGAAGGTTTTTAGGAGCTGAGATTGGTTCGAGGAGATTAAAGTGTATTATAGCTATCGATCATGTGTGGCTAGAAGATTTTTTTTCTCTCAATTTTTATTATAATTATAAATGATTGTCTTATAACGGAGTGTTCTTAATATTCGTTGAAAATTTTTTGTACCAAAACAAAAAAATAAAAATCTATGCTGAATTTTATGCAATGGATTTCATTTTTAGAAAATTTGCGAAATTTTTAAAAATTCCACTCAATTTTATTATCATGTTTTGAAATGTCCATCAAAATTGGAGATCTCTGTGACCCCCCCTCCTCACTGAAGGGTGTTGAAATTCTATTTTGAAAATTTTTCATCTATTAAAAATTAGATGAAAAAGTTTTTCCTTGCAATTTTTCAAATGATATAGCTTTCATTTTTGAAGTTTGGGCCAGTTCTGTTACCAACGTGTTCCGATGTGGTTGTCTGTTGTTCTTGAACTTGATATTGATCTTTTGAAATTTCAATTACTGATTTCAAATTTCCTATTTATTTTCTTTGAAATCTCGTAAATAGATCTGATCTAAAATAATTCCTAGCTCAGGAGTTTTCAAATTACAGTTTTGGAAGAAATCACAAATGTTTAGAAATTCTCCCATCCACCACTGGATATTTTTGGATACAAATTGTGGTACAAATACATTCAGATACAAACTGAGAGACTCCACTTCATGTTTGGTTTACATTATTGTGAAATTAAGCGCTTTCACGTATTTACGGCGAACTGAGTATGCAAATCTACTAACACCAAATACAAACATGGTATCTTCTGTTTTTGAAGGCCGATTGCGAGAGAATGAAACCAGCTGTACCGTTATAAAATTGATTAGAATTCAGATCAAAAAATTTCTACTCTATATTTTTTAAATTTCAATGAAAAAAAATCTATGCACCTCAAAAAAAGGTTTGATTCAAAAATTGCTAAAGTCAAGCAATCATCTGGTAAATTTTGGATCGTCTTTCGTGCAATTTTTATACTTCGTCGCACTATTTAAAAGGTGCCTAAAAACAGACAATTTTCATGGGATCATCAGATCTGATTTCGTTGCAATTCTAATAAGCATTTATTGGAATGAAGATTAGGTGCATGGATGAATTTGTCAAGTTTTAGCAGAGAGTGGGAATTTTATAATCTAGATTTTTATGCGATTGCCATTTACAAAAACTTGAAAAAATTGGGATTTTTTTTGTATTTTCTCCGCAAATTTATTTTTGCTATTCGTGTCGTATTTTCAATATAAATTCAAACTCGAAGCTTTGTACAATTTTACACATATTCTAGTTGTGGGAGTTTCCAATTTCTTTTGGAAAATTTTTCTGCCTACTTACTTATCGTGATTTTGGAAATACCTTGCTATACGTTCGCGTTGGTTGGTATCGTCGTCGTCGTGGTCGCTCCTTTACAGCAGATGGCGTATATCCTACTCAATATTTCAGGTTTTTTGTTGTTCTTCTTCATTGGCTAAAAAGTATACCTTACCTAAATATTAATTCTCCATCACGATCAAAATAAATCGGGAAAAGATTTGTTTTTTTAAATGCAAATTCAATGTTTAAAAACAAATCGAAAAAATCCGAGTGAATTTTTTTTGCAAACTTTTCGTTTATTTATTTTTACTCGAACTTTTCCTGCGAGAAATGAGTAGTATTTGCGATGATTCGTTTTTTCTCTATATTTTTTTCGTAATTCGAAGCTAAAAACCCTGGGTGTTCTCGAACTCTTGTCAAAATAAAACTAAAGGATCTTTTTTATTGTTATTTTTATTTCCGAAAAAAAGGTAACAAAAAAGCTTTTAGTTTAAAAAGAAAATATTTCGCGGAAAAGATTACTTCGATGGTTTGTTTGAAAAAGGGGAAGAATTGAAACCAATTTAAATTCTTACTTCGACTAATTAAAAATTAAAACAAAAAGATGGGGTATTAATAGCGAGTTGGTCGAGGGTAAAAAGTGATAATGTTCAAGCGATCAGATTAATGCATAAAAATACCTACTCGTCAACGAAGGGTTACTCAAAAATACCAAATGTTATTCTAAAAATGGATTTTATTTTCACAATCATCAAAAAAAAAAAAAAAAAAAAAAGGCAAAATTTTTATTTGTTGATTAATTAATTGGCAGGAATTGAAAGAAAAACTAATTACTAATATTCGAAACATTCGTGTTTAAATCAAAAATGAAACCGCATAGGTATAAAATCTGAAATATGTTGCAAATGCCAAATTGAAAGATGTTATATTCTCATCCGAATAACTTACACCCTTTGAAATTGAATAAGTGTAGGTGGGTGTCTAACAGTCTATGGTATAGGAACGACCATTGCGGATGACCAACGGTTATCGAAGGAAAAAATTTTCCAATTTTGTTCTATGTAAATTAAAGCAGCTGTAAATTACCTCGAATGCACCCTTGTCAATGTCTGTTTAAAAGGTTTCATAATAAGATTTTACGAGGTTTAATGTACTTTCATAATATACTACTACTGTGGTCGATGCGGCCAGTGTGAAAACGCTGAATCGGCCAATAAAAATGAATGAAACGGGTACAAAATTATCGGCTATAGAGGGGGAGTGTTATTTTAAGATTCAAGTTGAAACCCCTCCTGGACGGTATATTTTGGCTTGGCCATCGTATACGATGAGCAGGGGTTCGAAAAATACTCTACGTCACACATTTCCAACCTATATAAATAAATTTCACTACGCGATAATTTTCCAAAAGAAAAGTAAAGTTTCTGGGGCGAAAATTTTTTCGATTTTGCAAAATGTTTGCGTTGAAAATATAAACTTATAGGGTTTGAAAAAGTAGGGAAAAAGGTAACCTATGCCAATATTAAATTAAACTTTTTTTTTCTCTCCTTTCCAACTATTCTAACCGGTAGCTTGTACGAGGATCAGTGGTGATAACTCAGCGTGTCGCGAGAATGTCAGAAATTTGTATACAGCTGTGGGTTTTTCGTAGCCAATTTTGGCGACCACTGATTCAAGATTTGGCACAAAACTAAATGGTATAAAGACTGATTCGGGCGCTGGAGTTAAATAAACCTTCCTTAATGTTTAATTCCGGGAAATTGATGTTTTCAGAACTTAAAGCTCGTCTTTTCCCCCTGTTACGACCCCAATTTCATCCTTTTCTATTTCGCCGCCAAGTACCGACCGACGTGCATAAAACATCTCGCTGATGCTGGTTTTCATTTCATAAGTGAATCTCGGAGACCTTTTATATTTCATCCCCTATAATATTTTGAAACGATCATATTTTCTTTATTTCATATTTCGTAATTATACTTTCGAGAGTGAATTTATTAATTGGTTTTGTAATTTTCAATCTCGTAAGTATCATTTTGAAATATTTTATAGCCTGAATTTTTATACCGCAGAATACTACTTTACGTGCTCATGTTTCTAAACACAATGGTGTATTAAAAGGGATAATACAAGGTAAAAAAAATTTAGTTGTCCTTGTTTTTAAAATTTTTTTCTTCTCGTTGCATCTGCGAAATAATCCACTGGGTAAAAAAGTTCGGTGTACGCATTTTAACGCTGACATTCGTACTACTAGATAATATTTATGGGACATCTGCGCCTTCTACTTAACGTATATGTGTCGGTAAAAGTTCAAGGTCTTCTTGAGTCTAATGAAGGATTAAACGAATGGCTTTTGAACTTGAACTCGCTCTTATTGTTAAGATAAAGACCAAGGTTGCTAATGCTAATAATACCAAATTATTATACGTTAACAGCGTTGTTCGTTGTTTCTTCAAAATACAGTTGGGCCATTTTAATGCACAGGTAGATAATTTTTTCAGCTAATTTATTTAGGCAATAAAATGAAAGAATTATGAACTCTAAAAACTTGTCAATGATCTGAATTTTCTCAAAATTTTGAAACGTCGACCTTTTTGTTGTGATAAAAGTGGCCATATGGAGGAGGTAAAAGTGAAATTTATATGAAACGTTTGAAAAAAAAAAATCGAATAAAAATGATAAAACTTTCAAAACATGCACCAAGTGTTGAAAAAGAATAAAAAATATTTCCCAAAGCACACGCCGCAATAACACGAGGGTACCTTAAATCAAAGCACGAAACGTAGCACTAGCAACATCGTCTCAAAAACACAAAATGGACAAATAAAGCATTAACTCAATCCGTTACTTTTTATAATGGTCTCAAAAGGCAGCAAAAACAAATAGCGAAAACTAAACAATCATAAAATCATACTAATGCTTCGCGTTCAACACCCTCGTCATATTCAACTTGATGCTACAAAAACAATACCACTCAATTTACGACTGTTACACACAAAGTTTTAGTCACCATCCAGCAAGATATAATGTTTCCTAACACGACAAAAATATTACACTGCGAAAAGACAAGAATTATTATTATTTTTTAAATTAATGATTTCGCCAAGGTGTAATACATTGTGTGCGGAATACCGAAGAAGCTAAAAAAAAAAGCACCCTTTAGAAAGGATTCCGGCAAAGGAAAAGCAGTATTTTTTCCAAGTTTTCCATTAAACAAAAACTTTTGTAAACGTTCGTTTGTATTTTACAACGATGTATTGTCTACGAATTGTTTCTGTTGGATATGTTTACCGCGCTGTAAAAGTTACTCGTTAACGATGCTACTCAATGTAAGAAAACGATGTTCTTGATGTTTGGATCGAGAAGAGAGTCTTTTTTGCGTGCATTTTATGATCATCGAATGAGAGTTATTTTTGAGATAGGTACGTTAATTAATATATACGATTCTTAATAAGGTAGTATGTTTTTAAGCATACAAGGTAACTTTGAACGTCCGATATTCTTCAGATTAATGCATAATAGGTAGCTAGATGATACGAGAAACAGGTCAGTAGTACCTCTATTTCTTTTTCACAAATTTGGAAGAGCAACACATTTTGAAATCCCAGAGAAAATCTTGGAAAAAATCTTGAAATTAAATGAATTAAATTGCCTACAAAAGGAGAAAATTTTTCCGGACTTTTTGACTCATATATTTCAATTAATAGGTACTGTTTCATTCATTCATGAAGAGGGGGAAGGGTGCAGGATTTAGGGTGGGTCTGTTTTCGTTTTTTCCCTGAATTTTATGAAGTCTAGTAAAAAATGAAAGTCCAATTACCTTAACAAGGTGCGCAGGAAAAATTTCGAATTATCAGGTAATTGGTTTGACCTCTGTGATGAGAACTCGAAAATTTTAAAAATTGTGGAATCTTTCGAATGTCGAAAAAAAATTGTTTGGGGTGGGCGGGATGGAGGTTCAAGTGGTTTTTTGACGTCTTTAGTACTTTCATGTCATCATGTCTAAACCATTGGAAAAGCTCAAAGTTCATTTTTGCCAAATTCAGGAGTTCTTGAAATATGTACTTATATAGTTACAATTCCTTCAAAATAATGACGATTTTGTGCCCAGGGTTTTCCTCAAGATGGTGTAGGTGTAAGTACTTAATTGAAATAGAAGATTATTTATTTGCATGATAGTGGACATCAAAAAGTCACACCCAGGCTAAAAAAAATTGAATGAAATGAACGAAAAAGTCAAAATGATTTCATAGGGTACCTAGGTACTTTTGATATCAAAACTCTCCATACAAATTTCTTAGCTCCTAATTTCTTATTTCTTGTAACTTTCCTTTTCACGTTTTATCAATTTACTGTGTTGAATAAAAGTTACAAAATTTAAAAAAAAAAAACTAAAACTAGGCAGGATTTAAAATTACCTTTCAAAAGTTAATATTTCAGTGTGAGTAAAAATTGGAATTTAAATTTACTTATATTAGACGAAGGAATGTAAATGGAAATTCCTCGTGACTGAGATTAAGAATGCGAATTGTTTAAAATCTAAGTTATCGCCAATTTGATAAAAAAATACGTAATTAATGAATTACTGAACAAATTAAATTCTCACTGAATTTCTCAGAAGGAAATTGACAAATTAATCAGTGAATTTGCGAAATTGCGAATCAATGAAAGAAAATAAAACTTAACAAATTCACAACGAAAATTTATACTTGAAAGAAAAATATTTGGAAATGCACGCGGTAAGCAATCATGAATGTGAACTTGAAAATTATACAATCCGGAAGTCCGGAAAGCAACACTAAGAGTTCGAAAACCTCCTCAATTGTATTTGGGTATAGAAAAATTCATGCAGATTTAGAGGGGCACTCTTGATTAAGCAAAATTTGGTCAATTGTTTTGATGAAGATTTATTTTGGGAAAGAATTGTGAAGATGACCAAATTCGAGATGCAGGATGACATTTACGATAGTCATAAAAATGTAATTCGGAGGGTGTAAGCATGCGAAGGTAAAAAAGGGGTTCAGGAAGTTAACAGATGAACAAATTGAACAAGGTGATAAAAGAGTTGGTTGTAAATGTTGTGTCAAATTTTGAATCAACTACTATACACTATTTAGTGATTAATTTTAATGGTGGTTATCAGTACTTGAAGTTCATTAGGTCTTGTACTGATTATCAAATCAATCTTTAATTTAAAAGATATTATAGCATCATTTGAATTTGACTTTTATGGTCATGAGAATCCTGAAATGATCGTGAGAATTGGGGGTGGTTGTGGGAATCAAAGAGCCCACTGCTAAAAGTTTAATTTGCCAATTTATCAAGTTTGAAAATCATGGGTAAATTATTTTTGATTTTAATTAATTAAAAGATCGCGGATAAACTATTAGGTTAATTTTGGTGGAATATTACAGAATTCGCTCAAAATGAGCTTTTAGCAAATTTTCCACCCCTCAGTAAAATCTCAAAAATGGTCTTGGATTTTCATGGAAATGGTCTAGGTCAACGTAGAATTTCAAATGCCACATTTGATTAGGACAATTTTTTCCAAAATAGGTTGGGGCTAGAGCAAAAAAAACAATTTTTTCAAAAATGTCCCTTTTTGATATCTCATACTACTCATACTAATTTACCTCCAGGGACACATATCCGTTGCTAAAAAAATTTCTGAGTGAATTTCAACTCGAATAATTAATTTATCCTCTGAATTTAGTCAAAATCCTCTGTCATTTTTTTTTTTTTGTGGATTCATAAAAGACTCGAATTGAAACTCGGACTCGGAAAAAAGACTCGCATGAGCAAAACAGGACTCTGAGTCATAAATTTACGAGTAGGTATTCGAGTCATTTGGGAGTTTAATTTCCCAGCAGACTCGTCCAACCTCGACAACCTCTGGTTTCATTGCAATGCAAGGTGGCGGGTGGCCGTACTCGTATTTACAGCGAATCGAGTAGGCAATTTTATTAGCACCGAAGAAATGAAACAAAGATGGTTTATCAAATGACGAATTAAAAGATTTGACGATTCAGTGTGATGGTTTTACTCGTAGGTCCTATCTAGTAGTTGATGTTAATTTACGTATATCTTAGGTACAGTTATTTTGAGATAAGTGTTTTAGTATCTCTTTGGCAATCTTGAGTTCACATAACAATCAAGTATTCAATTTCTCCGCTCCTGATGAAAGAAAATGCCAAGTATTCGTTCGATCTTTTCTAGATTATCACTATACATCTCCTCGAATCCAAATTGGCTAAAAGAGAACAAATTTTTCGCATTGATTGATTCAAAGATATAAAATAAAATTGCCACTAACGCCAACCAGTATTTCGAGCCAAAATACGGCTAATTTTATCGTATTGAAACAGAGAGTTTGTTTAATTTACTCGGCTTGTTTCTTTTATAATCGCGTCTCCGCAGCTCTATGAACATTTCAAAATCCCATCCTCGAAAAGGTAAACGAAGGGATTAAGGTGATAAAGTTCGAGTGCAGTCGACTGGCGCGTTCTTCGCCGAAGCCTGCGAATTCATCTCTTAAAAAGGTGTCAACCCTCGTTGAAAACTTTTTAATCCCGTCCAAAATAGATTAAATTAGAAAGAAAATTCGACAATTTCTCAAGTTCAAAAATTATTACCCTGTGGCAAGGCTTATGCCTGGATTAAAAGAACAAAAGAAGCTGATATTGTTCACGCTGCTTTTACCAACCACGAGGCAAAAATTCCACTCGGGGAAAATGAGCGAATTCTTTAAGAAGGATATAATTTTACCGAGTAAAAAAAATCAGTTTGGTTTTTCAGCATCGCTTCGATGTGCGTCTAGAAAGGAAAATTTTTATCGCCGTAAAAAATGAGATGAATTTTGAAAATCGAAATTACTCTACGTAGAGATTCTTTTTGTTGCGAAAAGCTCGAACTGTTCAGATACAAATTTCGAATAGAAAAATTCTTCTTTTTTTATATTTTCGCTTTTACAAAAGAAAAACATTAATTTCTGCGTAATACTAAGAAAAAAATAAGATATAATATGAAGAAGAAGAAGAAGAAGAAGAAGAAAATACCGCAAGAAATGCCACAACCATGTACCACGTAGTATGAATAGTATCGTCTTTTCCAGTAACAATTGCGTATTAACAATGGCTCACGAGGTTAGACTACACACGTCGTACACGAGGGCATCATGATACGCGTAGAATGCGGTATACTCGTACGAGTACACGAGTATACGGCAGCGAGTGTGCTGATTTGTTAAATGCTGTCTTCTTGTACTCGAATTTGAAAGTTAGAAGTCCTTTTCTCTATGGATAATTAATAGCGTTTGGCTTACGCGACGATAGAAACTTGCCTCGGATACTGAAGCGTTGCTGAAAGAACTTTGCGATACGGACGACTTTTTTATCATAGAGAGCAAAAAAAAAGAAAAAGTTTTCTGCCTCTTTATTTTTCACGTTGTGTTATTTTATACGACGGTAGGTATTTTTTTACGCTGTTTATGGTTGCCGAATTACAGACATAAGGATTAAATTAAAGAGCAGTCGAGAATAAATTTCACTTTTATGACGATCGTGTTCAGGTGGCTGGCGCAATTTCGTATCAGACTCAAGTGAAAAATTCTCTTATGTCTGCTTGCTACGATGAATTTGGAAAGAAAAATAAAACACCGTATAATTACCAGTGTACCCGGTAGAGACGTTGGAAAAAAAACATCTGCTGTAATTTATTGTAATATAAAGAAGGTCTTTAAATTTATTTAGCGTTTTTTAAGAAGCGTACCAATTTTGATAGGGAAAAAAGTCATCCGTCGAGTAAAAAAAAAAAAAAATTCAAAGAAACGTTTTGTTCGCACAACTTCTGTATTTTTTTTCGACATTTAAGCTACCTAGTTTTTAATCCGGTATTTAACGAGTGGTTTAAATACTCTTTTGAAAATAACGTGTAATTAATAACGAACTGATATTAGAATTAACATTTAATAGCGTATATATTTAACAAGCTCAACGTATAATAGTTTGACATGTAGTAATTTATACGCCGAATATCGCCTTTGTCGGCAAAAAGCACCGTATTTTTGACGTTTTTATTCCACACTGTTGACGCGCATTTTGATATACACAACTTGAGCTTCGCTCTACTCGTATATAAAATAGGGTTTAATTTATAAAGACCTCGTGTGACGCGTCATTGAATTTTAGGACTTTATTTTTTTTTTACACGGAAACCGCAAAGAATTATTCGCCCGCTTTTTCATGTAAAGATTGTTGCGGTTTTTTCCTACCTACCTATAATTGAGCTAATGGCTGACTTGAAAGCCATGCCTGCGCCGCCGTCTAGTTTTGTGAAAATGTAACTTAGATACGTGACCGGTAATCTAAAATTATATGAGAATTGAGAACGGTAACGTCCGAAGTTTTTTAATATGTCCAAATGAAAACTTTTCTTTTATTTAATACAATACTATTCCGTATGTGAAAAACGCCGCATCATTTCAAATTTGTATCCGTTTCTCGAAGAAGAAAAAGTTGGCTGTGTATGGAGGAGAAAATTCTACCAAAGACTGTAAAGATATGGAAAACCTTTCGGTAGTTTCTGCTTCTTTAACTCAATGTATAGTAGAGCTAGTCTCACACTAGAATCATTCAACGCTACTAAATGTTTAAGACGAAACCAATAATTCAACTTCCTTGTTTTTTGTATACAGGGTGTCCTAATGGTTGTGTGGTCGGTATTTTAAATTGGGATATGACCCCCCCCTCTCTTGTATCCAAATGAACTTGCTGCTTGGTTTTAATTTTGGATGGACAAAATGTCATTCAAAAAATCTACAATAATTGCACATTTAGACTAGAAAGATGGGGGGGGGGGGTGAAAAAGCAAAACTTTAAAAAAATCAATGCTTGAAAATTTTTACCATTTGCTCTTTCAAACCCAAACATAGACAATACATGACCACAACTCCTCGAATCACACAGTAAAATGAGAGGAAAAATAGGTGATAAGCCGTATATGACGAGAACAGTAGCCTCCAGAAAAATACTTATTGCATGACAATGATTAATTCGGCGTACATTACTCGCAGCGAGTTTTATCAATGTAAAGTGTCTCGTAAATTTCAACAAATTGCTTGTGAACTTGTCAGCGTTTTGAATGAAAACAAATTTGCAAACTTGCGTGAAGATTAGTGTTAAAAGCATTTCGCAACCAGTCGACAAAACTTTATATTTCCTTTACATTTCTCATTCATGTAAAACATTTACAAAGAATTATAAACGCTCGATTTAATGATAACGTTTCATTCATTCCAGTCTCTATGGTAATGAAAATTTTATACGAAAAAAAAAAACACGCGGATGTATTATTAAGATGTGCCGAGTTTTGGAATTTTAATGGTTCCGGTGACTGTTGAGAATTCGTTGGCTTGATCAACATGCTGGAAAATGACGATGATGTGACATTTGTCGTCGTCAGTTGCAAAATTCTAATTGATGATTGTTGGATGTGGATACAGTGTACATCAAACAGAATTTTGAACGTTCTTTACCCCATTGAACGATCTTTTTAAAACCTGATCTTTGGAGTAAGCATTGATTTTCATCTGTGAGCCCCATAGACGAACTACTTCACTGTCTTCATAGACACTCTGAAGTCATTTTTCTAAACGATTTTCAATTCAAAACGAAAGTCGCCATGGAATCTGGTATACATCTTCAAATGCATAATTAGGTGGATGAAGGAAAATCTTGGATTTTGACGAAAACTGACAAAGAAAAATCATTCTGAGAGAGAGACCCAAAATGACCATTTTTTGGTCTCCAGGGGTTCCCAAAGTTGTGAATAAAAAAAGAATTTTAGGAACCACTGAGTATTATTTTCAAAAACTTTTTCAGAGTAATATATCTGTTTGAACCTGATAAACGTTATGCGAGGTGATTTTCCATTTTCGACCCTCAGGGGCAAAAATTGAGGGAGTTTTGATTTTTTGAAAATTTTGGAACCACCATTTTGGACCTACCCCTTTGAGCCCCGCTAAAAAGCTTATCACAGTTGATTGGTATCTGAAAGACGTCCATCTTACCAAATTTTGAGCTTACTAAAATTTTGCGCTGGTACTCAAAAATCCAATTTTCCTAATTTCGATATTTTGGGAACCCATGGAAAACTAGAAACCAGCGATTTGCGCCAAACGTCACGTTTCAAGGTACCTATATGTATATTCAATAATCTCGATGAAAAAGTCGAATTAGGCTCCCTGTATATTCGTAATTTTGAACCCCTTTTTTAGAGCCCCCCACTTTAGTCACCCCTAAAAAAGGCGCTTATGCAAATTTTTTCAAATCATTTGAAAAATTTACATTTGAAACACACTAGCAAGTACTCGATAATTTTTCATTTGATTTTTTCAGTAACTTTCAAAGTTGAGCTATTTGGGGTCAAATTCTGAGATTTAACTCTTCGAAAAGACCTGAAAGTAACGTATTCACGATTTCAACGAAGTAACAATGTCAGAATTTGACCCCAAATAGCTCAACTTTGAAAGTTACTGGAAAAATCAAATGAAAAATTATCGAGTACTTGCTAGTGTGTTTCAAATGTAAATTTTTCAAATGATTTGAAAAAATTTGCATAAGCGCCTTTTTTAGGGGTGACTAAAGTGGGGGGCTCTAAAAAAAAGGGTTCAAAATTACGAATATGCAGGTAGCTCAATTAAACGTGTTCATTTGGATAATTGAATATATACCTCAAAACGTTACGTTTGGCGCAAATCGCAGGTTTCTAGTTTTCCAGGTGTTCCCAAAATATTAAAATTCCGAAAAATTGGAAAATTGGATTTCTGAGTACCAGCGCAAAAATTTATTGAGCTTAAAATTTGGTAAGATGGACGTCTTTCAGATACTAATCAACTGTAGAAAGCTTTTTAGCGGGGCTCAAAGGGGTAGGTCCAAAATGGTAGTTCCAAAATTTTCAAAAAGTCAAAACCCCCCCAATTTCTGCCCCCGAGGGTCAAAAATAGAAAAATCATCTCGCATAATGTTTATCAGGTTCAAACAGATATATTACACTAATAAAGTTTTTGAAAATAATACTCAGTGGTTCCTAAAATTGTTTCTTTATTCGCAACTTTGGGAACCCCTGGAGCCCAAAAAGTGGTCATTTTGGGTCAACCAACCACGGATTCGTATTTCGTACATTCACTACAACATGGCCTTATTATCGATACCTACTCCTCCTTTCTATAAACAAACAAAAAAAAATTGAGAAAATGTGGGAAATATTTATTTAAAAAATTCTGTACATCTCTCTCAAAATATCCACAATCAGTAAAAATTTCAAAACGTTTCACTCTCCTCCCTTCCGAAGTGCTATATTCCTCCGGAAGGGGATGGGATAAGGGGGATGCGAATTCAAAAATTGAGATGATGACTTTTTTCATCAGAGGAAACCCTCTCAGACCATTTTCGAACCAATTTATTTAAATCAAATGCTGATTTCGTTATTATAAAAAGGATCCTCCTATTGTCCAGTTCACCTCACCTACAGTCTATTCTATGTGACTAGTTGGCCAGCTCAGAAAACAGCGGAGGAAATGAGAACCCTACAAAATGGAAATACCTATACCAGCTGCAACACACCGAAGGACACCAAAATTGTGTATACAAAAATAAGAAAAATCCACAGCTAGAGATAGGCTACACTAACGCGTTATGGGAATAACGAACGGGAACACGTTTCGTGAAAAGCCAACGATACCACGTGATCTCTTGTAACACTCTCCGCCATTAATCATTGGATCCCCACTCGGCTGTCATCTAAGTTGTGTAGTTCGCTATATCGTGTCACTGTTTGCCCGGCATGCCAGCGCCATCCTCCGGCTAGACTTTATGTAACCATCTTGAAAATATAACGTCACGTTTTCCCTTTTTCGGGAGATACAATGAAAACCGCTAAAATTTCACATTTTAAGCTTTTGGCTTTATGTAAGGTGACATTGTTGAAGTTCATGTTCATCGTTCTATGCTGTGTAATATACGTATATTCGCCATTTGCTGGACCAACAATGTTGTCTCGTATAGTTTGCACAAGCGTAAGGATATATAAGAAACAAGCGGAGGATACGTCGAGATATCTTCTACACTGTACATATGTGTACATTATTATATGTATCTTGAATCCTTTTCACCGCACTTCGTACTCTCTGTGTTGTACTAAATCTTCGAATACAAATGCTTTCAACGTGTGCCATTCCGTAATCTGTTGATAGGGTATCTCATCACGTTGAGTAAAAATTAACACCCTGTATGCATTCTAATTTCGTTAGTAGTGGAACGACGACGTCGTCGTCGCGTCGACGCGACACCAAAACGACGATGTTTTCCTCGAGACAACACGTGCATGGTGTATACATGAGCGATGATTAATTTTAACCTGCTTCTGAAACCTTCATTCATCAATGACCTTATTCCATGTGGGTATTTTTACACTAGATACATACTAGAGAGTAATAATCATCACGTGCTCGTGTGTATGTTTTTTTTCTCTACTCTACGTCAAATAAATTTCCAATAAATGAAAAAAAGGCCCTGTTAATTTTATAATATGGAATTTTTGATTCCCTCCGCGATATAGAGCACTTTTTTTTGTGCATATAAACGCTAGAATTGATGTTCAAAGCCTTATAAAAAATAGCTCGGTACGAAAAAAAGCCATCTATCACGTAACCGTTTCATTAATTAAAATATCCTTTTATTGACATTCCATCCTTTCTATGAAATATTCCATTTATTTGCTTGATTATGCTGAATTTTTTTTCTCGTGGTATTTGCTGTCGGTGAAACGTACCGATATTAATTTACAAACGAGAAAAAAATTTCAAAATGTCGCGTATCGTCTTATATCTATACCACGTTTACACGCAGATGAGAAAATTTCATCATTTTTGAATTTCGCCAAGTTCAGAAAGAGACTGCTTGCTCCACAATGAATTTCGTATTTTCAAGGTTATTAATTTTATTTAATGGAAGATTATATGATGATGGAGAGTCTCGCAAGGCAAACACCGAGCGCAAACTTTAATTTTCATAACATCTCATTCCCAAGATACGAGTATTATACTTCGATTTATTCGGATTTCGGATGTGTTGCAAACATTATACGCGAATTTTCAGCTTATCCAGCTTCAAACAAAAATACGTCAATATTTCGATTCTTTTATTTTATTTTTTGTTTAATGAAAAAAAAAAAAAATGACGAAGGGTCGGAAAATATAATATTATACGCATTTTTGCAGCACAAAAATTTTCAAGTTTCAAACGATGGAAATTGGTTTGAAAAAAAACTGCTTAAATTTTAAACCATCTGACCATTGAAATTTTTCGAGAATAAACCGCAAGTTGGATGCTTAGTTTGCTATATCTAAGCTACGCAAAAAACGGTAGATTTTTAAAATTTTCCATCGATGGTTTCCAACTTTCAACTCTCTACTTTGACTCATTCCACAAATCAATGCCAGTAAGTAAACTTTTACACGAAAAAATGCTAATTTTAAAATTTAAATATGAAAATTTCGATAACTTTTTCGTTTTTTTTGTTAAATAAAAATGATTTCAGATACAATGTATCAAGTTTGCGAGCACATCAGAGCCCACCAAAAAAGTTTATTTACATCTATAATCTGTGCATAAAATAAAACAAATCGTTTTTCCTTTCTCATGTGTACTATTTTCAAAGTCAGACGAAGTTAGGTACATATAATGTTAAAAAATTAGCAGCGTGGTACATTTAAAATTTACAAAATTTGTAGAACTCATTCTTTTTTGAAAATTTTGGCCCCCGAAAAATACCGTATATGGACCTCATGACTTTGGTTATGTGATGGGAATCGCCTTTTTTACTTTTTGCTTAATTTTCATTTTTTTTTTTTTTTGCGGAATTAGCCAAAAATCAAAATCTTGAGATCTTTGGATCGTTGAGAAATTCCTAATTTCGCGATTGGGCAACAATAAGTATTGTACGTGATGAGCAACCCCAAAAGGTCCTCTCGTTAAAAAAGAAAAAAAAACAGGTCAAATCGAGTTGCTATACACTCGTCAAAGGTTCTCTTGTGAGTTATGTTTTAGCATTCAAAATTGTTTTGCTTTCATCTTTGTTCAATTTAGCATGTTCAGGTACATTTTGTCTATCCCTCGTTTTTGTTCATTTCGGACGTTCGGATGTACGGTCGTTCTGAAGGCTCCTGGCGCAGAACTCTGAAATGGATTTGTGTATATTGATGGACTGATATATTCTCAAAAACCAATCATTCTAGTTTAAAGCCATATCTTTGAAGATATCTTTAGGTATTCGAATTGAAAAAAAAAATCCCATAGCTTACAAAAACTCTTTCAATAGGAGTGGGCGTGATTCGAATCAATTTTTAAACGAATTTTGGGATTCAATGATTCGAACTGATTCGAATTGTGAAAATCAAGCAGTGATTCACGATTCACGTTTCGAAAATATCAACGATTCGTGTTCACGATTCGAATCATTTTTTTCTACATATTATATCAATTCAATTTTCGAACCTTTTTTACGTGATAATAACACAGTTCTTTGATTTCGTATTGAACCACAAATTTTTATTGAATAAATTTAATTTAATGAATTTTCTTAGCTATATTCGAAAACAATTGACAGAAAAAAGCAACGAGAGGACAACATCAGTGATTTTTTCCAAAAATGCGATTCGAAAAATTGGCGTGATTCGCGATTCGTGATTCGAATCATTTTACGAGCTTCTAATCGATTTTGAAGCAATTCTGCCCACTCCTGCCTTTAAGTAACCTATCACTTTGTAGAGTTTTTGCATGGGACGTAACTTTTGATGCTCCAACCTCACTTCAGATTCATTCAAACGATCAAAAATACCTATATTTTTTCAAAAATAAAGCATGGTTTCAAACCTCAATAATCCAACTCCAGAGATATCCAAAATTAACAGAGGTGAGTAAACTATCCAGCTGAGAATAGTGAAAATAAAACGTTAAAGCTTCTGACATCTTATATATATTTTCAACAGAAAAAATGCCGTTAAATATGTCACGCAGCTTTTATAAATTAAAAAGAAAAAAAAAGCGGGAAAAAGAAAGTTAATTTATTGTCAAACTTTCGAGTCTGCGTGGACTTGAATTTAGGTTAAGTATTATAGTCACTATAGAGCTATAATGTACTTGTTAAATTATGGTAATTAAGCGAGTGTTTTGTAATCCGTGCTAGCGTACGTAGGCACAGCGAAATATTGTGGAATCATTTGAAATTCATATACCTAATAATAAAATTGTACAGCACGCATACGTTTACAGGCGTTATACGAATACCTACGATATGTGTTTGTTTGTAATACAGAATGGTATGAAAATCGGTGGAAATAATTAATTTCTGCATTAATATATTCTTTGTCTAGTCTTTCAGTTAATACTTCATCATTAATTAGCTTTTATATTGATCGAACGAATGAACGGTCGTGTAAACTGACATATTAAGTACATAATTTTCATACCTAATCATTTCCAATTACCTATTTTTCTTTTACACTTTACCATATCGGTGAAAAGGTTGAGCAGACTTTATGCCTAATTTTTTTCCGTAAAAATAATTCATGACACGATAGTTATAATAATCCGGGCACTTGATTTTATTTCACCTACAATTCGTGTTAAGGGTGTTATATTCGTTGATTTTTTTTTTCGTCGTTGTTAAAAAGTTATATAGTTATAAATGTTGAAACTGACGTTTGGACATTTACACGGATCGCGTGCGTTGTCTCATTTGGCACTTGAAAAGTGTGCGCAAATGTTTTTCACACCGATCAACCATCCGTCTTGGAAGTTGTACATACTTATTCGTACAAGTTTAAGTGTACGATATTTAAAAAAAGAAATCCCCTCAGTCGAGAGGGAAAAAATCGCTGCTATAAGGTTTAAAGTTGAAGATTTTATAAGCCTTTAGCGTTTTTCATCGGGTAAATACACGAGTTTAAAAAAATTCTCGTTTTGGCGAAATGATTTTAACGTTGAATTTTGAAAGTTAAATTTCGCCGCTGCAGACTGCTGCGTGTAATCGCAAAGGGTATATTCGAGGCCATAAACGAGCTATGGTTTGGCGTGGCGTACGTTAAGATACACTGGTACTGAAATACAGCTTCAAAAATTACGCTCTTGGGTAATTTTATGTAGCTTTTCCATTTAAATCTCCCTGGTGGATGGGATATTACAAAGATAGATATAAGACCATATTTAGGCTACGCACATACGCCAAAGGCCTATAATTAACGTATACCACCTATGTTCCCTTCTCGCTATACGTAGTACGTATTTATACCATACGCTGTTATACGTAAGTATAACGTTAATAGCTAAACGGATTCTCCCTCTTTCGTACGTGTAGGTAGGTACTTGAGCATCTAAGGTTCGTTTTACTCCGCCACCACAGTCCGCACCCTGTGTCCCTGCCATGCCGCAGTCAGTATCATACACACACTTTGTTTTAATATTCTGTTGAAAAGTAAACATATATACAACTTGTGAAGAGTATGCTATACATACCTCTACGTATATACTTTGGAGATGGTAAATGTAATGCGAATTCGATGCTGATTTTTAACGCCATATGGAAATTGTGATTCGACCATAGAAAGGGAAACGACGATTGTGAGACGGTTCTTCTTCTTCTTTTACACCCACCTCGTATTTTACTCACTCGTGCTTGCGATATTTCGCGTGCGAAGAATATCTACAAGATATGTAGGGTACGTTTTCACTAAGTTATGATACATGTTCTCTTGTAACCGTATGAATTACGTACTGTCCATCATTACTTGAGTACGCGTAAGATGGCTTTTAAAAATTGTTTCTTCTTGGTAATACCTTTTGAACTGAAGAAATAAAGCTAAATCGAAAAAATATGACAAAAATACATCACCAACCAAAATTTCAGGCGTTAATGCGCATTTTTTGATTTTTGATAGATTTTTAAAAATCAAATTTGAGTCAACAATAAATTTTTAAAAAATCAAAATTTTATCAAATCAATCTAGAGGGTTGAAATTTAGGATGTACTCTATTTTCGATCTCTTGAATAGATTAGAAACGGTTTCGATTTGTTTTCAGCAGTCCTGGAGCCTCCAGCAATTTTTGAATATTGGAATTTCCACAATGATTTTTTTAAACGATTTTTAACAGTTTCACTTAAGTTTTAAAATTTCTAAAGTTCATAAATCTGGCACTGTTATCTATGATTTAGGAAATTTAAAAGTTGCCCTCGATGGTGTATTAGAAGGCAGGTCTGATTTGATCCCTTGAAAAAATGCTCAGATCAAGACGAAATTGGAACAAACCCGTGTAAAATGTCGTGGGGGGTTTCAATTTCGAAAAATTTTCTTCTAGAACTTTAGGAATTTCGGTTTAATGTAAAATTTCAATAGAAAAGTTAGAGCAGGACACCCTGTAGGTACATATATGCTGAAAATGAGAAGGATAGGTATTCCTTTCAAACCATTTTACTTTACTATAATGAACTTCAAACTGAAATCTGCTTTCATTGTCAAAAAATAATTTGCAATGGGAAGACATAATTCTGCAAGTACCATACGAGTATACTTATAAGGCGTTAAACGATATGTCACACGACGACGTTTAAACGACATATTTAATGCTGACTAGATGAAGACGTAAATGTATTCATGTAAAAGAAGCAGATAAAATTTAAATTATGACAGATGGCATATATACGAACGAGTATAATATATACTTATGAAGAAGAAACGAAGATGAATTAATATCGAGTAATTAAAAATTCTCAGATAAGGTTTATAAATACGGCGTTATACGCTCGATTATAATCCGCTTATTATATGCAGAAGTATACGACGCGATAAAGGGGTAGAAATTTACGACGAGTTATGACTGCGTCATTGAATTTGCAAAATGTTGACGTTAACGTTCGCGCTCCTTTATAAATCGATGCGGTAATTTCAAATTCAAATTTATATATTAAGATATGGTATCGGAGACGAATTTCAACCTTGAAAGTTTAGCCGAGATAATATACCAAGTCTCGCGGTACCATGCAGAACTCTCTTAGCAGCCATAATCGAGTAAATTTTTTTCCTCTTATAGGTCTCCCGATTAGTTGACGAATCGTTGATTCCTGAAAAATGGACTTCTTCACGTAATCAATCTAAATATATTTGGCGGTCAAGTGTGATCGATTTGATTCTACGAGTTAATTTGATCTTTGGAGAGAAAGCAAAACGTCTTAGACGAGTTTTAAAACTCTGTACCAAGTTTCCTACCTAAATTAAATTGTCTGACGAGGTTGTTCGCATGAAATTCCATCTTTTTCACGGTTCGTTGATTTTGAACTTTTTTCTCCTTTAAATTGAAACGAATCACTGTGTAGTTGAGATTTTTAATCCTATAGAAAAGTGTCGAGTACTGCAAGGCATCATGATAAAAAAGTAAAAAAAAAGGGGGTTTTCAAGTGTGAAAGGGCCTTTAAAATCATAAATGGCATGTTTTCGAACTTTGACCCTATTTTTTTCGTAATTCTTCAACGAATTTTTTTTGAATTGAATAGATTAGAAAATTAGAAAAATTTTTAATACCTACCTACGAGTATTTTTTTATTGCTTCTATTTTTTTTTTATTTTTTTTTTAGAATGACCTCTAGCTCAAAGAATGTGAGTATTTTTCATTCCCCAACATGAAAAAGAAAGAAAATGTGACCTTTGTCGATGATGCTGCTGAATTGTCAACTGTTGATGGTTGCGTATAAGAAAAAAGTGCATTTTGTGGAGTCACGTTGACGTCAGCATCAGCTCTTTTTTTGTCGTTCCTTTTATCATTACTCACGTGCGTAGATATATGAATTTTTCTCTTCTTTTTTCCCTGGGAAAAAAATTACAATCGAATGTTTTTTATAAGCTTTTGTTGAATGTGTAATTTCACCGCAGAACGCATTTGATAAATCGTTCTTGGTTGGGATAAAAAATACCCAAATCAGATACTACAAAGAAGGTTTTATTATGGTGATTATTTGGCCGCAAGAGATTTTCTTCGCTGTCCGCTGGTTTTTGTGGGTAAATTCATTACGAAGGGAATATCTCGTTGTGGATGTCATGTAGAAAGCGTCCTTTAATGAAGGGTAAATCAATACAACGTTTCGATGGTTATTTAAAATTTCACAAAGAAAAGGGTATTAATGAAATGCGCCTTTATAGGTTATTAAATCACGTCTAGACTGCGCTAGTTTCACAGAGAGACCAGGACAGTTAACCGGATATTACTGAAGCGAAAAATTATTCTTAAAGTGGTCATTTCAAAGTTAATTTAATTTCGGTGTAGACGGTAGGTAGGTACTAGGTACCTTCGTTGTCTTTTCTTTTATACCCAACATCGAACAAAGTGCTTCGAAAATTTACTACACGACCGCATGTCTACCTACCTACCTACCTACCTACCTACTGTGTACATACACTTTGTACACCATTAAGTCAGATACAGGGCGTGCAATTTTGTGAAAAGATGTCGGTTGTATACGAGCTGCATTGCAGCAACGTTTTAGTATACAGCTATGGCATGTATTGGTTGCTTTCAAGACCGTTAAATTTGTTCAAAACACGTTGCTAGAATATTGTTATAGAATATAAAACTCGAATTACCTTTCGCAATTATCAACGTCGAAGCGTGTAAGTGTTTTATTAAATTAGTGTCGATAAAGCCCGCTGTATACAGTTGCCTCTTTGAAAGGCCTCTTTGGAACGTCTTTGAAGATGCGTTCGTCTACACCGAAGATACATTCTGAAACAAGAGAGATTCGATTTTAAACGATAATTCAGCCTCAACCTATTTAAAGGAGAAAAATTAACGTATACGTACAAGACGTGAATAAAATTTTCTCCTTGATTTTAACGCTTTAGATGTTGTACTGAAGAGACTTGAGGTTTTAATAGATTTACATTTTCTTGCAGCTGTCAACAAGGTGCCTGTAAAAGGGGTTCCCTTTTCGAAACTGTCCTTTAAATTTATACTCCATCTTTCTCGCTTTATTTCTCTCTCTCTCTCGTTCTCCTTTTTTTGTTTACTCGTTCACATATACTTACTGTGAGGTTGGTGGAATTTAACACTGCAGCTTGACTCTGTTAGTTGTTTCGAAGAAAATGATGTAGGTAAGCAATGTTTTCCACTTCGTATCACATTATGTAGGTATGAATGCGTTTTATATTATGTGCTTAATTCATTATTTTATTTGAAAATTCAGATGAGTACAAGCTATCATGATTGTTTTTCAAAGTCTTTTTCAGAGGAAGTGAATTGATTTTAAAATGTTCACTACCATCAATGAAATTCAAAAAAAATCTCAATTTTTATTCTGATGATTAATGCTTAATTACGTATCTATAATAGCTCAAGGTCTAGAAATTTTCAGTAATTGTAAAATTTTTGGAGAATTACTGGTAATTTTTTGGTAAATTACTGGTCATTTCTAGTAATTTTTGATGAATTATCGGTAATTTTTTCTGGTAGATTTCTGGTAGTTTACTAATTTTTTGGTGAATAATTACTGGTAATTTGTTAGTGAATTACTGGTAATTTGTTGGTAAATTACTGGTAATTTTTTGGTAAATCACTGGTAATTTCCAGTAATTTTTGATGAATTACTGGTAAGTGGTAATCTTTTTGGTGATTTTTTGTTAAATTACTGGTAATTTTTTACTAAATTACTGGTAATTTTTTACTAAATTACTGGTAATTTTTTACTAAATTACTGGTAATTTTTTACTAAATTACTGGTAATTTTTTGTTAAATTACTGGTAATTTTTTGGTACTAGATTTCTGGTAATTTTCATTGGTAAATTACTGGTAATTTTTGGTGGTGTATTACTAGTGATTTTTTTTGGTAAAGTACTGGTCATTTTCTTTGGTAAATTACTGGCCATTTTCTTCAGTGAATTACTGGTAATGTGGTAATATAGGTACTGGTGATTTTACTGTTGAATGAAGTAGGTACATGTACTCAAGTACATACTAGTGATTTTTCTGGTAAATTACCGGTCGTTGTCGTTGTCGTGGTCGCACTCCTTTACAGGAGATAGCGTATACTTCCACCTATATTAGCCAGTTTCTAGCGTATCTGATAGTTTCTTTCAAGGTCTTATGGGGAGAGTTGGCTGGTGAGTTTGTTGTCAACATCTCCGATCATTTCCTTCTTCTTGTCATTTTTCCTTGAATTTTCCCCTGTACAGCTAGCATGAAAATACCGTTTTCTCATATTTTATGAGCTAAATACAGTAGCTTTCTACGTATTCTTCATATCTTTTACTATGACTTTCTGCTCCTGTCCTATTCTTGCTAATACTTCCTGCTTGGTAATGAAGTCCTTCCATGAGACCCATTGTAGCCTTCAACAGCACCACATCTCAAAAGCAGATACTTTATTCTCGTATTCTGTGCTCATGCAGGGCCAGACCCATGAACACGGAATAATTTGGCGCCCCATGGAGATATCCCATTTTAGCGGCCCTAATTTTGGGCTCCTGAATTAATTGGCCACATTTTTTTCTCCCATTTTTTAAAGTGCAGGACACTGAGCATAAAAATTCATTCAGACATTTTTTAAGTGGCCCAGTTTTTACCTCATTGGCCCAAATAAGTTGCGGCCCGCCAAGATTTTCTCGGTAACTCGGTGGGTGGGTATGGGCCTGCGCTCATGGTCCATGTTTTGCAGGAATACTTCAGAACAGTCCATATGTAGCATCGCATAATTCTCTTTCTCAGAGCTAGACTCATCATTCAATTTGCCAGCACATTGGCTAGGTTATTAAAGGTGCTTTTTGCCATTCCAATCTGTGATTTAATTTCTTTATGATCTCTACCATTGTTGTTTATCAGCGCTCCAAGGTATCTGAATTGACCAATGTTGACTTTGACCTCTTTGGCATCTCCTTTTGTAAATCGTATCACCTTGGTCTTGCCTGCGTTTATTTTCATTCCATATTTTAATCCAGAACTGTTGATTCGGTTGATCAATTTTCTGCATCTGCGTTTCTGTCCCAGCAAGGATCACTTTGTCATCTGCGTAACTTATTTCATTTATTCTCTTGCCATTGATCTCGAATCCCATTTGTTTGATTAGCGCTTCTCTCATTATTTCTTCTGCGTACCACGTAGAAAAAGTACACTGGTGTCTATTGGAAAATCAGCAGTGTTTCTTAGTAAGGAATTGCCACTAGTGATTTACTTCTCCTACTCAAAATTATGAGTGATGAATTACTGCTGATTTCTCAGTAGAGTAGCACTACTGATCCACATATGCAAATCAATGGTATTTCACTACTGTCTAGTATGTGTGTAGTAAATCACTACTGGCAATTCCTTACTAGGAAACACTACTCATTTCCAAGTGTGTGTCAGAAGTGTTTCACTACATGCTATCAGTATCAGTGGGGTGCAATAATTTTCAAAAATCAAAAAAATAGGGTTGGGGAATTTTATTTTGAATTTCCCTATCATCAATGTGATGCTCACATCATGTATGATTTTTCCTGCCTATAACATTTTTAGAAAATTCCTACACCTATACCTCGCGGGGATTAGAACCGGGGACCTACGGATGTCTGACTACACAACCCTAACCACCTGACTACTAGTGCACTACAGTGGATATGGCATTTAAAGAATATATTTGTTTGCAAACACTCAATTTCAACAGTTCGTGAATTTGAATGTCGAAACTTGAAACTATGAATAATTGGTGAAGTTCTCAAGAGTGTCGAATTCATTTTTGAAAACTATTTGATCCCAAACCCAAAATGAGCTCCAAAGAGGGTGAAAGAAGTGCGCTGTTGATGTCAAAATTTGAAATTTTAATGGCGCTGAATCAATTTTTAAAGACCATTTGACCCCAAACCCCAAAATGGGCTCCAGAAGGGGAGGTATACAAAAGTACAAAACCAAAAATTATCAAAAAAAATATATATGGGTATCAAAATCTCAAATTTATGGGTTCAGAATTCATTTTTCAAGACAATTTGACCTCAAACCCCAAAATGGGCACCAATGGGGGAGGTACAAAATTTTAAACTGTTTAAAGAAGTACATTATTGATATCAAAATTTGAGTTTTCAATGGCACAGAATCCATTTTTGAAGACCATTCTACCCCAAATCCCAAAATGGGCTTCAAAAGGGGAGGTACAAAGCCAAAATTTTTAAAAAAAATTGAAAAAGTATGTTATTGATATCAACATTTGAGTTTTCAATGGCTTAGAATCAATTTTTGAAGACCATTCAATCCCAAACCCGAAAATGGGCTCCAAAGCTTGGGAGGTACAAAAATGAAAATTTTCCAAAAAAAAGTGCAATATTGGTGTGAATTGAAAATTTGGATTTTCAATGGTGTAGATCAGACTTACTTTTTGAAAATCATTTGATCGTAAACCCCAAAACAATATCCACAGCGGAGATTCAAAACCAAAAATTAAATTTTCTTATATATTTGGACACAAAATTCATTTTTGAAAACGATTTGATCCTAACTTCCCAAAATGGACTTCAAAGGGGAGGTACAAAGTCGAAAATTTTCCAAAAAGATACAAAAATAGTACAATATTGGTATCAAAATTGGGATTTTCAATGCCCAGAAATAATGTTTGAAGATCATGTGACTCCAAAACCCAAAATGAGCCTCAAAAAGGTGTAAAATTGCAAATCTTCTCAAAAAATGTACAATATCGGTATTAAAATCTGGATTTTCAATGGCATAGAATTTTTTGTTGAAGATCATCAGACCCTAAATTTGAATCTGCAATCCTTCATGTTCAAAATCGTGTATACATAATCTGATATCTGCATAGCATTCTTCAAAACTTTTGAATTTTTTTCTTCTTCTCCCACCCTAATTAGGGTATTTTTAGTTAGCAGGGCAATTGGTTGATGACATCACTGGTAAGGTGTACGGTTACTAGTAAATAATATATTAGACCATTACTGTTCAGTAGGCAAACATGACTGCTGAGTGGTGCATTGTGTGGTAAATAATTATTGATGTGTAGTAAAAAACTACAACACATCCACTGAGTTGTAGTAAGTAACTACTGAGCCATACTACTCTGTAGGTGAACACCATTGTTGAGTGGTTCATTGAATGGTGAAATATTACCAATGTATAGTTAAAAACTACTAATCTGCCACTGAGCTGTAGTAAATAACTACTGAACCACTACTACTGAATAGGTAGACTCCACTGTTGAGTGGTGTATTGAATGGTGAAGTATTATTGGGTAGTAGTTAGAAACTACTACTTTACTACTAAGCTATAGTGAATTACTGCAGAAGTCACACTACCCTGCAGTGCAACACTACTGTCCAGTAATGAATCAAGTACTGAAAGCACTACTGATGTGGTGTGAATTACTACATAGCACTACTGTTAAGTAGTGAATTACCACTGCCCCCTGTAAGTTTTTTCTACGTGGGATACACGTTGAACAACCTAGGTGAGAGGGGGCATCCTTGTCTCACACCTCTCTTTATACCTACCCAGGGCTGTTAAATTATCGTAATTTATTCGCTGGTAAAATATGGCGGTAAAATATGGTAAAATATGGTATTTTACGGTATTTATGGTATTTTACTAATTTGAATATGAAGAGTTATTTTTTGTAGTTTGACTTCAAAGTTGTGAACTTCTGACCTGCCTCTGAGGTAAATTTTCATCTGTTTGAGGTGTTATTAAAGATTATAAAAAATTTTCCATGGACATTTTTTGGAAATTTATGAGGAAAATTGTTGGTAACTTTCAAATCATAAATTTCCATGGAAATTTGGAAATTTATGAAGGAAAGATGGGAAAAAAGTGTTAATTTGGCTTCTTGGTAAATTATGGTAAAATACGGTAATAAACTTTTGCTAAAATACCACCGTAATTTACCAACATAAATTACCTTATAGCCCTGTACCTACCACATCCGTTCTCCGAGTACTCAGTTACAAACTTGATGTTTGCGCTCTGCTCCCAGTATAGGTTCTTTATTAATGGGACGCATTTTTAAAATTTTGAATATATGCGGTCAATGTTATAGGTACGTCCGACATTATGTAAGAATTGGGAACTTGGAAAAAAATCTTCTAATCAATTCTCTCAATATTTAGAGCAACCCTGCTTTTTCAATCCCTATACTTTTGTTCAACTTCTGAGAGCTTGGAAAACATTGTGATAAATTTTTGACATGTGTCCGATTTTCGAAAACTTTGAAAAAAAAATCAATGAATGACCTACTAAATTTTCAATTTTTCGTTCATGTGTATAATTTCCTCCATTCTTTGAAATGTTTACAAGGAAGTAGGTAGGAAGAATAAAACAAAATCCAAAAAGTTCAAAATTCAGCTATAAAAATTCCAAATTTGAAAAATTATTTTGTTTTTTGAATGGACTTTGCACTTTTATGAAGAAAGGAAAACCTGTCCAATTTTTGCAAAATAGGAACAGGCAAGGGAAAGAATTTGAAGTCGCATCTCGCCCTTTTCACCCTTGCTCATTGCACTGAAATTTGTACATAATCCACGAATATGCTTAAGTGCACAACCTTGTAACACGTTATTTTTACATTTGAAAAAAAAAGTTACCGATCGAAACGAATTCAATGATAAAAGTCGTATTGGCAAAAAAAAAGTCGAATAAAATAGAAAGAATTACTCGAATTACATATCAGTAAATGTTACACACTTGTAATCCTACATTATTAGAGAAATGTACATTTGTATAATCTCACGGAAAAGATTACTCGTTTTTACCAAAATCCATAACATTCGAACATTTGAATAAATTTGGTTTACCGACGAATCCTTTTCGATTTTGTGTTTTGCATAATAATACGAGCCGTTTTCAGTTTCAGGATAAATTCTTTTATGAGAACGAATTTTAATAAAAATGCACAAATTGGTTTAATATTGCACAGCACAACTATACGTACGACTCGACTTCTACATCTCTACCGCGAATCAATATCGAGTACTTTATTTGCGGTCCGTTTAATTAAAAATATTGTACATAGAATGCACAAGCAGCAGTGATGCAGTTAAACTTTCCAGTTGGAGTTACGAAATTGATATGTACTGCTCTGCTATACGTAGGTAGGTACTCGTATACAGCGTAGGTCGTTTTAATTTTGAACTTACGCGAGTAGAAATGGCCCCGAGTTGAATTACGAATACAACAAAGTGGTACCAAAATGTGATGATACGTCGTATAAACAATTTCTTTATTTACTTGAGCGAGTGAAATTATTGTAAAATTCGAGTACGATGTAAATTTTTATACATCTTTGCGGGGATGATTTTTTTCATCACGTTATACGATGTACGAGTACGTAAGAGAGATATACGAAAACACAATGGAAGAATCTTTATGACGAAATTAAATGCTTGAAAATTTGAATAAACCATTTGCTCGAAGAAGGGATCGAGCAGAAAGACGATGCGTAATAATAAGTACCTTGGGTTCTTTGTTGTGGTAATGAGGGTGGAAGCCTATAAGAATTTTATTTGTCACGGTCGTCATACGATGAAAGTTTTTTTTCCTCTGTTTATTTTCATTTCGTGGGAGATTATGAACAGATATAAGAATCGGAGGCGATAGAAATTTCGCGAGTTGATTTAGACGAGTGTATTGTTGAAAATTTCGTGGCTTTACGAATAATAATAATGAATAAAGAGGCGAATGGTTGAAGGGGATACCTACTAGCCGATGTACAATATTCTTCCATTAGAGATTACACGAGTAAATTCACCGTAATCCTCTAATTTAGTCTGGCGCTTATGTAATAACTTTTTTTTTTCGTTGCTATTCGTCCATTAAATTTATTTTGTATACAATTTACTTTATTACACCTTTCTTATTACTTTTGCTATTAAAGGTCTTTCGTAACAAACTATACTTTTTCTACTCGACGTTCTTTTTCATTATTTTCATTCACTGAAAAAAAAAAACAATAAAAATTACTGTTTCAGTATAGTAACCGGATCCAATCCAAAAATAATAGTGATTTTTACTCAGACAAAAAATACATTTTACTATAGAATTAGGTAAAATTTATTACTCTCATAGTAAAATTTACTAAATCTCATAGTAAAATTTACTAATCTCATAGTAAAAATCGCAATATTTTTGAATGGGATCCGGTTACTGTATGAAATAGTAAAAATTATCCATAATTTTTTTTTCCGTGTTGCTTCTTTCTTTACAATATTTATCGTATTCCGTTGTGTTTTCTTTTTCGTCTCCCTCTCCTCCTCCCCCCTCTCATTCTATCACACTCTTATTTTCCCTTCAAAATGCGTACGTTTCTAGCTGAAATGATTTCACCAAGAAAATTACTTCGTTAACTATTAACAGGCTTTTCTTACAAATGATTGCGCTTTTGATTTGCTTCAATTAATGCGTGTTGTATTTTGCCTATAAAAGACCATTTCCATTTTCCGTACGGCTGTTCCGGGCCTGTCCCCATTTTAATTACCTTTTTTTGTCAAGTTTCATCCGAAAAATACGCCTCTTCAGACTTCGGAGGATCGTGTATTTTAATGAAGCGTAGTCTTCAGTCCGAAATGTTTTTTCAAAAGTGATCGTTTAACTGAGCCATTTACTATAATAAGAGAACATTTCTCATTATAAGGTAGTCTGTTTTTCTCCCAGCTATATCGACGGTGTAAAATTGGTCATTTTTCTGCGTCTATTGAAGGGAATTTTTTCAAATTGCTAGATCGATTTAGACGTGCCAATTGTTCGCAATGAATAAACGATTTTAGGAATCTCTTGAGCAGTCAAGTATCTGCTTGAAATAATTCAATTTTTTCTTTCTTTGGTGAAATTATATGAAATGGTTCGAAATTACTGAATTTTACAAATAATAATAAGTTGTTGTTATTGATTTATTTCGGTGAACGTGACGTTTGATGATAAGGGGGAGGGGGATTTTTGTGGTGAAATGGATCAAATTGTTCGGTTATGCATGAGGGTGGATTGAGAACAAAATGAGGCCCAGAATTTTGACCAAATTTAGATTGGAAACATTAATTTTAAGTTGAAAATCGTCCAGAAATTTTTTTAGCTCCAGAAGTAGGTAGGTACCATTGAAAGAAGGATATAATCCCTCAAAGATGGGAAATTTTTAAAGAGTGTTGTTGGTGCTCTAGCTCGACAACCTGCTTTCGGGAAAATGTCCCCAGTTCAAAGATATACCTAGTAGGTATTTGAAATTCTGCATCAACCTGGACTGGTTCTGTCAAATTCCAAGATCCCTGCTATAGGGTTTTACTGAGCGATTAAAAATTTAAGTAAATTCATGCTTTAAAAATATTTCCTTCTGAAATATTACGCATTAATTATGCAAAAGCATCGAAAGGCATCGTTTAGAAAGTTAGAAGGATATTTTGAAATACAGTGGTGCCAACTTTCTGGGCAATAAAACCAATTTTTTTTAAATTAGAATTTAATTCAAGTCTAAAGCTTAAAAATTTGGAGAAACTCAAAAGTACCTAAAATTAACGGTTTCCATTACAAATTTGGCTTTAGGAATTTTTATCCCACCTTATTGCGTAAAAAGGCAAGAAAGACTTCTTTTAAAATTATTAAAAACATGGCAAAAAGTTTTTATGAAAATTTCAAAACGCGACCAAAATCATGTGAAAGTGTCTCTTTTACCTCAGAAGAAGGGGAAAAAAAGGAATTTTCAATCAATTTACACAGATTGGTTTGATTTTCTGAATTTTCAAACAAATGATTTAAAAATAAGGAAAAAATTAGGAAACCATGACTGCGCTAGAGAACACGGATTAAAAAGAAAGAGCAGTGGAAGAAGAAGAGAAAAAGTAATCTACCAAAAAAAGAACTCCTGATGGAGATACTTCTACTGTAAATTTTTTCTACACTTTTTAAACGTTCTCAATAAAAATAAGAATAAATTAACCAGCGTGAAAAAAATTACGCCACGACATTTTATACACTTTAAAGTTTCGGCGCAAAGGCGAAGCGGAGGGCTCCTCGATAGTAATTCTTTACTTGGTAGCTCTTCTTTGTTAATACCGCTAATTAAACATTTTCTTATTAAAGTGGTTTCGCGCTTTTCCGGCGGTTAATTTTTTACAACGGCGTATTTGTTCGAACATGAAAGGTTAAGCTCTATTTATACTGGCAATAAAAAATGACGCTCTCATTTAAACGTCTTGAGGTCTCCCGAATCTTCCGCAAACTGCACCTCGTCTTCGTCTTAACAAATAACCCGCGAAAATGTTGATAAATAAGCGCCATTTTATACTTCTGTGCGAAATTTGATCGATTTCGGTCATTGTTTCACGCCAACTTACTTACCTCGGTTAATAACGTTTATATACACCGCAGACCTCGCCACGATATCAACTTATAACTATTTATATACTCTACTTCTAGCTTGTTTTTATACCGGTAACGGTCACGTAACATTTACAAGCATTCGTATTAATACATATAAATTTTATACACGTTTTTCGATTTAAATAAAACGCGTTTTTTTTCTTATTTCTTCATTCGTCCCATAAGACATAGCGATGTCGTTTTATTTTTTCATTTTATTGGATCATGCTGAAGTACGTTAGGGATATCTACCTAGTCTTAGATATGCATATATCCAAGTCGCAGTCGATGAACTTCTTAACCGATGAAACATTTAACATCCAGGTTTACCTCACAACGAGTTATAAAATGAATTTTTGTGGATATGTCATACTTTTTTTTTTTTTGCAATCGTAGATATTTAATAGACGAATATAGGGAAGATCTTTTATTTCACAAAATTATTAAAAAGGAATAATGGTTGACATTTCTTTCTCTCCTGCTTATAAAATTTTTACGACAGAATTTCATCACAGTCTGTGGGTAGGTATTGACTATCAAAGTTGATATCAGAAAGTTTCCCAACTGTTGATGATCTATGTTGTAATGTATACCGAGTCGGGTACCAATCCAACGAAAATGATTCACCAAACAAAATAGCTCGTATTTTAAGTACCTACCTACTAAATCTTCTAGTCAATTTCAAAGCACACACAACTGTATACGAATCATTCGTAGCACATTTAACGAATCGAGTGTACTTAATTAAGAAAACAGAACCAAATTAAGATTATTTGAAACTTGGCGAATCGTATCAAACACAGCAGCGCAGTTTAAAGGTTCAATGATTAGCTGCAATTATCTTTTGGAATGCAGATAAACGTTTGAAAAAACTACTTTTACAGCAGTGATACGAATTGCAGATAATGGTAAACTTGTAATTACAGCTTTTGGAGTGAAAATTGTTGCATGAGGGAATGTACAATGAATGGTCGGGTGTTCCGGGACAGGTGTCTGATATTTTAACAGGCTATCAAATCAAACCACATAAACGTAAATTGGTTTGCTGACTGGAAATTGAAGGGGCAATGTGATGGGTTATTTGGCGTGGAGTCTTCAAGGTCATATAACTTACTGAATATTATTAGTCGGTGGGCCCCACGCATAAGGATCTATTGTACCCCCCCCCCCCCGTCGATCCTCTGGGACAACTTTTTTCTTAAAAGGGGAGTCCTATAGGACATTTTTAGCCCTTGTCATAAAAAAAGCCCTACTTACAAATGGCGGCCATTTTGATTGACAGGTCAGCCGAAATCGCAGATTTTGTGTTCCAACATAGGACTTGCACGAAATTTGTTAAACCGTACAAAGATAGATTGAAAGAGCAGGCAAAAATTCATCACTTGTAAAAATTTCAAGTGCTGAAAATGGCTTTTTCAATTTTTGGCGAATTTTAAAAAATTAAATTTAAGCCAAAAATGAGGGAAAAATCAAAATTTTACCAAATTGACCCAGAAAGCTGATATTTGGGATATACCCTATTTTCGACCAGCCAAATCGATTGGAAACTGTTTCAAGCCGTTTTGAGCAGTTCTAGAACCTTCAGCAGATTTTTGAAATTCGAAATTCCCGCAAAATTTCATCAAGTCGACTGCAGCTGAATTTCAAGTCGTTTTGGAGCCTCCAGCTACTTTCCAAACAGTCGCTGGAAGCTTCAAAACCACTTGGAACCATCATGCAGTCGACTTCATATTGTATTGAAATTAGTTTGCAGAATAAATTTCGGCTTGCTAACGCCATTTGATAAAATTTTGTGAAAATCTCAAGTTGCAAAAATCTGGTGGAGACTCCAGTAATTTTTAAAAAGTCGCTGGAGGCTCCAAAATGACTTTAACCCACCTGAAGTCTTCTTGAGAGGGTGTGAAAATTGAAGTGCAGAGTAATAAATTTCAGCTTTTCAGCTCCATTTGATGAAACTTTGGGGAAATTTCAAGTTTCAAAAATCTACAGGAGGCTCAAGTGGGGGCTCCCTACTATATAGATGAACTGTTTCTGATTTAACCATGCTGCGGAATTTCAAAAAAAAAAATTTGTTTGGTATAATAGGCTAGTTAGTTTTAAAATTGAAGATCATCTGGAGTTCTGCAAGACAGTTTATGTTGATTGCTTGAACTCAAAATTAAAGGCAGTAAAGCATTTTGATAAAAATTTGTATCATTTGCAGGAGGTGAAATACCTGTTTTTTTTTTTTGAAGTTGGGACTTTTTTCAACACTGACAAAAGAAATACATAGGTATTCCAAATCGGCAGAAAATGTTTCGAACTAGACAATGCAGGGTCAGAAGAGCACAAACAAAAGCATGAAAACAGTACTTACAGGGAAAGAACCACATAGGTCGAAAGTTTTCAAAAATGAGTTCAGGGTCGATCATACACTGCGGAATTGAAAAAATAACGTACCTAGTCCATTAGATTTTGAGAAAAATTGCTTCTATTATGCCTCGAGTTATGTTTGTAGAATGTTGTGTGATATATTTCCAGTCCTTACTTTAATGAAATTCAAATTCCCTACGAAGTTGGAGCATTCTGATGTTTTAAAAAACACCGTAGGTGAACCAAAAGTTTAAGAAATTGACTTGTCTGGGTCTTTCCCTGTACCTTTCATGCATGTACGTATGTATCATTAGCATAAAATATGCTAAACAGCATTTTTTGATTTTTGATAAATTTTTAAAAATCAAAGAACCAAAAATTTGATAAAGTCAAAATTTGATTGGAAATGGTTTCAAATAGTTTTAATGCAGTTCCGGAGCCTCCAGAAGATTTCTGAAGTTGAAATTTCCACAAAAGCATACCTAAAGAAATATGATAACTAGACATTACTCTGTTGTTACTAGCTAATTTCAACATGCTGAGTCGATTTGAGGAGGTTTCAAGCCATTCTGAAATAGATTTTAACTTTACGAATGAATCTTTTAAACTTGTTTCGGTGTTCGGAAATACGAGAACGAGAAAGGGAGCTCGAATTTCGTTTACTTTGAACATAAGTAATTTTTTTATCCCAAGAACAAAACAGCCAGATGTGAAAACCATACCTTGATTTATTTCTGGGGAAAATAGTTCAAAAGACTCGAGAAATTTTTTTACCTACATTAAAAAGCATACGTAGAGAATTTGTCGCAGATACTTCAGAAGAGAAAAATGCAAAATTCCAATAAAGGTTAAGCAGATTAAGTATATGGTTTTATGTGACGTATCTTGATCAAGTTTTCCAAAATCCTGTTTAGGTGCCTCTCCAACAAATACCTATATAGAAAAGTCTGTGGAAAAAATTTGCTTATTGATGGTAATGAAGATTGAAGAGGTTATAGGCGAATATACGATTTAGATGAGTACGATTAAAGAGGTGTATTAAGTCTTATACTTACATGAAAGTTATGACAAGGAAAAATGGAAAAAATTGAAATTAAAAAAGTTTTTTTCAGTCTGAAAATTTAATCGGCTTTGGTTTCGAACGTAAGCTCGAGGTTATAGTCGTGTATATACTGTGAATTCTTACCTATATAGCTGGTTGCCTACCTACGACTATATAACATGCGAACGTCTCCGGGTGTTTCTTATTGTAATCTGGGGCGTGTAGATCGAAATGATGCCGGCAGAAAAGTGGGAGTGAAATTCATAAATATTTTCTTATTAATTTCGGCGTCCAGCGGTTTTAAAATTCATGAAATTTTCATCATTATAAGCGTTGCCGAGTGTATTGTTAATAGAAAACGTTTCATTATACGTAATTTAAGCGAGCAAATTAGGAAAAAAATTTACCTACGTTTCGCCCGCTCGGTTGTTTAAATAAAAATAAGAGTAAAGAAAAGCTGAAAATTGTTATTTGTATTTTTTTTTTCTGTTTTCTCTTGTTCCAGTTACGGCTGTACAAAAAGATTCCAGCAAGAATAGTAATACAATAAAACAAGTAACCGCAAAACCTGGCCAGCCTTATTTTGATAAAAGCGCTTCGAAGAATGTGACCGCCTTGGTTGGTAAAACGGCCTACCTTAATTGCAAAGTGAAAAATTTGGGAAATAAAACGGTAAGTGATTCCTATAATTTTCGTTTCCATTATAGCAATAGCCATGCACTACGTGGACTTACCTTTCCTTTACTTTAATGAAAACTGCTCCCGCGTTTACCCTTTGAATTACATAGGTAGTTAGAGATACCTACCTACGTACGTTTCAAATTAAAAACTATCATATATTGAAATGTTTTCTATCTGACTTAAAATTAATTAAAATAATGAAACATCTGCGAGCAATGAAATATATCTATATAATAGAAATACAACGAGAGAGATGCATCAACTAGTTGTAAAACTTTTTCATGCAAATGGAAAACGTATACGCGTTACCTGCCATTTATATTCCTACGTTCCGAAACTTTTGTTTCGATGTAATTTTATTGTAGTTTTCTTTTAATTTTCGATTCTGTAATTACCAACGATGAGCAAAAAGCTTTGTGCAGTTGTTCAGTGCCTATTCTAACGTGTAGTTCCAACAATATTGTGTAGCTCCAAAAAATTGATATGCAGTTGGAAAAAAAATTGTGCAGTTGAAAAAAAATTATTCAGAATCCAAATTTAAAAAAAAAACATGAATTTGGGACCCATGTAACTTCATAAAAACTGCACAATGATAACAAACAAATAATCAGGTAAAAGGTAGATACATAAATGTATTAGAAAAAATTACTGAGTAGCAGTGCCGCCCAGAGGACGGAATGTGGTATTGCAGAATCTTTGAGGGTTCCAAAAATTTTTCAAGAGCACCCCCATTTTTTTCAAAAAAACCTATTGATTGCCATGAGTTATGTGAAATTTTTCTATGTGCCAGTTCTTTTCACTTCTAATGATAAAAAAACAAATCCAAAGACAATTTTGTAACGCTCTTCCTACTGTTAATGAGCTATTTCTGTGGGAAAAAAACTTTTGAGGCTTTTTTGAAGAAATCTTGGAGAAAATATGTCTATTACCTATTTCAAGTTTTACAATAATGTCAATCCATCATTATTTTAAAAACATTTTTTTTTTTAAATTTGAAGAGCTGAATAAGAGCTAAAAACCAGCTTATTTTTGATCTGGAGTTTATCCAAATTTGAGCTGAATTTCAGACAGTCACACACAGTATGTTTTTTTAACCAACCTTTTTTTAAATGATTGATTAGTGGAGAATATTGGTTGAAAAATACGTCTTTGATGTGCTTGCCTGAAAATCAAATTAAATGTGGACAAACTTGTTGAATAGACCCGAAAATGGACCACAATTTTATTTCTGGGGGGAACAAAAATTGCGCTGGAAGTTCCAGAATGGCTAAATGGCTAGAAATTACAAAAGTTAGTTAATGGGAGTTGATTTTAGTTACAGGGGTCCAGGGGGAGGGAGTAAGACTGAAATATTTTCAACTTTTTTTGCCAGATTTTCTCAACTTTTTACCCCAGGTACCTCCCTTCCACAGATTTCTCAAGCTATTTAGCCAGGAGTTGAAAGCAAAAATGTTGAATAATTTAAATTTTTCAAATACTGTTTGTAGATTTTCTTCGGCTTTTGGTCTGCAAAAACAAAATTTAAAAAGAGGACAGAACATAATTTTTGGAAAATTTTCAATTTTTCCCGAGCGAAGTGAGGGTAAAAGATTTACTAAGAAAACTCACAATTTGTGAAGTACCTACTTACGTACTTACCTATCAAATAATGATTTTCAATATAAAAGTTTCAACGTTAAATTTCAAGCCTTTTGGTATTTTTAAATGAATCCTCGCACTTTTTTTCGCTATTCTGAGTTACATAGAATAATTTTTTGCTGTTTCGTTATTTCGCAATTCGCACCCATACCAACCCTGTATTGATTGAATTATGTCTATTAAATTTCTGAAGGTAATGTTTCATTGTTGAAAATTTTTAAAACATTGTACAATAGAATAATTTAAAAAATTGACAAATTTAAAAATTAAAATGGCTGATGTAAAAAGTTGATTTTTATAGCTTCAACATTTAAAAATTCTAACAATATAGTTTTCAGGAAATTATAATATGTAATTTCAGAAATAGAAACAAAGGTCTAAAGGCCCGAGTGAAGCTAGGGCAAATGCTTTCGAAAATTTAATAATTTTTCAAAATGAAACATCACGTATTTTTCTAAGTAGAAAGTTTTTTTTTTCAAAAAAATATGAAAAATTTGCACTGATTTTTTTCTTTTTTTGGGGGGAGGGAGGGGGAGAGAAGATATCCTTTGAAACGAATCTCAAAAAATTTCAGTCGGTATTGTGTAGCTCCAAAAAAACCTTAGAATAGGCCCTGCAGTTGTTGACAGCTGATGGAAAAGCTGCACGCTTGGCAATTTTAACGCCAGAACAGATTGCAGCGCTGAACGTTTCGCACGGACGATTTTTCTCTTCTAATATGCGCTTCACATAATTAATTAAGTATTTGATCTGGTATTAAATATTCATAAAATGATGAACATTCGACCGTTCCATGCGCGCGTATTTGACCAAATAACGTCGCGAATTGGAAACGATCGTATATGTAATCCATAAAGGGTCTCTGTTGAGCAGACTAGCCATGAGATTTACATAGATATAAACTTGAGTGCTACCAAGACTAACAAGAGAGGTATTTCAACCAGAAACAAAATTCATAATGGAGGTCACATAAGTTGAAAGGGCATCCAAAAATACACCATCGTACAAAATTTGTGATGCTGCATACTCAATTTTTAAAATTTTTTAGAATCCGGATTTAGCCTAAAAATTGAAATTCATTTGCTGACATTGAAAGTACAAATAGATTTGCGAAAAGATTGGCAGTTTTGAGTCGTTTTAAAGCTTCTGATGTATGTTTCAATTTTCAAAAAATTCCGCATGAACATGATATTATAATGAAATCCGATGCTGACAAAGGTATTCTAATTTTTATGGAAAATCACGTCGAGTCGTCACATTTTTATATTATGTGTACAATGTACCTACAAAATCTCATTTCAGTTATGATTGTAATAAAAAAGTGCGAGTTACACGAGCCTCCTCGTGCAACATAAACAAATAAAAATTATCGTCAAAATAAAATACTTTTTTAACGCGAAAACCTAGTCAAGATTAATAAATGAGTGTATCTTTATGGTTCTGTTCTTAATGAACACTTTTTATTTTATATTATAACGTTCTAGTAGCTGCGGGTATTCTATAGTATGCACCACACCCCGCACTGCACCCCTCAAGTTCATAACATCTGCGAAAAAATTCATCGAGATTTTTTATTAGGAGAGGAAAAAAAAACAATGAGGGACTCACTGTTGCTTAATACGAGTACGTATACGAGATATTAAACAATCTTAAACTGTACCTACCTATATACGTTTTGTGAAATTAAAGCAATAAAATATTTTTGATTTTGCCAGTTTGCAATTTTTCAATTTAATTTGTCGTAAAAATTTCCGTAGTAAGAGATAAAATCAATTCATTTTATTGTTTTGGTAAAGGAATGTTGAGCTCTGCACTTTTTATAGCAAAATTTGAGTAGAACATTCGATTACTGTTAGCTACCGAAGTATTCCCATTACTTAAATGTAAAAAATATAAATGGTCCAAAACAGTGAAACTCTCATAACCAAAATTTCAACAGTACATACTAATTATTTTTCGATTTTTGGCAAATTTCTGAAAATCCAAAATTGAACATTTTTTAGGATTTCTCTGTTTTATACCGGAGACATTTAAAACTACTCTGAAAGTTACAGATAGGCTTGAAATGATGAAATTCGGATTCAGAGGGTTGGTTTTAGGCAAGGTACCGATATTCGTGCGGATTTTACAAATTTTCATTTAAAAAAATGTTTTTTTTCAAGTAGGTAATTACTTTGACCAAAAAAATTGCACTTGAGATGTGAGTCTGAAAATCGGCTCGATCGTAGATACAAGTTCTAAGATCGAGTATAAACCACAACTCTATTCTCAGCTGGCCAAATTAATTTCCACATCTCCAAATTTTGAAATTCTGGAGAGATCGAAAACTGCCCTGGAAGCTTCAAAATCGTCTGAAGTGGTAAAATTTGGATTTTGAAAGTTGGTTTTGAACATGATACCGGCGTTCATGCAAATTTCAAAAAATACCCCCGCGAATAGAAAATTTTTGATTTTTTCTTCCTCAAGTTAGCAATGTTTATGTATGTACATATTGTACAAGTACGTAGGTACCTACCTACTTTTTGTATTTATCCAAGCGCATATTAAAGTAGATCGCAGAGGATGTCAGAAGATGTTGACCAAATTCAGTGGAAACTTTCATTTCAAGTTGAAAGGTGCTTGGAAAATTTTTTAGTCCCGAAAGTGTCCCTGAATGGGGAGATGTACGAGTAGACCATCAAAGAAAGAAAATTTTTGATGAAATCGTTTTTTTCGCTTTCATCTCTACTCAAGCTGTTTTTGAAAAAAATTGAAGATCACTTTTATGGTGCTTCTGAGCAGTTGAAAAATTAAAAATCGTTAATTTTTGGGTCAATTCCTTTTTTGCAAATATTTTTTTCTCAAATCATATTAAAACATCGAAAAATAATAATTCTGCAACCGGTGGAACATTTTGGAATAGGTACAGTGGTACCAATTTATCAAACATTATTCGCAATTCCAAAAAATTGAGAGATTGTATATTAAGTTGATAAAAACTGCTTACCTATCTGATAATTTTTTTTGAGTTTTTAGAATAATAATATTTTCTTTTAGTGGCCAAAAAATTGTCACCACTCACTGAAAAAAATGATTTTTCAAAGCGGTCACTCATTCCTGGGAAAAATGATCTGCATTTCGGTGAAACCAATTTTCAGTCATTCTCGTTACTATCAGTTCCAAAAAATCGAGAAATACAGACAACTTACCAGTTTTTGCCGCTATTACCAACTTTGAAAATTCAAAATATATTTTTGCTCGCGTTTCAGTTTTTTTAAAACTCGGCCTTGGCGATCAAAAAATTGGCATCATTGCATCCCAAAATAATGACTTATGTGTGATACTGGAGAGAAAATAAAATATCTATTTTTCGAAACACGAATTTACCAATAATTCAAAAATTAGCGATTTTCACATTTTTAGCTGCTTAGTAGAAGCTTGAAAGTGACCTTGGATTTTGACGGGGCAATAGCCTCTGTCAACGAAAAATCTCAAACTCTACCTTTCAGAATTGTGCCATTTTTTTCAAAGCACGCTGGGAAGGAGTGAGAGCGAAAAAACCACGATTTTTTTTGAAAATTCCCTCTCTTCAAGAGCCCATATCTCTTCTCTGGTGACACCTTCCGAAGCTGCAATATTTCTATTTTTCAACACAAAATGAAGTTCTCTACCAAATTGAGTGAAAATCCTCTGACATTTTTTTTCCACAATCCACCCTATAAAATAAATAATGCTGCTCAAAAAATGAAAAAAACACCTTCGAGCTGGCTGCATGAAAATCAGCTCAAATGAATAAATCCTTCAAACAGTCGATTTTTAGCTGCCCAAAATAATTTCCACGTCTTCTGAAAAAGTTTCAAAATTCTGGAGAATTCGAAAATCGCGCTGGAGGCCCCAGAATGGCTCAAAATGGCAAAATTTGGTTTGTAAGAATTGGTTTTTTATTTTTAGGACTAATCGTCATTTTTATTGAATGCATACATTTTCAAAAAAGCATAAATTGCCAAAAATGATCAGTTTTGAATTTTCAAAAATTTGTCAAAAATACTAAAAAAAAAAAACGAATTGGGACACCTGAAGTTTTGATCATGGGGATTTCATACCATGCTCTTTCCAAAAATCGTAGTCTTGTTCAAATCAGACGTATGTGTCTCAATTCCTGTAGATGTAACAGAAAACCATCTACAGGGTGTTCGATGAGATTTCTGATTTTGAGCCCTCTCTTCTATTTAGAAAAGAAAAAAGCGTTAGATTTTTTTCCCCGTTTACGTATTTTATCCAGTTTTCCATATCATGATATAAATTTTGTAAAACTGATTATGTGGTAATTCTTCTCAAAAAAATTTTAAAGAACCATAAAAGGGCCAGATTGAACAAAAATTGATAGAAGTATGCTCCCCCACTCTCAAAATGTATTCAATCCGCCATTTTTGTCGAACCATTTCCTCCAAGACAACAATTTTTATAGTTATTTAAAACCTTATGCTAAAAAATTTCAAACCATCATTTCAGGAGGAAAAAAACGAATTTTATGCGACCTTAAACTTGGTCTTATTTACTCTCTACTTACAAATGCTACGCTAGTCGTTCATTTCACCCTGAAAGATTCGTTTTTAAATTCGGCGTCTCTACTTATATAGCGTCGACGTCGTAGGCATTTAAAAAACTGCGAATAATATTTTCGCCTTTTGAAGAAAAGAAATAAGAAAAACATTGATTTTCAACGCTTCATTAATTTTTAAAATTGAGAAAATTTTTCATTTTTTAAAACGGAAACATCGCCGAGCATATTCTGTTTCCTAAAAGGCACGAAGAGTTACGTCTCGTACTCGTTGTCGTATATTTGCGAATCGTAAACAAAACCCAGTATTACGTTGATTAATATGCAGACTACGTTCAAATGCATAGAGGTACATCTCCGTGTAATAAAATTTGTTAACTGATTCCACCAGGTGGAAATTCAATTTCACAGAGACAAACGCGTATATTCCTTAATACCGTTCGAGAGTAGTACCGTCGAAGCTTCATTTTTTTTTTCTTTTTTAAATACGTGTCTTCTCGAGACTTTGAAAAATTAGTTTTCTCAGTAAGCCGCACATACAATTTCGTAACCACTCTAGAGGCCTTGAAAAGTACTAAAATCTTTTCAGTGTAAATGTTTTTCCGACCATAAAATCTACGTTCATCGTGCACTTTTACATTTAATGAGCAGTCTCTAGGTTATTATATGTACTATTTGAGTAAATTATTAGACTCCATTTTTCCATATATAGCTTGCAATATTTCTTTATAGCTACATACGTACTTACTATAAATAAGATCACCTATAAAATGTGCTTTAACGAGCACAGTCGATTAACACCTCTATACTTACGAAGGTACCAACTTGCAATACTTTTGAATTTGAATTAATTTTCAAAGTAGGTAGGTATTTTCTGGAAAAAAAATTATCATACGCAACAACGTGACTATAGGCAAAGGTATCTAACTCATCAGCCAGAGTATTTTGAGAATTTCCCAGTTTTCTCAAAAATATTGAAACCACTCGAGTATTTATCATGTCAGTTATCATATTTTATTCATGCGAATATTACCCAAGCTATTGTACTTTTCCATTAGCGGTGCCTACTTTGGCTAATGTGTGTTGTTTTAAATTTAGCTACTCTAAAACAACAACCCACCGCGAAAACCGTCGTAAAAGTGTAGTTTAAAAGTTGAAAAAAATTTCAGTGTTGGCGAACGATTGAAATTTTTTGTGCGCAAAGTAGGTAGCGCAAATTTATTTTGATCATTATTCCACGAAAATGTACTTTTGAAAAATATATGTACGTGCAAGACCGTGCCAGAGTATTTCTAATTCTTGAGAGAAAAAAAAAACAGAAAGAAAGAAAAAGAAAATTGGAGTTTTCAAAAAAAGAGAGAAAAAAATCTGGAAAAATTGCAAAGAGAATACCTACTCGACATTTTCATTAAAACGAACGATAAAGAATCCGAATAGAAAAATAAATCTGTGTAAAAAAGAATGAAAAAAACAAAAACATTGATAAAATTTTTAATAGGTACCTACTACGAGTACCTACCCAACTAAAAAATTTTCTGGGTTTAAGATTCTGGGAGATTTGAGCTGGTTTCACTCACTCTTGGAAATGATTTCGAAATTTTTGTTCTTTTTTCAGTGCTTTAGGCGGCTCAAAAATAGAAACCTTATCGATTACATCACAACCTATAGCTGTTTTCTTTTGCTGTAATTCGTCTTTAAAAAAATTCTCACACCTGCTGGAAACCATTCTAAGGTAATTCATATCAGGCCAGCACATCAATCCCGAATACAACCTACTCTCGTACATACAATCGATAGGTATACAATACGGATTCGAATCATGAACGTATAGGATAAGTACTTCCATAGGAATTTCAATTCGCAACACGCTCCTACGGATCGACGAGGACAAAAAAATACTCGTATATCTGTTTTACACCTTGGAGCGTTTTTCTTCTTCGAGTTTGAAAAACTTTCCGTTTCAATAATGCGTAACGCCATTTTATATTATTATTTTTCTTTTTCGATTAAAAATACGACACCATTTTTGAAGAGGATGATGTCTCGTCATCGTCTCGTCGAAGTTTAAAGTAAAGTAAAGATTTCCAAGTACAAACTCAACAGATGTATACTCGCACGACAGTAAGCACACATAAGACGAACATCCTACAGAATGCGATGCGTATAATATGCAAAACAAATGGAACTACGAATCGATATATTTAAAAATTCAACAAATCCCGTCGAATTCGTCTCGGCTTAATCGAATGTCACCAAAAGCCAAGATATTTTTATAACGGCACAATTCTTAAAATAAATATTTTCCTTCTGCACAAAAACACATACGCGACGAAATGGAAAAACAAAACGAACCCTTAATGGAGTAATTTCTCTCGCATTAGGCTCATTTCAAACTCGTCGTAGTGCATTTTTTTTCCTCACTTACCTAGCATACCTCTTGCAAAAGGTACTCGTGGTGAATAAATAGAAACGATTCGGGGGAAAAAATCGTCTCTTTGTTTTTGCTCAAATCGCAACACCACTTGAAAATTATTCCTCGTCGTACCTAATTCCACCAAGTAAATTTGATTCAATAAATTTACACACTAAATTTACCCTTTTCTATGTACCTACGTATACGTATGAGAGGAAAAAAAGCAATGATTAACCAGAGAGGGAAGGAGACAAGCAAAAACGCGCATTATCACAGTTTTTCATTACCGAGATTCGCTTGCTTACCGAAAAAAAATTCCAGTACGACGTTTCGTCGTTATATATCATCTCGGGTTTAAAATTGTTTGCGTTTTTGCGTCACTTATTTTAGTAATTTTTCAAGCTCGTTTTACTCTACACAACTTTCGGGAAGTTTTGGAAAAACGTCGACTAATGCAGAAAAATTCATTTCGCCTGTATAAATTAAACGCTGATTTGGTTTATCTGCGCCGTTATAAATTAACTTATCAAATGCTGCAACGGCGGCGATAAAGTTCGTATATTGCGAATATAAGAGAGACCACGTCGTGTGAGAAAAAAAATTACATCCGAGTACAAACAAATCGATAGCAGAGTCGTGTACTTAGCGATGAATTGTACTATCTGAGGGTGAAATTGGCTATCTCTGTACTTTTACTGTACTATACAAAGTATTAGATATTTCCTTCGTGGTATTACGTATTTGAAGCGCAGATAGTTTTAAGAAAGCTGCATCTCGCTGCTGTTAGCGAATTATACGAAAAACGTACGTAGTTTCGAGTCAATGTTACGTATAAATGCAGTATCGCCAAAATCGTATAAGAAAATATAGCACATGGAATATCTCGTAGCGTAAGGAAGGAACGCGAGTATAAGGGAAAACATTGCAAAATGGTTCGTGAAGGAAGGTATACATGTGAACTGTGAAGGTAGTACGACTATAAGTACACAGTATCTACACTTGGCGTCAAAGAAGAAGAAGAATAAGAAGAAGAAGAAGAAGGGTTACAAAAACAAACGCTTTTCGTTCTTCCATGCTGCGCCCTTAATTAACAAACACAGACCATTTAAAGCAATTACGATATTGCGCTTTCATTTGAACCGCATGTCACGCATTTAAGCGGCTCATTTCCTCTGCAATTAACTCGTCCGTGACCATCGGTATTATCTGATTCGACACCACGCCGCTGGTTCTTCTCCTTCGTCGCGTATTGTAAATTTTGCCCGAGCTGTGCTCTTTTCTTGGTGCTATAATCTAAATACCCATATACTTTTTGTATCAATTGAGAGATAATAGGCTAAGATCGTTATTTAAAAGTGAATTTTTTTAGTTAGTCCTGGATGAATTGTTACAATAGTCTTTCCAACATAATGATGGAAAAGTGATCAATTAGTTATTTTAGTAGAATCTTCTGTCCATAAAGAAGCCAGGTTAATAAAAATGTTCAAAATTTTCTCATTATTTCTGATACCTCAAAATGCCATTTCGACATGTTGATGTAAAATTCAATGCTCAAAATTCACATCCACAACTGAATCGGTAAGAGCTAAAAGCGTTAAAATGCAATTTTTCGGGAAACGCAAAAAAAACAAATTATTCAAAAACTGAAAAATTGTCAGAAAAGTCCAAGGCCAGTGGTAGAGGTTCATTTTAGACAATTTTTAAGATGGGTCCAATTGAAAAATATTCACGTGTTCTGGATACATGGCTCATCAAAGATGGTGGACTTGACACCTTTCAACTCTTGACCTTTAAAAAAAAAGTGATCACGGCTGATGATGCATCATGATGGAGTATGATTTATTAGTGCTTTGTGAAAGTGGGTCACGTAAGTCTCATTTCCACTTGGAATCTTTTGGAAATACTGGAGTGCACAGCCACAGCATCCATAAGCAGATGAAAAAAATATGCATTTTTTTGGGAGAAAATGCACATTTTGGAAATGAAAAATCGTTTTAAGGATAAAAAAATAAACATTTTTCAGTCTTTGGTTCATTTTTATTGAAAAGTACAAAATTTCAACAAAAAAATGCCAAAAAGTCGTTTATTAGTTTTTAAAAAACTGAAAACATTTCTATCAAGAATATGTACCACTCTAATTGAAAAATAGAAGCCAAATTTGGAATCTGTGACATTGAAAACCTAACAATTGGCATGTCACACATCGAAATTGGCACGTTTCGACTTAACACCTGTCACCTTTTAGCTCTTAACAGAGAAAACGTTGCGAAACACTCATGTTCCCAGCACTGGGTAGGTACTGATTATGAACTTTCGTTAAGAGTTAACGAATTCGTTAACTCAATATTTTTTCTGTGACTTTTTGTTAACGCCGTGTCAAGTTTACAAGAGATTTTATCTTTCGTTAACATAATGAATTCGTTAACTTTCAACAAAAGTTCATAATCCCAGCCCTGGACTTGGAATTCTGATCATGTTAATAGATCTGCAATAATTCAATGCATCATTTTATGAAGAAAACTGTAGATCGACAAATGGTACTTAATGCCTTTTAGCTCTTACTGATACAACTACGTTGACCACCCATGTAACGAATGGTAGACATCCACAAACCATCCACACCACCATCTACACCATTTTTTCGCTAAAATTAAATGAAAATATTATGCACATTTCTGATTCATTTGGTATATTCTCAGGCTTATAAAACTCCTCCATTTAAAATCTTCAAAATTTTATATTTTTTTGGTAAACATCAACATGTTACATCTATAGGTTGATGTAAATGTGGATGCTCTACAAATCAATCCACAAGACAACGACTACTCTTTGAAAAAAATTTCAAGAAATAAACAAGTGAAAAATGATGATGATATTGTGGATGTATTTGTTGATGTTGAATAATTTCATATCGACATACAGTCGACATGAAAATGTACTTATTAGTTTAGTACTCTTAGATAAAGTATTGCACCGTTTCTATTTATAAAGAAAATTTTGTTCATCTTATAATTTGTACAGATCTTTTGTCTGTACTTCGCGAAGATTGGCCTCTGTATAAATGCTTCTCTCTGCAGGAGCAGTGGCCAACTTCAAGAAAATCATTTTTGGGAAAAATTGTCAATTTTGAAACTAAAATTTTGTAACATTACATTGCCAAGGGCGTGCCAATGTCGATCCATTGTAGATGTTTTGTCGATGAGTTTGCAGATGATCCACAAATGATCTACTTACTAGTACATCTACAAAACATCTACAAATACATCTACACTGAGGCGTCCAATAGTGACAGATTTCAATGTGTCTACATTTACATCAAAATCCGCATCATCATTGTTACACGGGCAATTTTTGAGAATTGAAATTTCTGTTTTAGTGTTTAAAGTTTAGTAAATATTTAAAAATATGATCTTGTTTAAAGAGGAAAACAAATTTTTTGTAGAATTGATAAAATTATTCATTTTTCCATAGCTTTTCTAGTTTTCGATGATAGGTATGTAAATGTGAAAGTTGATTGTCCACAAATACATAGGTACTAGAGCTGAAAACTGTACTCACTGACAGCGGATAACTACTGTACCTGTACTGTAAATTCTCGCTTCTCGCTAGTAGCTGGTAGCGAGTTGAAAAAATTTCACACCAGTTCACACTATAACTTGTAGCGAGTTGAATGCGTTGCCAGTGTACTGGCATGATGTCATCATTGTCATCAAACACGGTCACACGCCAATCACACATAGGAACGACATGTGTAGAAGCGTAACTCCTCCCACTTACACATTATCAAGTTTTGGGGTGCGTGCGCAGACTACGTTCAAAATCAATCAGGTTGTGCTTACTATACGCTACTATCTACACCCAAATCAACTCGATACCCGCCACTAGCGGGTTTAGCCGGTATTTTCATCAGATACTGGTTAGTGGGTAGTGGGTAGCGTAACCATTTTCAGCTCTAATAGGTACATCAACACCCACCTTGACCAAATGTTCAAAGATTTCTCAAATTTAGAAAATTGCGTTGATATTGCGGATGTATTTGTTGATGTCGAATTTCACATCAACATCAACATCGACATGTTGTTGACATGAAAATGTATTAGTTCAGTACTCACTACTCTTAGATATAATATTGCACCTTTTTCAATACATATAAAGAGTTTATGTTCAACTTCTAATATGTACAGACTTTCCATCTGTACTTCTCAGAGGTGGCCTCCTGAAGAGTTTTGGTAAGAGGGGACACCCCTGCCTCACTCCTCTCTTTATATACCTACTGCAGACTTTGATTTCAGTACTAGTTGTTCTTGATTTGATATTACATTTCTTCAGGATTCTCGACATTTTCTCATGATTGACACAATCAATCGCTTTTTCATAATCTACAACTACAAAGCATGTAAGAATTTTCCTGTTGCTGTTCAGTGTCTTTTGCAACATAATTGCACCTCTAGTTCCCTTTTTTGGTACAAAGCCATACTGGATTTCACTCTGACTTTCATCTAGTGTTTTCTCAATTCATGACATTGATGGAGGATATTTAGTAGCAGTTTGAGTGCATAACTCATAAATGTGATGGCTCTAATTTACATTGACTAAAAAGATGACTGAGAAAATTTGCAACCGTCATAATGTTATCATTTTCTCGCCATAAAAGTGTTGCCATACTCATATGATAAATTTTAATTTTTGGGATACACCTTACAAGCAAAGTACAATGGTGTTGTAGTGCTTGAAAAGCGCGTTAAATTCTCTACAAGAATAAGCCAGAAAGTGAATAAAACCGTGCCTATTTTTTTGAGACATGCCTACTCATTCCAAAAACCCAACATTCAATTGAAGGCAGATACCTTAAGTGACTCACTTGATAGTCCAATTTTATGCTTAACTATTTTGAAAGGAGTGGATATAAAGATCACATGAGCATGTAGCTTATCATAATGTTATTATGCGGTCTGGACATCACTTTTGGAGTATCTTCGTTCCACCTTTAAAAAAAAATGCAAAACTATCACGCCCAGTATCTACAACCTACCTACATATTTAATTCATATTTAAAGGAATTCCATTTCCAAACACCTACGAATACTTACGGGTTGTTCCACTCGAATTCATATTACATCCAAGTGTAACCACGACGACGTCGACGCAACGTAGATTTTACAGCTTTTATGTACTCGTACAGTATTAAGGAACCTAAAGAGTTATTAAATATTTGAAGCACGTTTTGTTTTTTGCCCAGCATCTGGCGAACCTGTACACTATACGAATTCGTATATGTAGTTTACGTGTGCGATATGTGTGTATTTTGGTAAAATTACGAGCAGAGAAACAGGCGCCAGCGGTGGTTTTTTTTCATTCTTTTTTTTTTGGTATTTTTTATTTTTACAGCTTCGGAAATTATACGGTGATAAATTGTTCGATAGATATAAATCTAATACAGCGAAGGTATCGGAATCGAAGTTGATTTCGATAAATAAATAAGAAAAGCCCATACTAAATGTAGCCGACCAGAAAGCAATACGTATTAAAATAAGCTTACCGGCCACTACCACCTACACGAGATTGAAACGTTAGTGAAATTGATACCGGTGGGATTTTCTCAACTATAGCTATAGCATTTCGAAGACTTCGTGTTTGAAGAGCCATTGATGGGAATAAGAAATAGACGTTCGTCGAAAAGAAAGAAACATTCGAATTATCCTAACGCAAGGGTATAACGTTTTCTCCACTTCGATTTCCTACAGAAATTATAATTTCAGGGTCGTTAAGGTGCCTAAGTGTGTACGCAACTTTAGATTCGAATCCTTGAAATCAGCTTATATATTCAGGCTGCTGTAGAGACGTAAGGGTTTAGTCTTCCACTAGGGACATGAAACTGTATTTCCTCAATCAACGTATGTATGTTTGTCTGACCTGCGAATTGCAGGGGCCAACGTTTTGCAAACTTTTATTCTGTATAGAAATTTTCATTGTGAATGATCATTGCGCCAGGTGAAATTCGAGTAGGGGTGGGAGTGGCTTCTAAAATATTCGAACCAGAAACCACTTTATTACTACTTTCGCTATCCTCTCTTTTCTAGGTATTTAAATTTCACGGATGTTATTTCCTAGTACAGGGATCCATTTCGTAATAGACTTTGTAATGAAAACCGCCGAGTAATTACGCTTTTAAAATATTTCAATATTCTTATATGCACAACGGTGTGTGGCAAAGCTCGCGATATTATTAACAATCCAGCTTAATAAACATTATCGATTTCAAACACAAAACCATGTTGAGGATAGGTTGTAATTCGAATATATACTATAAAGGTAAAGTACCTATAGCGAATACCGCAGAAGTTAATTTCATATCTGATACCGGAAAGGTTATACGTATTATAGGTGGTGCCGGTTACTCTATGTTGTGTAAGGCACCCAACAACCAAATGGCCCCCGTTGTGCCCCTCTTCAGCTATGTACATCTGTACGAAAACATTTACCCATTAATGAACACGCGAAAACATTTAAATTAAGAACGTTGCTAATTTTGTCGTAGATAATTGCGTTAGGAGTTTCTCAATTATTTTATTCTATCGTCGTTCATGTTATATAGCCTAAAATAGAGGCGAAAATGAGAAACATACACTGCACAAAAGGCTGAGGTATGTGAGGATTGCGATCAGCAGGATGAGGTGAAGGGCTTAGGGCTAGGTACTGGGGCAGTCGTATACATACCCAGTACACACTTCGAATGGCATATAATTAAATCGATATTTAATGCCGCTTTTGTTCTTAGTCACGCATTACTTTGTAGCATCAGCTTTCGTGATTAACGTTCGAAATCGTTAAATCCTGCGCCAGTTAACGTTTCACTGGCGTATTTATAAACTACACTGTACACGGTACTACGTAGAGCGATACACGTCAAAAATTGCCACCGCGCGCGTTACGAGATTAGCCTACGCACTTCGCCTTGTCGTATAAACGCCTCGTAACCATCTTCTCTTTCAAGCTCGAAATGTTTATTCATTTTTTCAAATTAAAGTATCAGTAGAGCTGTGTAGTGTAGGCTTACTATCGTGTCAGATTTCTACGCTCTTCTGACGGAAAAGAATCATGTAATGAAATATCGGCTCGTATCGTTTAACATGATGAAATTAGCAGTGTGTAAATATAATAAGAGTGTTGCAGCCGAACAGCTGCTCGAGGGCCGAATTTTTTTACGAGCAAATTTTATAGTTGATTTTGTAGGTTGCTCGAGGATGTTGTTTTCTACGTTTAATTCTAAGTATTTCAAAATGGAAAGAGCTGTGATTAAAATTTTTAAACTGTTCTAGCGCCTTCAATTCCGAATTGAGGCTAAAAATAATTAGAGCCCAATTTTTAGAGCTTTGAGTGTTCTCAAAGAAGGTTATATTTGTATGCTTACAGTTGAAATTCAAGGTGCTGCGGCACTTCAAAATTGTTAGTTTTTGCTACGATTATGTTGTACATTAATTGATCTCCAGACAATACTTGAACACATTTATGCAATGTGCAACTTTGAAAAATCGACTTTTAATACATCAAAATTATCCCTTCAATTTCTAGGGTTGGCAAACAAATCTACATTATAAAAAACATCTTTAAAAACGCTCCCATTTTTAGGGGAAAAATTCGTATTATCTGATTCCATGATTTTTTTCCTGTTTCTGATGAAGTGCCAGTATTTTGAGAAAAAAAAAGTTATTTGGAAAATTAGTTAACGTTTAAAACTTTGAGGCACTCTAGAGGTCGAAAAAAAGATTCTGCTACAAAAGTAATGAGAAGTAAAATTGTAGATATCTAATTAAATTTTCAATCATTTACACTTTCAGGAGACTTCGTTCTCAAAATGTTGACAAAAAAACTGACAATTCTGAAATTATTGTACTCTTTGACTTCAGACTTCGAAAATCTTACGAGGGAGCCTTTTGAGATCTTCGCCTGCGATGTGAACGAGACTGCGGTTTTTGAAAAGAACATGATCCAGAACTCTAATAACCTAAATTTCAGCTGCCCAAATTGATTTTTCGACTTTGGAGAAGTTTTTTAAAATTTCAAATTGACCATCTTTGACGATTCATGTTTTTTAAAAAAATGAATATATCTATCTAACTACTTATTCTGTAAAAATGATGGAAATCGTCCTGAAACTAATACTCGTACATAAATGAACTCCTCCGAATCAAATTTCACTATTTCTTAGCGATTCTGGAACCTCCAGCGTATTTTTAGTTTCTTCAGAATCGTGAAATTTCTCCAGAATTTGGACGAATGGATGTATCTTGTCTAAAACCAAGTCCGGCCTACTCCACATTTCACATTTGTGGCCATTCTGGAGCCTCCAGTGCGATTTTTGATTATTCCAGAATTTCAAAATGTCTCCAGAAAGACGTGAAAATCAATTTGCGTTGCTAAAAATCAGATTGTGGGTTATTCTCGATCTGTTCAAAAGATTTATCCACATTTTAGCCAATTTTTAGGTGGACACTTTGAGTGCGTTTTTTTACCCCCTCAGCTCTGTTTGAAAGGAAAATTTTAAAAACACAAAAGGTGAATCCAAATTCTTCAGTGCAATTTCTTATTTCTCCAGAATTTCAAAATGTTTCCAGTGGTTATGAAAATTAATTTGAATTGCTAAAAATTGAGTTGTGGCTTATGCTTTTGACCTGTTCAACGAGTTTATTTACATTTGAGCGGGTTTTCAGGCAGATACCTGAAGTGCGTTTTATGACCAACATATTTTAAATGATAAATGGAGAATTCTGGTCGATAGGTAAAACGTACTCAAGTACTGAGGTGTCCCTGTCCGCCTGGAATGGTTCTAGATATACATATATGAAATTTTTGAACAGGCCAAAGATATATCACAACTCTATTTTCAGCTGGCCAAAATTGATTTTCAAGTCTTCGGGGAAAATTGAAAATCGCGCTGGAGGCTATAAAATAGCCAGAAATTGTGATAATTTTGTTTTGGGGAGTTGATATTAGTTTCAAGAGTAATTCCCATCAGTTTTACTGAATAAGTATTATGCAATTTTTGGCCAAAGTATAAATCGTCGAACATGGTCAATTTTGGATTCTCAAAAATTTACCAAAAATTGAAAAACTAATTTGGGAAGCTGAAAATTTAGTTTTTAGGATTTTACACCATGTTTTTTTTCAAAAATCGCTTTCCCACCTAAATCAAATGCAGTTATTTCGAAAGGCTCCTTTGTCCTTACTGAAGAATTGAGAAATTTTGATTTCAATTGGTAACAGAGCTGTAGAATTGGTACTCTAGAGCAGTCTAGCCAAAATTATGCCTTGGTTAAAAAAGTCTACGTCACTACCCCCACACCTTCCCTCCTCACCAAATCAAAAAATCAATTTTACATTTTTATGAACATTCAAAATCTGTTATGAAGAAAATTTCGTACTTATCGTAGTGCAGTGATTAATCAGGGGAGGAGGCACAAATGGGCGTATTTTGCTTTATGAATAAATTTTAATTTTACCTTTATTTTTTGTGTGGGTACATAATTTGAAATACTCCATGAAAGCTTTTTAAGGAAACAAACAAAAGTATGATACGTATTCAGTATTACCATCGAAATTGATGCGTCAAGTGGGTGGCAAACGAGAAATTCCCAATCGAGCTCGCTGTAAATTAAAAACCAATCACTCAGAATTTAAACGCGACACTCGACAATGCTCCTTGAACCGATGGAAATTGGCAACAGTAAATACAGATTATATTAGATACTTTCGAGAGTGGAGTTCAAAGTGGTAAAATTTGCTACATAAATGACGTAAGTCTCGACTAATTTCTCGCATTTATTCTACTCGACTCGGAGACAAGAAAAAATAAGCTTAATTTAGTCGAGCTCCTCGAGCATTTCATAAAAGGAAGAAATTATTCGAAACGAACTCGTCATTTTTGTATATTATTGTGAGTCGGAGAAGATAGAGATGAGAGGGCCTATTTCGCTTTTAAAACTCCCTAATACAAATTAATTCCAGACGTAAAGCGCGATAATTCATCGGTACAGAAAAAAAAATCCTTTTCACAGCGAAAGTTAACTTCGACTCGACGTATCAATTGAAGAAAAACTTGTTGGTTTTTCATTGGTCGCTCTCGGCTCACTATTAAATACAATACCGAAGAATATTAATTTGAAATTCCCTTTTGAGCGATATTTCTTAGGGTAAACTCGACTAAACGCGATATAGTATTTACTTAATGGTGAAAATTTCATGGAAATGATTACTTCAGAAGAAACTTTATGGTTTAAAGTATATAAGAACATTTAAGCAACTTTACGCTTATTTAAATAAATCACCGAGACCGATGCATCATGAAGCTTTAGCTCTTTGTGGTTAACGGTGAAAATTAATTTGACGAAAAAACCGACCATCGTATATCTTCTCCTCTTCATCGGCAAGTTTATATATTTTGCCAGATTTTTTAATATTAAAATAGATTAACAAAATGCATTGAGAACAAAATATGTTTTTTAGGTGTGAGAGGGAGGGGATGGACTTTTTGAGGCCTAGGGCAAATTTCTCTCTTTGTTTCCTTTTCATACAAATGTTCGTAAAAATAATTTCACCACCTCTCAATTTTCAAAATTTAATCTGCTACAATATTCGAATTTCGTCTCGAATAATTCGACTAATATTAAGAGGGGTAAAAAAGCAAACACAGGAAAGGCAGAAAAGTGCTGTGGAGCTAATACAGCATGAAAATTTATCGATTTATCGACTCGAGTGCCAGTAAACGTGTCTTTTTTACCAATTTGGCGGTAATTTTCTCATTGTTTGACTGCAGTACGCGTTATCTTAATTGGATGATTTTTATTAAGGGTATAAAAGCGTACAAATTGCGTAAAAATAGCGCAATCGTTTTAATTACTTTATTCTCGATCGTTACGAGTACTTGAAATTAACACTCACGCGCGTACTCGATGATTCGCATTAGCTCGAAGAGCTTAAGGCTGCCTATTCATACTTTTCATCGAGTGTCTCGTATGTTGTACTCGTACAAGTATTTTTCGTAGTGTTTGCCAGAGAAAAAGGGATGAAAAATTGTACCAAAATATCTCGACGTGTTTATCTAATTCTTGGAGGAAATAATAATTATTACGTTGAAAATAATTCGGTCATTTCGATTCGCAATTTTCTCATCTGGAAAATTATTTTTCTTGCTTTTGGGAACGTGGTATTTTACGCCCTCGCCGGCTTGCCAATTCCAATGTGGAAAAATCATTGTATTGACATTTTTACAAGGTAATCTCATCCATACGAGTTAACGTCATGTGCAATATTTCAATCTCTATAAGATTTTCGCAAAAAGCTTCCGCCGCCGAAAAATATAACCGAATCCCAATGCGAGAAACATAGAGCTGTAGAGAGAGGTAACCCTAGCCACATAAGTATGTGCTACGAATCTCGTAGAGAGAAAGAAAGCAGCTGGACCGTAGATTCGGAAGGAGAGAGGCAAAAGGAAAGGAAAAATTCATCGAATTAATAAATTTTTCATCAGAAAATTGTCTCCTCCAAACCCCGTAAGTTATTTTTGCTTTCACACAAATTAAATTACCCGACTGCTCGAAATTTTCCACCTAGAAAAAAAAAGTTTCCATTGTTGCGAAGTACTACCTATAGGTAGGTACTACCTACAATACAGATTTAAGAAAACTTTTTGAAAATCCTTTGCTTTATATATTTAGCCACAACGAAATTACAATTTTCAAATGATTCGCTATTCCGCTCACGTATTGTGTGGCAAACCCCGACGGTAAAACCTACAATTTTACTTTTTTGCATTTATAAAACATGGCTAAGCGGTCACCTTGACATCCGTAACATACTGGCAATTTTTTTTCCTTTGCTTCCTTCATCTACTCTTCATAGGTTGTCGTGCGCTATTTTTTCCTACCTTTTTTGCTGTTTTACATTTAACGATATTTTAATAGGTAACTTTTTACATTCGCTTACCTGCTTGCTTTTTTTTCGAACAAAAAATCAACTTGACGCTTTACGACTTTTCTTGTTTTGGGATCGTATATTTATTTTCAAACTACGTTTCAAAAGCTTTGGAATTTCATCATTAGATGAAAAGAGGAGGTAGGTAGTAGATACTTGTGTGAAGGTGGGAGCTTGGGGAGGTATATAACCTGAAATCAGTGTAGGTAATTTTTATATGGATCATTTCGTTTATTTTAATCTTGAATCAATGGTTGAAATCAGAAAGACCTCGAGAAATCGTTCAAGAACTGGAAAAATTAGCAACCTTTCAGTAAGTGAAACTGGAATACATATAATTCAAAACAATGAAACGGTTTCGAGAGATTACGAGTACAAGGGAGGTACTCTCAATCAGCAGAAAAAAGTTAGAGAATTCAAAAGTACACCATCAAACTTGCATATAAACTTCACTTCACTTTTAGATTTTTGGTAAATTTTTACAAATTTTAGTATCATTACAATCAATAAAAATCACAAAATACTCGTACTTGTGAAATAGCATCAGAATTTTAAAAAATTATATTGGGTAATAGGTAAACGTTGTCAAAACATGCTAAAATTGCATAAAAATACTTACAAAGCATTACAATCATAATAATAAATTACGAAAAGGTGATAAAATTACTGAAAATTTTTGAAATATTCGGTAAAAATTGCAAAAAAAAATTGATAAAATGTTGGCAAAACACAAAAAAATGTTGAAACTTGTTAAAAATGACATCACAAGACTTAAATAGCATCAAAATCATTCAAAGTTTCGTAAACGTGATGATATTTTTTTTAAATGTTTCAAAATTCAGTCGACACGAATTTTTAAGGTATAAAACATCGTGAAAACATGTTGAAGATGACATACGAATCAAATCACGACATTTTTGATCCAGTTCGTTATAGTAGTGTGACTTGAATCGAATCATGATTCGAATCATCCCTGACCCAGGATCACCCATCGATTGAAATTCTGATTAAAACTTCCTTTCCAACTCCAGGGCCGTAGCAAGCGAGGTGACTAGGAGTGCAGCCTACCTCTATCCTCAAAATTTAAATAGGCTAATGAATTGGGAAAATGGGGCTTGAATTGGAAAAATTGTGAATTTTTAATAAATTACATAGGGTCATTCCATGCCAAATCGGCGGATTTTTGCACGAGGGGTCTTCGATTTTTTTCAAAATCAGATCATTTGTAGAGGTCATCAAACGATGACGAATGACGCAAACCGGAAATTTTTTCGATTTTTTTTGACGGAGCTGTGGCGCTTCAAAGTTCTCCAAAATGGCCGAAAATGGAAAATTTCAGTTGCAAATTACTCCGGTTGTACGTGGTATAGAATTTTGAACTTTTTTTTCAAATTGTAGTACTTTGAGAGGGTAATCGACGAGTGATGTCAAAATCAGTGTTGCCACTTTCAAAAACCTAAAAAAATCGATTTTAAAACTTATAATTTAAATATAACCACGATCTCGGCGAGTAAAAATTCTGAAAAAATTCTCAGTTTTAGTCCTTTTTATGTAGAATAACATATCAAAAAATTAGACTGGCATCTTTTTTTATTTTCGAGAAAAAAAAATTACAAGTTTTACAATTGCTGCAAAAGTACCATCCGAAACCTAAAAAATGAAAATTTTTGCATTTTTGAAATATTTTACCAATGTGTAGACGATAATGTGAAAAAAATCCCCCTCCCCCCAATTTGTCGACAAATTGACGAAAAATGCATTAATTTCACTCTTGAAATAAAAATTTATAGCACGAAAAATGTCAATTCGTTGACAAATGGGGGGAGGGGGATTTTTTTCACATTATCGTCTACACATTGGTAAAATATTTCAAAAATGCAAAAATTTTCATTTTTTAGGTTTCGGATGGTACTTTTGCAGCAATTGTAAAACTTGTAATTTTTTTTTCTCGAAAATAAAAAAAGATGCCAGTCTAATTTTTTGATATGTTATTCTACATAAAAAGGACTAAAACTGAGAATTTTTTCAGAATTTTTACTCGCCGAGATCGTGGTTATATTTAAATTATAAGTTTTAAAATCGATTTTTTTAGGTTTTTGAAAGTGGCAACACTGATTTTGACATCACTCGTCGATTACCCTCTCAAAGTACTACAATTTGAAAAAAAAGTTCAAAATTCTATACCACGTACAACCGGAGTAATTTGCAACTGAAATTTTCCATTTTCGGCCATTTTGGAGAACTTTGAAGCGCCACAGCTCCGTCAAAAAAAATCGAAAAAATTTCCGGTTTGCGTCATTCGTCATCGTTTGATGACCTCTACAAATGATCTGATTTTGAAAAAAATCGAAGACCCCTCGTGCAAAAATCCGCCGATTTGGCATGGAATGACCCATAGCTGTTTGATAAGTTTTTCCAATAAAAATGTAGATTTTTATTCTTGATTGGTAAACTACCTACAAATTATATGTACCTAATTGGAAATAATCGGCAAAAGAAACTTATTTTCAAACTTTTTTGGAACTTGAATAACCCATTTTTGAAAGCTCTTGTATTACTTCGCCCGGGCTCGCGAAGTAAGGGCCGAAACTTTTGAAAAATTATAATTTCAAGACAGAAAAAACAATGTTTTTATGCAAAAAGTTTTTTTTTGCTTTTGAAATTTTAGAATTTGAAAATTTTTAAAGCCAAAAAAACTCCTCCATAAAAAACATAGTTTTTATGCTTCCAAATAAATTTTTTTCAAAATCTTTAGCTCATTGTGTCGCTCGAGTATGTTTGCTTTCCTTTTACCACTTGAAATAGGTAGGTATAAAAAAAAAACATTGTTCAAAATAAATTCTAAAATTTCGGAGTCAAAAAAAATCCTTGCGTAAATTGTACAAATCAATTCGTTATTCGTTCACTAATGATTCACCAAAAATTATTCAATTCGCTCACGAATGGTACACCAAAAATTATTCAACTCGTTCGCGAATGATTCACCAAAAATTAATTAAATGAATCGATTCGTTCGCGAACGAATCACTTATACGTATTAATTCGTTCGTGAATGATTCACTAATAATTATTCGATCCGTTTGCGAATGATAATCACCAATCGTTCGTAAACCTCAACTTTTTATTCAACAAAATTAGTATTTTCACCCCCCCCCCCAAATGATATAGGGACTTTTTTAGTGAACTAAGGGTCAGTTGAAAAATGTATAATACCTACTCAATTGGAAATTTCTGGTTATTTACCCCCCCCTTACCCGATCCCATTCTTTACAGCCCCGCATCAAACCCGAATAGTCTGCTTTTCACGAATAAGGATCTTCGCATATAAGTAAGTAGTATACCGCACCTGGACGCACGGCAGTCGATTTGACATATTTAGTTCTGGAGCCTTTCACAAAATATAAATTTCTCCAGCCATTTCAAATCGCTTCAGAAGGCGTCGTAATCAACTTCGAAGGATGAAAATCTAACCCTGTCGTAAGTTCGAGATTCCAAATGGATTGCGGCAGGTGCATGAATTTGCAAATCTGAGGTGACGGATTGAAAAAAAAATTTAAACTGTGTTTTTGTATAAGATCGAAGATCTCAAATTGTAAAAAAATTCTCATCATCGACGAACATGATTCAAAGATTTCTCATCTACGAACGTCATTTTGTAATCTAAAAGCTGAACATGGTTGAAAGCTTCTTCCTTCTGGAGCAATCTCGTGGCCATTTTTTTAAAAGGAGAAGAAAAAGCACATTCTTAAGTATGTGTAATTTTACGCTCAGAATGATTTTTATAAAGTGATTCTCGAACGTTTTATCAATGGCGCCCGAGCAATGACACGATGTTATAACGCTGAAAACTATACGATAAAGATAAAGCTGGTCATTTTCGATCTCGTTACGTAGATATAAACTTTTTACTATACGAAGAACCTTTCGAATGTACTAAGCATAAAGTAAATTGACTAATGTAAAATTTCGCATAGGTACCTTACTCTTCGAAACTCGAGTAGGTACATCGTCGTAAGGATGGACGAGTAGGTACCTATAACGCGCACACTGTATTTAAGTGTGTTCGAGATCATTTGCACAGTTAATACGTAACTTATAGTACAGTGTGTATACTTATATGTAGTATGAGAAACTTTTTCTCGAGCATAAGTTAAACTATAAATGTTTCAAGTTTGCAACTTCTTCTTGAGTGTAACGGAAGTATTCAGCAAGTTACAACGCCTCTGGGAATTTTGTTTGATAGAAGCAGAGACAATCCGAATACGCACAAATTTTAACCATGTTGCCATTTGCGTGCTGGTTACGTCAGCGTCACTTCTGCCTATATCTATGGTATATTATAGTCCTACCGACTATATTTTGCAGATTTCTAGCAGCATCAGGCGAGCAGCTGTTACATAAATCAAAACTCTCTATAACTCGCAGCCTGTCTGCCTTATCGGCGATGTAAAAATAATAATATTAGCTAAACGTCACGTCATCGTCGTCATCGTCATCGTCATCGTCATTCTCAGGTAAAATATTAACCCGATTATTTCGCCACTTGTGAACTTTTGGACGGCCGCGCGGTGGATCTTCGACGAGAATATTTAAAACTCGATAATTCGATTATATCAACGATTGCTCGAGAAGCAGTATAGGCCTATTTGGTAATTTATTTTAATCACTTTTACCCCAACAGCCGAGTTAAATTCCCTGTTACACGGTTAGCAGCTAATATCTTTAAGTGAAACGAGACTGATGCTGTGACGAGCTCGAATCTCACGTCTGTTTAAAAATTCTGTAAATGTGCTCGCCTTCGACGAAACGTATACAAGTCTAGAATGTAAGCCCGTGTCGTCGTCGCAGAGAGATCACCATAACTTTAATTCAATTAAAAATGGTAACTTTTTTACATGCCAGTACACGGGGTTTTGAAATCCATCACGCGACGCGACGCGCTCAGCGAATCGAGCCATGTAGAAAATACATTCGCGAAAGGCCTACACCTATACTAACAAAAGCTGCTGGGATTCTGCGAGCGAGTCGAACAGAGGTATCTAAACTACCCCCTCTCTGCTTCACTGTACGCTAAACATGCAGCTTGAATTCTGCCAGCCAAACTTTCGAATTAGGTTTGTTTTTCATTTCGAAATCGACACACGCGAAATAATATCGCCCCGCAGTGTTGTATCTGTAATTCAACGAGCATACGCGATATGCTCATCCCCTTGGACCACCTTTTGCCTTTGCGTCGCTTCTCGTCTCCGTATTGACCTCCCAGATACACACAAAACGTACATACGTACTCGTACATATTTCTACACAATCGTTAACGTCGTGTATTAGTATTCGTTTTCACCTCGAGCGATTAAAATCACGTTTCCAACCTATCATTTTGATATTACCAGATAACAATTGTGAATCATTGAACGTTTCGCCGGCCGCCTGACGTTCTCTCTATACCTCGTATAATGACTTTGTTGTAGGTAGCTAGGTATAGGTACTACTCGCCGCGTACTATTTTGCAAATAACGGTCTTCGCATTCCTGGTTAGATACATATGCCGCAAGCTGATACTACATATAACCACTATTACACACGCGAAAAAGCTTCCAAACAAACTTAAATTATGCATTCTTGTGGTGTACCCACCTATACGAGTATGTATTCTTCAAAATATTATAATCCGCCTAAACCACCTACTCGTATGCAAGGTGTTTGGGTAAAAGTGGATGAGCCTTCCATCGAGTGGCTATGCTACTTTTATCAACTTTATGTGGATATGTCAGATCGACTCGCCGAGTGTCCAGGTACTGAAGGCAAAGATCCTTATTCAGTTTTCATCATCTTAACCACTCCTACCGCAATCGATTTGGAATCTCGAACTTATGACAGGATTAAATTTTCAGCTGCCGAAGCAGATCACAGCGTCTTTAAAAGCGATATGAAATAGCTGGAGATATGCCATATTTTACTGGAGGCTTTAGATGGAGTGGAAAATGGTGGCAATAAATTAGAGGAGTCGATCTTACGAGGGAACTTCTCGAGGTGGTCGATTTAGATTTGGACGGCATCGTAATTTTTCGAAAGAGCATACTTTGAAACCCATATACCTAACTGAAATTTTAATTTATACAGTTAAAAAGGGAAAAATTAGTAGATTTTAACTTGATTGAATGTATTTTCACAAAAATTATTGAAACACTACAACAGCCTACACAACGTTTCGGCACACAGTGCCTTCATCAGGTGATGAGAAAAATGTACCTATTCAATCAAGTTAAAATCTACTAATTTTTTCCTTTTTTAAAAAAAAAAAAAACTGCATAAATTAGGAATAATTGATTTTTGAATGCTTTTTTTTAAACAATTTTTTGTAAACTTTTAGTTGCTCAAATTGATGTTTTAATTTTTAGAGATTTTTTAAAAATCCAAAATTGATTTACGAGTAAGATTTTTTGACATAAATAATATGTTTTTTGGGCCATGGGTGTGTCCAAAATTACTATCGCGCTGACTTTTAAAAACTTGGAAAAAAATTCCTCAATATATTTCTTAAAAATGAATAAGAAACAAATTTCTTCATCTTTGGAAATGTTTATGGTAAAATTGAGGGGTAGGAAATCGTTAAAAATTTAATTTTTCTAAAACTTTGGCTTCACCTAATTGTTTTTACCCCAATTTTTTTAAGAACATTTTGTGAGGAAAAAATGAAAAATTAGTCGAATACTTACAGTATTTACATTTGAAATTGAGAGGTATACTTATTCCCTAAAAACGTACGAAAAATGTTCTTTAAAATGCCTAAATTCTTTTTTTGATCTTATAATTTAGAATTTAAACAGAATTACCTACTTAAGTGCTGAAAGACCCACCAGGTAGGCAGACAACCCTGAGAAGCCAGATAGGAGGTTCAATGACCTTGAAAGGCCAGATAGGCGAGATAGGTAGGTCAGTGGCCCTAAGAGACCAGGCATGGAGGTCAATGACCTTACGAGGCCAAGCAAACATACAAAATATGATCTTTGAGAAGTCAGACAGATCATGTTAGTGACCTTGAGAGACCAGTCAGTCGGGTCAATGACCTTGAGAGGTCAAAAAACCATACAAATGATCTTTGGAAAGTCAGACAGACATGTCAGTGACCTTGAGAGTCCAATCAGTCGGGTCAATGGCCTTGAGAGGTCAAGTAAGCAGATCATATACCACCATGAAAGGCTAGATAGGTAGGTCAGTGGTCCTAAGGGACCAAAAAGACAGGTCAATGATTTTGAGAGGCCAAACAAACACACAAATTGTCTTTGGGAAGTCGGTAAGACATGTCAGTGACCTTGAGAGAGAGGTCAGTCAGTCAGGTCAATGACCTTAAGAGGCCAAAAACGTGCAAATAATTTTTGGGGAGTCAGACAAACATGTCAGTGACCTTGAGAGGCCAGTCGGTCGAGTCAATAACCTTAAAAGGCCACACAGACATACATAGGACATTTTGAAACCAGTCAGAGAGATCAATGAGGCTAGACAGGTAGGTCAGTGGCCTTAGAAGACCAGACAGATGGGCCATGACCTTAATAGGCCATAGGCATGCATTCAGATGACCTTGAGAAGACATTCAGACAGACAAGTCAGTTGCCAGACAGACCTGCAGACAACCTCGAGAGGCTAGACAAATAGATTAATGGCATATTCAAAAGTCAGACAGGCATACAGATGGTCTTGGGAAGCCAGGCAGACGAGTCAGTGACCTTGAGAGTCCAACCAGTTGAGGCCAGACAAGCAGTCAGATGACCGTGGAAACGCATACTGACGGGTCAATGACCTTGAGAGATCAGATAGACGAGCCTGCAGAAAATCTCATCATAAAGCTCAAACTTGAGAAAAATTTAATGATGTATCATATTATGTGTGTACGTAGGTATACCATAAGCCTATTGAGTGAAGGAAGAGTCCGAGAATAAAATTTTGAAAATGGATTTCAACGTAGTCGCGGTAATTGTCCACGGTTATGTTCTCCGTTCTCGTACACATCTATATATATAGCCGCATACAGGTAAACTCATAACGTTTTGTATAAACAGCAATCTCAAGACCCCTCTGTAACTTCGTTGCTGTGCATACGCTCGACGCGTCACCCCATAGGCCTGATAGTACTCGATGTTAGGCCGCGTTATATTCGTTAACTTGATTTTTAGGTCACCTGTGGAAAGGTATTTCATTGCCAAAACATCAATTTTTCAGAAAAGCTTTTTTTAAAAAGTCTCATACGTCTCTGTTTTTCGCAAATGCTTTTTTAACAAAGCATCCTACAGAAAAATAACCAGCTCTGAGCAGAAAGGAAATTTAAGTCTCTACAATTTCCTTCATTGCATTTTTTTCCTAGAATGCATACTTTTCCCATAAAATCAATGTTTAGATTGAAAAACACGAAAATTTGGACCTGTATAATCAACTTAAAATTAAAATTCAGCAGTCAAAAATTTATTTTAGACGATTTTTGACCACGCCATGTGAAAGAGGACATCTTCAACCACCAAAATCACCAAAAAGAACGTAAAAAACGTAAAAAATGATTCTTGGCAATAAAAACCTTTTCCTCATATCCTCATACCTGTTAATTAGGCTATGTACTCATTTGAAAATTGAGTCAAAAGTGAAATTGTATAAACAGCAATCTCACGTCCCTGCTCAAACTTTGCCAGTAGACTCCCCACACCTTGTAGATTCATATGGCACCTCATCGAAAAGTCACGTCCTAAAAAGGTTACGAGTTTGTCAAAACGTTATGAGTTTGCTGGTTAATCTATAAAAAAGTTACGAGTTTACCCCCTAGAATATTTATACATACATTTGAATATCGACAATTTGATGGTGGAAATCGATACTACGTTAATTGATGTAACCACAAATCCGTGCAAAAAATTTTTTATTTATATATAGATACTATACTTACTTACTCGCTTACATGTGGAAAATAGCTTGGTAGAAGATACTTACGTAGCTCATGAGGTTTTATTCATTTTTAATGGGAAGAAAATATATCTACCTATGTAGACCGAAAGAAACACTTACCTAAATATTGGTTATTTTCACTAATTTCAAAGGTAAAGTAGAAGGTAAGCATTAAAATATTGGAATACTAAATAAAAAACAAAAAAAAGAAAACAAAAAAATAATTTTAAGCTGCGTGTTAAATGTTAATTTTTTTCGGCAAAACGCTATTCGTCTCCAGCACGCCGCTGGTTATCTTCGCTATACAAATAGTTTATCTTCCGGAAGCGTTAAAAGTTAATTCTGGAGGAAAAAAAATTAGAATTTAGTTTAAAAAAACAGTTTCACACTCAAAAAGAGTACTAAATGAAGGTTGTTTCGTAAGTAAAAACGTTGGCACGAAGCCTATTCTAAATTGCTTTGCAGAAAGTTACGAAGTTTTTCTTCTTATAGTTACTTAGAGTGTACCTACCTACTGTACACTATATACGCAGTGGATGATGGTGTATGTAGTGCGCTATATACGCTGTACCTACACTACGAGTATACTATAACTGGGTTGTAAAATAAATTTTTTTTCTTACGTGTATCTACTAGTAAACATTTGAATTTTCACTATACTCGGTACTTTATCGTACTTTTGTTGCCAATTCCGGGCGAAATTTTATATTCTTATAGGTTAACACGTACGTCAGATTTTTTATAATTTAAAACGAAAATTTCGTTACCGAGTCGAGGGGAAAAATTAACGACACGGTCGCGTTGGTTGCTGGTTCAACAAGAAAATAAGATATTACGAAGGCGTGTCAAAATGTAAATTACCAAAAGGCATAAATACGATACGTTCTTTTGTTAAAGATTTGCACGCGCGTTATGTTTATAAACAGCCGGTCGGCGAGCTGGGTCTGTGTGTAATAAATAAAGAGTTTCAACCTTTTCCGACGCCGATGCCGATGCCGCCGCTGACTCCACCGCCGACGAAAATTATGCTTTTACAAGACGCCCGAAAAATTACGAGAAATTAAAATTTCACCCAATGTGAAAGCACATCTTCGCGTACAGAACGCCTAATGACTAAGTCAAAAATGGCAAATATGGCGGCCGCCTTGATATTCGACGAATTTCTAAAAATGAATAATTATTGTTAACGTTTGCTGTGTTATTCGCGGCATTTTCTTTTGTTATATGGAACTCAAACGAATGGAAGATAAATTAAAGGGTTAATTATTTTTTACCGCCACCGTAGCCGTTTTAATCTTCTTTTTTTTCTCAGCGTACAACTGTAAGAGGGAGAGTGGAGTGGAGGGGAGGGATGGTATGGTTCGGCTTGTCATTGGAAAATTAATGTCAGTTTTCCGCGAGTCGTCGATAGAATTTTTATCGTTTTGAAGTAGTTGGGTAGATAAATAGGGAGGGGGTTCACCTTGAGCTTTACTTTTGATTCAAAACTTAAATTTATCGTCATTTTTTCCACCAAGTTCTGAAGTTCCGCAATAAGCATGCTGCAGTCGAGTGAACGAGCGACTAGGTACTTGGTGGTGCTAAATTACGATGCTATTTGGAATTAAATTAACTCCAAATTTGTTCAAACGTATCATTGATTTTTATAGGCGGAAAATGAAAATCACACGAGGCTTGATTTTTCAATATTTACACGCTTCTTCGCTTTTTTTTATCCGGTTATAAACGCGGAGAAATGTGGGCAGGAGGCTACCAGGGGTTGAGAATTTTGCACGTTCCATAACGCGGCATTGTGGTTGTTGCATGCTGCACACAACAATGGGGCACTATAGGCTGTTCTGTTTCGCAGTCTTTCGACTCTCCGACGTTGGCGTTGGTATATTGCCAACTCGCCAAGTATATATAATTTCATGCACTTGGAATTCCACAACGCTGGCTCTCGTCGTAATTTATACCGTCTATGTAATTTTTCACCAATCTTTTCCGTCTTGCTCTCGCGACACGGTAACCACAATCGATGAATCGATACGGCAAGTACACATTAATTAACCGGCAGCATCGGCGGTGACGGTGGCGCAAATTCATACCATCTCACAATGAATAGTTTGGTTGTCGTGTCGTTACATCGAAAAGTAATTAATCAACCGAGCTGAAAATATCATTTATAAACTTCCAATATGGAGATGAATGCATTACTAATCGTATCTACTATACAAAGGTTATTACCGATGGCAAAAACTGTGCTGGTTATTTTACTCATATAGTTATAGTAGGTATACAGTTTATACAACGACCACTTGCGCTAGCTCTTCCATCTCGCACAAATGACCTGCTTGGTGTTCATAACCTACACTATGTACCAAATTTTCCCTTTCTCGGTAATACATATTAATTAATTAATCTTATACCCCGCGATGGTATTAAATACGTTTCAATTGATACTTCCACCAAAGGAAGTATTTGTCTACTTGCTGAATTACAATATTCCAGAGAGTTCACCGAACAAATTATTTCATCTTATATATACCTGTGCTACATACCCGAGAGTTACAATTTGAATACAAAATTTCTATGTAGTTGTTTTGCTACTATTTACCTTCCGGGGCCCAAGTACGTAGGCGATTCTGTATTATAAAGCTATACAGTCTAGTTAAAATATCGAATTATACACATAATGCATAAGCAACTGAGGTAGGTTAAAAGGGCAAAAATGAAAGGGACCAAATACACACAGCATGACAAAGGCATCTAGTGGCCAGTAACAATACAAAAGTCAAAGCATTTAAATATACTTGATTCGAAATGTTAAGCAAGCTCTAAACTTGATTTCAGCACAAAGTTGGTCTCGAGAGAGAGTAACCTTTATATTTTTCGCACGAGTGGATCAAATTAGTACAGTTTGTATTGTTAGAACATTTAATTCCTTGAGGTGGTTTCATATAGCCAACTTCTAATACCTACCTACAGAAAAAGTAAAATTGAATAGTTGATGAGTTCGTGTGGAGGAGGGTTTTGGTGAGCATTGATTAAAGGCACGAATCGACAGAATTTATCAATGGCGATTGGAAAATTAAACCAATAATATGAACTTGAAAAGTCACCCACATCTCTGAACATTATTTTCAATTTCCGAAGATGATTTTTTCGATTTTTGATGAATTTTTGAAAATGGCGGAAATAGGCTGCCTACAAAAAGAGCAAATAACGAAATGAATATTTGAAACTAGATTTATTAAGGTCAACTCCCCCCCCCCCCCTGAATCATTGCCGCCATTTTTTAGTCGATCTGAAGTCTCCGGCAAATTTTGAGTTTTCTCCAGCACTTTCAAATTGCTCCAGAAGACGTTATAATCAATTTCGGCGGCTGAAAATTTAGTCTTATCATAAGTTCGACATTCCGATTCGATTGTAGTCGGTAAAATGCAAATCCGAGGTGACAAAATTTAAATGAGTATGTTTTGCAAAGAAGTTAAAAAATCATAAATTTTATATTTTTGCAACAAATTACTCAAAATTTCGTTCATCTTAAAGTTACCCTCCCCCCTCCTTCAATCATTTCAAATCACTCCGGAAAAAAATTAAATTTCTCATCAATGTAATTGGAAATTTTTAACGAAGAAGCAGCCATGTTTGAAAAATTGATGCCGGATTCGAGTTCGGCGACCTCGAATCAGTACAGGAATGTCCATCAGAACTGTGGAAAATGGCTTCTTCCCACTAAACAGCAAATTAACAACGTTCATTGGACGAGTAACAAAGGTGTTAATAAAATTGCCTAACCAGTTTGCCGTAAATACGATGTGAATTTTTTCCAAGAAGAAAACTACCTATTGAATCTGAGGGCAAATAGCATTTAAATTTTGGCCATGTGGGTTTTTTGGCAGGAAAAATTCATTTCCGATTCTTAATTTTCTCCCCAGCGCTTTCTTTTACTGTACATTGGAAATTTTAGAGTTCAAAATAGAGAAAAAAATATGAATTTTTTTTTGGTTGTGCTTTTATATTATTTAGGGGGTGCTGAGTACGGAAATTACGCCTAAATTGTGCCTTGATTCTTAATTTTTTTCTCAATTCATTTTTTTTTTAATTGAAATTTTTGAAAAAAGTTGGAATTTTTTTTAGAAAAATTGAATTATTTGTAATCGAGCATAATAATTGTAGAGCAGGCAAACAGCGGTTTTAAAAAGGGAAAATTGACACATTAATTTTTTCTTCGGGAATGTATTCAGATGAACCCCCTGAACTACCAAAAAAAAAAAAACGACTCTCCTAACCCTGGAGCTAATTTTTTTTAGGGAGCCAAAACCTGTTCCAATTCACGTTTTTTGCGATTTACTCCGAAAATATTAGGTTTACGATAAAAACTACCATGACTAAAAATGTTCCCCTTCAAATTCTCGACAATTTGATACTACGCTCGATACCCATCCCTCAAGAGGGGCGTCTAAAAATAGGGGTGGAAACAGTAAGTGTTTCAAAAAAAGTCAGTTCAATAAATTGATCAAAATTACCACTTAATATCTTTCGTTTTTGCTCACATTTTTTTTACAAAGTCTACTCACCCAACTATTAATTACACCACCATCGATTGGTCTTCAACCCTCCCAAGGGGTTGGTGGGGGATGCTTGATTTTTCAAATAACACAGTACTGAATCATGTATTTGAAAAACGAATCTGGACATGCGATATATCAAATAGTATGTTATCGAGGTCGCTGAATACGAATACCAACTTATTTTCTGGGTCCAACTCCTCAAAGCTCCTCTATCCTCTGTGCCCCAAAAAGAAAGTTGAAATTTTGAAAAATCGTGAGAAGTTGAGTGATATATTGAATGGTATGTTTTCGAGGTTGCTGAGTACGAATATGAACTCATTTTTTGTGTCCCGCCTCGGAATGTCCCTCTGTGCCCCGACGGGGGGGCCAAAATTTCAAAAAATCGTCAAAAAGTCGAGTGATATATCAAATGGAATGTTTTTGAGGTCACCAAGCACATATATGAACTTTTTTTTTGGGTTCACCCCACAATGCCCCTCTGTGCCCCAAAGAAGGGGCCAAATTTCGAAAAATCGTATCTAAAAGTCGAGTGATGTATCAAATAATACACCATATTTCCGCCATTTTCAAAAATTCGCTAAAAATGGAAAAATGCACTTCTGCAACTGAAAATTTGGTTCTGAGGTCTGGGTGGCGTGCTCTCTCAGTCGGAATCGATGTGTTGTAGAGGTTCGCCCTTGTCAGACTTAATTGTTTGGTTATTCATTTTCGTAATATCACAATCAACGCCAATTCCATTATATTTTTTTCAAATTGGAACTTTCTTTAATAAAAATTTACAAGGTGCTCTAAAATCGGATTACTTGCAAAAAATATACCTAATGGATATGAAATATGTAATCTACCTTTTACATCACAAAAATACCTACAAAAATTACTAATTCGTGTTGTATTTTTTTCATTGTTTCAGGTGAGTACAAACTTTTTCTGCAAGACGAATACAATCTACCTACCTACGTAAGAAAATACCTATAAGTAAGTTGTTTGTGATAAAATTTGTAAAAGAATCTTGCATCATGGAGGGCTGAGAACAATATTTGATTAAAAATATTCTTCACTATAGTAATGGCCTTTTCTGGCTCCAAGGTGTGTATTTTCTGGATTACGCCGTCAATAGGCACATGATTACCAATTCAGCTAATTCATCTGAGAAATTTTCTTGTTTCAAACCCATCACATTGATCAAAATAGTGATACATGAATTCAACATTTTCTGATTTTCCAACTCACATAGGAAGCGGATGAGATGGTAAATCCAGATGTGTTTACCCAAAAAATGAATGCTGATTTTAAAATATGATTTTTTATAAATTAATACGTATTACGTACCTATATGTTTTGAGAAGACTACAGCACAATCGATTTACAGCTGCATACAGTATACTATAAATTCGCCCTCCAACACAAAACCAGAAGAGGCTCAAAATAAATTCGCATAAAATGATTAAATATTTCATCCTCCTCCAATTTTTATATTCAAACTATAGGTTCTTTCTATGCTTCTGAACTAAAAGCAAAAAATGATGTATATTTATCCGCGTATACGAATACTTTCATCCGTTTTTTTTTACCAGGTACTAATGAAATATTTCGAACAAACGTTTTGAAAAATTACGGATTTTTTTGCCCCGTTTACTTCATTATTCGCTCGATTCGAGCTGAGCATTGAGCATAGTTAGTGACTTGATGAAGTAATACACAAAGCGTTATGTGGAATTATAAAAGCATGCTTTGGAAATGCGAAAAGAAAGGTAGGCAGTAGCTATATTAACCTGATGCATTTTTTTCTCCCACAAAAGAACTCGATACATAATAATTCCGCATCTGTTATAAATGTTCGCTTCAAATTATAGGTAATTATTAATTCGTATGTTCTCGTACCTGGTATACCTACCTTTCACGTCCGCGTCAGCTGATTTGTACATATGAGGTTATTTCATCAATACAAATTGCAAAAGCTTGATATATGTAGGTAGACCTATCGTATAATATTGTGAACACGCGCACTATTTCAATATTTTCAAACGTGTGCCTTTCCATCGACTAAGTAAGAATGAAATAGTTTATCCGACTAAATGGTATGTAGGCATTTCGAACCGAACATACACGATGCGTGCACAATAAAACAAAGGGAACCGCTGATATTTCCACGACAGGAGGAGAAATTTTTTCCACGGGTACTTTTAAACGTGTGCTGCGGAATTCGATTACATAAAAGGCCGATTTGGTTTAAATAGCTGTAATTTTGCCGTTTTTGCTGCTTCAAAAATGAAGTACAATCCTATCAAGGTACTTCATCGTATAGCTCAGCAAGCCACGATGCGTAAATTAAAAGCACAGAAGTAGGCATTATACAGACAGGTAGCTACGAGTATGAAACGCTTATACACGAGTAGCACGAGAGAAAATAAATATTATTTGTAGAAGAAATTGCGACGCGACGACGACGACGTCGTGCGGAGATATTAAGCTATTTTGTAATTTTCTTTTTAACCTTTCTAGTAAATATTCTTTTTTCTTGTCGGGTGTTTTCTTTTATAGCGAAAATAGATGTTTTAAAAGTATAATACCTGGACGTAGAATTTGAAGTGTCGTAATTTCGGTAACGACCTATTTTCATTGCAAAGTAACCGGTATTTTGGGTAAAGGATTGTAGAGGTTTTATACGCGCCGATGCCTCGTGTAATTGAAAATGTTATCGGCTTTACTTTGGCGCGTACTCTGGCCATAGTATACGTCGTCGTTCTGTTACTCTCTGTCTCTGTTCGACTATCTTTCTCTCTGTCTGCGCAACGATCTCTCGTCTCACTAATCTTACACTTTTTGCCGTCATACTTTTCCGATTCAATGAATGTGAATTAATTTCCCGTCTGTATATGATAAGCTCGAACAACGTAATACTGCTCCAAAACGAGCATTTCACGTCAAAAATTATATTTTCTCAGATTATATTTTACATTTTTATTACCTCTTCTGCGAAAATATATAAGGGTGAAGAAGAGCGAACTTCGTGCTAAATTATTGAAGTTTTCGTACGGTAATTCTGCGCCAGGAGTATGTAATGTACTTTGAAAAGCGACGTAGTCTAGAGCGTTTGCGATGTTTTTTCTCGCCGCAGCGATACCGTAAAATATGTACTTGCGAATAGGTTGCCAAAGTTCCGGTCGTAAGACGGATGAGGCGAAAACTGCGCAATATTTGTTTACGTTTGGTTAGAATGGGAGATCTAGATCTAACGAGGGAACCATCGGAATGTCGGCCTTAAATTTGAACGAGATCATGATTTTTTTGAAAGAGCGTAGCTTGAAACTCTCATAGTTTTTGCAAAATTTCGTCTTTCGTCACTTTTTGTGTTGATTTTCAATTATTTTTGATGTTTCTTGATTAAATTTCGTGAATTATTTATGGGTCAGCTTAAATAGTTGTGGTGGTTTTTATGGTCAAATTCCATCAGTTTTTGACGATTTTTAATCACTTTAATGGTTTTTAAAAAAATCTTTTCGTGTTATTTTTAAAAAGTTTTCACAATGTTTTACGCTAGTTGTACTAAAATTTCGTCATTTTTTGATAATTTTCAAAAATATTCTAATTTTTGTTAAATTTAGACACTTTTTTATCGGTTTTTATGATGATTTTTTATTGATTTTAAAGTTTTGTCACTTTTAACACTTATTTTCATGACGATGTTTCTTGCAAGTCTCGCTCAATTTTGACAAGTTTCTGCGAAATTAAATCATTTTTATGCATGTAGTTTTGGATAATTTAAATGTTTTCAGTTGTTCTCCTTCATTTTGATAAATTTAGACGAATTTCACGTGAACTCGGGTAAATATCAATTTTTATTATCGGAAAGTGTCGACGATTTTGTTTTTTTTTTTGCGCAATTTCATCATTTAAAACACATTTCAATATCACGCTTTTGGAAATTTTCATGGGGTGACTTTGCACAAAATTTATTAAAAATTGGATTTGTCAGGAACGACTGAACCAATTTTGATGAAACTTGAAATCTCACTAGGCCTCCACATTCCACAATTCCTACAAAGTACTAATAAGACCTTCAATTTTTGGTGAATCATTCATGAACGAATTGATAAATTTTTTGAAAGAACCATTCGCGAACAATAGATTCATTTTTGGCGAATCATTCGCCAACGAATTGATCAATTCTTTAATTTATTAATCAACTCGTTCGCGAACAAATCAATTCGTTCGCGAATGATTCACCAAATATTATTCAATTCGTTCGCGAACGAGTCACTTCTACAAATCAATTTGTTTGCGAATGATTCGCCAAAAATTGAGTAAGTTAATCGTTTCGTTCGTAACCGATTCACTTATACAACATAACCAATTCGTTCGCGAATGATTCACCAAAAATTGAGTAAATGAATCGATTCGTTCGTGAACGAGTCACTTATGGGATTCGATTCGTTCGCAAATGATTTACTAAAAAATTCAATTCGTTTGCGAATGATTCAATAACATATTGAACAATTTGTTCGCGAATGATTTACCTATGAGGGAGTGGAGATTTTTTCAAATGTCCGTCTATGCTCTATATATTGGTGAAATATTTAAAAAGTGTAAAAATATTCATTTTTTAGGTTTTTGCTTTTGTTTAAAACGGCGGCGAAATGTTTTCAATAATTATGTTTCACTCTTAAAAATTATAGCACGAAAAATGGCATTTCTCGTCAATTCGTTGACAAATTGGGGGGAGGGGGATTTTTTTCACATTTTCGTCTACACATTGGTAAAATATCTCAAAAGTGAAAAAATTTCCGTTTTTTAGGTTTCTGATGGTATTTTTGCAATCATAGCGTAAAACTTTCAAATTTTTTTCTCGAAAATGAAAAAAAAATGCCAGTTCAATTTCTTGATATGTTATTCTACATAAAAAGGACTAAAACTGAGAATTTTTTAGACCTTAATTTGATCAAATTCTGATTTATTTAGATAAAGTGGGGTCATTCCATGTCAATTGGACCAAGAAGTTGTAGGACATCCTCACAAGAAAAAATCAAAATTCGAAAAGATTCAAAAAGTGAACGAATTTTTATATTTTTTTGTTGATGAGTGTAATTTTTATAAACTTTTTCATGAAATACGTCAGAAAGAGGTCAAAATAAGACAACTGAATAAATTTAAACTTTTTTTGATGTTTGAAATTGAAAATTGAATTTTTTCGAATTTTGATTTTCTTCTGAGGAGTTTATTTCATCGAGTAAAAGGATTTTTTCAACTCTTTCAACAGATACGTAAAAATATGTGTCAAATGGGTCAACTTCACCTATCAAAACTTTTTTTCATGTTTTGAATAAAAAAATCGCATTTTTTTGCAAACTTTGAATTTTTTAAAATCAATTTGCAACATGTTCCAATTCCAATTATTCAATATGTTGTTCAGCATGAAAAGTTGTCCATAATATATTTTTTTCAGAATTTTTGAGAGTCGGAACGATATGAAAACTACGTTTCGAAACTTTTTGAGCTAATTTTTTGTGCAAAAAAAAGTGGCAACATTTTTATGATATCACCAAAAAGCCTTTCAAAATCCCTAACTATGGGAAAATGTTCCATTTTGGTAGGTATCGCGGTTATCGAGTAATCCACTGCTGAAATGGATGATGTTTTAGGTTCACTAAAAACTTTGACACCCCCTGGCTGTCTTTAAAAATGGGCTAGTGGGCTGCGATTTGCGCCATTGGTCATCCCTTCGGAAGGTCTTTCCACAGGAAAAATTTCAAAAAAATCGCCAAACCCCCCTACCACTTCTTGGTCCAATTGACGTGGAATGACCCAGTGAGCCAAATCTGTATTTTCAAAAACTAACCAAAAATCGACATGTGATATTCAGCACCTAAAGTTTAGCCTTGAAATATTTTTAAATGTTCTTTTAATTTTTTTTTTTTTTGTTAATCAGGACCAAACAATTTTCTGTTGGTCGAGATTAACTACATATTTGTCATAAATCTGAAAATTCTATTTTTGATAACATTTGAATATTTACCATTGTATGTACCATATTATTACTTAAGGATTTGCTTCATTCTTAATACTTGAACGGTGGACAAACAATACATGAGTGTACTTCTTTATAGCTTATTCTTGCTTGCCTTTTTTAATTTCTCAATGATGACATTCCAAATACTTGATGCAAATGATTCAAATTTTAAGCCCATGCCAATGCCATCGTTAAAATATTCCATCACGAAAAAAAATCTCCCCGAAACAAATGTCGTTTGACGAATGAATTTTTTCACACTCGAAGCGATAAAACCGTGTCAGATCACCTTTGTGTAGTGTGGTGTTCGATGCGATAAAAGAATTTAATAGACGAAGGCTGGCTTAAAAGGCAAAGAACTGAGTCGAGGACCGAGGAGATACCTACGTGCGAAAATAATCGACTCGGTAACAAACGCACGTCGGTAGGCTTATTACGCGTGTACAAAATTGACCCATACACTTATTGACAGTTGAAGTTGAATCAACAGTAATTGGTAGCGATATAGGCAAGACAGCTAAAATAGCTACCTATAAGAATGGTCGGTTTGACAGCGACGTTACTGCACCTAATAAGCTTTTTCTAGGCGTTACAACGATTGACAGATGGGAAGTTGGGGGAAAAAACCACTACCTATGTATACATACCGATATAGTATTACCTACTTCGTAGGTACCCTTCGTTGTAAATTTTATAGAAATGCGCGATTTTTTCTATACCGATGAAGACGAAGCGATGTTTTTACGTTGGTACTTACACGAGGCTACATTGAAAACATGTTGCGAAAATAAGCAAGGTATTCAATTTTATCATCTCGAAAGTGGTAGCGGTTACATGCAATTTTTACATAATATCGATATCTTGACGCTCGCTTATGCAGATCAAATACCTTGTTGTTCATTTTTACGAAGAAACCATCTCGTGAGCGAGATTCCTGTTAGCGTCATTTCCACCATCACATTTTCGAGCTTATCAGAACGATTTGAGTTGACGTTATTCTCATCGCGTATCTTACTATACTCGTTCGAAATCGTAGAGAATTTTTTTTTTTCGTAAACACGAACGCTTTAGAAATTTTTTCCGCAGCTTTTTCATTATCAATATTCGAGAATAATTGTTTGGGATTGTGAATTCAGTAGGTAGATATTTTTAGACTCAAGGACAAAATTTCATTAAAATTTTCAACGTCGTTTGACCTTTTTTCTCTCTTTTTATCGAACAAATTGCGGACTCGTTTGGATGAAATTTTCGAATAAATTCTTTTCAACGAGGTATAACCAAAGCCATAAAGCGTATTATGCTCGAGGTAATATAATTTGCGAATTTTTCGCCTTTTGCCGCAACAACGACGACAAATAATCGACGAGAGTTTTTTCGTGCTGTGCGAATATAACGCGAAATTTCACCGGAGACGATGCGGTTTTAATTCGGAATAATTTCGGAATGGAATTTTAAAAAGGGGGGAAATGTAACCGGCGATGGCGGGCCGTGTTTAAATAGCGGTATAATTAGGCGGCTAAATGTGCGTTGAAAATTGAGACGCTTTATTGCGAAATTTATTCCGGTGTTTACTTTGCTGTATATATACGAATAAGAAGAACTCTATAGGCCCTGTATATAAATTTAGCTTTTCTTTTCGCAGCGTCGTCGTCGTTGACTGGTGTTGGCGTTTTATCCTCGTCTATATTGTATATACTCTTTGTATGGGCGTGTTGTAAATTGAAATTTATTCAAAAATAAACATTCATTAAGAGTGGACACGCGGTATACATATATTCAGGTGTATTCGAAAGTTGAGCAGCAGAAAAAAATACACGACGGTACACGGTGTCTCGTATAGTATACTCAATCACTTAGACAAGTACTCATGTTCAACCTACACGCTATTTCCGTGCCGGAAAATAATTATCGTTTCGAATTTTCCACCGCATATACCATAGGATAGGTATATGGTCGTCGACGATTCACGTGGTGGTTGGTTTTTTCCTTTTTCCGAAACTGCGGTATGAAGGAAAAAGCTACTGTTTACACAATAGCCGCGTAGGTATATAGCTGAAAAAAGAAGAAAAAAAGCTGCATAACGTGTATCTAAAAATACATCATATGAAAACACCGTCTGATATAATAATTACATGTTGGACGCGAAAGGCGCCTTGATCGTTCATATATGTTTATTTAGTACGCAACTACGTAAACATGCAAACAACACGCACAGAAAATTTGCACGATTGAAGACTTGTAACGAGCACTTGGTCGCTTCTGTGAAATAAGTACATGAATACCTACCTCAAATATTTCAAGATGGGGTGAAGGAGGAGAGAAGAGGACGAATCATTCTTTATCATGACTACAATTTTTAATGTAAGATATCACAAAAAACTCGAATGAGAATGGTTGAGAACCAATCTAGGCTTTTTGGCTAGACTTTTTGGCTGTGCAGCTAAAAAGCCTAGATTGGTTCTCATATATCCCACAGTAAAAAAAATTAGCAAAATCTCCCCCATTTTGAAAATTTGGAATTTGTCGGCAAAATCGTTAATTTGTCAACAAAATTACCTATCTATTCTCAAAATTTTCATTTTTTTTTTCAAAAAATTATTTTCTACTTCTCAAATTATTCATAATTGTGCTTTGAAAGTATTTTTGTTCAAACATTTAAAAATGTCAGTGGAGGAAAAACTGACTTTTCGCATCAAAATTACTGCTGTTTTTCTTCTTGAAATTACAAATTTTGAGAAGCTTTTTCCGTTCCATCCAGCCTGCAGAAAACCAAAATGTAAATTGAAGAGCATTCAGAAATACGCCATTAGCCAGAATTTCGGATGCTAGTACATTTTTCGATTTTCAATAAATGTGTAAAATTTATTATTTGAACCAAAAATTTGAAAAAATAAAAATTTTACCAATTGAAGCATGTGTTTCAAAAACGCATCAAGTCCATTTTCAAAGATTCTGAGGCTGCGAGGCCATCTAGCATAAAGTTGCGGCCCAAAATGGCTGATTTTTGATATATTGTGCCCAAGGGTCCTGGCTACAACATATCAAAAAATCAACCAATTTGGACCATTTCTACGTTTCCAAATTGTACCAAGTACATACCATGAATTTCTTATCAATATTTTTTAGGACTCAAGTGTTTCTCAAAATACGAAGATACCTATAGGTAATTGAGCACATCCCACTATATTTTTTTGAAAAAAATGAAATGACTAAAATATTATTAGGTACCTATACCTAGTACTCACATACCTACTCATGGAATAAAATAAAATAAATTGTATTTATTATTTAGATACATCATACATTTTATTCATAAAGGTCCTTTGATATTTTCACCACCATGGCAAACCGCAGGATTAGTGCTAGTATCAACCAAATAATGCCAGATGCCATATTGCGTTTTTCCTCTGCCATAAGCGAAAAGGTAACTACTGCCAACATTACACTTACATACTTTACTCATGGCATAGTCATTAGCCCCTGTTCCATAGGCAATTTTGCAGTCTATAACCTCACATGTTAACCCTGAAGTACATTTATATCCTTGCTTTGCACTTGCGCTATTGCATATTCTGTCACGCTCGTCCTGAGTCATCGTGTCAATAGGTTTACTGAAAAATTATTTCATGCTGAAAGATGAGAAAGTTCTATAAAAATGTACATCATAAAAAACGTTTTGTCTTACCCTTGAAAAGCGTTGAATTCGGCAGGAGATAAGCTGCGGGCTGGGTGCATGAGTAATTCTATCATTATAATAAACAAGAACAACTGATATGAACAGTTTGTAGACATTTTACTCAAATCTACTCCTATGAGTTTAACAAAAAGTGATGAACTTGAATAAGTGAATACTGCAATGTCTCTGCAAGAGGAACGTTTTTGAATAAAATTCATTTTCAATTTTTTACATCATCATAATTACATAGTGCTTACGTAAATAACATTGATGTTCAAACGAATGATTTTTTAATTGTTTTTTTTTTAAATTATGAATTTTATGCTAACAGACTAATGTACGTGTTTGGTTCAGTGAGATCTCCACATTATTTTGTGTAGTCCATCATAGAAACATTTATGATGCTATAATTTCATTTATTTTATTGCTTTACACCAATATGATTGCACTTTATTCTTCTTTATGCCCTCCATAATTTTTCATCGAGTGAACAAAACAACGAATGAATTTACTCACAAAAGAACTTCTACCATACGTCATCTCCCAGTTCAGTTGAAATTTAAGTTATTTTTCCATTTTCAAAGAGAACTGAAAAAAATTAAATAAATTAAATTCATCTCAGATCTTTCCTTTTTCTCCATTATTGAGAAAAGGGAAAAAGATCGAATAAGCTCCTCCAGAAGTCTGAAGTCATTTCAAATCCAACATTCCCATTCTATTTCCTCATGTTCCAATCATCCTCAAATTTTCCATTTACTTTTTTGGTTAAAAAAAAGGAATGGTTTGCACTGTTTTTACAAATTTTTGCGTATACAACTTCCTCTCATGACAATTGTTTTTCTTTATGGCTTCCTCAGACCTCCAAGCCAAGTGAAAAATTATCTTACAGAACCCGAACATTTTTCTCTGATGAGACATTGTGTGGAAATTCCTTCTTGGTGAGAGAATGTATTGCTGAATCGTGAAACTTCTGGGAAACTTGCATTGCTTAGTTCATTAACAGTCCATAAGATTTTGCCAACTACTTTTAACATTTCTTTTATTTGGGCGAGGGTGGGGTGAGGGTGGAGGGTAAATTGGAAATTTGAGTCATATAATCGAGTAATGCATCTACTTGCGATATGATTTTGCCAGCTCTACTCTCAGAGAGGGCTCCCTAGAAGGGATAGACATACAACATCGTTGGAGCGAGTTAGAGTAGCTCCCCTTCTCTTCCTTTTTTTTTTTTTTTTTAACAGCTTGTGGTAGAGCTGGCGAAAGGATTGTAGTGTTGGTAATGATAATATTCTGTATGAATATTTGCGAATATTCTCGTGTAATTATTTTAGAAATTCTCAAATCTTCGCGAACATTCCCGAACACTTTGCAAAAGAATTAGTAAATTTGGACATTTGAATGATGTGTCCTCAATAAATTGAACACATGTGTCATAACCACTTAACCAGACTAGTGCATTAATTTTACATACTTGAAAGTTTGAAAATAACAGCTATTTCGAATTTAAAAATTGTCATCAATGTTCGCAAATATTCACGAATATTCGCTACAAATTTAAAAATTCACGAATTTTGCCAACACTACCTAACACAAGTACCACATTTTCACAAATAATGTACGATATAATTTTATTGTTTTTTTTAAACATGCTCATCCAGAAGTGTTTTCCGAGAGTATCACTTATTTGTTTTTTTGGTATTTGGTTTTTGTTTGGTTTTGTTTTGTTTGAAGGCCCATTTCTTCAAATTTCAGTGTACCAAATCGATTCTCCAAAATAAAAATATTTTAGAATTTTTTTTCCAGTATGAAATGATAAGTTGAAAATTGTTCGAAATAGAAAAAAAGTTTATTCCAGATGAGCTTATTACCATCAGCATTGGTATAGACAATGTAAAAATTTACTCAAATATAACGTACCCAAATGGAACCCTTTTTTTCTAAATATCTCTAGGTATCCTATTTCCTGGCATAATTTTATTTTAAATGTTCGCAGATTACTTCGTAAACGACGTCATTAATTCAATTAAAAATAATTAATGAATTATTAGCGGCAGTTTACCCTTATTTTAATTCGCGTCATTTTAGTATCCGATGCATATATACGCGTATACCTACCTTCGTATTACGTACGTAGAGTACGTATAGTATTTGAGTCGGAAAAAAACTACTAATAAAACTTAAAAACGTTGAAACGGGGGCTTCCGACCGTAATAACAGTTGTTTTGCTTGTTGTTTTTATTTTTATTCGTTATACACGTTCAATTGAAACACTTTTTTTTTAGAGACGGAAAATGAAATTAATTAAATTGAACGAATATAATAAATTCGACGTCATAATGGCTTAATTTTTCGCTTTTCGACTGTATTAGATTTTTCTTGTTTTTTTCTCTGTTTTTGTTTTCCTCCTACCTATTTGGTATGTGTGCGGTGAAACGTGCGCTGCCATGTAGTATACGTTGACACCATCGTAAATTCTGGACACGAGGTTAATGTCGTCGTCGATTGATATCGTTAAAATGAAATATGTATGGTGAAAAAGCCCGAAAAGTGTTTTCATTCTATACTGCCACGTAAAAAGGAAATGATAAAGCCAATGGTCTTTATAAATAGTCGCCATATAGTTCTCGCTTCGCAATTATTACTGCCCGGTATTATCTCTAAATACGTAATGTCGTCAAATGATCGCCACCGTTAAAATTTATTACTATATTAATTTCGATATACCTTATTCGCTCTCCGATGGTATTATTGATTTCATTGTTTAAACCTTGTTGATGTCCACACCTATACAGTAGCCGGGGCAGGGGCAAAAAAAATGATTAATTTATCCCAAGACGATGATATACTTTCGAACAAATTTATCAAGTTGAGCTAATTTCAAACTGTGGGTTATCTATTCTGTTTGATGAAAAGTTCATAAAGAAGGGAAATCGACTGTGGTCGGGAAGTTGCAACTGAACAGATACAATTCGTTGGCTTGTTTGTAATTGTTTGCTTACCATTTGTTGGGAAACCGTAATTTGTATCGGTTATCTGAGTAAGTAGTGCGCTGAATTAGAGGGAAGTAAATCGTTACTTACTTATATTATCAACATCATTTTATATTTTTTGAGCAAAAAAATCCAGACAATGAAATATTTTGAAACGAACTTCATATCTAATCACTTATAGTGAGAAAATGAGGCAAAAAATGTATCAAAAAGTCCTCGACTCACAAAAGAAATAATATCCCACTGAGTAGAAAAATTTTTGAACCGAAAAGAGTTAAATCGAAAAAACATGCAAAAATACGTCACCAGTCAAAATTTAAAGTGCTAAAGGCTATGTTTCGATTTTTGGTGAATTTTTGAAAATCAAATGGCCAAAAATACGAATAAATAAGATTTTGCCATATTGATCTAGAAAGCTGAAATTTGGTATGTGCCCCTTTGTTTGACCTTATGAATGAATCGAAAACGGCGTTGAGCCATTTTGAGCAGTTTTGGAGTCTCCAGAAGGTTTTTGAAAGTTAAAATTTCCACGAAATTTTACCCATAAAAGTTGTAAAGCTAAAATTTACTTTATATCCTACATAATTTCAACATTCTGGGTCAATTGAAGATGGTTTCAAGCCATTCTGTGGCCTCCAGCTGTATTTTGCAAATTCCGAATTTTTAGCATTTTTGATTTCAAAAAATGCATTTTAGTCTCTGACATTTTGTTTTTTGATGCAGTTTTGTACGCTCTTTCAATTTAGCTTTGCTTGGTTTGGAATTATTTTGTCTGTTTTTTTTTACCAATTTCATTAAAAAAATTTGAAAATTTTCAAAAAAAAAAATGAAAATAAATTGCAATTTGAGAATGATTAAATGCGGATTATAATTTACTTGTGCAAAAAAAAAAAGGCACTATTAAAAATAAAGTTTGAAAACATTTTTTCACTGAAAGTTGCTGAAATGTAGACAACACAGAATAAGGTACCTAATCATTTTAAGATTTTTAATTATCGTATTTTGCTTCAAACCATTTCTAAAGGCTCGAATGATGACAAAACGAACGTTGAATATCTTCTTCAGTGATTTTATTGTACGCACATTTCATTTTTTTAAAATCCAAATGAAATTTAATTAAGTTGAGTTTACCACAATTTTAAACTTGTAAGGATTTTTGAATTCCGTTAGGTAGCTGAAAATTCAATTTTGAATGAATTTCGGTAATTCAGGTAGATACCTTTCTTTGAAATAATTATCTGAGTGAATTAATTTATAATAGGAAATGAAAGAACCTGTTTAATAAATGGTCGCTGATATCGGTATTTGTACTTATCGGTCGCCTAAATTGATTTTTCGATTTTTTTTGTTTGAAAACCCAAAATTAACCATTTTAAAAAATTTCTTTGGTAGGAGTACTTTTTTTCAAAGATAGATATTTATTCAGTAAAAATGATGAAAATTGGTTCCAAAAATAATACAAATTCCCTCGAATCGAATTTACCGTTTTGGGCTGTTCTGGAGTCTCCAGTGCGATTTTATATTTCTTCAGGCGTGAAAAATGATTTGGGCAGCTAATGAAAATTGAGTTGTAAGAACACAAGCCTAATGTCCGTCTGGAATCGACTCAAAATATGGATAAACTCATGAAACAGGTTGAGAATCAGCTATCGAATTCATTTTCGTGGTTTTTAAATAAATCCAAAAATTCTGGAAAAATTGAAAATCATGCTGGATGCTCCAGAATGGTAGAAAATGATGAAATTTGGTTTGAGGAATTTAATATTAGCTTCAGGGCTACTTTTTTTAAAAAAATCGTCGAAAATGGTCAAATTTGAGTTTTTAGAAATTCCTCAAAAATCTAAATAAATTTGGGCAGCTGAAATGTTGGTTACTTATGTTTTTCCCAAAATTCGTAATCCTGTTCAAATCGAAGGCGAACACTTCGAGATGTTCCCTTATTAGCTTAGCTTTTCCATTTCACTAATTCTCGCCTTCCACCCCATCACCTCGCAATCTTTGTAACCTTCAGTTAAATAGGTTGCACATTGGCATTCCCGAAGGAAACACTGTTTCACCAATTCAACCTGTATTTTGACATAAATTTAAAACTCGACATGCGCCTTATTTATCTCTTTGGAAATTTATTCATTACGTTTTAATTCCGTCAGTGAAACGAAACGCTTTTCCAAATATATCTCGTGGTTATAAAATTGAAACCGTGTTTCGAACTTGACATTTTATTTGAAATTAAATAACCGAGTATAATTTATTTGGAAATGCCTTCCGATTTTAACGTGATAAAAAATACGAATCGCATTATAAAATCGTACTGATTCCCAATTGTATTAAATATGTATAAGAAAAACTAAAGAATTTGGGCGAACGCGTGCAGCAATATCATTAAGAAGCACGACAACTCCAAGTTGAAACAAAAACAGGAAAAAAATTTCATAATATACCCACTTTTTCGTATTTTCGATTTCTTTTTCCTTTGCTGGTTTGTTTGTTCGTTGGAGTTTTTTTTCCTCCTACAACAACGTTCAAACGCAATTTATTTATCAGAAATAGAAAATGATAAACGAAAGAAAAAGTGAGAGAACAAGCACGAGAAGCGAAAATATTAAATCCTAAATATAACCGTAACAGTGTTGGTAAAGTAAAAAAAAAAAAAAAAAACAATTGGAAACGACTGCAAAAAATATCGTGAATTAAAAAAAATTGGCATCTATGCGTATAGGGTGGAAAAAATTTTAAGCAATAAAATCCATTTGAAAGGGACAAAAGTAATATTTACGAATGTTCAATTCCTAGATACTACGCTACAAGCATAGATTACAACGAAAAAAAAAACGATAAAAAAAAGAAAATTGTAAAATTTTCCAAGCGTATAATTTTACACGAACGACATTTCTTTGAAATATTTTCAAAATGTTACGAAACTACGGTTCGAATGTTTTTTAAAAACGAAAAATAAACGTTGACTCGAATTTGAAAGAAGAAAAAAAATGGGGAAAAGAAAAAATACACACCGTATCAATGCGTTAAATTTATCTACTCATTTGAATTCTTTATACGTATATGAAAGTTTCAAAAGCTTATAAAAGCCAGATGCTCTTACCTTTGGTACAGTCCTCGAGTAGGTATAGCTAGGATGGGAATTTTTCTTTGATGTCATCGAGTGCAATGAAAAAGAATTATACTTATTGATTAAACTGCACTACATACGCAGATACTAGCGGTGGAGAGATTTCTCTCTCACATAAGGAGGTACAACTGCAAATACGTGGTGGTAATATACCATTCGTCGCGTACTCGTATAACGTAATCACGCGAAAGACGAATTTTTTTACGTAGAAAGTATGCCACATAAATGTAGGTAGGTACCTACCTACGTTGCACGATGTCTTATTATTTACGATGAGGATAATTATACGACGTTTTGAAAATATCAGAAAGCATGTGAAGTTCTCGTCAAAATGTAAAACGAGCATTATGAACGTAAACCGTGCTGTTCTCGGGAGTAATTACGTCGAATGCAAAGCTTTTGAAGAATCATGCACGAGACGATCCGGATAAAAGAAATAGGTTCTCTGTGTTTTAAAAATTATAATATGTATACTCGTACAACTACGTGCAAGTACGTACTATAGTTTTCAGAGTTGCTAGATGGTAATACAGGGCGTCCCATCAAACATATGCCATTAGTCAAGTTTGGATGTCAAGTATCAACAGAAATACGCGCATCGCGCCTAAAAATGCACTGGGATGCCTATTTCAAAATTTAAGGGCAGCAGCGTTGAAACACGTAATTATTTAAGAAGCCATCTTGAAAATTGAAGGAGTTTGCTAGAGGACGAACTTTGAGAAGAACGTCATAATTTTTATTTACTTACTTTATTTAACAAATTTGGCTTGATAAATAGTTATTTTGGAAAAATTTATTATGAAAGTACTATTAAAAAAATTGTTAAAATATGAAATGGGGGGGGGGGATTTACTTTCTAAAGTAAGAAATATGGCATTCTCAATAGCTAAAGTGGTTCACCTTGACTACAAAAATAGTGATACCTACCTACTGAAGATTTCTGGCTCAAAGGAGCCTCTTTGATTAACAGAAGTGAGCATGATGCAGGCAACAAAATTTGGAAAGTAAATAAAAGATTGAACATTGCGACATTTTAACCCCCCTCCTCGGCCTATTCACGATTTTTGATCAATTAACAACGATACGAAACGTTTTAGAGCTGCAGAAATCAAAGCGATGAAAAAATGTGAAACAATGAGTGAAACACTAATTGATTATTCAAATTATGGGATATGGCGAAGCTGGATGGTTGTCTAGAGCGAAAAAATTGGAGGGTGACAGTCAATTTATTGTGTTTTCAAATTCTTTAAATTAAAAAATGAGGTATCCTAACTGACAAAAATGTTTAGGCCAAAATTACAAAATAGAAAGGACGTCCAAAAATACACTGACAGACGAAATGTTTAGAGGCGGATTTGATTTTTTGATTTTTGACAAATTTTAGAAAATTCAACCTGTATAGTATCAAATTTTAAAACGAAAACTGAATGTTTCGCTGAACAATATGTACGCTAATTGACCCATTTAGAAATATTACCACCGTTAATTAATAAATATAAGTGCAGGGAATCGCAAGGAATCGAGAAAAAAATTCACAGAGTTGTAATTGTCTTAATCACACATCCCACTGTATTTTTTTGAAAACACAAAGTAACTAAATATCATTGGGTACCTAGTACCTATATTATACGTACCTACTCATGGCGATAAAATAAAATAAATTGTACATATTTATTATTTAAAAGCACAGCATAAATTTCATTCATAAAGGTCCGTTGATATTTTTACCATGATGGCAAATCTTTAGGCGATTATCAACTAGATAACGCCAGACTCCAGATTGCGTTTGTCCTCTGCCATAAGCGAAAAGGTAACTACCGCCAAGTGTTTTACACTTACATACTTTACCCATGGCATAGTCATTATCCCCTTTTCCATAGACAATCTTGCAGTCTATGAGCTCAGATGTTAATCCTGCATTACCACAAAATCCTATCTTTGCACTTGCGTTATTGCATATTCTGTCACGCTCGTCCTTAGTCATCGTGTCAACAGGTTTACTGAAAAATTTTGTTATGCTGAAAGCTGAGAAAGTTCTATAAAAATTTACATTGTAAAAAACGTCTATTCTTACCCTTTAAAAGCGTTGAATTCGGCGGGTGATAAGCTGCGGGCTGGATGGGTGATCAATTCTATTATTATAATATACAAGCACAACTGATATAAACAATTTGTAGACATTTTATTCAAATCTACTCCTGCTAGTGTAACGAAATGTGATTAGCCTGAAAGCTGCGATGTCTTCGCAAGCAGAACGTTTTTGTATAACATTAATTTTCAATTTTTCACATCATCATAATTACATAAGTACGTGCTTACATGATTCGTAGTAGGTACCAAATGTAAGTAACATTGATATTCAAACGAATGATTTTTCAATTGCTTTTTTTTAAATTATGAATTTTGTGCTAACAGACTAATGTACGTGTTTGGTTCAGTGGGATCTCCAAATTATATTAGGTAGTCCATCATAGAAACATTTAATGATGACATAATTTCATTTATTTTATAGATTTACACCAATATGATTGCACTTTGTTCTTTTTTATGGCCTCCATCATTTCTCATTAAGTGAACAAAACAATGAATGGATTTACTCACAAAAGAACTTTTACAATACCTACGTTATCACCCAGTTCAGTTGAAATTTAGCTTCTTGAATTAACCTGTCAACTATACTTTAGAACTACGAGTAGGGGAAAGTCTCCCAATAGTGCGCACTTAGTACCAAAATCGCTGTCATTCCGCCGCAAAGTTACCTAGGATCGTGATTTTTTGATATGTAGTAGCTGTATCATTCAGCTACGTAATTCCGAAGTTTCAAAATTTTTCATTGGTAACTGACTGAGAAATCCTACCTTGAGTAAAAAATGTCAAATGCGCACTATTAGGAGCCATGGGCTCCTTTAAGTGCGCAGTAGGGTTCCTAATAGTGCGCGATGTGTAAATTTACTTCAAAAAAATTAATTCTCTTGACAAAAATCACAATAATATGTTTCATTACTACAAGAACACTAAGAACAGATATAAAAAAATGAGTACTTGACAAAAATTGCAGAAATATGTTTTACTATGAGTAGGGGTTATGTGTGAGCTCATTTCTGCAAAGAAAGCCCATTGTTCAAGTATTCTTTCACTCTTAGGAATGTTTCTTCACTGAAAACTAACACCTTTTAGCCTTTTACAGGTATCTAACACTCCATTCTATCAAAACAAAAGTTAGGTAGTGAAAAACACATGTGTATTTACAGATTTTCTAGGATGCGCACTATTGGGAACCCATAGTTCAGAAATATCCTCTCTTTCTTTAAAAATTATTCTCAAGAAAACGAAAGGATGAATTTTCAAACTCTTACAACCATATTGAAGAGGATAAAATTCCCTACAAAATGATATAATATAACCTACCTCATAAATTTTTGCAATCGGACGAGATGAAAACAAATTGTTCAACTTTTCACAAAAAAAAAATTAGGTACCTATATCAGAAATCGAAAATTCACACTTTTTGACTTTGCAGTCGTAAAATTTAGCCAAATGACTTGTATGATACATCAAAATAATCGTCATGACACGCTCTTTCAAATGAACTAACTCACGAATTTTTCAGTGGTGCCAATCGCGAGATATGGCACTGCGCACTATTAGGAGACTGCGCACTTTTAGGGGACTTTCCCCTATGTACTTCTAAAGTTGATTTTTTTTATTTTTGATGAATCCTAGAATAGGGTGAAAGCAGCTCATCGGTAAACAGTTTGCGCAATACGCAGCACCTCTCTCGATAAAACAATTGAAGCTTGCAGCAAATGTTGAGTTTTTCTCTTTTCAACCTTCCTGGGGAACTAGGGAAGTACTGATTTTTTACTCGTATTTTTTGTGTTTGGTAACATTTGTCATAAAAAAGACCAAAACAAAATTCACTATTCTTTCAACACAGGAAAATCAAAAAACCAAACATTATTATTTTCATCTCGATTTAATCAAAATTTTATTCTTTTTTTTCATAAAAATTATAATGTTTTAATTTTTTTTTCAAAAATTTAAAAATAAAATTCAGCATTTTGAAATTAGATCTGGTGGTGTATTTTTCTATGCTCTTCAGGTTTTTTTTTTTTTTTTGTTGGGATATCTTTTTAGTTTTAGTTGAATAAAAGAGAGCCAAAAAATGTTTGGCTGGAGTGAAATAAAAACATGGCTCATTGGCCATACTCCCTCCTCACAAAAAATAACTCATACTATAATTCCTTTCGATTTTTCAAGCGAAAAATTTTATAGGTCCAACCTACATCTATGTTTTGGTGAACTTGTAATGTTTTCAAAAATTTCTAAGAACATTTTTAAAAGCTACTTTTTGTAGTTTTTAAAATTTTTTAGGAAGCACGGTACCGTCTTGTAACCCCAATATTGTTTCAGAGCTCGAAAAAAAAGATAACAGATTATGAAAAAATGAAGGAAATAAAGTTTTTCCAAGTTTTGGGAAATTTCAAACTCCCTTCCCTCTGCTACTTTCGTAAAAACTGACGTTTCGCCGCACAATTTGTACCTTCATTGGCCGATTTAGAAATATTACCACTGTTAGTAACTATAGGTAAACAAAATGTGCTGGAAATCGCATGGAATCGAGAAGGCACGATGCTCCCTTAAGAGGGATTTGAATTCTTGCAGTGTGCGTTTCTTTCATTGCAAAGAATCGCGATTCGAATTGCAAGAATCGGATTCTTTCTCGATTTGTTCGGCGATTCAAATCGCTCTAACTCTGGATAGTAGAATTGTGACCTATTAAAAGACTCCTAGAGTTGTAACATGCCCAGCCACACATTTAAAGATTTTGGGAAAATTTTCTAAAAAAATAGATCAAAAAAAGTATGCGCTTTTCTTGCCTATATCAAGTAACAGAATTTCTCAAAACACGGAGATATAGGTAATTGGAAAAAAATTCACAGAGTTGTAATTGTCTTAATCATACACCTCACTGTATTTTTTTTGGAAAAAATGAAATACAACTAAAATATCATTAGGTACCTAGTACCTATCCTGTACATACCTACTCATGGAATAAAATAAAATAAATCGTATTTATTATTTAAAAATACAGCATGCATTTTATTCATAAAGGTCCTTTGATATTTTTACCGCCATGGCAAACCAGAGGATTAGTGCTAGTATCAACAAAATAACGCCAAACACCATATAGCGTTTGTCCTTTGCCATAAGCGATAAAGTAACTACCGCCAAGTGTATTACATATACATACTTTACTCATGGCATGGTCATTAGCCCCTATTCCATAATGTATCTTGCAGTCTATAAGCTTAGATGTTAACCCTGAACCAACAGTAAATCCCAACTTTGCACTTGCGTTATTGCATATTCTGTCGCGCTCGTCCTTAGTCATCGTGTCTACAGGTTTACTGAAAAATTTTGTTACGCTGAAAACCTTAGAAAGTTCTATAAAAATTTACATCATAAAAAAGTCTATTCTTACCCTTGAAACACGTTGAATTCGGCAGGAGATAAGCTGCGGGCTGGATGCATGAGTAATTCTATTATTATAATGTGCAAGAAGAACAACTGATATGAACAATTTGTAGACATTTTACCCAAATCTACTCCTACGAGTGTAACAAAAAGTGATGAGCTAAAATACTGCAATGTTTCTGTAAACAGAACGTTTTTGTGTAAGATTCATTTTCAATTTTTCACATCATCATGCATGCATGCTTACATGCTTCGTAGTAGGAACCAAATGTAAATAACATCGATGTACAAAAAAATGAGTTTTTAATTGGTTTTTTTTAAATTATGAATTTTGTGCTAACAGACTAATGTACGTGTTTGGTTCAGTAGAATCTTCACATTACATTGTGTAGTCCATCATAGAAACATTTATGATGCCATAATTTCATTTATTTTATAGCTTTACACCAATATGATTTGCACGTTGTTCTTCTTTATGACCTCCATCAATTCTCATTGAGTGAACAAAACAATGAATGGATTTGATTTACTCACAAAAGAACTTTTACAATACCGCAGCACCTCTCTCAATAAAACAATTGAAGCTTGCAGCAAATGTTGAGTTTTTATATTTTCAACCTTCCTGGGGAACTGGGGAAGTACTGATTTTTATATTTTTTTATATTTGGGAACATTTGTCATAAAAAAGACTAAGACAAAATTCACTATTCTTTCAACACAGGAAAATCAAAAAACCAAAAATTCAAAAATAAAATTCAACATTTTGAGATTAGATCTGGTGTATTCTTCTATGCTCTTCAAGTTTTTTTTTTTTTGTGGTTGGGATATCTTTTTACTTAAATAGAGAAGGAGAACCGAAAAAATGTTTGGCTGGAGTGAAAAAGACACATGACCCATTGACCCTGCTCCCTCCTCACAACAAAATAACTCATACTTTAATTAATTTCGATTTTTCAAGCGAAAAGTTTTATAGATCCAACCTACATCTCTGTTTTGGTGAACTTGTAATGTTTTCAAAAATTTCAAAGAACATTTTTAAAAGCTACTTTTTGTAGTTTTTAAAATTTTTGGGAAACACAGTTCCGTCTTGTAACCCCAATATTGTTTCAGAGCTCGAAAAAAAAAGGTAACAACAGATTATGAGAAAATGAACGAAATAAAGTTTTTCCAAGTTTTGGGAAATTTCAACGTACCTCCCCTCTGCCAATTTCATGGTTGGTTTTGAACGTTCCAACTGTCTTCAAATTATACTTCAAAACAAAAACTGAATGTTTCGCTGCACAGTACATAATTATGTACCCTCATTGTCCGATTTAGAAATACCTATATTTATTACCACTGTTAACTGGCAGGTAAATAAAATATAGACGAATAACAAGAGACTCGATGAATTGAATATTGTTTAATAACTGAACTCTCAGAGAACAAAAATATACGTAATCGCATAGCAAATAAAAATCATATATCTTATCAATCTTAAAAGATAAACTGAGCTGCGCGCTCAGCTTTACGTTGGTCATTGATTTATAACACTCCCCCTCAACATAAGCTGAGCTAGCAGTCCTTCCTTAATTAATGTCCTTTTCATCCTTTCTGCCACACCATTCTGTTGTGATGTATGAGGATTATTCATGTGCATAATAATACCATTTCTATAGCAAAAATTTTGAAATTCACGTGAGGTGTATTCTGTTCCTCTATCACAATATAAGTATTTAATTTTAGTTTGAAAACGTGCTGTTACGTGAGCTTCATAATCTTTAAACTTTTCAAAAGCTTCAGATTTTGTTTTTAAAAAGAAAACGACAGTAAAATGAGAAAAATCATCTATCAACGTCATAAAATATTTATAGCTACTTTGATTTGAAAAAGGACCACATAAATCTGAATGCACAATTTCTAAAATAGAATGACTTTTATAGGTCTTTTCCTTTTTAAAAGGTAACCTGTGCTGTTTCCCTTTCAAACATGCTTCACACAGTTCATTAGAGGATTGAAATGTTTGTATTCCTTTCACCATCTTATTAGTAATTAATTTTTGTAGATAATCTTTATTTAAATGTGCTAAGCGCTTATGCCATAACTTATAAAAATCAACAGTGTGAGCATGAAGGGAATTTGAAGTGGTCTGAATTGTATGAAGCACAAATTTTATTTTATATAAATTAGTGTTTTCTAAATTATTACCTGAACAAATGCATTTTGTTTTGTTCATTATTGACACCCTTTCTGCTTCGAATACGACATGACATCCTGAACGTGTGATTTGACGGACTGACAACAAGTTGAATGGACTTTCTGGACAAAACAAGACATCTTCCAAATCACATTGAACTCCTTCGTTGCTGACGACTTTGATCGTTCCCTTTCCAATGGCAGGTAAAAAAATTCCTTTCTTGGCAACCAGGATCAGAATTGGGGATTCGAATTTTTGAAGGGTAGTGAACAATTTCTGGTCATTGGCAATATGATCTGTAGCTCCACTATCCAGGAAAAAATCGGAGGATGAAGATATTTCACCGGCCATAAAAATTGCATGTTGTATTTCAGCTGCTCCGGTTGAGGTGGAATCATGGACAAGGACATTGACATTACTGCTGCGATTACCTCGATTTTGCCAGTTGATACGATGACGACAAGCTTCTGCGGCATGACCAAAACGATTACAAAAATTGCACTGTTCCTTTTTTTTTGTTCTTCTTCAGGTTTTCGGTAGCAATTTTCACTTTTGTGATTCGTTCGAGAGCAATATTTACATTTTTCCCATTTGGCTGTAGAGTGATGATTTGGCTTCCAATTTTTTGAAAATTTGTGATTTTTCTTGGCAAAACAATTGTCAATCACATGACCCGGTTTTTTACACCATTTACAAAAACGCTGCTTCTTTCGGAAATCGGATTTGGGAACCATGAAAACTTGATTATCAGTTTTTGTCGGATTTCTTTCAGTGTCAATTTTTGAACGCACCTCGAAATCATATAATTTTGATCTGACCACCTCCATAGTTAAATCATCCGCATTCATCATAGTAATAACTTGAATGATGGATTTGTAGTCTTCAGATAAAGAATGAAGTAGCTGAATGATCGCATCTGGCTCAGATAGAATTGTACCGCAGATTTTCAATTGTCTGTTTAATTCATCAAATTCGTGAAAGTGTTTCGATAGGCTCGTACCTGGTTCCAATTTTAATTTTGACAGCTGCATTCGGATTAAATATTGATTGGTGGAACTGTGTCGTTCAAAAACGTTCATGAGTGTAGTCCAGATACCCTTTGCATAAGTTTTATCCTTGACGTATTGGATACATTCGTCTGCAATCAATTTTGCAAAAATGAAGATGACCTTCTGATTTTTCTTTTTCCAGGCGCAGTGGAAGCGTGCTGGGCCCATAACCTATAGACGAATAACAAGAGACTCGATGAATTGAATATTGTTTAATAACTGAACTCTCAGAGAACAAAAATATACGTAATCGCATAGCAAATAAAAATCATATATCTTATCAATCTTAAAAGATAAACTGAGCTGCGCGCTCAGCTTTACGTTGGTCATTGATTTATAACATAAAATGTGCAGGAAATCGCATGGAATTGAGAAGGGTTGATTCTCCCTTGAGATGGATTCGAATTCTTGCAGTGCGCGATTCTTTCACGGCAGAGAATCGTGATTCGAATCGCTTCAACGCTGGATAGTAGGATTGTGACCTGAATGAATGGAAGACTCCTAGATTTGTGTAACATGTCCATCCACACTTTTAAAGATTTTGGGGCAATTTCCTAAAAACATGAATCAGAAAGAGTATACACTTTTCTTGCTTTTGTTAAATGCATTTCTCAAAACACTACGATAGGTAACTGGAAAAAGATTCTCAGAGTTGTGATTGTATTAATCACATATCCCACTGTGTTTTTTTGAAAAAATAAAGTAACTAAAATATCATTAGGTAGGTCTAGGTACCTAGTACCTATACGCATATCTACTCATTGGGATAAAATAAAATAAATTGTATTTATTATTTAAAAGCACGGCATAAATTATACATTCATAAAGGTCCGTTGATATTTTTACTGTGATGGCATACTGCAGGAGTAATGCTAGGATCAACTAAATAACGCCAGACACCATTTAGCGTTTGTCCTTTGCCATAAGCGAAAAGGTGAGTACCGCCAAGTGTTCTACACTCACATACTTTACCCATAGCATTGTCATTAGCCCCTTTTCCATAATGTATCTTGCAGTCTATAAGCTCAGATGTTAACCCTGAACCACAATTAAAGTTTCCCATCTTTGTACATGCGTTTTTGCATATTCTGTCACGCTCGTCCTTAGTCATCGTGTCAACAGGTTTACTGAAAAGTTTTGTTACACTGAAAGATGAGAAAGTTCTATAAAAATTTACATCATAAAAATCGTCTATTCTTACCCTTGAAAAGCGTTGAATTCGGCAGGAGATAAGCTGCGGGCTGGATGCATGATTAATTCTATTATTATAATATACAAGCACAACTGATATGAACAGTTTGAAGACATTTTATCCAAATCTACTGTCTGTACGAATCTAACAAAATGTGATTAGCCTAAATATTGCAATGTCTCCTCAAGCAGCACATTTTTGTATAAAATTCATTCTCAATTTTTCATATCATCATACGTACGTGCTTACTTACATGCTTCGTATTAGGTAAGTACCAAATGTAAATAACATTGATGTACATACAAACAAATGATTAATGATTTTTTAATTGTTTTTTTTAAATTATGAATTTTGTGCTAACAGACTAATGTCCGTGTTTGCTTCAGTGAAATCTCTCCGCGTTACAATGTTTAGTCCATCATAGAAACATTTATGATGCCATAATTTCATTTATTTTACAGTTTTAAATCAATATGATTGCACTTTGTTCTTCTTTATGGCCTCCATAATGTTTCATCGAGTGAACAAAACAGTGAATGAATTTAATCACAAAAGAACTTCTACATCAGTTCGTCATCTCCCAGTTCAGTTGAAATTAGGTTGTTTAATAAACAATCGCCTACATCTTGGAACTTACCAGCTATTGTTGATAAATTCTAGAAAAAGGTGAAAGCAGCTCATTCGTAAACAGTTTACTCATTGCTCAGCATCTCTCTCAATAAAACAATTTATGCTTGCCGCAAACGTTGCGTTTTCCTCTTTTCAACTTTTCTGGAAAGGTACTGATTTTCATATTTTTTATACTTGGAAACATTTGTCATTAAAAAGACCAATTTGAAATTTTGTATTCTTTCAATACCGGAAAATCTAAATTTCTGCTGGAGAATCCAAAATGGTGCAAAACTACATACCACCAATCGAGCTTTTAGGTCTAATATTAGGTAGAACTGTAAAAATCTATATATATTAAAAGAATCGTGTAGAAAAACCTTGATAGAGTCCGCCAGCCTCTTCTACTGAACCGATTTCAACGAATTTTTTTTTAAAACGTTCCTTTTGACGTGTAGATATGTCATCAAGAAAAAAAAATTGAAAATTTTGAAATTAAGGGCCGAAAAAATTGAAAAAACACGTTTTCTATTGTGTTTAAACAATAGAATTTCGAATAGAAACCTTGATAGAGTCCGCCAGCCTTTTCTATTGAACCGATTTCGACAACATTTTTTTTAAAACGTTCCTTTTGACGTGTAGATATGTCATCAAGAAAAAAAGTCGGAAATTTTCAAATTAAGGGCCGAAAAAATTGAAAAAACACTTTCTCTATTGTGTATAAAATGCACGTTTTACAGAATACAATGCGCACGGACAACAATACACTCAGAACGTTGCTATGTGGGCGTGTTTACAGCATAGGGGTGTTGAGGAGGGAATGTTGTTGTTGTGTTGTGAGTTCCAAAAAAGCAGTTTCTCCTATAGGACTGGCATTCATTGCTATACCTACGTCTTAGTATTTCATTTTTTAAAAACTGGTATGTGGTGTCTGTTAAAATAAAAAGGAGAGGAGGCTCTGCACTTGAGATCATTTTTGGGTTAGAATTTTATTTCAACAGTACAAATTTAAATGTTTAGTGGAACTGGAACAAATGTTTGTAAAAAAGTTGAAGTGAAGATAGAGGAAGGGTTCAGTACAGTGTAGCCAGAACTCTCTCGAGAGAGGGGGCAAAACCAGATTTTTAGGCATGAAAAATCGAAATTAGAGGTAATTTTATAAAAACCCTTCGTAATGTATGGTAATTTTATGGAAATGAAGGTGCAATTACAGCTCAAGTGAAGTGAGAACAAAATTTTTTGAAAAAAATGGGTCCTCAAAAAACGAAAAAACAGTTCATTATTGCATGTATTATTTCAAATTTTCACATGCGGGGGGGGGGGCTGGGCAATGGCTTAAGTCACGTCCCGCCTATAGCTACGGGTTTCTATTCTTGGGATACAAATTTGACTACCTTACCTCAGATTTTCATTTAATAGGAATGAATTACTCCAGCATACTCCCCTACCTACTCATTTTATGTCATAATTTTACAAGAATTTCAATTATTTTTCTACCCAATTTTTACGTATAGAATTTCAGAAATTTTACTCTTAAAAAATGATGATGTCAAGTCAGTATAGGTAGTTATACCAGAGTAATTCAACACCCCAAATATAAATCTGAAGTGAATAGTCGGAAGTTTTTTTGAGAAAAAAATGTCGTTAATTCATAGAAATTGATACAAATATTGTTCAAACTTGATTTTTTTTCTTGAAAAATTTGATTTTTTTAAAAATTGTATTTTAGAACCAGAGTAGAATTCGCTATTGACATATTTTAGCTGATTTGCATATAGGAGCAGCCCGAGCGAAGTAAGGGGCATGGGGCATGAGTTGAGTTGTCAAAAAAGCAAGCCCCGAAGGGGCGAGAGGCCTGAGCGAAGCGAGGGCCAAGGCGAGCAGCACGAGCGAAGCGAGTGCGCGAGCCGTGGTGGGGTCTGGGTCGCGAAGCGACCTAGGGGGCGAAGCCCCCTAGTCAAACATTAATTTATGTATTTTTACGTATCTCAATTTAATCAAATTGTTATTCTTTTTCTTTCATAAAAATTGGCCCTAAAATGAACAATGTTTCAATTTTTTTCTCTCAAATTCAGAAATGAAATTCAGCTCTTGAAATTATAGACTTGATGGTGTATTTTTCTACGTTCTTTTGTGTGTTTTTTTTTTGACGAAAAAAATTTCTGTTGGTTGGGATATATTTTTAGTTGAATGGAGAAGGAAAGCCCAAGAAATAAAAAAATGTTTGGCTGGAGCGAAAAAGACATGCTCCCTCCTCACAGCAAATAGGTAATTCTTATTCCAATTCGTTACGATTTTTCAAGCAAAAAATTATGTAGGTTCAACCTACACCTCTATTTGGTGAACCTATAATTTTAAATTTATTGATTAATTTTCATAGTTTTCAAAATTTTTGTACCACCATCTTAATTTAGAGCTCGAAAAAAAGGTAACAACAGATTATGAGAAAAAGAATGAAATAAAGTTTTTCCAAGTTTTGAAAACTTCTAACCCCACCCCTCTGCCAAACTTATTACTGGTCCAGTACGTTTCAATTTTCATCAAATTATGGATTTTTCGATTTTTCAGACATAGGATTTCTTTAAAGTAAACAAATTTTTAATGAGTTTGACATGAATCAAAAACTGCTCCAAATGAGTGGTTCCATGGAAAAGGGGCCTTAGTCAATTTTTTCAAGCTGATTTTTACAAGTTCAAATACCTAGTCTTAGAAAATTTTTCTATAAGCAAACATTCTCCAATTCGTTTTTATGGAAGGACACTTCAATATCACTGAATATGAATTATTATTTTTTTTTATATATTCAGAATTGTAAAAATTAGAAAAACAAAAACAATTGACTAAAGCCCCTTTTCCATGGAACCCCTCAAATAAATCCCTATAATGTAAAAAAAAAAAGTAATGTTACATATTATGAGCGATTATAAATAAACCACAAAAATTCCGATTTTCGGAGCAAAACTTGATGTTTTCAAATTTTGAACGTCAAATTTAGCGTAGTCATTGGAATTTCTTGCTCACTAAAATTTGAATCTATACCTAGTTCCTTTCCTTAAATTTCAAAACTGGCTATTTGTGTTGAATAGGCAGGTAAATTTTTTTTCTGAGCTGTAAAGATTACGTCGTAATCTATACTGAAAATTTCTTTTCTATTGGGCTTCCTCTCTGATTCTGGGCTACTATAAACTAAGTGTGAGGAAGAATTCATTAGATATCTATACATAATCCTACAGTATGACATGACAGGCGTTTGATAGGACACCTTGTATGTATAATTTTCCCAAACTCGACGTTACATCAGTTTCATTACAACGCCTATGTAAGGTAGCCGGACAGGGTACGAGGTGGTAGTGCTCGAGCTCGTACTACATGTATTTGCGGCGAATCAGATAGGCAATTTTATTAACACCAAAGGAACGCGACATAAACGGCGTTATACCTGCGATCGACCGGTTATGAGATTTGAGTTTGACGTCTGAACGTGAGCGTATGGTTGAAATTGATCTTATAGCCAACTTACCAGCGCGGTATGGTTTTGCTTGCAGGTATCGTGGGTACGGCACAGAGATATCCATCTTTTAACCGTCGGAAGATATACGTACACCAGCGATCAAAGGTTTAGAGCTATAAACGACCCGCAGTCGGCCGAAAATTGGACATTAATGGTGAAGTACCCGCAGTTAAGGGATTCTGGAATATACGAATGTCAGATTAGTACAACGCCGCATATAAGCCATTTTATACACCTCAACGTAGTCGGTAAGTTATACCTAACCATTATCGAGACATTATTTATGCATAAATGAAACGATTGATAACATAAAAGGCCCGCATTAAATAACCAATATACGCCTACCGCGTAGACTACACGAAATGATTAAAGCTTTTGCTATACGTAGGTACTTTGTTTACCTATAAAAAGACCGCAACACGGTTACCAAGATTGTTTTCAATTGTATGCGTTTGGGTTTTACGAGTAGAATCAACTAACTGTTGTTCGTTGTACCTACCTACTACGTGGGTAATTTTTTAATTCACGGCTGAAATGATTAATTTTCGGAGGATGGAGGTCGTTGACTCGATGGCTCATCGAAATTCTTCACGCGATTTTAGATGACACTCTCGTGTTCGAAGAGTGCGGTTAATTTTATTTTGAAAAATTTGAAGTTCTAGCAAAAGCTTCGTACATTCTCACAATCAGTATAGCAGGTATTTTAAATACCTGCTGATTAAATTAAACCGAAGAAATGAAATAAAGTAATTTACATGGAAAGTTTTCCTTCTCTAATTTAGCGGTTGCTGATAGATAATTACTCGCAAAATGAATCAGACTGAAAGTTCAATAAAGGTACATTTACACCAAACCAAACAAACAATCATTTCACAAAAATACCAATCTTTGACTTTGGTATTTAGTTGGTTGCTTATACGCCCTTTACGAACATTATTACTTCTTGGGGCAATGACGTCAAATCACATCGCCGAAAACCAATTACAGTGGTTTAATCGCGATTATACATGGTTTATTTCAAATAAAGGTGAAAGTCTGAAGTTGAAACTTTTAACAAAATTTCACTTTCAAATGCCACTAGTCACGAAAAATACACATATACCGAATGAGCGAGTTTCTCCATCTAATTCCACTCGCATAGTGTAACTTAGTGTTAAGCTTAGAGATCTAATAATTGGGTACATTATACTTATGCTTTTTTTGACCGCGCCCATCTCGCCACCTTTTCTTAAATGATTACTGTCCCGAGCTTGTTATTTTCGTATTTATTTCAGCAATTAACGTCGAAAATTACAATCAAAACATGTAAATTAACAATTTACGTTTTCAAATGAAAATGTTTAATGACCAAAGTGTTCGCATGATTTTTACCATTAATCCACTTTCAGAGAATTCGTATACATACGTATCATGTATTTTGATTGTAATAACGTAGAACATTTTGAAATGTTATTTTTTTCTTTTTAATTCTCTAAAGCTATTACTACAACATTGAGTTATTCTCCAAGTTTCTGCAAAAAATCACGTAAGACGAGTAGGAAATGTAGCTTCGGTGCTCACAGTTGAAATATTTGGGCCTAAAGTTCCCAAAATTTCGATGCATGATTTATGAAAAAAAAATGTTGACCGATATATAAGAGCCTTCTGCTTGCTTCGTGGCTTTTAAAAGCTAGGTAGATGTGTACACTTCTCTGCCATACTCTCTAAGCTTTACTTGTTTAAACAACTAAACCTACTTAATCCTACACTTTTCCAAATAGGTAAAAATTTTCACTATAAAAATTACGTTAACACGAGGCACTCTGTAACATATTCAAAGAATTTTCGATAAAGTTATTTTATCGGAAATGCTCGCTTTAACGTTACCGTAGGCGTAAAACTTCGTTAAATTTTTCATTTACAAAACTTTTTAAAACTTTTTTTTCCCTCTAAAAACGCTGCGAGACAATGAAATCAACAGGTGATTCACCTTCGTCGGGCATGAAATTTTAATCGCAACTCGGCAACTCAAACCTACTTTACAATTTGCAGCGCGACGAAAAATACATCCGCCAGAATGTACCCGAGCGAAAAATTTTAATTAAAAATATTTTTCAACGATCAAAATATTATTCTGTCTTTTTGCGTTGATTATTTCCTCGAATTAAAAAGACGAAAAAAAAACTGCCTGCCAAGTTTTTGACATTTTACGCGCCGAGTTACCACCTTAAATTTTCATGATCGAGTAACAAAAGATTTCATTTTTTTAACCACCGCGTATGCTTCGCTGTGACAAGTCGCTAGAGAAATATTTGCTATACTTATTAATAAACATTTTTGTAACGGTGTAATTTAAAATTCCAACGTGGCTGTGGTTTTGATTAAGTTCAGTATCGACATCGAAGGCAGTAGGGCGAGAATTTATGAATGGAACGGTTTCGAGAGAAATTTTAGAAATATGTAATTCGATCGTGGGTGTGTTGTGGGCTTAAACAAAGATCGGGGATTTGAAATGTTTCAACGGTAGAGTTTCGCATTAAATGGAAATTGAAATTTTAAAATTAAGAGCTTGAAAGATGTGAATATTACAATGCATACAATAAGTGTAATTCGTAAAAATGAAAAAAAAAAACCGTAACTCGATGAAAATTTTAATGAAATGAACTTACGAAAGAAGAACACCATTTTTTGTGTTTTCAAGTTTTCAATCGTTTTCTCTTCGTTTTTGTTTGTAAAAGGTAAGACCTTGAATTTTTCTTAAGAACCGTTTTTTGCAATAAAAAATTTTTAATACCTCCATTTTTTTTCTGAAGAGCTGAGGAACCAAAACAATTGCAAGAGCAAATTCTTTTTTAAAAAAAAAAAAAAAAACATTTTTAACATGTAATAAGTAGGTAGGTAGGTAGGTAGGTAGGTATTTATTTTCTAATTCTAATGAATAAACTTTTTAAATTAGCATTCTCTGATTTGGACGAAACCAAGCAGAATGGAAAGTGTGCATTTTGAAAGTCCGCAACAAAAATTTCGAGTGTTAAAATTCGTTTTTGAAACGTTTGTGAATTTTTGAAGATTTAAAAAATTCAAAAAAAAAACTGTTCAATGGTGAACTTTTAACTTTTTTGTCAATTATTTTTCTCAAAGAATTTTCGTTTCAAAAATTTTGAAACCTTACAATTTTTTGTGTCGTAAGAAGAGAGGAGATTATGATTTCGTAGGTTGAAATTTTTCATCAAACATATTTGAGATCCTATCATATCAGTTTTTTATCAAACTGAATGCTTTGAGAAAAAAAAATTGGAAATCAACTGAATTTCATTTTCATTTCTAAAATCTAAATTACATATTTCAGAGGTTTAATTGGACAGTGGACACCTGTAAAGTTGCCCAAAAATAAATGAATATTTCACGAAAAATATAGTAGGTAGGTACCACCTTGTCCAGGTTTGCCTTTTTTTTCTTTTTTTTTAAATAGTTCGTCTACAAAATAATAGCTTATTGAATGTCAGATGCTTGGATTTAAGTATAGCTTGTGCCAATTCACGGTTAAATAATTAATCAAGTTTAAAAGTCACACCACACTCGAAAAAAAAAACAAGATAAACACTTTCAAACGGATTTTTTCATTTTTAAGTAAAACTACATGAGGAAGAAAAATTTTTAATTGTGTAACGTTAAGTTGAGAAAAAAGGGTATCTGCTGACGTCACCACAGCACAGCAGCCGGTGCATTGTTACCAAATGAAAAATTTCAATGTGTCAAGAGATAGGTACATAAATTTAAACGGTTGAAAAATATTTTAATTGGATTTCAAGAAGGCGTTTTTATTAAATTGTGTCGACTTTCTTGAAGGAATGCTTTTATTCTTAGTCAAATTAGGAAATTTGTTACTCCAAAAAATAGCAGATACATAAGCCTACCTATTTGAGAAATTTTTTGTGACCTGAATAGGTTCTATGAGTAATAAGAAATCCAAGTAGATACCTAGGTATATAAATTATTTGCAGAAGAATGAGAAATTTTATAGTGCGAAAATTGCAAAAAAAAAGTTATCTGTGGCTTATCCTAAGATATCGTGAAAATCGGTTATTTTTCTGTGTTGAAATTAAATACGTACCTTATAAGTACTTGGACGTTATTCGTGTCTATTCTTGTGGAAATATCATTTCTAGGATTTATTATATATAACTTGAGTATATATTTTTTCAAGCTTTTTTTTTTTACTTCAAATCGATTACTTTTTCAACTTGCTCAGACAAAAAAAAATGCAGGTAAATTCTCATTTTGTTTATCATGCATACGATGATATTTTCGAACAAGTGGATGAAAGAGGAATTTATAGTAAAATAAGGTAGGCTAAAGTTGGCAGGACAAAAATTTAGTTCAGCCAGATTTTTGCCCGGAGCATTTTGTATGTTTGCAAGCCTGTTTAAATACTTGTATCCGCCTCTGCGAGTACCGCTGTGAAATTACATTTACCGCTTTGCTTCTCATTGAATCCGCATAGTCTTTGTAAGCCTTTGAAGAAAAAAAGAAAATACGGTACCAGCAACGAGGCGGAGACCAAATAGCATGGCACCTACAACCGGCTCTCGGGGGGATGAACGTAAATTAAAACCGTGAACGTAACATTTGTTACATTCAAATGAATAACTAAAATGCACACATTATTTCAAGTGTAATTAAATTATTGTTGTGTAAAGAAATACTCATTTTAAAAGGCAATTTACATTCGTTAGCACGTTTTAAAATGCATTAACGGATTTGCGGTTCGGATTATTTATATCAAGTCGGAAGATAAAATAAAACATATTTAACCGTTTTATCCTGTTGGTTTTTTTTTCAGTCGTTGTGCTGTGTACTTATAGCTAAACGATCTTTTGGTTTAGCAACGTGTACACGTGAAAGTTTTAAATACAGTTGAAAGGTATATACTCGTACACGAGATTTTTACTCGAGTTAACTTACTCGTATTTTTAGTGTACGTGGATGTACGAATGAAATAAACTTGAACGTCGTCGCGTCTCATGTCTTAAGTTTTGAATAACGATAATCGTGGAAACAGTTTTAGCTTGTAATGTAAACACGATGTTCAACATGTATGAAACGAATACGAGTAGTTCAAGTAGGTGTAAATTATGAAATTTTATGCATTAGATGTTTTGAAATTTCCTAAAAATTTAAGCTGGAAAGTTATGAAAAAATTTAATTCATAAATTGCGATGTATTAAGTAATAGAGGTAATATGTATGTCGAAATAGTTCGTTTAGACTCATTTTATGAAACAAAATCTCTATGTTTCGAGATTCTTTAATTGACTCGTCTTTTTGAAAATGAATTGTTCGTCATAATTATGGTTTTCGGATCTTTTCAAGGTGTAGGCGTGATGAAGGGGAGGGGGATGAATCTAAAACTGAATGCATTTGAATAGAGAATTCAAAAATACATCAAAAATCAATTTCAGGTGGTGAATTTCGTTTTTTGATTTATGACAAATTTTTAGAAATTCTAATTATTCAAGTACCTGTTTGACATGAAAAGGATCAAAATATGACGAAATCCAGATAGAAATATGAAATTAAAATGAGATTCAAACACCAAGAAAATCTAAAAATCAGCTGATGGCAATGAACAAACTCAAAGTGATCAATCTATTTGACAGGTCAAAAATAAATCATAAACCAAATAAACAGCTTCTCAACTTAATTTTATGGTCAAATTTAAATTTCTAATTTGTCAAAAATTTAAAAATGAAATTCAAAAAATTATCTTTTGGCTGGGATGCTTCGTATGTGAAAGGTCAAATTTGAATTAGTAAAAATTCACAAAAAAATGCAAGTAAAAATTAAATTCAGTACCTGAAAACTGGCTTGTCGGTTCACTTATTTTTAAATTCTTTGATTCTTCTTGAGTGTGCGGGGGGAGGGGGCAGTTCATTCAGATCAGTGAGGTATTTAAAGTTGGCCCCAGCTTCTTCAAAAACTAAATGAGGTAACCTGACCAGTAGATGATCAGCGGGCAGTAGTTGATCACATTGCATGAAAAATGTGCAGTATTGAAAGTATTTGGAAACTAGCTTCACAAAATGTTGACAGATTTATTCTAGACCATGTTCTTACTAGTTTCACCAACTTATTTGATTGTTTTTCATACGTATCATATGAATTTTAGTGCGTTTAAGTGTCCATGTTCAAGGCATTTTAAAGATAGTGTGATTCTTGAAACATTTTTTTTAGTGAAGTGCTATCAAAATAATTATTTTACCACATAGTAAGAACAAAAATTCGAAAAAAATTTATTATGTTTCGAAAGAGAAAAGATCAGCGATACTAACTATTCATTTGAAATTTTTAAAAACACAAAATTTGTGGATAAATTCGCCACTGATCATCTAATAGACAAGAAAAATCGTTCTTAGTCAGTAGTTAATCACTGTGATTTAACAACTTAAATTCATTAAAACACCTCCGAATTCACACAAACAACTTCAACTCCAGTTATTCACATTCATATTTCTCTCTCAGTGCATATTCGCCCTTCTCTTTTATTCAAATAACATTTATCAAGTGATCAACTACTGGATTTTTGTGATCCACTACTATTTTACTTTTTGACCTTGAAATTACAAAAATGATAAGAAGAAACAACAAAATAAGTCATTTAAGCGTGGCTACGAATTATAATGAAAAAGTGATCGTATGGTGCTTTGCTCATCACCCCAAGTTTTTTTGTTTCAAAATGATAGCTACTTTTTTACAAGACTTCCACTACTAGGGTCAACTACTGGTCAGGTTACCTTGTGCGACATTTTTCTTTGACGATTGTGCGACATTTTTTTTGACGAATGTGCGACATTTTTCTTTGACTAATGTGCGACATTTTTCTTTGAGAAATATTCACATAATATGCACTTATCTACCTAGTGACCTATATTCTGTGAAAGATATGAAAAATTTAGGGTTACGTTCAACCCCCCTCCCCCCCAAGGATGAAAATATTGACTTGGGTTGGGATTGGGAGGGTAAATTCAAAAAAATTGGAAATGGTTATCTGCATCAAAACTCGCTTTTTGAATGAGTTTCGTTCAATTTGGTTAAAGTGTGGAAATCACCATCTGCTTTTTAAGAACAGTACCTAAGTTTTGAAAGATGGAAATTGAAGAAAAAATCATAATAATTAGCAGATTTATAATTATTCAAATGTTTCTAATTTTTTACTTGATTGTGCCGAAAGTGTTTGCCATTGAAAAGAATTCACCTTTTTTTTTCAAGAAATATTGATAATACCTTGTATCTTAATAATATTGTGTGAACAGACATTTATTGAAGATTAAAAAAAAATAGTGAAAATGATCAACTTTTGAACCCTTTTCCCTTTTTTTTTTTTTTTTTTTTTTTTTATAGATATTTCGCTTTATATGGTCTTTGCTGATCACATACCACAATGATGGACCTTCTTGAAAAATTTTAGATAGGTGTTTGTTATTCATGGCCTGAAAGTACCTACAATTCTATACCCAGGTTGTAATTTTTGAGTGGCGCAAGGCTGAAATTGACCAACACTAGCAACATTTTCTGATGTGAGCACAACCCATCAACCCCTTTAAAGTTCTACTCAGAGAAAGTTTATTTATTAGGGTAGCCCACACCCTGTACCTAACTACCTATACAGTATGATTTTGAAATCCCCGAATGGCGTTAGTAATAAAGTAGTATACTTCATGGCTAGATAAACGTAATAAATGGTAAATAAAGTACAAACAAGCGAACGCCAAAAAACCAAAGACCAATAAATTCTAATGTAGGTACAAGAGAATTTAATTGATAATTATAATGATCATACATTCGTCTATATTAATACGTATTGCATTTATTAGTAATTATACTTTCGTCTAGCAACGTAAAACTTTATCAACGCAGATTACGCTAATGCCCAAGTGATTCATAAAACAATTATTTCCAACTTTTCGCGTTAATACGCCATTATACACAATAAGAAAACGCACATTTATAATAATACCAAGAAATGGTTACCGCCATGCCGCCGTGAAAAAACAAAACGAGAACTGAAACATTATTAAAAGCGCATTAAAGTAGGGGCTTTGTAGCTTTGTTTTTTTTTGTTCGGCTGAAAGTCTGGTTGAAAATGAAATCGTGTCGATTTTTTTATTTTCGCATTTTCTTGTTTTTCCCCAATATCTGCAATGCGCACAGGGTAGTGGTATCCTTGGTATAAAATTTGAAAAGGAAGGGTGAAAAATATTTTTTTGTGAAAAAGGGGTGATTATTTTCTTTTTTGACTTTTTTTTCGGGAATAATTAAATATTTTCAGCGCGTGGGGTTTAAATTTTAAATTTCGGTGGTTCTGAATTCAAATATAGCACAATAATTGAAAAAAAAATCAGTTAGATAATCGAATCATTTTATAAAAATTTAGTAAATCTGGAAACAATACGAGATAATTGAACAATAATCTAATAGTGAAATAAGTTTATTGTAACGGAAAACATCGATGAGAAATTCACTCGTTAATCGAGCGATAAAATTGCAAATTGATCTGTTCTTAGGGAACCAATAGAAACGCACTCGGTGACGTGGTACAATTAAGGTACCATACGTAGGTACACGTAGATTAGCATTTGAGAACTTCCTGAACACGCACAAGACATGGTAAAGCTCACGGAAACTCATTACAACCGCGATAATTACTTTCACGGTGGTTTCCGTTCTCTATAATTATATACAGAATAGAATCTTTTCATGTTTAAATGGAAACCGTATTGTGTTAGGTTTTGAAATAGGTGTTTGTATAAAAAAGTGTCAGTCGATTTGCTAAAACGCTTTCTCGTAACGATGAACTGAGAACGCCTCTTCTACGCCTCGCTCCTAGTTGATGAAGTGAATTAATTTCCACGACTATCATTACACAATTCACGCGAGAATTTCGTTATATCGAGAATAACCGCATGCTCAAGTAATACCTACTCGTACTCGTACATGTGACGCTAAAATGCTATAAATTCACCCTTCGAAACAACGCTTTAAATTGCTTTTATTTTCATTCATCATATAAGTTATTCAGATTTTAAGCAATATGCTTGGTATACTTACGCAGCATTATCATCGCTGCATCCATCGTTTCATTTGGATTTGTTGGAACGATTAACCGATTAAGGAACACGATGAAACTTGAGCGATTGCATGCGATAATCAACCACGATGGTTCATTGAAAATGACCAGCTTTTTGCTAATACGTGTAGTTTTTCCCGGGGATTCATTTTCTTTCTTCTATATTTTTGTATCAATATCTAGATAAATAATGGACAAGTGTGTGTTTGTGTATGTATGTGTGTGTGACGTGAATACAGCGAGTCGATTGTATTTATTTCTTAAAACAACGAGTCTTCATTGTTTACTGTACCGTTGGTTTTTCACTATAATTAGAAAAACCAACATTACCTTGTCACTCCACCGACCCACCGAAGTCGTTCAACGAAATGGTTTGTGGCAAATGAAACGATTTTTATTTTCGTGCATGGAAAAATGACATTCCGGTATGCTTTACGATGCATGCACTTGTTTGTATTTGGTCAACATGATTGACTGATAAATGAATCTGTTTCATAATCTAGGTACATATTATCTATAAAGGCAAAGACAAAAAAGTTCAACGAATTTTCATTCGATCCCATAAGTACAATGTACATATACATAAGTATTAAAACTATAGAAAATGTCTAGAATGGATAAAAAATTGAAATACTTACGTGATTCCGAAAATTCAGATGTTCACAATCATGTAAAAATTTTCGATTTTTAAAAATTGACCCCTTCTCCTCATCCGACTCCTGTGGGTTCAAATTACAAGATTTGAGTGAAATTAATTATGATACCTGATTCGAATCAGCCACCTCAAAAACTATATGTTTTTCATACCCGTGTAAAATTCTCGTATGTATTTGCGGCGAACTAGTTAGGCAATTTTATTAACGCTAAATGAATTCAACGTAAAAATAACGAATAAATACCAAGTATTATACCGGTTTTGAAGACTAAAGTATGTACTACCTATGTACATTGTAGGTACATGTGTATTTAAAAACGTGGAAAAAAGTCCCAATATACTTATGTATTTTATTCCAGTATCTGAGTGCCCAGGGACATTAAAGAATCATGTTTCCTCCTCACTTCTATGAACTTAATTTGTTGATATAATCCCTACAAAACTTCAAAATCAACTCTCAAATTTCCAAAAAAAAAAAAAAAAAAAAAAAAACTGAAAATGAAAAACCTCTCATAATCTAGGTATGGTTTGTTGATTTTTCAAAAGAGCTGATCTCCAGCTTACGACACTATTTATAAACGCCACAATAATGACCAAAATTTCATACGAAAATAGAGAAAAAGTGCGACGACTTAAGTAATATGCTTTGCTGTTTATGTAAGCCGCTTATTTCAAGTTTCAAATTCATTCACTGTTCTGACCCTCATCTACCTTCAATTCTATCAAAATGAAAATTAAAAAAAATATCTGGTAGGGATAAGACAAAAGCTCTTTTCCACCCCACAAATTGGAAAATTCTTTGACACAGTGTGCTTTCCAGGGTGGATCGAAAAAAATGGTGTCGGTGGATTTTGAGCCTTCAAAATGGGCACATTTTTGAAAAAATTGTGGTGTTTTCGCTCCTGTCACTACCCAACCTATTTTGGAAAAAATGACCCAGTCCCAAATGACGATATTTGAAATTCTGCGTTGATCTATGCTATGTATTTGCTGTCAAAATCCAAGATAGGGTATCTAACGGTCATAAAAGTCATGAAAGTCATGAAAAAGTCGTGAATTTTGCTTGAAACTCACTTGAAATATTTTCAAAAGCCCATAAAATTTTTAAAAAAATACAAATTTGTTCAAAAAATTCAGAAAAGTAAAAATATTGAAATGCCTACATGTATAAAAATTTTTAAAAATTTCCTCGCAGTTTAAAGTTATTTAATATTTTGGGGAGAGGGGTATTTTTATGTGGTAAAAATGTGAAAAAAGGTCATGAAGAAGCATGAAAATGTCTTTGATTTTTTGTCTGGGAGTTTTATTAGACCCCCTAAAAGTCCATAAAATGAAAAAAAAAATAAAAAATTTGTTCAAAAATCAGAAAAATTAAAAAACTGAAATACCTACTTGCCTATACAAATCAAAAAAAATGTCCTCGCAGTTTCAATTTATTTAATTTGGGGGAAGGGGTATTTTTATGCGGTAAAAATGTAAAAAATAGGTTCATGAAAAAGTCATGACTTTTGTCTGGGAGTTTTGTTAGACACCCTACAAGACCACTTTTAGGACTCTACTGAGCAATTAAAAATTTACAAATCTCTACTTTTTTTTCTCCACAGAAATTTCACTTTAATTATGCCAAAATATTTAAACATATCATTTGTGAAACTGAGGAAATATATTTTTGAAACGCAAGTGGTGCCAATTTTCCAGGCATTTTTGCCACCTTCAAACTAAAATTGGAAAAATATCCAAAAATAAGTACTTAACTTATAAATTTTTTGATTTTTTGAAATTAGTAATAATGACTAAAAAAATCAGCACCACTGATTTTCAAAATATTGCCCCTAACACAGATGTATTGGTAGGAAAAGCGCAGAATCTTAAATTTTAAAAAAAAATACAAAATAAAAAATTTTTCAAGTACATAGGTAAATTTTTTTTTCAATTTGTTAAACTTTTACTTAAAGATCTCAAAAATTTTGAAACATTTTGTGTTTAGAATATATTCAGTAAGCCAGCATAGAAAATAACCATTTTAAGAGGTAATTTTGAAAATGACTCGAAAACTAAGTAGGTAGACATACCTACTTTGAAAATAATAGAAAAGAACAAACAAGTATTATGGTTTAGAAAAACACTGACAACGATCGAGTTAAATACTGGTAGGACAACTCTACCTACATTATGTACAAATAATCAACTCGGAAAACATTTCAATCGAACAGCATTCTCAATCGGAAGATTCCTTTTGAATTCGTGTCTCATATGAGGAAATGTTGGAACGTTTAAAATTCTTGACATATCACCGAGCGTGGAATTGGTGCGCTCAAGTGGACAGCAGCGTAGAGAATAAAACATAATGTCCGGTTGAAAATTATAACAATAAAAAAGTAACCCTTTGGTAAAGTATCATTATTCGACGTAAGTACGATTACCGCCTATGTACATGATCAGCTTACAATATAAAAGGTAGTAAAGTACACAGTCGACTATAAAATAGGTATACACTCTACCGGGTACATGGTACATATGGGGAAGAATTGGTATGTAATTTACCTCGAAGACGAGTAAAAATCAGATTAATTTAATTTTATAAAGTTTTTAAGCAATCGATGTGAACGCGTTGCGTCATTAAGTTAATCCGTTTAAGTGTTGCGCGCGTGTTAGAAAGCGCCTTTAATTCGTTTAAAAAGGTTTTAGCCGGATAGGATTCTGGCTAGTAACTCGTTTATATGTGTGAGTAGCCTTTTGTTCAAATAAAGGCTTGTTATCTTCTCGCCAAAATGGAAGGAAATCTGTTCTTCGACCAATAAACCAATATTTATTTTTTATAAAATGACTTTTACACCTCGCTTCAGTATACCTTTTTTTTCCTCCGCATCGGTCGCTTTCTGCTTTTGTTCTTCGTTTTTTTTTTATTAAATAAAAACACCACACTGAAACCGTAGTCGCATTCTAAATATAAACTACGGGTTATCTTTCTCATTGCGATCGTATTTCGTACTATAGGGTATAAGGTTGAACTTGAAATACGTACTTTAAATTCGTTTCGGATGCTTAAGAAAAAAGCCAACAAAAAATCGCCTCAAGGTCGATCGAAATAATAAACAATTCGATACCGATCTGCCCGCGTTAAGAAACGAGTTAAATTAACAACAATATACCGCAATTTCGAATGAGTAAAATTAATTCGCCGAGTTCATTTTGCAACCTGAGCGCTATTCAAGTGAACCGGAAGATAGCGAAAAATAAAACTTAATGATTCGTACAACATTCCTCGATGCAATTTATCCCGTTTTTACCAACTCCTCTTCTTCATTTTTCAAATGAATAGGAAAAAAGAAAAAGAAAAACGAAAAAAAAACAACTATATGCTCGCAAATTCCTCAAATTTCCTCTACTGTTTCTAATGTCGGTGCTTATTCCGTCGATTGAACTTTAATACAGGCCTAATAGAAATTTATGATTCGTGAAACGTTTCCCCATATTTTAGGCTACCAGCAGCGCAGCGGGTATAGAATTTTATAACTTTCAATATTCTTAATGAACATACATTTCTTATCAAGCTACCAACTTTCGGCGATTCGTCAAAGTCACATGCTGAACGTATTTTCTCCATAATACGATAACGTTTGTTCGAGCCGGAGAATTTATTTATATCATATCGACTACGCGTAATCGTATAAATGAGAATCAGATTGTTGTTTTTGTTATTGAAGATTTCACGTATTTAGGGTATTTCGTACTTGAGAAATTATAGGCTGGAAAATTTCTCAAGTCTTTGTAGCAAATTGAGACAGTAAACATACAAAATTGTGAGAATTTTCTGCGGATTAGAAAATAAGGGTTTTGACTACCCATCTATCGTACAAATTGCTCACTTCTCTCCCCTTTTCCTCCTCCCAGCTCAAGAAAAATATCGAGAAATGATCATCAATAAGATATGCATAGGTACCTACCTAATTGAACTGCGTGCCATAGGAAGTCTCAATACAATCGAATCGAATCATTTACAGAAGATTGGTGATTAAATATGTAAATTGATTGATTTCTTGGTGAATCATTCGCAAACGGATCAATTAAGTTACGATTGATTCGGTTTTTGTGAAACTATTGTGTAGGATTGATCTGTTTTCAAGCGACGTGCATCGAATCGAATCGAATCGCACCATTTACAACCGAATGGCGATTGATCCATTTTATTGATTTCTAGGTGACTCGTTCGCGAACGAATCGATTCATTTACTCAATTTTTGGTAAATCACTCGCGAACGAATTGATTAATAGTTGGAGAATCACTCGCGAACGAATTGATTAATAGTTAGTGAATTATTCGCGAACGAATTGATTTGTATGAGTGACTCGTTCGCGAACGAATCGATTCATTTACTTAATTTTTGGTGAATCATTCGTGAACGAATTGAATAATTTTTGATGAATCATTCGTGAACGAATTTGAATAATTTTTGATGAATCATTCGCGAACGGATTGAATGATTTTTGATGAATCGTTCGGGAACGAATTGATTCGTATAAGTGACTCGTTCGCGAACGAATTGATTCATTTGATTAATTTTTGAATTTTGGTGAATAATTCACGAACGAATTGAATAATTTTTGGCGAATCTGGAAGAAGTGGGGTCCACTTTAAAATACGAGTATGTATCTGAAATTTTGATATGGATGTGGAAGTTTAAAAGGTTGAATAAGTTATAAGTATGACTTTTTTCTTCTTCTAGAAGAGCTTCAGTATACCTAATAATCTACCTCAAAAGCATGTTCAAAAACTAAAGCGTCGATTGAGTGAAAATTTTTTCGCCAAAAAGAGAGCGAAAAAAAGCAATACTCAAACGAATACAAACGCACCGGTGATTGATTTGCGGCGCCAATTTACACGCAGAAAATGCGACGGTTTGAATTTAGGCTGTTATAGTCGCGTTCGTTGCGAAAAAGCAGCATCCGTCCTTACCTTACGTGGTAATCTTCGAAGCCCGATTTTCTATAATGAAAATGATAAATTACATTTCCGACCATTTCGGTTGATTATGGCAAAAGTGAAAGGCATTCGATTGAGCGCAGACCGGCATTCCGTAAGTTTAGATAAAAATCTAACGAATAGTTTTCATTAAAAGAAAGATTCGCTTTTATTTCTCCACAACGCTGCGCTAGTGATTCTATGTTGAATTTTTTTTCATTTATTTATTTGGTATCCGATTTTTTTTTTTTTTGCTTTTATGTCCCTTCACCTCGATATTTTGTCGTTTGTTATGGCTGTTTCGGGGCAAATGTTGCCGCCATTTTTCTAGCTTCTGTCTCTGTCTCTCTTCATCTCTTCGCCTTACAGTACGCAACAAATGACGTTGTAACATTCTCCGTAACACTTGCTCCGGACAGATTTCATTTCGATTTTCGGTTCACCCGGCTAAAGTGGAAATATATTTTCTTTTAATTAGAAAACAATTGCTGATGTTTCTACGACATTGCTTTTTTCTCGCCGTTTCGTTATCCAAATCATCTTCCAAGTCCGCGCTGTATACCAATTTACATAGTTAAATGGTTTAAAGCGAATTTTTTTCTTGTATCGAATTTCCTCGATATTTTTGCTCATTAAGCGACTTTTGTTTAATTAGACTAATGAATATTAATGAGAAACGAGGTTTTAATTAATTTTTTTCCTACCGATTTTCAACTTTCTAATGAAGTTTGTTATTAAATTTTTAATTCGATTTTCAACTCGGTATGGTAAAGTAGAGAAAAAAATATTTTGCATTTTACTAAATTTATTGCATGCTGTTTCAAACGTATCTTTTCGAAAAAATTGTGCAATAAAAGATTTTTTAGGGTATATTATTTAGGCATTTAAAATAAAATGTTGACTATTTAGCAAGTTTCTAAGGCTTAGTTATCGGAAATGAGAATTTTTATTTTTAAAACAATAATAGTAGGTAATTATAATGTCTGCTCATTAACTCGCTGAAAAATCACTGGAGAAGAAAAATCATTGAACTAGAATGATCGTTTTCTCGTCAATTTTGATTAAAAATTAAATACGTACAACTTTTTTTTTTACTGGTGACAAAATAAACCATAATTATTAACGTCGTCGTGTTTTTTTTATTGCATAATTAAAATTTTTTATGTGTTTTTGAGATTTCCGGAAAAGCCAAAACCAAGAGTTCTGGACGAGGTAAGGTACATACAACTAATAGCGTGGGAAATTGTCCATCTGCTGCAAATAAAATGTGTTTTTCCCCATAAATTTCATTAGATTTTTTGATAGACCTATGAGATATTCAAAACATTTCAACATTATTCCATAATGTTTGAAAAAATAAACTGCTACCTGTCTACTCACAGAAATGTTGTATTTTCTCTGCAACACTCCCTTTCTCATTTTTAGAGTAGGTACCCCCTCATATAAGCCTTGTGACACGTTGAGGTGGTGGGGGTCTGTAAGAACGCTTGTGCTCCCCATATTTAACAATTTAAAAAAAAAAAAAAAGGTATGGTAAAATTACTTGATAAGTTTTTACGGCAAACTGGTTATGCAATTTTATTAACATGAATGAAAATAAAGGACAGGTGAAGCATTTTCAAATTTGAAAATTCTGATTTCTCTCAAGTTTTTAGTATTTGTATGAGTAGCAGTGTAGCACACTACTGGTTTTGGTTTAGAGGAGTAACATTTTTACATCCGGATAAAATATGAGAATCGTTGAGGAAGAGGGCAATTGAAATTTCAGTTCATATTTCAATTTGATAATTTTCTTTTAAAAAAGAGGGACATCCCTTTATCTAGGTTCAATGTTGTGTTGTTGCCTATTACGATGTAAATTCGTTTATCAAGATAAGAATTTTTATTTTTCATCACCTGCTGTAAAATTTTTAGAATGTTTATTTCGTTTAAATTTTATCACTTACCTACCTACTTATTTTATATTTTGTGGCTCGATTTATTTTTTCCACCTGCCATAAAGTTGGTTATAACATCATGTTGAAGCCTATTCTGTGCATGCCTGAGGGGGGAGGGAGACACAATTTTGAACATCGCTGATAAGTTCTGATATGACTGGAACAGTTCTTTGATTCTAAATCGAACATCGGATAGTTTCGGGCTTTTATAGTGGTTCAATTCCAGAGGATGCCATGCAAAGTCAATTTTTTTCTAGACGTACACAGAATTGCCTTCAAGGTAACAATAAGCTCTGTTTGATTGGTTATTTTGATTAACCATTTTACTTGGTACATCGAGATCATTTTGTTGCTCCTTTTGATTATGAATTTTTTTATGGTGAAGTAAATAACTATTGTTCCCAGGATGTTTTTTGCTGTAATTTTAATCAATTTTCTGTTGATGATTTTTAGAATTTCATTTTTTTTTGTATTTTAGAATCTTTTTGTGATTTTAAATATTTTTTTGTGGTGATTTTAAATTAATGTTGACTATATTGTGTTAATTTCAAATCAATTTTCTCCAATTATTTTGGATTTTAAATTACTGAGTATTGTGTCAAGTTTTGATTATTTTTAGGACGGGGAGATGATTTTTTGCGGGGGAGGATAAATGATATAGGTATTTGTGTTTTTAAATACATTTCTTTGTGGTGATTTAGAATTCATTTTTTGGTAAAATGGTAGTGATTCATTTTCGGTTTTTTGTTTTTGATGACTTGAAGTTAATTTTTTGCAGTGAGTTTTGGTGAACTTTTTTGGAGATTTTTACAATACCTACCTAATTTTTTAGGTGATTTCAAATTGAATTTTTTAGTGTTGATTTCTGCTGAATTTTGCTGAAGAATTCTAATCTTTTTTAATGTTGATTTCAGGAAATAGGGTTGAAACTACACACTCATTGCACTGTCAATTTTTTTGTTTTCTATATTAGAGTTGACCCTAAGGAAATGACAGAGGATAAAAAATGAAAATCATTGCACTGAGTAATTGCAATTATGATCGTAGATAAGCAAAAAATTCCTAAACCCCCTGTCAATTCTGTGAAAATGAACATACATTCACCCAACATTTACTAACAAGGGAACCCTCCCACATGATAATCTCCGATTTGAATGAAACTTGGACAGGTGGAAAGAGGACCTCAAAAAACCCCATCCCTAAATTTTCAGCTGCTGAAGTTGATTTTTCTATTTTTGGCGAGCGTGTGAAGTTTTGTGTATTTTTAATACTTTTTCTCATGTTATGTGTCAAAAAATTCGATTTCTGATGATAATTCCAGATTTGACCGACGGTAGTACTTATCGATTAGGTATCAAGCAGAGACCCTTTGGCCAAAATTTCAGCTGCTGAAGTTCATGTGGTGGGGAGAAACGGCCATTTTTTGAATTCATTCATAACATGGGAAAAAACAGTAAAAAATCTTGTTTCCTGAACGGATGGCCAGATCCGGCCAATGATGGCATGAGTCGATTTGGTATTCGGCAGAGACTGTTTGACCAAAATTTGAGCCCTTGAAGTTCATTAGAAGAGCTTAATTGACTCATTTTTCAAATTAGTCAATGGCATTTTAAAAACCAGCAATTGGGCAAAAAATTCGATTTCTGATGATAATTCCAGATCCGGCCGGCGGTAGTATTAGTCAATTAGGTATCAAGCATAGACCCTTTGACCAAAATTTCAGCTGCTGAAGTTCATACGGTGGGGAGAAACGGCCATTTTTCGAATTTACAGAACAACTTCACCTGTGTACACAAAACTTCAAACGCTCGTCAAAAATCAAAAAATCAACTTCAGCAGCTGAAAATTGGCGGATGGGAGTTTTTTGAGGTCCTCTTTCCACCAGTCCACGTTTCATTCAAATCGGAGATTATCATGTGGGAGGGTTCCCTTGTAAGGTTCACCTGCCCTAAATTACAGCGAATCAGAATCTCTCCAAATAGACCCAAATTCAATAACCATCCTAGACAAACCTCAAATTCGAAAATTCATAACCCTACTAAAAAACATCAACCTAATAATTAATAAACCAAATCTAAACCCCTTTCTTCGCGGGGGTAATAATCTTGCAATTATAAACCCCCTCCCGCCCAATATATATATATATATATATGTAACTATACGCTCTTCCACCATGTCGTGACTGTAGAATTAGATAAGTAGGTACTGATCAAAATTTAAACAAGTTGTGATTTTTTTCCACCATCCAGGCTAGGTCCTAATAATGCTTCTGTGGCCAACGACCTGACAATAGTGTGGTTTTGAAATGATGGGCTTTTAAAATGTTAAAATATTACTTCTTCTTTCGAGAGCATAACATGGTAGCAGAGCGTGGTTTTTAATAAACCGGACTTTTGGAAATTTTCATAATATGACTGCTTCCTCCACTCTTTAGGCATCCTGTATGCATAATAGGTAGGTACTAAGTGCCTGAAGATTTTTAGCAACTGATGTCTATTATTGAACCAACTATAGTAAACTCAATTCACCACAATCGATACATTACGTTTAACCAAAAGATGAACCTTTTACCAATACAATTTTTTTATGTGTTTGAAACTTGGTTTATGGTTATGGAGATGCGATTTGACTAGAGTAATGGCTAAGTAAACTATAATAGTTATCAGGATTGAAACAACTGGGTACGTACGGTTTTCGATTTTTATTAAAAGAAATAATATTTTAAGAGGCGAATTTACAACATGAACGCGCTAGCCATAACAAGTACGTTTGAAAATTTTAAACACCATGTCGAACGAATGGAATTCAAAATGAACGACTATCGGTAGCGTACGAGTGATGAGGTTTCTTTCTATACTCGCAGCTGTATACGAGTAAACTGTATACTACACCGACGTTAACTCGCCTCCGTTGCATGGTTATTCGGCTCACGTATTACGGTAATGATTGATATTACAGAGTTTTGGAAAACCTTTAACGGGGGCTAACGTACTTGTAAGCACGACGTTGATTTCATTAAAATATTTCCCGATCGTGGCCGGCAAATATTCACATATCGCGTTAATTTTTTACTCTCGCGAAGACGAAATTTTCCTCTATACAGCTCGCTCTCTCTCTCTCTCTCTCTCTAGCGTACGAGTATGTTTACCATATTTTTCAAATTTTACCCACATCTGGAATGGTAGTAAATTTAAATTTTGCGCATATATTAACCCGGTGTTGGTAGTGTGGCATGGTGGCATACAAACCAAAACTATGTTTCTCGCGTGCGTAAGCGTAACGAGGAATTTTCTGAACTGTGTCAAATCTCTTAATACTTTTCGGCAATACGTTCATTAATAAAAGTTAAGACGTTTTGGGTGTTAAGGAGTCAAGTTGTACTTTTAATGCTATTACAACGCGCAAATTTAAGGATCACTTTTGTATTTTATCGTTTTAAGCTTGAACAAAAATTCCAACATTGGTAAATTATACAGTGACAAAGTTTTACAACATAAACACCGTGTAAAACTTAACGAAAACGTTACTTTACATTTTAGTAAATTGAGAATTTAAATTATTACGACCAAGTTGGCGGTAGTGGAACTGACGGTATTCGTAATAGGCAACTTACTCGCTCGCACCGAGCAACAAAATCGAAAAACACGCGCGTTTTAGATTACCGATTTATGGTTTGGATTAGAAAAAATTAAAACCATCGAACAAATTCAAGCGCCAGGCAGTAGTATTTTCCTGCATTTTACGATAGTTGCGTGTTTTTCCATCTTCTTACATGTGTTTATAGTTTTTCTATTTTGTAAAAAATTTCTAAAAGAAATAAAATACTATATTTGTTAGTTTCCGGAGAAAGGAGTTCAAAGTTTTCTAAATTACAAAGCGTACAAATTCACAATTTACAACGTTCAAAATAAACGGGTCAAATTCGTATGTAAAGAGACTAACCGATATAAAAATAGCTAAACATTGTGAAAATGTTATTTCCAGATTTATACAGGGTGTCCCATCGATATCTACGATATTTTAGTGATTATCCTAAAATCAGAGTGGGCAGTGATTCCAAAAATTTGGTTCTTCAATGATCTATCTGAATTTATAATGAAAATATGTTTCCCAGAATTATACCTAGCAAAAGTATCCTACTTCAATTTTAAAATGTTCATTTTCACGAACAGAAAAAAAATTGTAAATGATGAAAGAACTTTTTCATCCGTCTTGTATAAAGATTACTTTTGCATCTAGTTGAGTAATTCGTAGAATTAGAAGAGTTTGTAAATTGAAAATATCTGCACCATTCTATTTAAAAAAGTAAAGAAAAAACTACCTACCTTCGTAATAGGTACGTAACTTCATACCTTGAACTTTAATCAGATCATTGCCTTAATACTATCAAGTATTCATATCTAATCGTAAAATATCCGATAAGTTACTTTGATATTCAACACGCTCGTTTGTTATTTTGATTTAAATAAGTATGTTATTCAAACTGAAATAGGTAACTCGTTCATTGAAATTGCACGACCTTCCGAACAATTATTCTTACTAATGGTAATAGAAAGTTTCTTCCATTTGAAAAAAAAAATCCACTGCACAGGTTCTTTCACTTTTATAATTTTAATTAATTTTTTCCTTAACAAATTACAGGCAAATAACCGCTATATTAAATCAAGAAAGTCTCAGTCATTAAAAAGCAAAAAAAAAAGTCAAGTTATTTGATGTTAGCTGCGATTGATCTCTTGACTGCTGTAGAAAGATTTTTTCTCCATCTCATAAGGAATACGAATTAGTGCAATTAAAGTGGTAAAATCTGATGCAAAGATATTAATAAACCGTAGATATTTTTTCCTTTTTATATTTCAAAAAAATAAAAAGAGAAGATTTTTAAAAAAGTAGATAAAAAAACTTTATAGCGCGATTTAAAAGGATAAATTTTAAAAGAATAGGAAACTTCTCTTGAAAACTTTTTTTCTCAACATTAAAGTTGGAAACATGACGCTAATTGTCGGAGATTCGTTTTTAATTACATTAATGTGCGAGGAGGTGGCCGGTTTCGTCGAGTTCATTTTTAACGGCATGGAAATTTGAAGAAGGGAAAAAAAGAGGGACGTTCCACAATCCACACATAGCCCGATTTCACGTTAAATTAACCGAGAAAGCTTTGGTTTTTGTTGTTATCTCATTAAATATACAATTTTTACTAGCTACCTACTCGAATTAGATTTTTTTGTAAAATTTTTCTAAGGAAATTTTTTTTCAGTGAAAATTTCATTTTGCGCAGATTAAAAGCGAATAGATTAGCGTGGGAGGAATTTTTTTCCTTCGGGGAATCCACGAATATGGACACCTACCTACTTTGGAAAGTTGTACAGGATCTTAGTTCAATGAAAATGAAATTTTGAGCCTTTAGATACCCAGATAATTTAACGTCCAAACTTTGAAAAAAAAAACTCTGTTTCAAAAATTTCATTTTTTTGGAAACCTTCCTCCTGTTTTCTTGGAACTTTTTTATACATTTATGTATTTTCGATTTAAACAGTATAGTTGGATCTAAATTTTTAAGATCTTTTGAAAAAAATTTTCTCCGGAAAATATAGTTTTAAATAGAGTTTAAGGACAGGGAGGGAGGAGGGAGAAGGGAGGAGAAACATAATTGACCACTTTGGTTAAATTTTCATGGTTTATTTTTTAAAAAGTCTTTCTTCTGATGAAGGGTGGGCTAAAATCATAAATTTTCAAAAAACCAGGCTAATTATCAGCAAAATACGAGTAATTGAATGTAGTGCTGGTTCTAAACTAAGACAATTTTACTCGCTAAATACAAATTTCAAAACGACAAACTGAATTACATATTAATTTCTGAGTCAAAAACAAACTTTATATCTATTTATTTTTTTTATCAGAAAAATTTTGATTTTTGGGATCTGTAGCTTTTCATGGCAAGTTTGCTACCCTCAAACTTGTATATCGAACTTAATTCTCATCATGTATACATGACCTAAAATTTTGAAATTCTGTACTTAGATATAATTATCCTGTTCTATCCTCGTCCCCGAAAGTCGGTTGAAAACTATTTCGCACCATTTTTAGCAACTCTGGAGTCTCCAAGATTTATAAAAGTAGAAACTTTTACAAAATTTTATCCAACGAAGTTGAATAGCTAAAATTTACCTTATATCATCACGCTTATGTGTGCTAAAATTAATCAATTTGAGCAATTTTTATGGCATTTTTTGAAAATCAAGAATTTTAAAATGTTGCTGAAGGCTTCAGAATGACTTGAATCGCCTCCAATCGACTTAGCATCTTGAATTTAAGTTACTTATACTTAAAATAAAATTTTAGCTTTCCAACTTTTTGATGGATATTAATTTTGTGAAAATTTCAATTTCAAAAATCTACTGGACGCTCCAAAAATTCTCAATATAGCTCGAAACCGTTTGCAGTTTATTAGGGGGGTCGAATTTACCAAATTTCAGCTTTCTAGAACAATTTAGTGAATTTTTTTATTCGTGTTTTATTGTCCCTTTGATTTTCAAAAATTCGCCAAAAATTGAATAATGATGTTCAGTACCTGAAATTTTGGTGGATGATGTATACCTTGCTCCTCACCTTACAATATATTCTCAATCCTTCTAAAAAGGTGTTCTTACCTACCCTTCCCCCTCCTTCAAATCTGAATTGGTTTTTGACTGATCAAGTTCGCTTACATCTCATGGTTTTGCTAATATAATTGCAAGAGCCCACATTATGTTTAATGCTTTCAATTCAATTTAGTGAGGTTTGGAAACATTGAAGAATTTATTATGATCTCACTTTAGCAGCTCATAGCTCCCCCCTCTTGATCTAAAGAAAATTGCCGGTGATAAATTCAGTCAAAATCTAAAGTGCCCATGTTTTTGTGTTTTTTTTTAAAAATCATTTCTGGTGATCTGCGCTCCAAAAAAAAACAGTCGCTCGGATGGAATCTGCGATTCCTGCGATATAAACTCATTGGGCATCTTCGCAATATATTTTTCAAACATCGGAGCATGCTCATATCACAACCTGTATAGATTTTGTTGGGTTAATTATTCATAACCCATAGTATAAAGTATCACCTAAGCATTCTTAAGGTTTGCCTCGCACATAAATTTGTTATTTAAGTAGGTACCGGCGCTCAATTGTATGTAATTCCGTAAATGCATAATTTATCGTTCAATTGATACCAGATAATTCCCTCCAAGTTACAGAAGCTTTCTAGGTAGATGCTGCGCGATTAAAAATTCATTATCAAAAAACGCCCGCCATTTCTCGAGGGAAAAAAATAGGTTGACCGCGCTAACGCGAAACATTACCATGCGGTAGCGTTATTCGCGCTACACTAGACACCAAGTTTCTTGTAAATTGTTTATGATAAGTTACACCGAGAACGTAGAACACACATTTGTTTGGCAAAGAAAACAGGCGAACTAATGGTTTTACCATTATACATTGGTATAAGGTATATATTTGTGTATGCGTATCGTTAGTAAACCTGGTATCTATCGCAGTACCTATACATACCTACCTACCTACCTACTGTTAAAAACCACCATCATCGCATCGAAAAAGCTTCGTGTTTAAAAGGTATCTATATGGTTTATATGAAAACTTGGTACATAGTAATATGTATACGCATTTAAAATTATAAATATATTATGGGGGGTTAAAAATGTTTAATTTTCACATTAGCTGCGCAACTGCGTCGATTCCGGAGCAGGTACAGGTAACCAGAGCTAAAGGAGAAAATGTACAATAGAGAGAGGAAATAATATATCTTATGGGGAAAAAGGCTAATTGTTTCACGGACACGAAGCGCCACCGATCGGTAACTGGTCAGCAGGCCGAATTAATTATTAAATAAACGTAGCATCGGGAAAAAGACGCGAGAGCGACGCCATCAACACGCTTCAACCAAAGGTATACGTCTGTATAATATGGTATAGGAGTGGAGCGTGTTAGTTAGTACCTACCTGGGCAACTTACACTAGAAGTGTCGGTACCGGCCTCTTAATTTATCGTCTAACATTGATCAAAAAGCCAGAATTTGCAATTTGTTGCGGCATTCTTGACCTATAAGCGTATTTAAGACATACTCGCAGAACGTTATGTGATTTACGACGGTTAGCAAGAAAATTTAAGACTCCCAAATGTACACAACCAATGTACGCGCTACATTAAACCGTAATAAATTATTCAACCATCGCTTAAGTCGCTGATTCAAGTTCAAGAGCGAAAAACAGAATATCAAATATGTGTTCTAGATGTTGCTTACACCCTGGTATCGTCTATATATGCCGTATATATATATAAAGAGTACTCCCGGCGAGAGCAATTAGCCAATTTATCGGTTTTATGATGGTAATAACTTTACGTATTCGTGATACTCTACAGCATATATATACGTTATTATTCATGCAAAGGAGCAAAGCGTATTGCAGCTTATATCTCTTGGTGAACGATATATTAGTGTAATTTCACGCGAGCTTTTTCGGTGTGGTGTTTTTGGGTGAATTCATATTCATAAACATTGCGATGATTATGACGTGTCAAAATTCTGAGGCTGCCAAAGATGGGAATTCCAGTATGGTTTCTAGAATCCTGATTAGCTTCTCCACGTGTGTACATTTTGATGAACTCCTTAAGTTAGTAGATAAATTTAATGTTGAAAATAAATAAATATAATACCTATAGTGAAATTTATGGGTACGTAGACACATTCGTAGTCGGATTCATTGTAATTACTCACAAAAACAATCATTACGAGTCACTGACTTTTTTTGAAAATTTTACTAAATTCATTAATTTACAGTGAAAATATATCCCATTAATCTTAGTAATTTTCCAGGGAGAGAAAATTAGGTCCGAAATCCGATATCAAGTCAGGAAAATAACTACATCTGAGCAAGTCTGATCAGACTTGTGCGTATCTGAACAAATAAAATCATAATATTACCCTGGAAAAAGTGAATAGATACATCTGATTTGATCCGATCAAACCGGTTTGGATACGTTTGATCGGATCAAATTCGGAAATTCTTTAGATCTGTGATCTTATCACATCTAATTGACGAATCTGGTCACATCAACGTTTTGATGTACCTAGGTAATCAAACTTAATAATCAGGTCAAATCAATTTCCACAAAGAGAAAAAAATTGAAAATTATCGAAATGGTCGGATACGATCAAGTTTGATCAGATCATCACGACAGATTTCACCTAGTAGAACAAAATGGGATCTGATGAGGTGTGAGTCTGAACGAGTTCTGAACAGGTCCAATCTGATCAAAACTGTGATCTGATTTGATCTGCTCAGATCAAATTGGATCCAGTAACATTGTCCTGGTTTGACCAGATCTTTAAGATCTACTCATTGTCGGATTCAAAGAGGTGTTCCCTGTTTGATCTGATCAGATAATGAACCAGAAGATTAATGTTTGACCAAATCTGTTCAGATTCAATCAGGTTTCTAATATTGTATGTATCTAATCAGATCTGAACCAATGTAATCTGATGAGAAACGTTGATCTAATCAATATGATCGGATCAAACTGATATGATAAATTAATCTAATCAGATTTACTCTGATTCGATCGGGTTTCTGCTTTGGGATTTGATCAGATCTGAATTCTGAACCAATGCATTTAATCTGATCAAACACGTCGATTTAATCAATCTGATCAGATCAGACATGCGTGATCAAATCTAATCAGATCAGTTCAGATTCAGCCAGGTTTCTGCTTTGGATCGCTAATCTCACCTAAAATCTAATCAAAAACGTTGATCGATTTGAAATTTGTTCAGATCAAAATGGTGAAATTGAATCTAATCAGATTAGCTCAGGTTCAATTAGGTTTCCGGTATTTAATCTGATCATATCTGAACTATTCAAATCTGATCAAAAACGTTGATCTGTTCAAAATTTTATCCGATTAAAACCTGTGATATTAAATTATAATTACTGGCCTAGAGATCTGCTCTGGATAAATTAGGTTCCTGCAGTTGGATTTGATCAGATCTGAACCAATTTAATACATACATTTATGATCAAAAACATTTATTTATTTAGTATGATCAGATCAAACGTATCTAATCAGATCTACTCTGATTCGTTCTGAACCAATCTAATCTGACCGAAAACGTTGATCCAATCATTCTGATCAGATCAGACAATATGCATAATCAAATCTAATCAAATCACTTCAGATTGAATCAGGTTTTTGATGTTGGATCTGATCTAATCTAAAATCTGATCAAAAACGTTGATATGTATATTTGAAATTTGTTCAGATCAAAATGGCGGTATCGAATCTAATCAGATTAGCTCAGATTCAATTAGGGTTCCGGTATTTGATCTGATCAGATCTGAACTAATCAAATCTGATCAAAAACGTTGATCTGTTCAAAATTTTATCTGATCAAACGTGTGAGGTTAAATTATAATTACTGGCCTAGATCTGTTCTGGACAAACCAGATTCCTGCGGTTAGATTTGATCAGATCTGAACCAATCTAATCAGATCAAATACGTTAATCTAATCAATTTGATCAGATCAAACGCGGGTGGCGGATATGACCAAATCTGATCAGATGTACTCTGATTCAATCAGACTCCCATTATTGAAATTGATCAGATCTGAACCGATCTAATCTGATCAAAAACGTTGAACTAATCAATCTGATTAGATTTAACATGTGTGATTAAATCTAATCAGATCAGTTGAATCTAAACAGATCTGAACTAATCTAATCTGATCAGATCGGACAAGTGACAAGTTTGATCATCTAATCAGATCAGTTTAGATTCAATCAGGTTTCATCTCCTATACCTGATCAGATCACACCTGAACCAATCTAATCAGACATTAGAAAAAAAAAAAATCGTTAACCTCCAACCTTGAGAGTAGGAAAGAAGAAGATAAGGGTGTCCCGTTGATTTCCTCGATTCTGCTTTCTGCTACTATGTTGTATGTACATCATGAATTTAGGTCTCTGCAATTTTTTCGGGTTCCTAGGAATTGATGACTTTGAAAGTAATAATTATCTAGCTCATTTAATGAATGCTTAGTTGTTAACTGATTGAACTACATGGTAGCAGAGCGTGGTTATGAAATATGTGTACCTTACAACTTGTGTTGAGTCTTCAAAAGCGTTTCTACTTCTTTTAATTTCGAGATGCCCTGGCTACTTATTCAGAGTCATTTCGTGTCAAGTCGACCAAGGTTTCAGTTACCTGTCTTTCGATTTCATTCAATATTGTTGTAATAAAATCTATCCGTTTAGCAATTAACGAGAAAACCACGCATGTGCTTATTTTTTAAAACCTTATTCTATCTCCCTGTGAGTCCTCATTTTTTTCCTATGCATAGTTGTGACTTTTGATGTGTTTTCTCAGCATAGAACATATGTACGAGTACATTCGATTCGTGATCGTACAGAATCTTAATCAAATAGTATCATAGCTTTCAGTCGTATATGTTATTTTTATTCAAGTTAGACGAGTATGTAGGTACATACATACTCTGTATCATGTATACATTTATGTGTATTGTGTGTTATATTGATTTTAAAGTATACGTGATATTCGAGAACAACTTGATGAAATTGAAAATACTTTGTCAAAAAAGGGGGGGTTTTTATTTCAAAGTGACAAGTTCCTGCAAACGAGTGTTAGACGAGATCGCGCCATATACAATTTTGTATGTCACATAGAAGCTTCCTGTTTCAACGTAATAAATTTCATTTTATGACATGTTCATGTATTAATGTCGTATTCTTATTCCTTTGAACGTAATTTCGCGCTTATTAAATTTTACACTATATTTCAAAAGTCTTAACACTTAATTACAAGTTTCGCGTTTATGTGATCTTTAAGAAACTAGTAGCTCGTTGATTATAAGTTGTAGAAGTATATACTTGCTCGTGTAGAAAAGTGTTTCTCATTTATTATTTTTTGCCATGGAGAAGGTAGGTAGGTAGGTAGGTTGATATACCTACTACAGTGTGCGTCGTTTTCGTCGTCGTCGTCATCGTCATCCTTGTCGCTGTTAAGGAAGAGGTGTAATTTTGATATTCAAAGAAATGGTAAAATGTTTGAATGGTGCGGAGTGTGCGGTGAAATCTTTCGACACTTTTGCCTGCGTGTAAAGTTTAGTCCTTTCGAATGCTTTGGGCTTATACGCCCGAGATGCTTGTACATGTGGTATTTATTATTCATAACACACGACCGACGCTTATATATACCTACGTCCTCTTGTGTCGAAGCTTGTCACCACCTCCCATGTATACGATGGTGGTAGATTTGCTTTTGAGCACCTACTTGGAAGCAGAGGCATATAATGCGTGTATACGCGGTAGGCCTATGTATGCTTTATACAACTTGCTATAAGATCCAAAAACACCCTCGTGGTACCTGAATTTTTGAAAAATTCTTTCTGAAGCACGCTTCAAAAGGTACAATACGTCGTTGAACGTGAAAGTCACCAACGCAACACAAGCGTGCTTATGTTTCCCTTTTTTGAACTATTCTACTTGGGTACCTACCAACGTTTCGTTATAGGAAATTATTCTTTGACTCGTGTTCTACGCTGAATTTTTTTTTTACTTCTATAATGGGTTTACTTGAAAAAGAAGAAAGGGAGAAAAAACGAGTGAATTAAAAGTAAAAGTGAGATTGTTTTTGAATTCTCGACGGAGAAGATGATTAGGTACTTAATTTTGGAAAGTTTTTTACACTTCTGCGGTATCAGTTTAGAAGGAAAATATTGTACCTACCTACAACAGCTACATTCGGTAGATTTCGTTGAACCTTCGCGTTCACCAAGAAAGGAAACAGGAAAAAGCAACGATAAATAGATCGCAGCATCTCGTAGCATGGCTGCGGTTTCTGATACGTCAACGTGCGAGGCTGAGAGCTTACGTAAGCTTGTCCTTGGATGAAATACGAGTGTATACTGAAAGGGTACCTATGATTTTCAGTTAACGTAAAATCACTAGGCTGAAGTTTAAGAACAGTTATCCATAAAGTCTGCGTTTTATTACCTCTCAAGTTTTCCACCCGCTGGTATTTTTAATAAAGTTTCACCACACAACGGATAACTTTATGTTTCAATTTTTTAAAAGTGTGTTCCGAAAAAAGGTGCGCACCGTCGTTAAACAAGTCTGACCATGCGAGATGGGGTTTCACATTATGACCCTTCAATTTTGACTTTTTTTTTTCTTTATGTGTGCTTTCTCTCTACGATACCTATACAGAGGTACTTGAGCAAGAAAAAGGAGTCTTTTTTACCAGTATAGGGTGTATTGGGTTACCGTACTCCAATTTCAGTGATTATCAACGTAACGTGAGTGCTTTCTGTAGAATATTTACGTGGATTAAAAAGCCCATTCTTGTAGAGTGGAATTTTACAGGGGAAAAAATGTGTAAATAAAAAATACAAAGTCGTTAATTATTTTTTCTTTTTTGCGTTTGTTTCAGGTATGTATCAAAGTATTTGAATTCAAGACGAGCTAGTAATGTTTGGATAAGTACATACTTATTTTACTCGAAAATATGTTTATTTACGTAGTTTTCAGATGGATTAGGGATAGCTTTAGGAAAACAGGGACTTCTTGCCTGCTCTAATGTTATTGTTTTTCTTCTTGTTTATATTTGTACTGCTTGTGCAATGTACGTAACAGAAGATGCTCCAGAACAATTAATTAAAAATGACAGATTATGAATTTTTTATGGTGCTGTTTAATCCAAGGGGGTCTCAAAAAAAAGGTCACACAATTTTTATTATGCTGGTTTCTTAAAAATTCGCTTTGGAAAAATGAAAACATAAAAAAGTTGCAAATTAAACTTCCCCTCTCTTTATAAATTAGATTGAGTTTTTTAGTTAAGAAAAAACTTTTGTCGATTTTGAAGGTCTTCTACGAATTTTTGAAATTTTTAACCGCCCCCCCCTCCTCCTCAAAAAACCTAAATAACTATGGATTTTTTAAAATCTGAATACAACGCCTACCTGGTAACTATTTTCTGTGAAAATTTTAGCAATTTTGAATCACATACCCTCAAGAGATGGAAAACATTGAATTTTTAGCACACAGGGTCATATTGCGTGGATATGGTGATAGGAGGGGGGTTGACTAAACAATTTTTCTGTTTTTTTGAGATTATTTTACATCAAAACTAGCCTTCTGGGAGATGAGATCCGCCAATTTAATGAGAGTGCGGATTTCACCATCTTACCCCCACCTATGTGAAGTCTCTATCACTGTTTTCCCTTGATCTAGAATTTTCAGAAACCTTTCGATTCTTCTTTATTGTTTGTATTTTCAAATGTCTTTCAATGACTCAGCTATTGTTCGCAGAATTTGATAATTGAAGTTTGTTGGGGGACAAGTGTTGGTTGGGTAGGTAAACTTTTGGGCCAAACATCCCACATTTAGAAACCAAGAAGTGAACAAAGAATTGGATTGACTTTAGAAAAAATTCAGGAAGTACAAATGATGAAAAAAAATTGCAGGAAGCTCCACACTCCACAAACCATAAAATTCTGTGTTTGGTGGAGGGCTTAGATTAAAAACTCATTTTCATCAAACAAATACCTACTTGAATAGTTTCAATAATTTTCAAACATTAAAAAACTTTCCAAAAATCAAAAAATTATCAAAATTGCTGAAATTTTGGTGGCAAACGTTTTCAAGCATGCTTTTTCCGAAAAACTCACTTTGGTTAATGTCTAAGTCAGGTTTCTCGAGTGATTCCTTTTTAAGAAGTGGACTGCGGGCAAAACACTTTCAGGAACAAAATTTTTCGCTAAACAAGGCAGGGGGTGAAATTGTCAAACATAAAACAGCTTGAATTGCTTCGGTGTGGTTACGTAGTAAAATCATTTATGTCAGCATTTTATTTGACTTCTGAAGCAATTTTCGATTTTCAATCATATGTTCATTTTTGACAAACAGTTTAATTAGAACAGTGTAAATAATCAGCTAATTAATTAACCATGAAAGGAAAATAACGATTAAAAATAACTCATAGGTGCCTTTAACCACAACCTATTCACTTACGAGAAGCCTCAAGTAACAATTAAATCTAGCATAGGTATACATCAACGAAACCATATTCTACACAACTTTACTAACCCCTGCATTTCTCTTAAATAGGCATTCGTCTTTAACATGATATATATTTACGAGGAATAATATAACAAATAAGCCGGCAGTATTCGATCTTTTGTTTCGACCTTATTAAATGGCGAATATACATTATTGTCGTTTGTATTCACGATTCAAAGTTTCGTAGTATAAAAAATTGTGAACGAAAACGAAGGCACTTGATACTTTATTGCGAGCTTTATTCCAACTAAGGTATGAAGTTAAAGTAGTAAAAAGTTATATTTGAATGATATCGCAGAATGTCGGAGATGGTACAGTACAATTGCAAAAAAGCGAGTCGAGGAAGTGGTAAAAAGATAAAGGAAGAAGTAAAAACTCGATAAAGTGAACGTAAGTTCTCAAAGTAAGAAAAAAGTTTTATTGAGTTGAGTACTCGAGTGCTTGTTTCATAGTGGAGCACAGGGGTTCGAAATTTTCCCTTCCTGTAACCTTTTTTCCATACTTAATTCGCGCGTGCCGTGTTATCAAAACGGCGCAGCAACGTTTGTTCTTCCTTTTTCTTCATCATCATCGTCGTCGTCGTCGGTGTTTTTTTCCTTCGGCGCCTCGTCTCCGTTTCGCTTCGCTTTTTTCGCCATGTTGTACATTCTTTTATGCACGAGGTTGTGTTTCGCGATCGCGAAAAATGATAAAACTGATTAGCATTTAAATTTCCGCGTCTGTTTCATTTACGCTGCAATATCTGCAAACTATACGCAACGATGTACTCTCGTCACACCGTTTCAACGCGTTTAATTAACAGCTCATTTTATACGCTTTTTAATTACATTCCATTCTGGGTTTTTTTCCCTTTAAACTTAACTTTCTTGCAGTTTGATGTATTATACCTAGTTGTTTGGGAGCAAGAATGAAGAAGGTTCCTTTTTTCATCGTTATTTTGTCAACTACGTATTCTTGTATAGCTTTACTCCTGAATGATTTTTATTGCATTGAATTAAGGGTGCTCTGCTGATCACTAATGAAACTTCCACGCTTGATAGTAGTTCTGTGCTGAGGGAGAAAGTTTTACGGAAATTGGTAGAAAAAATGAACTTTAAATTACCAGGATCAACTTATTCTTAAATACCAACAACGGAAACAAAAAATGAAAATAAGCATAAGAGATCGGAAATATGTACATATTTTTAGAATAAATCAGACTGACAGGTAATTTTTACTAGGGAGCAGTAAATACTGTTTACTATTATGAATAGAACAAACAGAGGGTAAGGCATTACATCTAATCAACCACAACACTAATATATGACAAAATGAAAGGCAGACAAATAAGCCACAGGGTACTACAAATATAATATAAATAAATAAAGCCTAGATTCTGAGAGAAACCTTTAGCTAGAGCAAAGATATATTTCAGTTTTTAGGGATGAGACTATTTCCAGCCAGCTACCATATACTCATTGAGTTCTGCATGGGACTTAATGCAGCTCATGGCTCTGTTGAAAATTCTGGGCAATTTCCCAGGGCCCCCAGGGGCCTGCATGCCAGACCGAACCCGCCTGAAACCTAGAGTTTTTGCCACCGTATTCCCAGTACTTCTACCCCTCTCACTAACATACACTCCAAATTTCCCTCTGTTCCTTTGTACATAATCCGCAGCTCACAGCTGATAAAGTTTCTGGAGTGGCGAGATTTTTTAATTTGACAAAAGCCTCCTTAGTACTGTCCCCTTTTTTCAGCACCATAATACTTTGTATTAGCCCATTTTTGTAGTATGTGTATGTATAGGCTTTATGTGGGTTTCAGCTGCTCCCTCCGCCCAGATTATCAGCTCATATTGCATAACTGACTGATACAGCCAATCCCATAGTAAATTCTAACCATATGGCCATAATGAAAGTGTTGCACCAAACGATGCGATAGGTAATTCAATTCTCTCAATTTTACCTGTAGGTGAAGACTGTTAGCATTCCAGATCAACTTTTCATCAATTATTACCCCAAGATAATGGACAGAGCTCACCTGTGTAGAGGCTTGCATTCACAATTTTCACCACAGTTTGGTTGCTCGTGCAGAAAACATTTACTTTTCAAGTCCAAGGATGTTACATACCCTAGAGTAAGCAAATGGGACTTACTGGGGTTGGGACTTATTTGATGGTACCAGAACCACTTACTTAGAATTTTAAGGTCTTCATTAATACTTTTAACTAAGTCAACTCTCATTTTTTGATCTATAGACGAGTACTGTATCATCAGCAAATGAGAACAAATCACCAGCTAAGTTAAGTCTAAATATATCATTAACGTAAATCAGGAATAAGATTGGGCCTTACACACTCCTTTGTGAGACCCCTCTTGTAATTGGATAGAAATCCGAAACAGTATTGCCAATTTTCACAGTGTGCCTGTGCACTCTCCCTTTAAGGTAGGACATAAACCAGCTATGCAGCTGACCTCGAATACCAGAGTTCCACAGTTTACCTAGTAAAACATCATGGTCCACAGTGTCAAATGCCTATTAGGATGGCTTTATGTCGTAAAGTACATAGATTTAAAAAAATTGAAAGTTTGCCAAAAATGTGATTTTTTAATTTAAAACATGAAAAAAAGTTTTGACTGGTAAAGTTGTCCCATTTGACCCATATTTTTACGTATTCGTTGAAAAAGTTTAAAAAACCCCTTCACTCAATATAATAAACTCATCACAAAAAAATAAAAATTTGAAAAAATTTATTTTTCAATAATTCCAAACATCAAAAAAAGTTTAAAATTCTGTTGTCTTATTTTGACTTATTTCTGACGTATTTTATGAAAAAGTTGATAAAGAACATACTCATAGGAAAAAAATTAAAAATTGTTTATTTTGTTTAATTTTTTCGAATTTTGATTTTTTTGTGATGAGTTTATTTCATCGAGTGAAAGGGGTGCCATCCCAATTCTTTAATGTGTTGTTCAGCATAAAGAGTTGTCCATAATATATTTTTTTCAGCATTTTTGGGAGTCGGAATGATATGAAAACTATACGTTTTGAAACTTTTCGAGCTAATTTTTTGTACGAAAGAAAGTGGCAACACTGATTTTTATGATATCACCAAAAAGCGTTTCAAAACACCTGACTACTGGAAAAAGTTCCATTTTGGTAGATATCGCGGTTATCGAGTAATCCACTGCTGAAGTAAGTAGATGATAAATTTTCACTTCACCGAAAACTTTGACACCCCCTAGCAGCCTTTAAAAAATGGCTAGAGGGCTGCGATTTGCGCCATTGGTCATCTCTTCGGAAGGTCTTTCTACAGGAAAAGTTTCAAAAAAATCGCCGACCCATCTTACACTTCTTGGTTGAATTGACGTGGAATGACTCACCTTTCGATTCTTCACATTAGTTCACTTCAGAATATTTTTGACTTCGTTAAATTTTTGAACAAATGAATGACCAGACGAAAGAAGACGCAGCTGATTTGATTGAGTAGGTATGTGAAAAATTGGAAAACTCTCACACCAGACTTTTGTATTGGACGTAGAAAAAATTTTCAAAAATTAAATCGTAGATTATTTAATGAGCGCTGTAGTATATTGCCATGTATGGGTATACCTTGAAACTGGAAACTGTTATCTTTTATACAGTATAGCAATACCTACGTATTCGACGACGAAAAGTATTACTATATTTGAAAGGAATAATAAATGGATTTATGAAAAAAAAAAGGAAGAAAAAAAAGCAAGGGGGCTACGCGTGCAACATAGGAAATGTAGCGTACATTAGGGGCAAACGTGAACGGAAAATTGAACGCGTGCATTACCACTTAGGAGCATGAAACGCGCAACCATTTTCAAACGTTTGAAGAATTGAAAATACTATACCTACTGCTAGAAGCGTTGGAAAGGTTTACATTGGGAAAATATTAAAGGAAATCTTTTACCTTATGGGTACCTGTTACGAGACGAGCGTTTAATAACGATCACGTCTTTTTTAAACTTATTGAATAAAATCTTAACGTTTTAGCTTATATTTGAGCAATGAGAACGGGAGACATTTGATTGTTGCTGTACACGCCAAGTGGCAAGTGCGTAGGCGGAGCTTTATATACCCGAAAAGAAATTCTTAGCCTATTCGATTATTTGACGGCGAGAACTTTCAAAACGGTTATTTAATGTTACGAAAACGTCGCCGCCGAAATCGCGCTTCTCTCATAATTTTGTAAAAATAATAACTCGAATGTAACATCTGGCGTACGAGTCGAATACGAGTATAAGTAAGCCTATGAGGTGGAAAAACTTGTAAACCGCTAAATTTTGGTAAATTGTGATTTCTTGTTGTTACAAAACTAAACTATATACGACAAAATAGTATAAATAACCATCGCGCCGCTGTGCCATTTCGATTCCCATCGAAGTACGTGGGGTAAGACGACAGGGGGCGTTGTTGTGTTGAAAACTTTCTAACGCAGTGGTAAAATATATAGTACTTGAATAAATTTCGCCGAAACGTTATCGCATCATCATCATCATCTCGAAAGATGGGCATTGTCCGTGCGGCTGGTACTTACGCTACGTTGGCGAGCAAAGAAAAATGAAAAATTTTTACCATTTGGAAACCATCCAAAGAGTAGACTTCGGTACAAAATAACGCTTATTATCTACGCAGCAATATAGCATATACACTTTTTGGTGACCGTAACAACGCTTTTAGTCGGTCTACTTCAAACGGCAACGGCAAATTTAATCCCCAACTTTGGAAACTATAATAAAATTTTATTAATCCCGCCCTATTTTAGAAAATTGTCTTGATAAATTCGCGTGCCCGCTAAGTTTCTTAAATATATTATCTCTCCAGCGAGTGTATAGCGAGTTCACCAAAATTAACAATTTACTAAGCTGGCGGCTGCATTTATTCTTTTATGGGAACGGAATCGTAGATATACCGTATACGGGTTATATCTAGTTTCTGATTTGCTGCTAACCCATTGGAGCAAAGATTTAGTATATTAGAATGTAAACTAGATGAATTAGTTACCGGATTTTAGAACTTTTCTCGAAGATCGTTGTACTCTAATTTCATAAAGCAATCGTGCGCATTAAATACCTACGGAGCTGTATATTTCTGATCATCCATTGCTTTCGATGAATACTTTAGTTTTTAATCATTATGAAAAAAATTGTAAAAATATAAATACGTACCTAATATTTTATAAGATACTGCCCCTCATCGCCATCAAATCAATTTTCACCATTTGTACTAGAAAGCTGGAAGTCTGAAGGAAAAATCCAAAAGAAAGAGGATAGAATGGCGAATAATAATTTCCTTGATTTTAACACTTACGTGCTCGCTGAACATTTTTAGTAATTTTTAATTCAAAATATGATTTTTGCTGCGCACCTCTTCTCTTGTTTTTACAACCTTGAACTTGAATAACTTTTGAATGGTAAAAGCCAGAATTCTTGATAAAAAGCCATATTAAAAAAAATAAAATTAAAACGTCAAAAATTTTGCTTGAAATTCTGAGTAATTTTCATTTGAAGTTGACGTACACAAAAAATCCAGGAGGGAAAATGTTCAATAAAACCTTCATCAGTACACGAAATTCATATAGTCGTAGGGCCCACATAAGGATTATTTGCACCCTCCTGCCGATCCTCCAGGACAACTTTTTTCTTAAAGGAGGAGTCCTAAGGATCATTTCTAGCCCTTGCCCTAAAAAAAAAGTGGTCCTACTTACAAAATGGCGATGGCGGCCATTTTTATTGACAGGTCAGCCAAAATCACAGGTTTTGCATTCCAATATAGGACTAGCATAAGATTTTTTAAACCGTACAAAAGTAGATCGAAAGAGCTGGCAAAAATTCATCACCTGTCAAAATTTCAAGTGCTAAAGTGCCTTTTTCGATTTTTGTTGAATTTTCAAAAATCAAATTTTGGCCAAAATGTGAGAAAAAATTAAAATTTTACCAAATGGACCTAGAAAGCTGAAATTTGGGATATACCCTATTTTCGACCTGCCAAATCGATTGGAAACTGATTCAAACCGTTTTGAGCAGTTCTGGAGCCTCTGGCAGATTTTTGAAACTCGAAATTCCCACACAATTTCATCAAATGGAGTTGGAAAGCCGAAATTAATTCTGCAAACTAATGTCAGTACACTATGAAGTCGACTGCATGTGAATTTCAAGTCATTTTGGAGCCTCCAGCGGATTTTTGAAAATTACTGAAGCCTCCAGTAAATTTTTGAAACTTGAAATTTCCCCAAAATTTCCTCAAAATGGAGATGGAAAGCTGAAATTGACTATACACTCCAATTTTAACACCCTCTGAAGACGACTTCAGGTGGGTTCAAGTAATTTTGGAGCCTCCAGTGATTTTTTGAAAAGTTTCATGGCGTTTTTAGCAGAATTGAAATTTCCACAAAGTAGCTGGAACCTTCAAAACAACTTGAAACCAGCACGCAGTCGACTTCATATTATCGTATTGAAATTAGTTTGCAGAGTAAATTTAGGCTTGCTAACCTCATTTGATGAAATTTTGGGGAAATTTCAAGTTTCAAAAATTTACTGGAGGCTCCAGTAATTTTCAAAAAATTGCTGGAAGCTCCAAAACGACTTGAAATTCACATGCAGTTGACTTCATAGAGTAATGAAATTAGTTTGCAGTTTGCAGAATTAATTTCGGCATTCCAACTCCATTTGATGAAATTTTGTGGGAATTTCGACTTTCAAAAATCTACTGGAGGCTCCAGAACTGCTCAAAGCGATTTGAAACAATTTCCAATCGGTTTGACAGGTCGGAAATAGGGTATATCCCACATTTCAGCTTTCTAGGTCCATTTGGTAAAATTTTGATTTTTTCTCACATTTTGGCCAAAATTTGATTTTTGAAAACTCACCAAAAATCGAAAAAGGCACTTCAGCACTTGAAATTTTGACGGGTGATGAATTTTTGCTTGCTCTTTCGATCTACTTTTGTACGGTTTAAAAAATTTTGTACTACTCCTATATTGGAACGCAAAATCTGCGATTTCGGCTCAAAATGGCCGCCATTTTGTAGGTAGGGTCACTTTTTTTTGAGGACAAGGGCTAGAAATGTTCCTTAAGACTCCTCCTTTAAGAAAAAAGCTGTCCCGGAGGATCGGCAGGGGGGTGCAAGTGGTACTTATGCGGCCCCCGACTATCATAAAACTTCACACCAATCGATAGGAAATTTCAATATTTTTGATTCTTGTCTGTATAAAAATTCACTCAAACCCATATTTTTCAACAAGAATGAAAAAAAGGATGGAATTTTGTTTGTTCACAATGTGTTTTGATAAAAATTTGCCCCGCAGAAAGATTAGGATGCGCGCGCAGTTGCCATTTCCTCTACAAGTCCGAATGTCCAATTAATAGTCATTCATTTTCTCGTATTTACGGCGAACCGGGTATGCAAATTTATTAACACCAAAAATACACACATCGATTCCTTATGATATTGATAACTAGAATTGTGAATGAAATCTTTAAAGATGCTTTTAAAGAAAGAAACAACTGCACCAGCGTTATAAATTGAATAAAATTTGGTTCAGGAAATTTTTCTTCTAATTATTGGTTTAAACTTAATTAATTCTAATTTTTTTACACAACGGTTGAGTGACAAATTTGAATTTTTAAAATTTTTTTAAAATCGAAAAATGAAATTTCAAATTTTAAAGTCTTGGTGGTATATCTTTGGACAACTACTCTTCCGATTTTTTCCGGAACAGTCCAAAAATATTCTGCCAGTTCACAGATAACTTCCTTATCTTTTTAATGTGAGTAGGTAGGTATTTAGAATTTCTGAAAGGAAGAACATAGTTGACTAAAATGAGCGCTTTGCTCCCACCCCCAGATTTTGAAAGACGTCCTTCTGCCCTTCCCCAATTCCGCTCGAGACTTCCGTTCAATGAAGTGTCCTCAGAATTTTAATATCGCTTCTACAGTCGTCTTCAATAATGGCACGAAAAATTAATCCTAGAATACCAGAAAAATTTCGACTTTTTTTGGGGGGGAGGGGTCATTAGGATTCTTTTTCGACCGATAATCACGAATATCACGTTAAAATTTATTTTTGTAAATCAATCAAAATCTTATCAAAGTGCGTATTTCCAAAATTTAAAAAAAAAACGATTGCTACATCTCGAGTCTGGTTGTACTTCTCCTTTTCAATTATTCAAGCAGTATTTTTGCAATAAAACATTGTTTTCACTCTATATAATAATTCATTCAAGTGTTGTACCTAGAGTCCAAATATTAACGAAATTGATGAATTAGCCAGAAAAGAAATTAGTGATCGGTAAATTACGAGCGTTTTAACGAGAGAACGGTTAGGCAGGTAAAGTACACCAACACGAGATGTTCCAACAACGCAACGGAAGAAACGGTAGAATATCGCGTCTCACTTCCCACTTTTTCATTCAATACATGTACGTTGAAGTCAATAAATCACCAACAGGTGAGTATTCGTACGGCCTACAACTAACGTAAGATCAATGCTAGCAGATGCGAAGTAATTAAAGGAAACGCCAGTAGGAAATACGTAGTTGTAACAACCTATATCTTTAGAAAAGACGAGCAATTATCACGGAGAAACTAACGCAACTCTAACGTAAAGTAATCTGTAACCTAGTTGAATACATTTACAGTTTGTGGTTGAATTAAAAATTTAACGGTGTGTACCTAATCTAAATTTCAAAAATGATTAATGAAATTTCAAAATGGTATTAAATTTATTAGATGGGTATGCCTATACCTTGCTATTTATACATTGATTTGCTGCTTCAATAATATACCTACTTAGGTACCTACGTTTGATATACCCTTTTATGATTTCATATGTAGGGCTAAAGTTTTGTACATTTTTGATGCAAAATTTTAAATATGCACGAGATCCAAAATTTATTCATTCGTAAATAATCCAACATTACCTCTCAATCGAAAAAAAAAGTATCCATTTACCTTTAGGTATTTTAATTCTTTGCATTGATTTAATATTTTTTATGAATTATAGAACTAAAATTTATCAACGAATTGAAATTCAATTGCATACTTAGTTACCTAAAAATCCAACTTCATGTATGATGTAGCAAGCTGGAGCCACATACGAGTATTTACACGAATCCAAAGCAACCGTTTCATATGGTAATAACAATTGTGTAGATTGGAATGCAACCTTTCTAGCAAAGATTCTTGACATTTTCCCCTTGAATGGAGCTGTTTCTCGTTCACTGCGTTTATTTATTCCTTTCTGCTTAATATCTCAAGGTGTTTTTTCTTCTTTTTTCTAGTAACCTTGCAAGTAAAAACGATTTACTGCCGGGGAATTTGCCTTGTTCATTAATTTATAAATGTTTAAAGGCTTTTTTAATACAAGAAATCTCGTACCTATACCTACAAAATTGTTGAAGACGTACTCAAGCTTGAAATTTCTTTGTACCCGTTTTAAAAGACAAGAATACCCAAGATGTTTCCAATAAATTTGCCCAGGTATTCCGTCTAATGATTTTTTCTTACCGCGATACAAATTTTTTATTCGGTATGATTTTTATTTTGAAGTGTTTTTTTATAAGTCTTGATTTTCGTAAAACCTAAAAAATTGTATCAATCTGTCTGCTATCGTCGTTTATTACAAATTCATGTAACATATCTGTCATGTTTTTTTTTTTTGATCACGATACCGAACCCATTTCTGTAGAATTGTTCTGTATGGTAGCAGAAGAAAAACGCACAGTATACGCAATACGCCTTGTAGCGTTGTTCCATACTCGAGCTGAAATCGAAGAGAAAAAAAAGCGAACAGTAAGAGATAGGAAAAGCACTTTGTATCATGAATTATGAATACGTTGATGAAATTAATGACATGAAGGGAAGAAAAATCGCGAGTTTAGCTAATGTCTCCAATTTTTCAATACACTTTCGATATGGTAAACGTAAAACCCTCTATCGTATACTTCTGCATTCTAATTTATGTCGCCGTTCGGCGTTCGGTTCGGGTATCGCTGCGGCGCTGTTTTTGACATCTAAAGTGGAGCAGCGTGAAGCTCCAGCTCGTATACACGCGCATCACATTTGAACTGTGTAAATTTACAGCAAAACTGTGTTCGTAAATTTACCATCGACGTAGGTAAACGCTAAATAAACTTACGAAATTTTAAATCTTATTTCTTTTAGTATTTTTTAAACTTTTTTCAACCTTATGGTAGACGAAAAGAGAGTACGTTTCAAATATTAGGTGCACCCTTTACACTTATTTAGGTAGGTAGGGCTATGTTTATTTTTAAAATACGACTGATGACCTACATATATATAATGTTTTAGCCTCCTTTTATGCAAAACCGAGGTATATAGACCTACACGCATAAAAAACGAAATAAAATAAAATATTGCAAATTTATTTTTTACATTACCCGAAAACATTTTCAAAATTTATTGAAAATCGTTCTTCGTTCTTCAGAATTCTTCATGGAAATACTTTACTTACTGAAAATCTTCTGATCTGTTTCCTGAAAAAAGGGAGAGAAGAAAAAAGAAGGAAACAAAAAAACAGTGAGCTTGTTTTTTTTTTTGTTGAAAAAATCATTAAAAATTACTGCGAAAAAATTTATTTGAAATTACGAAAAATGTTCAATTGATTTACACTGAAAAAAATTAGTTGGAAATCATCACAAAAAGAGTTATTCGCAATCCATCCCCAAAAAATTCAAGAATTCAGCCCTCAAGACTCATTTAAAATCTAAAATTATTGCGGAAACATTTATTTGAAATTACCTGCTCACCAACAAAATAGTTAATAACTTGAAATCACCAATCACCATAGAAAAATTCATTTTAAAACACACAAAAAAATCGAATTGAATTTTAAAAAATGAACTTCTAAATCACCATCAGAAAATTTATTCTAAAAATCGCAAAAAAAAATCAAAAATTTTTTGTGCTACGAAAAAGTGCAAAATGAAATCACCACAAAAAAATTCCAAGATGAATTGCCACCAAAAAATTTCGAAATTTATATACGAGTATGTACCTACCTACCTACTCGTATTTGAGCTCATAAAAAAATGATTCGAAATGATGAAAAATATCAATTCGTAATCACCTCACAATTAGAAAAGTTCTTCATTAAATCAAAAATTTGATTCTGAATGGGTGCTAAAAACGTTATTCAAACCCCCCTCTCCACCAACAAATTCAAAAATTACTACGAAAAAATTCATTTAAAATCACAAAAAATTCCAAACTGAATCTCCATTGTACAACTTTTCTAATCACCCCGTCTACTCCCTCCTTCCTCCCCTCCCTCCACCCCTCCATGCCTCGGGAAAATAATCAAATTCAACACTAAAACATTAATTTGTCAATTTTTTTTCAATTCTAAATCGTCACAGAGTCTTTAATAAATCAAAAATGGAATTTTAAATCACCAAAAAAAATTATTTCTAAATCACGACTAAAAAATTAATGATTTAATAATATCAACGAGAGTCGAGAGTTTATGTATAAGCAACCTAATGACAGGTGGAAAGAAAGAAATTCGAATACAAATGGCAATATTAACTCATAAATGCAGTAGGCAGAGAGCAAAAATGATAAGGAATAGAATTTTAATGAAAGAAATGGGCGTTCTAAAATCTCACAGCGAGTGGGAAAAATCGTTATTTTTCTCATACGAGGTTTCCCACTGGCTGAAAATTTTTTGAACCAAAGAAAGCTAAATCAAAAGAGCATCATCATCATCAACCACAATTTTCAAAGCTGAAGTGCATTTTTTGATTTTTGAAAATCCATTCTTTGGCTAAGACCTCTCATAAGCAGTGTTTTAGCTAGAAAACTTCATATTTTCAACTTCTGAGTTGAATTACAACACTTTCTTTTCCAAATGATATTTCATTTGTTCAAACAGTGTCGCTTCTTCCAATTTAAAAAAAAAAGAACCAATTTAAACCATTATTTTTTTATATGTACCTATCAAAGTTTATGGGTAGATATATAGATAGATAGCCGTAGATGAGCAAGTGACCAAAAATGGGCCCTTATATCGCCCTAATTTTCCCCCAGTAAAAAATTTGCTGGCTTTTTCAGGCTTGCGAATTATGTTTATTTAGAAGGTATAAAAATGAAAATTCTTTGAAACTAAAAGTAATCTGAACATGTATCGTTTGAACTGTATAACGATGAGATTAATTTCTTTTTTGGTTGTTTTTTTGTGTAAAACTTCAAAAATATAGCGGGTAGGTGGATTTTGAAAGAAAAACTTTTTTCTCGTTGATATATTATTGCGAGAGAAAAAAGTTGAACTAAAAATTAGTTAAAATGATAGAGGGGAGATATGCCGGACCGGTAAGGGTTATATAGGATTAAGTATATGTGTTGGTAACACTGATCACGCGTCGCGACACAGGGCTACAAGCCCACGGAGCGGCGCTGCGGCCGATTGTTATATTGTTGAGGTACGTAGTGATCGGACGTGTCGACGCGGTATAATCTCGGTGGTGTATCATAGCCATAATTGGCAAGAAAGCGTATTATATTAGTTTTAATTGTGTTTAATTATAAGTAATTAGTGTTAAGTGTAAAGTATCGTGTTGATACTAAAAACCTTCTTCAAAGGTATTTAATTGTGTTTATTCTTTTACGTTTAATACATAGTGTCTTACACGTGACTACATTTTACTTATTGTGTGATATAATTGGTATAGCCTTTTGCCGGGGTAAGTAATATTCTCAGAGTATTCAGCTTATGCAGTATCGTCTAGTGGTACATAATATCATTATATTTACATTGGCGCCTAACGTCAAGTACTTTTTCATTTTTTCTGCTTATTGTCTACAGACAAATAGAGAGCCGCTAGAGCTCGTATACGCTTGCTATTTTTCTTTTTGGTGGTAAATCCGCAATAAAAGAGTTAAAAAGTGGCTTTTAAATTACCTAGCAATAAGTAGGAGCTTTTATTTGCATTTTCGCGTAGGTTAATTTGAGAAAATTAGCCAAGAAGAGGCGAAGCAAAAGCACTTGAATCAACGTGGTACGTGCTGCCACCGCCGCCCCGTCCAGCCGCCGAATTCGGAAAACGGAGCCGTTGTCGCTGCCGCAACCTCGGACGATTTTACTGTCGCAGCTGCCGCTGCACCTAACGTATTTTTTACAACACGAGGTGTTTTCGTGCGTTTTTAAACAGCGTGATCTACCACATTGCGTATATATACGCATTTAATTGTACACATTATTATTTGTAACTTGTATTACTTGTAATAAAATTTATAACTACACAGTAGTGAATTTATTTTGGCGCGTATGTCAAACTTGAGACGTAGTGAGAGAAGTATAAGCCGTGTAGATTACAACAAGGTAACTCTACAAGGGGGAACTCATAGGCGCAGTCGAACACAAAGTGTTCCGAAACCGATTTCTGAAAAGCAAAATCAGAAAACTTTGGAAAAATCCGATATCGTATCAAACGAAAACATGAACGACAAATACACCTTCACTCCTCGTAGCACGAATATTCCCGCCCACCCTCCCGGTGAGGACGATGATATAAAACACCTACGTAATTTATTACAAGAGTCATGGAAATATGACAATACACAAATGCAAACAATTTTTGATAATCAACGCGAATTAGCATCGCATATCGAAACAACAAAATCGGTAGCAACTGAATCGAGAAACATCGCTCAAACCGCAGCTGAAAGTGCGTCGACATCGGCGTCACACCCACTCGAAGCACGCAATCAAGCGCAAGACGCAGCTACAAACGTACAATACGTACGCCAAAAATTAGATGAACTAAATGATTGGGCAGTTAATTACTCAAACAAACACACGACATTAGATGAAAGCGCTAAAAAGAAATTTATAGAAAACGACAACAGAATGCAAAGCATCGAACAAAATGTAGCTGAACAAGTACAATTAGTGAACAATTGCACTATCAACCAAATGGCACTTACAAATACAGTATTAAAAATTCACGATTCGCTACAAGCAAATCCACAACAACGTGCGATCACAGGCGCAGACACGCGACCAACGAAGATCGACTACGCAGCTATGCGTAACGCTGGCGTGTTCTTTAACGAACATCGACGTTATTTCCCATACGAGTACATTAATGCGTTTGAAGAATACATTCTTGGATTTAATGTGACTGAATTTATGAAGGCCGCAGCCTTCCGCGCGAACATAGACACGAAAGACCAATGGGCTTTCAAAAGTATTAACTTACAAGTTCATGTATATAACGATTTACGCACGAATTTTTTAAATTTCTACTGGAATGCAAAAGCACAGCAAGATGCTGAAAACTTTTGCGATGACGCAAAATACTGCCGTTCGTTACCAGAAATCATTGGATTTCTGATACGATGGTTGGAAAATTTCAAAAATTCCACTATTAGAGATGAAAAATTCATCGTTGACATGATGAGAGATAAGACACCAAAAATGTACGCATTATATGTCCAAAAACCGGACCTAACGATCGACGAATTTATTGAAATCTTAAGACAAATCTCGAAAAAAGAACATAATCCCAAACACAAGGAACTAAAATATACACCCGAAAAATTTACGACACAAAATACTAACATACCTGATTTACGCACAGCGCAAAATAATCTATTGATGCAGCAACAGCAAATGCTACAACAGTTCCAATCTAGATTTACACCGGAGCAATATGCTCAATTCTACAATCAACAAATGAATCAAAGATTCAACAGACCTCAAAATCAAAATAATTGGAATCAAAATGGTCAAAGATTTCAAAGACAACAAAATAATAACCAATCAAATGGCAGCCAACGCCAACAACACAATAGATTTCAACAAGGTACACAGAGACCACCCCTACCAATACAAGGTAGGCAACAACAACCTAATACAGATACGACAGTAGCTATCTACAAACCTCCACAAGGAGGAAATCAACAACAAACATTACCAGTGAAACAAATGGAAATGGATGGCGTAATACCAGACTATGGTCAAGATTATACACCCAATTATGGATACGACGATTACGGTAATTACGTAGATTTTAATAATACAAATTATGACGACAACCTGGACGATAACTACCCAGACACATCATTTAATTCAACGCAGAATTATTTCGATACATCGATGGCTCAAACGCAATCACCCATGACATATCCATATCCACCGATATTTCAAACACCTGCCTACTACCCCTACCCGTTAATGCAAATGCAAATGCCAACGTTCATGCCACAGGTAGATCCAAATGCGCTCGCAGCGCAACAAGCAGCCCTACAAGCACTAAATGAACAGCAAGCTGCTCAGCAGCAACAAGTGAGTGCACCTCAAGCAACACTCACAGCGCCAATAAATGCATTAAACCAGGCTACACAGCAGCAGGCGACACAGGTGACTATATTACCTCCTCCGAAGAAGGAGACTGAAGAGGAGAAGAAGAAACGTTTAGAAAAAGAAAAAGCTGACAAGCTTGCGGGAAACAAGTAGAGCTAGGCGACGCGGAGGCTTCGTCTAGCAAAATGCTTCCTCCACCGATTATGCAAAAAAATGCATTCACAGAAGACTATATATGGATAGGTGACGGCATCGTACACTTTATCAGACGAGGAACGGTACACAGAGCCGAACAACTACCAGAATATATAAGGGACCAGATCGACATTAGAACATTACGAAAACTAGTTTGCAAAATCAACTTTCCAAAAAATGCCAAATACATATTGTCCGCAGGACAAATTGAATTTAATCACTTTAATGCGCCTACAGAAATGGTAAAAGACAAATTACGTTTAATCGTAAACGCACTGCTAGAAAAAGGAGCGGAACGAATAATACTATTAATGCCAATAGCAAAACCACCGAAAAAAGGCGAACAAGGCACGAGCCTACATCGATACAAAGAGTATCGCAAGATGTTCCAAGAAATAGCAGACGATCACCCTAGAGTGACATTTCATAAGCAAATAGCTTACGAATTTTTACGCACTGAAACAGTCGAAAGTAACAAAAAAGGATGGTTCATTCAACCCGAAGAATCACCAAAAAATGAGGTTATGCCGATTGAGGCCACTTTTCACTATTGTCAAGAATACGACAGGTATTATCCTGACATGGCGATGTACCCCATAGTAATGGACCTATTATGCAAAATATTGCTAGATGTAGACGATTCAGGCGAAGAAATGCCCAAAACAGGTAGTCTATTGAAAGAACCAATAAACTACGTACGAGAAAATAAATTCAGCGAATGCTATACACAAAAAGCTCAAGACAAAATACAACTTAATCGCAACATGATGAAAACTTTGGTAGCTGTTTTAGCCCAAAAAGTAGACATAGATCCAGCTACTGGAGAATACATGCGAAGAGAATTTCGATCACAAGAAAACGGAAAAGCCGAATTTGTAAGAATTACTTACGACCCACCTGCCAAAAGTGCACAGCTTTCAAAACCCTACAACGCAGAAACGGCAATCAAGCCGAGATCAAAGAAACATATCTTAGAAGAACAAAAACAGATCGAAGATGAAGATAAAACCGACATAGAAAATGAGATAAAAACATTTGAGATAAAATCTTTGAACATGAATGGTACGATACCACCGGACAAAATTTTAACATATGAATATTACGAATACGAGTCGATACTCGGAACGAAAAAAATAAAAATTGACAATCTCGGAAATCGAGAAATTTACGAAGACAAAGCATTACAAATGGAACCTAACAATCGATTAAATGAGGCAATATTAATGATGCCTGACATAATGGACTTAAATGATGTACAACTATCATTTGTAGACAATTTAAAAGACGATCCATGGATCAAAATATCCAAATACGATCCAGACGAGGATGAAGAACATCCAAATCAAATCAAAAAGATTGAAGTGACATTAGAGCAAAAAGCTTTAGACATTTTAGAATTTATGAAAACAAATGAGAGTGAAGCTCGTCACGAAACAAATATACAACGACCAACAATAAACACAGAAGATTACTACTGCGCAATCCCCATATTTATAGACAATGTACCTATACCAGCTCAGCTGGACACGGGGGCATTGCCCAATGCAATGACAAAACCGGTAGTAGATTACCTAACAAGAGAGCATCCTCAATGGATCAAATACATAAAACTGGACCACCCAGTAAACTTAAAATTAGCTGATAATAAAATCATACGAGCAATGACACATATTGTAGAGGTATGTGTACGCATAGGCAACCATATGCTAACAATGCCATTTTTTATACTAGACACAGATGGATACAGCGTCATAATTGGTAGACTATCACTAAGATACTTAGGTATAAAAATTGACTGTGAAAATGGTCAAGAACGAGCTATCTGCAACCCTAAGAATGGTATACCGTTCACAATACCTTTCCTCACAGAAGATGAACGTTTTGAACTAACACCTAGATTTGGTTATGGTAGCTTACCATTGAAAAACATGATGGTATATCCACAAAATGTACACAGTACAGTACGAATGATAAAAAATCATACACAATACCTAGATGAAGATTGGGCTCACGAACAAGAAAAAGCCAGAGAGCTTTACAAGAAAAATATGAAAATAGACTTAAACAATCTCGTAGTTAAGGGATGGATTACTCTTGAAGAAGCAAACAATGCTTGGAAGGAACTAGAAGAATATTGTGACATTTTCAGCTTTAATGCTGGTAAATACAAGGGCGAACAAGTCCGATTCAAATTTATAAATGACATTAAAGAACCTGACTTGAAAAAATGGAGAGGAGAAAAATTCCGACCCTCACAAAAGATAATTGAATCTTTACGACGAGCTATATCAAAAATGCTGAAATTAGGCATAATAAGACCTTCAAGGTCAAACTACATAAACACCACAGCTCCAGTAATTAAAAAATCTGGAGACATACGTTTATGCTTAGACGCTGACGAATTAAACGCAGTTTTACAGAAAGTACTCACTGAACCAAGTCCGATAGAATGGATAATTTACGAGAATACAAGTGACAAATATTTTTGTACTCTTGACTTTACGTCAGGATTTTGGCAACTTGTTCTACATGAAGCTTCACGAAAATTCACAGCGTTCCAAGTATGCGGACAAGTTTATGAGTTTTGCAGACTCCCTTACGGTTTAAAAATATCAAGTGGAGAATTCGTCCACATGATGAACCAAGTTATTCCTGACCAGAAAGGAATCACAAAATTCGTCGATGACGTGAAGGTATCTGGAGCTACATTCCAAGAAACACTAAAGAGACTACTCCATGTATTCGAGCGTATTCGTGAAAACGGATTGAAACTAAATCCTACAAAAACACAATTTTTTCGCGAATATGCGGAGTACTTAGGATTTGTAATATCCAAAGACGAAATTTCCAAACAAAAGGATAAAGTTACCAAATTTATGGAATTTGTGGATAAACATACAAACAAAAAAGGTAAATTTAATATTACGACAGTAAAACAATTACTACAACTAATTGGACTTACAGGTCTATATAGGAATTTTATTCCAAATTACATGCAATTATTGCGACCAATTTATAACCTGACTGTAGGTAAAAGTGCTAAAGATGGCAAAATACTGTGGGGCCCAGCCCAGGAAGAAGCTTTTGAAAAGCTAAAGACAGAATTCTGTGCAGACTTCACACTTATGCCACCACCTCCTGACGTCGAGTTATACCTCGATACATACGTAAGTGAAGATGCTATGAACGCAGTTCTATTTTACATCACAAATAAAGACAAAGATGACGAACAAAAGCATATATGCTTATTTGTATCGATTGCATTCGAAGCTCACCAAAAGAATTTTACTCCTTTTGATAAGGATATGATGGCGTTAGTCCAAGTACTTAAACGCCTACAAATGTGGGTATTCGGACGTGTAATTCACGTAAAGAAAAACCTATTAGCCACAATAAATAAATACAGAGACATGATGCAAACGCATCGCAAAGCAGCATATTGGATTACAATGCTCAACTGCTTTGACCTACAATTTTCAATGACCAAATCAAATAGGATGCTCTATATGATGAGAGCACCTGAACTTGAAATAAAAAATTTCGAAACGATGATTTCTACTTTTGACTTAAAATTTTTGGACGAAAATGTCCCAAGACTTTTTGACAAAATGTCAAACATATCTAAATATCAACAAACTGATGAAAATTGCATCGCAATGATGAAAATAATGAAGGAATATATACCTGTAAAAAACAGGAAAGAACTAGAGAAAAAGAAACGACTATTAAATCGATACAAAATTGTAAATCAAGGTAACACACACATTGGAGAACGTAATGAATCCGACACAGATGAAGAGATTCAAGACAATGTGAAGAAAAAAGAAATTCTGATGAAAAGACTAGAAGACGATACTTACGTCCCCTACTTGCCAACCGAACTTTTTTACGACACAGTCGATTTTCTACATACTGCCTATGGCCACACTAGTGCAAATAAATTAGACGCAGCATTTCGTCGCATTTATTACCATCCAAAATCACTCGATTACATTCGAGAAATCACTAATGCATGTATAATATGCAAACTCAATAAAAATTACGCTCAGCCAAAAGTGCTTGAATTCGGAAAGATAGAAGCCTACTCAATGGGAGAGGTACTCTCTGTAGACATTTATGGACCAGTTCCAGCTATACAAGGGGCACCTCGATACCTACTAGTTGTCAAAGACATATTTACAGGAAGAAATTGGCTAAAATCTATGCCTGAAATCAAAAAAGAAAACGTTTGTCGCAAGATGAAAATGGTCCTAGAATGGATAACCAGAATGGGCATCAAACCTAAGAAAGTAATCTCAGACAATGGGAAACAATTTATCAATGACGACTGGTACAACCTGCTGGAAGACAGGAATATAAAAGTGGCACACACGAATGCCTACAATCCACAATCGTCGTCGGTAGAGCGGACGATGAGAATTATTGGAGACAAACTCCGGACTAAAATCAATAAATTACACGATCCTTTTACAACACATATATGGTGGCATACTTACGTTCAAGAAATTGAAGACGAAATTAATAACACACCAGGTCCTTTTGGATTTGAACCAAATGAGGCCTGGGGCATCCAAGACTGTATTACTGACAAAATGCCACACAAAGGAGCCAAGTACGATTTTAAACATAAACTGATAAAGTTGTTACATAAATTAGCAAAGATTAAACTACCCTCGATGACAATCGAACAAAATCACAAAACAACATTAATCCCTGAAAAGGATGTATACTCGGATCCGGACGGCTATGCGAGAGTGACAGCTGATGGAGCCTGCTCCAAGAATGGAGACGAAGACGCCGTAGCAGGCATTGGAATTTGTTTTTCAACTGACAGTACAAAAAATATTTCACAGAAATTGGAATTTGACGGTGAATTTAGTCTATCTAATAACTATGCCGAACTAAAGGCAATTATAGTCGCTCTAGAGACAATGTTAAAGAACAACTTTAAGAAAGTAAAATGCTTTTCAGACTCCAATTATGCGATCAAAGCATTAAACTATACTGTCACAAGATGGCAACAAAACAACTGGCTTAATTCTCGTAAGAAGCCAGTACACCACAAAATTTTATTTGAACGAATTTTGGAGTTAGTGAAAAAATTCACAAGTGTACAGTTTATACACGTCTATGCTCGTAAAATCGAGTACACAAACGTAATCGCAGATCAATTGGCGAAAAAAGCAGTCTACACGACTGAACACATGAAGTCCAAAGTGGAATCAATGACTCCTTCTCAAATAATTGAGAATTACATACGCAAAAGGCGTAGACTACAACGTATTGAAGAAGAATACAAATACAATAAGGAGCATCCTGATCCTACTATCTTGAAAAAAGGAGACATGGTTCTACTCACGAACCACAAACAATCCAGTAAGGACAAGTGTACTGGAGAAAAATTTTACCCTAAAAAAGTGGGTCCCTACCTAGTAATAAAACGTACAGGAATAAATTCCTATTTACTAGAGCCCACAGACGACTCAAACATCAATCGTGTAGCCAACATAAGGCAACTCACTCTTTTCCTAACTCAAAAGGAGATCGATAGAATGGAAAAAGACGATAAGTTACATTCATACATTGATCAACGAAAAATGATTGACAAAATCAAAGACTTCCTAAACAAACATAAACATGATGATCAAAAATCATCAACAACTGACTCGGAAGAGGACATGCTTGAAAGAATTCAAGGTATACCATTAGCAACTGATGCGGAAAAGAAAATTTTCCACGAAGGATCAAAAATGGTCATAAAAAAACTTATTGACGTTGCTAGAGAGCAAAGACTTCAATTACGTAATAAAAAGAAATTAGAAGCGCAGCTTCAGCCCAAACAAACACAAAATGAGGAAAAAGAAAGTACTCAGGACAAAAATTCGACAGACGAATCAACTGGGGCACAAAAAGCTCGAAAGCTACGCAAAAAATTATACAAAAAGCGTAAACAAGAAAAATCAGACAATGAAGCTAAAAAAGCTGAAATTAAAAAGAAAAAGCGAGTAAAACTTGCAGCGAATTTTACGAATCAGCCACCTAAGACTGACGACGAATCGAAAAACAAAGAGGTGAAAAACCCTACCAAAAAGGAAATAAAATTACCCACAACTACTCAAAATCCAGGGACACAGAACCCCCAACCATCCACAAGTGGAATCAAATTACGTCGATCAGAACGCATGGCCGCTTACAGGCAAAGAATGGGCCCTACAAAGCCTAAAAAACTTAAGAAAACACTAAACGTCATAGACGTAGATGCTATCGACGTAGTTGATTACACTGATGGAGAATACATCAACTATTTTGCACCGGATCCTTGTGAGCTAATCAAAGATGAAACGGAAATGTCATCTGACGAATCTGAGCTTGACAATAGCAGCGACGATGGTCAATCGATCATAATGTCGCTAACAGACGACGATGACGTAGATCAGGTAAAAACTGAACATGAGAAAATATACGACGCATCGTCAGACAGTAGCTCTGAATCAGACTCAAAAGACAAGACCAAAAAACACAGCAAAAATGCGGAGCTGAAGAAAATTTCAATCCTAAAACGTCCTTCACAACAGGAAATAGAAAACATGATCAAAAGAGATCTCGACTTTGAACCCACAGAGGTTTACGATAAGGCTAATGAAGCTGAAAAACACAAAATCAAACAAAAATTCATTGAGAATTACTCAAACTTATCAAAAAAGATGAGACCAAAACTAAACATATGCGTAAGCAAGATCGTAAGCGACGCTTCAGTAAAAAAATACCTAAGAGATCAAGTACAACTTGAAAAACTAAAGAAAAAAGAAAATTACGAAAAATTACGCCAAGACATGGCGAATAGACGAGAAAAACGAATGACACTGGAAAAAGCTAAGAAAAAGCTTAATGACCTACGAAAAAGTGACGCTACGTGATTATTTTTGAAAAGATCGGAAAATTTTGACCAAATAGATAACATACCTACTTAACAAAAATATGAATAAAAAATATTCTAGACAATTTTCATTTACTCATGAATATAGTACATATCCAACGCCGTTAAAATTTTTCAATTCGGATGAAAATTCGCGAAGTTAATTTTTCCCTCAAAATAAGGTAAATTCCCTTCGAGGGAAAAAGGGAAAAATAACTTCAAGTGAAATTTAGACAAACGAAAGTATTTCGAACGTTTTTTCGTGAATAATCGAAATCGACGTATTTCTCGAAGAAATTAACCTACGTGTGATACAAAGTATCGAAAATTGTACACCTATTGATCTCACGCGAATTTACGACGTAACGCGAGTAATCAACCTATCTTTCGTGATAAAATTTCGTGACAGTTTTATACAAATTCGTACAACGAAAATCGAAATGGCAATCCACAGCTTTACCCTAGAAGTTCGTCAAAGACGGCAGGAGGCAACGATCAACATCGATTATATCAGTGATTTTGGAGACGCCAACAAACTAATACGAATTGCAACTTTTCTAAAATGGATGCACAGACTTCAAATCTTCAACGAACCGGAAATCGCCAGCAACGACGGATTTGTGATCACGGTAACTCGAGTCGCAAGACGTGGAGACAAAATAAGAACGACGGTGAAAATAAATGGACAAGTACGTAAACGACCATCGATACCGATAGCCACGTTCAGAGAAATTTCAGGAGTTTTTGGAATCCGACGACCTTAAGTAAGTTCAAATTCGAAGTAAAAACCTCGTATGACTTAGAGCCACAGACTCAATTTAATGCGATACAATCGCTACTATTCAAAATTCTTGGTCAAAAGACTAAACTTACGATTAAATATGACTAGAGTTTATTTTGACTAGAATTAAGATTGTAAAACCTTTGTGAATAAAATTTCTTTTGACAAAAAAATGACTTGTCTACTCATTAGGTAAAAACTTAAAACTAAAAAACAAATAACAAGCTAAAAACAGGTAAATAAATTTATTTCAACAAGAATAAAACCGAATTAGAATAATTCGCATCAAGACTGCGAGTTCGATACGTAAGTATTAGGTACAAAATAGGTAAGTAAGACCTACATAACTGAATAATTAAATTCAAATACTCAAAACTATTTTCGCGTAGCGAATACCTAAAACAATGACTCTTCCAAAATTTTGAAACACATTTCGAACCAAAATTGAATTTTTAATATAGCGACAGGCATCACTTTTGATTCGAAGTCAAAATTTTTTCCAAAACCAACGAATAAACAGAAGTAGACGAGTTTATTTCGGAGAATTCATCGAACACGATGAAAGCGACATTTGGCAACATAGCCAACACAAACCGATTCGATCGAGCTGATTGTATCAGCCGATTACATGACTAGATTTTTCACATAAAACTACAAGTTTTTATTAAAATTACATAACAAAGGAAAAATATTCTTATACTAAAAGATGCACAGATTCATTAGGAACATTTCTATCGAAACAGAATTTTGAAATATTAATTAGCAACTGAGATATGACGTAAAATTAATCGAAATCGAGCATAGCTTGACACGTTTGCAATTGGACAGCAGAAATTCCTAGAACTTATCGTAGTTACCACTACAAACACATCACTTACACGATCGGTTCGCAACCAGCCGCCCGACCGGCGCCATTTTCGCCAACCGAACGCTACGAACGTAGATGAAGTAGGTAGGCGGGGGATTCAGATAAGCCAACACAACTGGCTGCATCGAGCGACACGCCGTACTTTACGAACATTATTGTTTTGTTCTCCGTTCGGGTATGTGCTTGCTCGTGTACTTTTGCTAATTTCTGCTCTTTTAAATTGAAAGTTTTTTATAAAACGTGTCTTCTGTGACGTGCAATCGTGCGAATTACTTCGCGAACTAATTTTTAACGTGATTTATCGAAAAATCCAAACATTTTTCGCGACTTTATGCGAAAGGATTTCGGAATCCAAAGTGCGCTCGGTAGTGAGACGTGCGATTCAAGTCACGACCATATTTTTATGTAAAGTGCGATTTATTTCATACTCTTAAGCTCGAAAGCTTAATTTCTAATCGCGAGTGCGAATGTCGGAAGGTGAGAAAGTCTACGAATTTCCACCGATCGAAAAACGGCTCGCGGACATAGACCCGCAGTGGAAAGTGTCGACGAATCCGAACGTTGACGAATCCGAAGTACTAGCCACTCAGAACCGCGATTTTTGTGCATATCACACACAATGATTCGGGCTTGCCACCAAGCCCGGTGATTGGATTAGAGTAGCGAGAAAAATCGTGAAAGAGGCTAAACCTGGACCAGACGAGCCAACTTCAAGTACGAAAAGTACTAATAACGACAAAGAAGGTGAGTGTAAATAATAACACATATTTATTTTGCTTTTTAATGCATGACTTTATTTACGTAAAATCGAAACATCCGTGAACAAGTGCCGAATTTATCGCGTATTTTTTCGTTTCATTTTGCTTCACAGATGTCGTCGCTTCCAGCACTAACGTGCGAAAAATGCCAACTCGTAATCTTCAAGCCGGCGATCACGGCAGACCTAAAGGACGCCGCCACCACACTCGCAACAAGTGATTGCAAACACGTATTCCACGCAGCATGCGTAAGAGACATGTGCAATGAGGCAAATGCCAACGGACAACAAATGGTCCTCTGCCCACGCGCTCAGTGTAACAAGACGCTTTACGCCTCACAATTTCACTTAATGCAGACAACGCTACAAACGCTAGACTTACGTGCGCTGGCAAACGCGACGGTGGAAATTGAAGCTCAATTCTGGCAGGATAGTCACGCCACTAGTGAGCAACAAATTGTGCAAACCCAAGCCTTAGTAGCGAAGCTACAGGCAGAACTTACGAGTACAAAAACTCAACTCGCTAAGACTAAAAGTCTTTACCAATTAGCTTTATCTAAAGCTAATGAGAATCGATCACGATCAAGATCGACTACACCAGCGAGAAACGCTGACGACGCATCCGTCATTCTCAGCACAGCTGCCAACGTATTATCAGTTCAATCTGACAACACAAACCAACCTGGTACATCAACATCGTCACCAGCTTCCTACGCAGCTGCAGCCGCAATCCAACCGGATTTCGAAAACATTCAACGTCCGATACACGAATACAGACCACCACTAAAAAGTACACAAGGTCAAAAATTGCCAACAGGCAATATTCAGAAGAGCTTTGCACCAAACCCAGCGGTACGAGGCCGAGCTCCAACTCCGACTTACAATTCACACCAACAGATGTTACAACATCAAATGCCGCCGCCACGGCTACCAAGAGGAGTATCCCCCGGCAACATTCGAATGTCGAAAGCAAATCAACAACGTGCCGCAGCAGCACAGCAGCAAATGGCACCAAATGCCAACGTAAATCTGGCAGCAGCCAGACCTGACCAGGTACCTCCTCACGTTTCGGTTATGGACCAGGTACCACAATACGACGATCAAGGCAAATTGATACCACCTGCGCTACACACGCCATCGACACAAACACGCAGCATTTATCGAACTCAACAGACAAAAAGTCGAAGCAAACAAGAACGTGATCGTAAAGGACCTTTCGCACAGACGAAACGAGAACACGATCGATTTTTTCGACGATATGCGATAAAAGCAACGACTTTATTTCCATTTTTTCCACTACAATTCTACCCTTGTCGATATTCACTTCTTGCGACGTTTAACAACCAAGCCGCGAACGGCGTATACACTGCAATTGCAGCTCAAGATGTCCTAATGATGGGAGATGGGTATATCTGGGGAATGGTCCAGTATATGCTACGACTACGAGAGAATATGCTACAAGCATTACATCCAGGACTATACCGACGTGATTTGAGTATCGTTGACCTCATCAATACGTTAACGAAGCTAAAACACGCACCACCGCGAGTCATGTACTCGATTGGAAACTGGGATATGTTTAATGGCATGTCTGCGAGGACTTTCCGCGATCATTATGCGGTACTACTAAGACTCATGCGAAAGTATAATGTAAGAGAAATCTACATTATGCCACTGATGTATTTCCCTGACCAGAATGAGCAGCTCGTAGAGGCTTACACGAAGGTATTTACAGACTCTTGGTCTAGAACCTACAATGGTATCGTAGAGATAATGGGACCTGAAAACTTTTTTGGCAACATGCGACCGAACATGGACGATTTCGGACCGTGGTTTGAACCAGAGGTCTATCACGATTACGTATTCGCAATCCGCGATGACCTCATCATGCCGCCAAAAGATCCGAAAGAGCGGGAACGTGAAGAGAACGAAGGGGAAGAAGACGCCTTCCAATATTACGACGATGATAATTCTTCGGAATACTCGCAATCATCTCAACATTTCGTTCCACAAGACGATGAATTTCCGGAAAAACAAGCCGAATTACAATTCGAAAGTCCAGGAACGGACTATATACCGATTGGTCAGCAACAAGCTGGAGCTAACGACAATATACTCGTAAACGCTGGACTTAGTCAAGCCAACTTGGAGCAGTTCAACGCTCAACAAGCGCAACAAGCGCAACAACACGTTGCAATGGAAGGTATTGAAACTACACCGGAAACGGTACAAAAGATGGTTGAAGTACCTGGAGGACAACAAATGATGAATATTTCGACGACAAGATTTGACCAAGCCTACGAAGAGTTAAATCAAACAATTAAGCAACATGCTCCTGAAACTCAACAAATGCAACCATTTATCAACAACCAAGTTGCAAAACACCAAGGGCTACCCCCAACGGTCGATAAACCAGCTTTCACCATTTTGCGAGATGGAAAAACTGAGTACACTGGACACAGCCCAAATACACCTGAAAAAATGGAAGAAGGAGTGGAAACGACTGTTCTACCAGGAACGGTTCCATTTTCAGAATACCCTTCAACATCCAACCCTAATACGCCACAGGCGCCAATAAATACGACACAAGGATCAACAGGATCATCGCCGAATAAGTCGCAAAATGCAACAAACTTCCTCACTAGTACACCGAAACCTCAACGCCAACAAGGCGAAACGAACAGCGACAAAGATAGTGTAAACGCTACAATCAACCACGAAGATGCTGACATGCCAGAGAGCTAATACGATACAATCGTAAACACGACTTAGACACAGTCTAATACATAAAATCTGGTGAAAAATAACAACTACGTACGACTCAGAAAAGATAGAAATTTTGGCCATTTTTGAAATAATAATTTCAACTTCCAAATTGTAGGTACCTATCCGAATAAAAGTAGATACTGATAAATTCAAAAAAGGTTTGAACCTAGGGACCAATTTCACCAGAATTTTCATTAAAAAATCTTCCACTCGAAGTCTTATTTATTTTTTATAGTTTTGAACTTTGTTTAATTTTTCAAAATCGAGTGGACTAACGTAAAATTTCAAAAAATGAGTCGAACTACTTTCTTATCTATTCACACAGCGGAAGAAATCGACATTTTGTAATAACTACCCACAGGGTACTTTATTAATCAAAATTTTTCAACAGCAATCGTCGAAGTACCATCGTAGTCGCCACTGACTTGGCATCATCGCAACCAAGGCGAGGTAACATTCCGCCAACGTTTTATTTCAACGTCGTTATCAATATTCGAAGAAGTCAATTTTATCATCCGACGATAATCATCTGTATTTTGGTTCGATAATACATTGTTTTCGATTGATTAATTTGATGATTGTTGTAATTTGATTACATGTAAGTTTATTCGGTCACAGACTGATTAATTTTTGTTTATCTATAAGATTTTTATTTTCGAAAGGACTGATTAGATTTAGTTTTATTTGGTAAGATTTGACAAATTTGTTTTTACGATGCGTATTTTTGAACAGTTATATTATTTCATAAGTTTTGTATTTTCGACGCATCGAAACAGTCCTAATTTTTTTGTAAACTTATTATAATTTTTAGAAGTTCTAAGTTTTTGTAATTTTTCATACTCGACGTACGACGCGACTTACTACCACAGGTAGACGACACGTACCTTCTACGTTGGTTCACAGTAACCAGACATTCGGTTCGCTAGTCTAATTTTTGTCTCGTCTATCCATTTTGATTCGGGAGTTTGAAAAAATTAGTAGAATAGGGAAAAAGTCTTTATTTTTGTATTCTGTCGCTAGATAGTACATACTTACCCGATGTTTTCAACTTCGTGTATTCTGTCCTTATTCGTTGCTCGTATCTTCGGATGCGATAGCGGGTGGTGCAGGGTCGCGAAGGGGAGCTTCGGGGGTATTGCTACGTGCACAGTGGGCTAAAATTGGATTTACTCTGCCTCGAATTTCCCGCAGTGGAACACCACGAGGGGCAGAGACTGCTCCCACAGGGACCAGCCTTACAGCTTCGACATATCTTTCTCTCTCTGATCCGTGCTTTCCACGACTGGTTATACTCATTGAGTAAAGCCACGAAGGGGCATATGATAGAGGGGAGATATGCCGGACCGGTAAGGGTTATATAGGATTAAGTATATGTGTTGGTAACACTGATCACGCGTCGCGACACAGGGCTACAAGCCCACGGAGCGGCGCTGCGGCCGATTGTTATATTGTTGAGGTACGTAGTGATCGGACGTGTCGACGCGGTATAATCTCGGTGGTGTATCATAGCCATAATTGGCAAGAAAGCGTATTATATTAGTTTTAATTGTGTTTAATTATAAGTAATTAGTGTTAAGTGTAAAGTATCGTGTTGATACTAAAAACCTTCTTCAAAGGTATTTAATTGTGTTTATTCTTTTACGTTTAATACATAGTGTCTTACACGTGACTACATTTTACTTATTGTGTGATATAATTGGTATAGCCTTTTGCCGGGGTAAGTAATATTCTCAGAGTATTCAGCTTATGCAGTATCGTCTAGTGGTACATAATATCATTATATTTACAAAAAGTAAATAAATTATTGAACGATACGACAGCGAAAAAAGTTTTACGAGAGTTTCAAGGTTGACTAATTATTCGTTGAAGATAAAATCTGGCGAGGCAACGCAACGCGACGCGACGCAACCGACGACGAGACGCGATGCGACGTTCGCGTCTGTAGAAAATAATTCATCACTTTAAGCAGATTTCTATTTTCTAACTTCGGTTAAGGAAAATTGACGGTAGCGGGGTAAATTAAGTAAATGGTAACTCGATGATCGCTGCTGGCGGATACCGACTACCGAGGCCATGAAAAGTAAAGCTGATGGGGGCGGTACGCAGTGAAAATTCGCCCAGGCTACGCAAACGCAACGCAACAGATTTCTTTCGCCGTCGTCTTAATCGTATTTAAAAAATATCTCGTCGCGTGTGTTTTTTGTAATGTGATAATTACGGTGACAATTAACATTTCCCAAGACGAATTTCGATAAAAGTACCACAAGAGCGTGTCGGACGGGAGTTATTTATTAGATAACGCGACCGTTTGTCCGTCGTAAATATCACCAAATGTGGCAACATGGGAAAACGTTAAAGCCGAAGAATTGTATCCGGTACATAGATCATCATTAATTCGCGCTGAGGCTTTGTCAGAAGCTGTCGAGCCAAAGCGCAATGCCTTTTTCAAATTATGGTTAACAATATTTCCCTCGGGTTTGATTCTAGTCGCGTTGAAAATATTTGGATTTGTATGAAATAAATCTAATCTTAATACAAAGAATCGTACGTATGTACTACACATGAACGAAGCGTTTTTGTTTCGTTTGTTTGTGTATACGAATACCTACGACTACATACTTTTTTCTCTCTTTCTACCGTTTTTCCGGACCTCGTAATATGTGTGTTTGTAATATGTAGGTACCCACCACCTACCTACGTATAAATGTAGTATGCTATGGCCATATAACGGAGATCTCTTTCGTAGTGGTAGTTTCTTTATTACATTTTACCATCGTATAGTCTCATAAGAATTCTTCGACAAATTATTTTCCCTGTGTATTTTTTTTAATGTTACCTTGGTGTAATTAAGTTTTTCTAATTTGAAAAAATTTGCCCTCTGTGGTAATTTCATTTCGTCGCATCGACGAATGTAATCGAAACAAATTTTTTGTTTTGAATAAATCATAAATTGTGCAATTTTCATTGAAAGTTAAGGGATATAGATTGGAATTTTCGTATTGCTGAATGTTCATGGTTGTTATTTTTGTCTGTACCTACTTACCTAATTGAAAATAGTTACCTATACAAGTACTGTGCATCAGAATAATTTTCTTGAATTCCGACTCGATATTTAGCAGAGTGAGTATCCTTTAGGAGATTTCAAAGATAGGTAGCTTGGCAGATCTAATCTTTCATGTTTTTGACTACATATTGACTTATACTTCATTCTGGGATTTCCATTTCAAAAATGAATTGGTGTATTTTGGCAGTTGATTCTACATTTTGTTCGCTTCAAAATCAACTACATACGTTTGCTGAATGTTGAGATTCAGTTAAGATTCAAAAAAATTTCCAATCTTTCGAGAGGAGAGAATCAACTTGAAGGGTTTGAGAAAGTTTTGAGCAAAAATCGCGATGAATTTTCAATATTAATTATTTTAGAATAGGTAGGGAGATATATCTGATTTAGTTTTCCAAATTACACTACTTAGCACGTAATTTATTGTGAATCGCCTACTGGTACTTTTTCTGGTCAATTACTGGTAATTTTCAAATAAATTGTGAGTTACAGGTAATTTTCTTGATAAATTACTGGTAATTTTTTTGCAAGTTGCACGTAATGTTTTGATGAATAAAATAACTACATACATAATAATTGAGGGTCTTGGTGGAATAAGGGCGTTAGACAAAAATGACGATGTGAGAAAATCGCTTTTTTGAAAGGGTTAACGTAACCGAGTGCCGAAGTTGAGTAACGGAAATGAAAGGTAACACTTCAAGCTTTAAAAAAAACGTAACCGCGAAGCTCTAAGTGAAGTATTGCCTAAGTCACATAGGTTTAAATCTTCAATCGATTTTTGTCTAACGCCCTTATTCCACCAAGACCTTCAATTTTTTGGAAAAACACTAATGTACTTACTAGTTACTTTTGTCACAAATTACGGTAATTTTATGGTAAATTTAAAATTATTGTAATTTTTTTATTAAATAATTGACAAATTTTGGGTAAGTTATCGGCAATTTTTTGGTGAATAACTGGTAATTTTTGATAAATGACTGGTACAGGGATGTTCCTTTACACTTAAAATAACTTTTTTTACATTTACACAAAAAACGTGTAAATTTACACTTTTTGTGTAAACTTACGCCAAATATGTGTAAAATAATTCAACCAATCAGAAATCAGGAATAAATGTTGATAACAGTGATAATGTGAAGATTGTGAACGAATTTAAGAACATTTTGAGTTATTAACACTCTATAAATGAGTATAAAATAAAGTTAAACTAATTAAAAACCTGGTAAATTTGTCCGGAGTCCGCATTATCACATTATATAGGCCTATCCCTATCTATAATCAAAGAAGATGACAATTTTTTATTTTAGTTCAGACTCAGACAAGGTTTAGACTTAGCATAATGCATGCATTGCATTATCATTTATCATTATCATTTATTCAAGATTCTAAGATTCATTACACTAATAATAATGTATACAACATTTATTTTTTGATTTTTCATGTTTTTTCACATTTTTTTTTGGCAGAAGTGTAAATTTACGTGTAAAACAAAGGTAAATTTACATGTGTAAATTTACGGAACATCCCTGGACTGGTAATTTTTTCATAAATTACAGGTAACTTTTTCATAAATTACAGGTAACTTTTTGGTAAATTGCTGGTAACTTCTGGTAAATTTCAGGAAATTTTTTGGTTATTTACCGGTAATTTCCTGGTAAAATACAGAAAAAACTCAAATTCTCTATATCGAAAAAGTCTTGTAATCTCAAGATCGAAAACTTCTCAAAATCGGGAGGCAGAAGTATCAAAATCTCACAACCTCAAGATGAAAAAAATATAATTTCAAAACAAAAAATATAAAATTTTAAGAGTGGAAAATCTCAAAATTTTGAGTATAAAAAAATATAATTTCGAAAACAAAAAAAAACTCAAATTTTTAGGTTCCAAAAATCTTATAATCTCTCAACCAAAAAAAAACTTACAAACTCAAAATCAAAAACCTACTCCGAGAGCAGAAATCTCAAATCTCAAAATCTCAATATGAAAAAAGATTGAAGCCTGAGACAAAAAAAAATTAAAATGTCAAACTCTAAACTTCGAAAAAATCTTGAAATCTCACGATCAAAAACCTCTCGAAGTCTGGAGGCAAAAGTATCAAAACATTGAAATATCAAATCTCAAAATTTTGGGGCTTGAAAATCTCACAATTTCACCATCAAAAAAATCGTTCAACTTCGAGATCAAAAATCTCAGAATTTCAAAATCTGCAAGCTCTCAAAATCTCGAAATCTCAAACTGTCCAGATCAAAAAAAATCTTGCAATCACAAGATCAAAAACCTTTCATAATCTGAAAAAAAGTATCAAAATTTGAAAACATCAATATGAAAAAAATAGAATCTCGAAACAAAAAAATCTCAAATTTTGAGATAGAATTTCACAATTTTACCATAAAAAAATTCGTATAACCTGGAAAATGTTTGTGGTAAATTACTGGTTATTTTTTTAGTAATTAATTAATTATGACTTGATCATTTTTTGATAAATTATACTATAGGTAGGCCTACATAGTTATTTTTTTATAAATAACCAATTATTAATACCAATCAATAAATATCTATCATGTCAGATTTTTGAAAATTTGGAAAAAAAACTGGATCAATTTTTTTATGGGATGTTTATAAATAATTATAGGATTATTACCTATGTACATCAGTAGTGTGGGGGTTTTGTGAGGTTGATGTTTTCAAAATATTTTAAGTACTTCCCAAGATGATTTTACAATATTTTATTGCTTCTTTCTCGTTTTAAAGCTTCAATTTGATTTTCGTTGATAAAGTTTCAACCGACTGACCTGTACGTTTCTGCGGAATTTCGTTTAGAAAATTTATAAAAATTTCCGAGTTTCAGGAATGTACGAAATTTGTTTGATGTTTTTCATTGTCCAAGTTCAGTTCTGACAGGTCTGACAGTAGAATTGCGGTTCTATTGATCAAAATGGGAAACAGTAATAAAAATAATTAATTCGATTCGGCGTTTTATTATGCCTATAAAACGCTGATTGCGTGCTCATTGAACTATATTCGATAATCTGATTGACTCTGTTAGTGGCTAGCAGTTTCAGGTCGAGATTGCTTTCAATTTCAATTAATTTACACGCATAATTCGTTGCGGCGAATCGTAGTAGAAAGTAGGTATTAAAGTTTGGAAGGAAAATTTATGAAATCTCGTTTCTCGTAAATGTTTCCACTCGTATCATTTGGAATCGTCATCGCTGCTTCATCAGGTAGTCGTTCTCTACTTACAAATAAAATGTTTAGTTTCTTTTATGAAAACTTGAAGGTGTAGGTATTGATAAAATAATACTGTAAAGCTTGGTTATCAGCAATGAAGATTGGACTGCTAGAACGTTGTATCACGCGTTTTGAAAGAGAAAACCCCCTACAGTCATCTCGAAGAGAAGTTAGGACTAAAGTTTTTTGAAGTTGGTCGAGTACTTACAAATAAGCAATTTAAAACCCTACAATGTTTGATTTAAGATAAATTTATTTATTCGTTGATTATTTTAGAAAGACTGCAAAAGGATGGAGAAAACCGAGGGGTAAAAATTTCAAAGCAGTCAAGATAGTAGTTTTGTATTGACAAACAAAATTTAATCAACTTTGCAACTTTCACAAAAGTCTTATTTTGTAAAATAAACTTTTTCAACGTATGGTCACTAGATGATTATCAGAAATGAATCATTTACTGATGAACTGTATACGAAAAGAAGTACATTTTTATTCCCAGAGTACCGCGCCCCTTTTTACCACAAACATACACAGAAAAGAAAACTTACCAACTTTGTCAACAAACTTAATCGAAACTTTTATACTTCGACATGTATTTTTTTTCCTTTCTTCGCTACTCCAAGGTGAAACAAATTGTACTAAACGACAATACGTCGATTCTACGTTTTAGTAAATTCTATTACCGAACAGTTTCCTTCTTCCTGTGTTACGTTTTTTTTGCTCCCTTTTTCATTACAACATACCTTTCAGAACGAATTTTTTTCCTGTATCAGAATAAGCTGCATTTATTGGCAATAACAAAGACATCATTTCACTGATACGTTTAATTTGACAATTGGTTTTAAAAAATATGCCAACTAGTCGAATCGTCGAAACGAACATTCGACCGATGTTTTATATAAGGAAAATTTCCTAACAATCGTTTCGTATTCTTTCAAGATTCGATATTTAATTATTGGCTAAATCATACGTAAGGAAATTCGTTCGGTTAGTTGATCATCGTCGATAGGTTTTGACGAATCAACAAAACCTTTCAATTTATGAAAAATGTTACTTTGAAAGCGAATTTCATTTCGGTACCAGATCGGAAAATGATATTTATACATACACGTTCCATACTTCGACGTTTTTCAATAACATGGAAAAAATTAATTAGAAAATAAACGTGAAATGATTTAGATTGATGGTCGAACTAATAAAGCGTTTCAAAAGAAATAGCCAAGACCGAAGTAGACTTGTTTATAATGAATAAAGTTTAACAACCTTAAAACGCTATTAAGAAACTTTAATTTCAAGTAGGTAGGTATATTTTCAATTCAACGCTGTTCACTTGGTTTAATTTTCAAAATTGGAAAGTTTTATAAAAAAAAATTGTTCTCAACTTTTTTTGAAATTTTCACATCATTTTGAAAATATACTCACTGCGATGTAAAGGTTGTTTGTTCAAAGTTTTAATTTTTCTTCTTTTGTGAAAAAATGTCGACAGAAGATTTTGGAATATTTTTTTTCCTCGAGAAAATAAATAAGAAAAAGTGAAATTCATTAGGAAGTTTTTTTTACGTTTGTGAAAGTAGGATTTTAATAATTGAAAAAAAAATAATGTGAAGGGTAGAAAATAGAAATTATGTTATTTATCTAGCTTGAAAGATTATTATTACGCGGTAAAAAGTTGATACCTGAAGTAAGTAGGTACCTATGATAATGAGGAAATGGGCCTCTAGAGTAGATAGGTACTTATTTAGTGCAAATTTTTATGATTTATTAATGTGCTCTCGAGTCTCGAGAGATCAGTCTTCGATTTGAACAAAGCTACCAACCAAAATTTAAACTGCTGCAAATTTCAAAAATTTCTTCAAAGCATTTCTTCCCTTATAAATTTATGTTGGTAAAAAAAAACACACATTAGAGATGTCCGCCTAAAAAATCGGCTCAAATGTCGATAACCTCGTGTTTAAAAAAGTTTGATAATCAAAAGCTATCAAAAATTTAACAGAGATGCAAATATTTGAACAATATTCTACAAAATGTTTACCTACCTAATTCAAACAAAACCGTAAAATAAAATGTAACAAATTTCCCAATTTTTCAAGAAACCCTAAAGTTTTTGATTTATTCCCAACCACCCAATACACGAAAGGATTGGTAAATAATTTCAAAACGAAGATAAAACCGAGATGAAATTCGCGCAACCTACGGAATACCATATCTCGAGGCAAAATCGCGTTCAATTTCAAAGTGAAAATTCATCGAGTCATCTGTACCAATAAATTTCTACATCCGTTACCTGTCATTTCGAGTCTACTTCTATTCAACTCCACTTTTCGTACTCAATTCAAAGAAATACTGCATTTGGGGTCGCCTCATCGTTCGTCCCGTTGGCCGCATTAATAAAAAGTTACCATTCTTTATTCAAAGAAGGCTGGAAAATTACAATAAAAAAATAATAAAAGCTTCATTTCTCATGCGAATTCAATCAACACTTCGTACAAGGTAAATACATCAAAAAAGCAATTTTACATTCGCCATATTTCACCCAGACGCACGTTCGTTTGTATAAGTCGCCCACGATTTATGTTTTCCTCATACCTATTGCATACCTTGGCGGTTTCATTTCAATGTACATAGGTACCAAACACAAACGTATAGGTACTGGGTACCTAGTATATGCTTATTTTCTTCAGTTTGCCAAAGATGCAATTTTCGCCAACATCAATTTTTTTTCTTCTTTCGAAGTGACTAGCAAACCTCCATAGCCTTCAGCATGCGTTTACATTATTATTATTCTGTATCGGTGTCTTAGCTCGGCGTAAAGCGAAAAGCGATAATCGTTATTTGCGTCGACTTTTGTTTCAGTTTTCTTTTGTTTAATCAGCGCATCGGGAAAAGCAATAAAAGTAGCTGCTAACCTTAAAACACGGCCATTGTAATATACCGAAAAACAGTGCAATACAGTATACAAACAGACAAACATTGCCAACGACTTTATAAGTTTCCAAAGTTTGTACTTCTACACCTTCGCGAAACTGGTACCTTTTCTGCGAGTATTCGCTATTAGTACAACTTATCTTCGCTCAAATAAACAAACACATACGCAAACAAATCCTCGATAGATGTATATTTTATAAAAATAGCATCGTGGAGTAGGTATAGGTATGAATTAAATTTATTTAACACGATTTGATGGCAATTGAGAAATTCTGAAAAAATTATCAGAAAAACACTTGAAAATGATTTTTTTGCCTTTTTTGAGAATTTGGACTCCCCTTCTACATACAATGATCGGAGCTTTATCGAGAAAAAAATGAAAAAATTGAGAGTCTTGTAAACTTTCTCCACGTTCGTAGCAGGTTTCAAGTCAATTGGTTGAAAAAAGCTTAATTATGAACTGGTAAAATTTTATATGTGTTCCTTTTTTGGAAGGGAGGTTGGACTTGAAGTCAGTCGAAAAAATATCTATGGGAATATTAGTACCAATCATGGGTAACATTGACACGATGTCCCTCCATCCCTACTAAAAAAATCACTACGGATTCGAATTCTAATTATCAACGTTTTCGGGGGGGGGGTCTGTGGCCCACTGTGTGACAGATACAATTTTATTCAAAATATTGTTGAAATACTTACTAAGATTGTAAGGTGGCATTATGGCCTCACTGTCTTGGCAGTGCAATACATAATGATTCTTTAAGTTGGTGAGATCCTTTGGGTTTGATAATTTGATCCTTTAGGTCTTGACAACTTGGGGATCGTTTGATTTATTAAGGTAAGAAGCAAGTACTAGCAAATTCGAAGGGTGTACTTGAGAATCAGCGGGGGTTAGCATTCATAACATTTTTATATTTCCCATATTGGATAACGTAGCGCTAGCTTATAATCTCTCGAGATTGACCTAAAACTGCAGATATAACTTTAGCTAGATTTGATCTCGAAATCATGCTAATCCGTGAGCCTAATTGATGCATAGATCTGTTTATTAGGTATGTTGATTTATACCACACTTATGTGGTATACGCTGAGCTAGCAAAGTGTAAGTATAAATGGTTTCTTCTTGATATTAAAAATATTGTACCGGTAGGGGATGCGCCCGCAGCTTCCACCTAGAGGGAAGTTGTGTTCCTGTCGGAGTGGCAGCACTGCTTACGAGTAGTGCACTCTATCGAAGTAGTTCGAGATGCGCCACTCCGAGCTTCGAGCTTTGAAAGCTCGTTAGGTATATTTTCACTGGTGCTAGCGTAAGGTAGCAAGTTCAGAGCTTCCGCTTGTAGTCGATACTACAAGTGTCTTTTATTCAATAATGTGTAGTGTATTTTATTATAAATCTTCGCGTGTGTTATACCAGAGAAGTGAATAAAATATTACGAACATTTAGCGGTCTTATGATCATTTATGAGGTGTCTCAACATCACTGCAATTTGATATCTTTCGCAAGGATATCGGGCAAGTTTAGGTTCCCTGGGCTTACTATATGCACGCTGGTCTTGGCGACGTCTCCCTCAAAGCAAAGACATCCCAAACCACCACAATATTCGTATAAGGATATTTTTAATCTTTCACTCTATAAGGAATTATTCTCATCCTTCCACCATAATTGTATTTGTACTTGTTTACTGTCTAACAAGATTTGTTTTAAAATTCATTGAAAAAATTATTTGATGAAAATTGAACTATCAATCAAAAAGTTTTATTTTATGACATCCGGCATCTTGGCCTTTAACGTCAACAATCCAACAACAGAAATTAAATTAACAAATAGCAAAAATATAACAACAAAATAATCTCAACAAAAGTATAGCAAAATTCACAAAAATATGACACGTTCAATATCAAAATTTAATAGAGCAAAACATAAGTTATAACAAATCATAAATCCCTGCACGAATTAGGAACAAGAACAATTTTACACACATTTCCTCTTCATCTTCATGTACTAGTATGTATTTGAAATTTACCCCAGTGTTTCGTTTCTGATTTTCTCATATACTTTACATGATTCTATAATGTGCTGGACTGTTACATTCACATTACATGTGTCACATTTTTTGAGGGATTTTTCTGTAAAAAGTGATCTGTGTGTCAATGCAGTATGTCCAATTCAAAATCTGGCTAAAATCACCTCTTCTCTTCTATTTGATCTATAGGAGGTATTTTTTGTTGGAATTATAAATTGGTACTGTTTACAATAGCTTTCAATCTGAGGGTTATGTTGAGTGGGTCTAGTCCCAATTAAACTATTAGCTCTTTTGTTCTATATCCAAATCGTTTGTATGTGCCATATTTGTGTTGAAGGTGAGAGTGGAATGTTTTATGATGATTAATATGACCAGCATTTTTGGCGATTTTGACATATTGTTTTAGGGCTAAATAGTTTCTTCTTTCTTGTAGAGAAGTAATTCCAGAATCCTGTGTAAGTTTGATTATTGGGCTGGTTCGGAACGCTCCTATTGATAAACGTAATGCATGGTAGGTGATTGGAATTAATTTCATGAGGTCAGTTTTTGAAGCTGTATTGTAAACAATGGAACCATAGTCCATTATTGACTACAGATGGCTGACATAGATTTTTAACAAAGATTTTCTATGTGCTCCCTAAGCAGTATGGCTAAGTTTTTTAAGTATGTTGATAGCATTGTTAGATCTCTGCTTGATAGTATTGAGGTGCAGTTTCCAATTCAATTTTTTATCAAAATGTAGGCCAAGGAATTTATGGTGCTGGACATTTTTGATCTGAATACCATATAGCTGCAGATTTACATCAGGGAATGTTCCTCTTTTAGGAAGTATGTGTCTTGTCGAAATTTAAATTTAAATTCAGGGAGAACATTTTTTAGATAGAAATACATACAATTCAATTCAAATTTGGAATGTACATTCTCCGCAAATTTTGTAGATAAAAATTAAATTAAATTACCGACTCACAATGGAAGATTTTTCAACTAGATAGCAGCCAAATTTTTGAACCGGACATTCCAGGTGAAAATACTTTTTTCGTTTTTTGTCCACCTGTGGTGGAGTAAGGCTAAGATCAAAGAATGACAATGAGACGTTTTCAAGGGTTGGTAAAAGACTCTTTGAATTCGTTTCAACAACAGTCTCACAATGAGCATGTAGGCATGTACCAAAAATTAGCTCGTCCATATATTCTCCTAGTGCGTAGGTATTTATTTTTTGAAATTGAAAATTCCACAATCCTATAGAAAGAAAATCTCAACATTCTGCAATTTTTCTACAAACTGGCAACACTGCAGAAGTTATACCAACGTAAAAGGCTGCCAAACTGAAACTTGAGAAGGAGAAGAAACGTTGAAAATGCCAATTATAAAGAAAAATAACGTAACGTTTTCGCGTGTATCGAAAATAGATTTCATGTTATTGCTATACGTACGTAATATGGTATACACTTAGGTATATAGAGACAGGGAGAGCTAACTTTTCGTAAAGCTGCGTTGATATTTAGCTCAGATGGCAATGAAGATGAAAGGAAAATTACTGCGTTGCGATGGGCACGTAGGTTGGTTTTCTCATCGTTTCCGTATCATGCGGATCGATTTTCACAAATATAATAACTTTAATATAAAAGTTAAAGTACACTATTATTAGACACATATTACTCGGTTGGTTTCTTTTGTTTCTGTTCGCTTGTTATCGCCAAAGTTTCATTTTCATAATAATCATTTTAAAAGTAATTAAAGATCGTTTTCTTCATCCGAGCGTAATAAACGAAAAACGTTATTGAATGGAAGTTTTATACTAAAATAAAAGACGTTAAAATAACTTCGTTATAAAGAAGTAGGTAAGGTACGTTCGTCGGTTGGTTCGCTTTTCGCGTTCTCGGTGTGTCTTAAACAAAGTGTCACTTTGGAAGAGTCGCACTTGGCGTTTTATAATTTTAACGCCGCTACCGCCATCGTCGTCGCCGCCGGTGCCAAATATTCCTAAGTGGAAACAACAAATTCGTCAACGTTAAAGGAACACCTCTTGCTGATGACGGTGTTTTTCGGCAACGCCATGCAGGCAAAAAAGTGGTAGTAAGAGCAAAGGGAGAATTTGGCTGTCTCACTCGTTCTGTCATTAATGAGACGTTGAACAGTACATTTTTTCGACGAGGGGGGGTCGAGGGAGAGGAAAAAAATGATCCAGCGAAGTGACGTATCGTATAGCGTGATTTAATATTGTAACTGGATATAATTGGCCAAACTCAAAACCACTTAAAACGTCGTCTAGCTCAAAGTACACGTTTATCATTGCACAGCAACGGGCTATTAATTATGCCATTCTCTTTTGTTTGTCTTTTTCATTACGTCATGTGCTATATCCGTTACCGTTTTCCTATTATTCTTCTTTCTTTCCTCCCTTTCTGTCTTTTTTTACGTAGACGACGGAAAAAACCACCTTCGCCAACGAGTACCTAAAATAAATGGAAAGGTATCCTATGTGAAATTTTACTCGTGATAAATTTATTGAGCTGATATCTTGAGCGCCATCTACCTGTGTAATTAGCATTACTCGGTGGTTTTTTCCTCATTGCTTGGCATGTCGATGGCACACGCTTATTTAAAAAATGATTTATTCGCGTGTTGTTTATGCGAAGTAAATCAAGTTCGTGTCCCATATCATGTTACAATTTTTGAATTCGCTCAATTCAACGTAAATTGGCTGAAATAATTATCTTTGTTATAATAATCAACTTAAATCTATTGTTAATTCGTAGGGCAATTGAATGCCACCTAAATGTGTACGCAATAAGCGTTTCATGTCAACGATATAAATACACATTTTGCTCTATAATTCATCTCTTTTACGTGTCAAAATGAGATCGGCGATGAACGATCCATTTTATTCAATTCGAAATGTCCTACCAAACGGATCTTTCATGCTGATTATTCCATTCAGGAAAAAAAAAATTGGAAAACTTGGTAAAAATCAGACAAAATTCTCGTACAAAAATTGAGCAACCCTGTCTGTAGGTACCGCAAACTATCGTAAATTAAACACACGCTGCAATTTGTCGAATCGTTGTTTTCGCATATAGTCATTCGTCACGAGCAAACTTAGAAATTAAAAAAATCCTTTACTCACCTTTCGGCGACATCGGTTACGAAACTAATTTTATACATTTGAACTTTTACGCCAATAACTATAATCAATACAAGTACGATATAGTGTACCTACATATTACGACAGCTGCTTCAAATATATTTTTCTACTTTACCGCCACAACAACATCGCGCTTGCACACAAAGTAGGAGAAAAAATAACATCGAGTAATAAGGAAAATTTTTTCGGGTCATGGCAATCAGTATATTTGTATGGGTATCTGTATTATGAGGCGAATCGTATTTACAATCTGTTACGATACCGATATCACGTGTGTAAACAAAATTCTACTACTCAAATTACTTCTCGCTAGTTAAATAAAAATACACCCGCGTACCTCGCCCAGTCAACCTTGTTCAGAGGTCAAAGGCCACTGTGTTGCAGGTGGACGTTTGAACCTTACATAGTGTTGGGTTTCAGCAACCTACACAAATATACGTGACGAAGTGATACCCTATGGCTTGAAAGGAGTTGAAATGGAAAGCATCTAGTAAGCTTGAAATTATAAGGAGTCAGCAAAATGTACGGATTAGTTTGCATTCGGGTGCTCATTGCTCACAATGATTGTTTTCCATTGAAATTAGCAAACGTGTACTTTGTACTATCCAAAATTAAGGGGCAAAGAAAGGCAAATGTGTATATCTCTTGATCTAATTCAATAAGACCAGTGGTTGGCAAAATATATAGACACTTCTATAAGCTTCTATCTGCACTTGAAAAGGCAGTCTAATTATGATGTACACGATCCAATAAAAATGAAGGAAAAAATAAAAAATTTGTCTCTCACAAACGCATTACCAAGGTGTAAGTTAAAGTAGGTATGGTTAGTTACCTGCCTCATTTTTAACATCCAAAATCGATTGGTCATCATTTTAAACCACTTAAACTATTCTGTAGTTTTCAGCAAATTTTTAAAATTTTTTAGTTAATATCCTACTAATAATTAAGAACTGTCCCATTGAGCAATATTGCCTTAATTTTCTGGAGTGACTTCAATGTCAAAAAATATCTTTGTTGAAAAAATTTCCCTCAAAAATTGTATTCCTACTCGTAAACAGATTTTCTATGCTCATGCTCATAAAGGAGGGACCCCAGTCGATAGAAACCTTTTAGTACTGGATAAAATAAATATTGAAATTTTTCAAAAAATACACTGTTGAGTCAAATTTTAGGTGCTTAAGGTGCTAAATTATTTTCTTGTTTCAATTTTTGTCAAATTTTTGAAAATTCAAAGACTTAATTTTCATATTATTCTAAAAACCTTCAAAATTCAAATTTCAATCAATTTGAAACGGAGAATTCAAATTTGGCTTATAACGTAATACGTATTTTACAACCTTGCAAATTTGTAATTGTTGGTGATTTCAAGCCATTTTGATGCATCCAGTAGACTTTTAAAATTCCTAGTTTTGAAATAATTGTCATAAAAATTGTCAAAATAAAAATCAATTTCTGCAAACTCGAATGCATTGTAAGTACGTAGGTATATGTGAATATCTGATACCAATGCAGTCAAAATCTGTGAAAATTGTGTTGAAGGAGAGCTGTTTGGAGTACTCAATCCTGACTTTGGAGATCCCCCTCCCCCCAGAATAGTTTATTCAGCCTCAACAAGGCTGTCTATCTGTCTATTTGCTTATCTAGCCACTCAAAGTCGTCCTTCCCGTCAAGCCCTCAAGGTCATTGACCCGTCTATATGACCTCTCATGGTCATTCACCTGTCTATTTGCTCTCTCAAGGTCATTTGACTATCTACCTGGCCTCTGAAGGTAACTGGCCCACCTGCCTAGTCTCTCAAAGTTAATGGTCTGTCGTTGTTAGGGCTTCTAGAAGTCGTCTGATTTGTCTGTCTGTCTTCTTGTCTGACCTCCGAAGGTCATTGAACTGTCTGCCTGGCATCTCAAGGTTGTCCATCTGCCTATCGGCCCTCTTGAGGTTACTGACCCATCTGTCTAGTTTCTCAAGGTTGTCTGCTAGATCTCAGGCTTTCCAAAGTTGTATTCCCACCGGTTCAGTCTCTTCAGGTCATTGACCTGTCTGGCTAGCCTCCCAAGGTCATTGACCTGTCTGGCTAGCCTCCCAAGGTCATTGACCTGTATGGCTAGCCTCCCTAGGTTATTGACTCTGTATGACTGCTAAAGGTAATCTGTATTCCTGTCTGGTCTCTAAAGGTCGTTGACCCGCCTGTCTGGTTTTTCAAGGTTGTTTGTCTGTCTGTCTGTCTAAGTGTCTACTGGGTAGGTATGTCATGGGCATTGACCCAGCAGTATGGCTTTTCAAGATCGTATGTCTTTCTGTCCTGCCTCCTAAGATCATTGACCCGTCTACCTGCCTTTCAAGGTCGTTTGTTGCTTGTCTGGTTTCCCAAAACTTCAAACTGCAGATTGAAATTTTGTATGTATTTTGAAGGCCATACAAACTTTAAACATTGATTTGGAGCCACGCTAACTCCAAATATCAATTTGAAACTTTGTAATTTGAGCCATGCAAACTCTAAAAATTGGTGGTCTGTTCCAACGTCCGGACTTCGTGCTCTAACTTGCTCCAACGATACTCCATTTCTTTGAGGAGCACTCCACCCCCTCCCTTTCTGAAACTGGTAGGGTCTACGAATTCTATCTGTTAAATGGGACGTTTGCTTACTCTTTTCAAGCAGTAATAGGCTAGTTGAACTCGTGGGTTGAAATTTAGCATGTGTATTTGGAAGATATTCTATAGGTGTGCCTTTTGAAGCTTTCAACTTTTTAACCTTTTTTATTCTTTTCTTGCTTTGAAAAAGCGGATCATCTCGTTTCGTTTTAGTGTCCTTGAACTCCGTATCATCGCTGAAGCTCATTAAGTTGGTTCCATTTTTAATTACTCGTAATACATACTGTCTATGAAATTTGAAATTCGGTTATGCACATTTGAGATACGAGTTCGTGACTTCCCATCGATTAAAAATAGGTATCATTAAACTTGTAACTGAACTTTGATTTATTTCAAGCAAAACTAAACGTAGCAGTGCTAATTTCAGTTACAAGACCATAGTCTACAACTTATAAGTACCTAGCATAGCATTGCTTGCAAAACATGTTTGCATATATAATGGTTTTCTTTATACATAAATGCATTTATTTCACGTACTTATTACATTGGTTTGCAAAATGAAGAAAAAAAATGTATATTCGTTACCTTCGGCACGTATCTCTTAATTGCCAGAATCTCTTGGGTAGTTTTGTAACATTGCAAAGGTTGAAAATCCATTTACATGGTAACCTCGTGGGAAATATTGAATGGCGGTTTTATTTGACTTTCTTCAAGTTGCTTTTCGCGTTCTTTTTATTCTGTTTTTGCTCTCTGTTTCTCTTCTTTTTCAAACGAATGTAGTTTACATTGCGAAATAATGCAAGCTTAAAGAAAAAATTACCTACTAAAAAGCATATAAAGCTCGTAAAGTTGATGTGCCAAAGTATTGCTGTACACACACGTACCGTAGCCTATCTTGAATCAAAACATGTGTGGCTTGAAATTAGATTCAACATGAAAGGGAAAAAAATAATCCTAGAAAAAAAATGGCAAAAGATGGACTGATCAAAAATGGTGAAAGTAAATAGAATTACAACGACGACAACGCCATGCGGCGAAAGTAATATAAAATAGTCGAAGATATAGCTATTAAGTTTTTGAGGGAGAAATATTAAAATAATTAGGTCGACTGTAGACTGCTACTCGGTACACCGGCGGTGGTGTATTTATATAAACTCATTTAGAAACAGCAGTCCGGAGTAAATTAATTTCGATTTTAATACCTCGAAAGTCCTACGGATAAAAGATTTTTTGTTTCGTTGGCCCAACTACCTACCTACCTCTACGATGGAGAGAGCATTAATCATTTAAAATTCGCATTTTCGCCCGACGAAATAGGCAAACGTAAATCTTTTGAATATTTAAAGAAAATCCAAACATTTCACGAATTCAGACCTGTGAGAGATGTATTAGGGATATTTTCCGGCAAATTTTCGTTGTACTGCGGAATAGGTGGATAGCTTATTTCGCTCGTGGGTCGTTTAACCTTGAAACATTTCTCATTCTCAAATGTTAGCGGATGGTGACAGAATCATACCTTATTTGAATAATTTATATTGTCGTATCGAAAGGTACAGCCTTACTCGGTTTCCAGGAATTAATTAATAGTATGTGGAATTGTGCGGAAAGTTTTAACGTATTTTATCTCATACATTGACGTGTGCAGGATTCCAATCTGCAGAGAAATTTACTCCACTTTTATACCGATATATTGCTCGTACACCTACTACATCGTGCCCGATTCCAATCGAATACCCTTTTTAATGCAAATTTTTTTAATCTGTATTGTTTCAGAGCCGTCGACGGAGATACTGGGAGGTCCAGATGTATATATAGATAAAGGAAGCACTATCAATTTAACATGTGTGATTTCTTATAGTCCAGAACCACCTTCGTATATTTTCTGGAATCATAACGACGCTGTAAGTACGATTTAATTTTTTTACATTATCTAACATAATTTTTTTTTACTTTTGAGATCCATCAGAAAATCACTTGAAATAGACTCCCTTATGAAATCCCATACCATGCCTATTTTCTATTTTAAAAATGCAAAATATGCTAAAAAATATTTTTCAACTTTTGAACAAAAAATCAAGTTCAAAATATGCCTCTATATTCGTTGAAACTTTCACTCCCTGGTTCCTCGCCCATTATAGCTACTAGATTTTTTGAAAATAATATCCCAAGAATATATATCAACAAAATCACGCGTTTATGACCATTATTGACGTATACCACACGTATAATAATTTTTAATTAACCAAATTATAATTAGACTTTGTCGCGATGAAATAAATCACAAGGTTTAATTAGCGGCGTATGGAAAGGTCGTCGTGTGTATAATTAAATAATATATATTGTGCCCGTGATAGCACATTTTTGTTGTTTTATAATATATTCAAATACACGCGTTCTTATACGCTTAGATTAAATTTAAGCTGGCGAATTTTTCACCATGTACAGTACAGCGGAGCACGAGAAAATCACAACGATATTTCATTACACGTATTATAAAGACTATTTCGGTGATAGAACCATTTTTCAGGCATTTTGGGTATGCAATTTAATTAACAGCTGGTATTTCAGAAGAATTTCGGGTTATTGTGCTTTAGATATCGGGCGATTTGAGTGACCAAATTATCGAACATCGATGTAATTTAATAGGAGTTTGCTTGAGCAGGCAGCAGAATGATGGATTTAGGCTGCTGTGTTTTGAACGATGAATTTTAATAAGGTTTTTAAATTCTGTCTGCGCTTATTTTGCTGCTTCCTGTTTCTTTTTTGGAAGGATGTCGATGGCGTTGGATGGGATAGTAATTTGGTGAAAATTACCTAATTAGATTAGGTATTTAAGAAGTACATACAACGTGTTTTTTTTTAAATTTTGCTATAATGAAATGAACCAGATACCAGATACTTTCATGAAAAAATGAACTCCTAAAAAGCTTCACTCTGTGCGAGAAATTAATGAAGCCGTATGAACGGTCTGATAATAATCTTTCTGTTATTTATTTTTTTCATTTTGGGCGAATTATTGAAAATTCAAATTCCTTTGGATATTTTTCATGAAAAATTCAAAGTGTGATTAAATTAAAGTAGAAAGCTCAAATTTGATTTATGCACTATTTCAGTCCCCTACCCAATCGATTGGTGGCATTTTCGAGTTGTTCTAAAACGTCTTGTGAAGGTCTTAGGATTTCTATAGTTTCAAAAAAATGTCGTAAAAGAGGCTAACACGTACTTGTAATTAAAAATTCGTAAACTCGAATCCATTGTTTTTTCTAAAACTGAAAAGTCCAAGAATTCGTTGAAGGCTCCAGAACGGCTAAAAGCAATCAAGCAATCACAAATTGATTTGGGAAGTTGAAAATACGTCATGAAAAATTTTACCTTTTCGAATGGTTTGATCAATTTTTGAACTTTTCATAGAAAATGAGCCATATTTGAATTTTTGAAAATTAGTCAAAAATTGAATTCAGGTGATCAATGGTCTCTTTGAAGACTAAAACTTGAGCAAATAAAATTTTCTTTTGTTCAATTCGTTAAAATTCAGTACCTAATACGTAAAAAGTAATACTTCACCTCGAAAAAACATAAAAATAGTGCTATTTTGTTTCTAAAATTGAAAATGGATAAATTATGAAAGTATTTTCAAATTTTTTAGAGTATTTTTGTTTAAGTTTCGTTGTTCAAGTTTTGCTAATCCAGGTACGTGTAGATAAGAGTAAAGAGATTTTCACAGTCTAAACTTGAGCATGTATTACAGAGCAAAATGGCGATAAATTTGAGGCTGCGTTTTTAGGTTTTATTGTACTTATGTAGTTATAAATTGTGCAACAGAGTATGTATGGTACATTTTAGCAAATGAAAGTTTTTTTTTTGCACTAATGCATTTAGGTTGTTTTGAATGTGGCGAAGCAACGTCTTGGCATGCTTTTGGGGTTACCTAAGTTGAAAACGGAGTTGTCGTCGATTCCCCTAACGCATTAAATTTTCATTATCAATACGAACATATTTTAATTTTGCTTAAATTAGGGTCAGTAAAATCGACTATAATTTGCAGAATCTAGGGATAGTGTGGGATGCGAATCTTTATGAGCCTAATGCGTGAAATAAATTGTATGTTTACTATTTTACAGCAATTAAAAAGTGTGTCAAACACACCCCCTGTCGTGTTCACATGTCAAACTTGCCACTTCATGAGTGTACAAGTTTGACAAGTTTCCAGCCCCCACGGCGTGGACGTGAGACTAGGAGTTGGAGCAGGTAATGAACCTGCTCCCATTCGGGGGCCAGCGCCGGGAGGGAAGGGCAGGAGGGAAGGGCTGGGCTGGGCAGGAAAGGTGATTAAACCCCCATCTTGAGTTCACTCTTCACTCCATTCTACTGATCAAAAAAAAAATTGCATATTTAGTGAATTCCTGAGTGCAAAAAATGGCTAGTAGTTGAAGGAAATTTGTGGAGAAAATTTCACATTAATGAAAACAAAAAATAAAAGACACCTTGCCCTGCGAAGAATTCTATCAAAGGCTTTTTTGGCTCATTGTTAGGGCTAGGATTTTAATGCGCTAAAAAAACAGTTTTAAGCGCTTATAAAAAGCAGTTAAAATGGCCAAAAAAAGCAAAATTATGCGCTAAAAAATCTAAAAAAGCGAAAATAAGCATTTTGTAAGTGCATCATGCGGCATATCAAAATGCAGGTATTTTTAAGCAGAATGCGGAAATCCTATTGAGTTTCCTATCAAGTTTAAACTGAATTATTTAAATCAGAAAAATATCGAAAATCATTTATTTTGAATTTAAATTTTGAACAAAAATATTAAACGTACTTACAAATAACAGATTACAAAATCTGTGTAAATAAAAGCTGGGTAATTCAAAATTCAAACGTTCGTTTGTGAAATCATAGATCAAAATGTTTGTTTTTTTTTTAGAACCAAAATAGTTTGAAATTTTTTTTTTTTTGAAAAACTACCAAAATTTGAGTTTTTAGAACGATTTTTTGTCGTTTTCTTTGAAATATGCGCTAAAGTACTTGAAAAAGCGCTAAAAAAGCGGTTATCGGCCATTTTTTGCTGAAAATAAGCAGTTTTATGCGTTTATGGTCTAAAAAAGCAAAATTATGCGCTAAAAACTTTTGCAAATCGGCTTAAAAATGCATGAATCGCAAAAGAAACATTGTTCTGCGGTATCTGCTACAGCGCATTCAGACAAGCATTTGCATAAAAATCCTAGCCTTACTCATTGTACATATCAAAAAAGTGCCCTTGAAGACATACCACAAATTACATACTTAAGATTTGCTCATCCTAACATTCCTTTTTTAGAGCCTTTTTGGAACGCCTCTTCCTCGAATTAATGTCCGGTGCAAATTGCAAGCAAAGTGTCAAAGAGCATTAGAATTTCATTTCAGGCACGGATATTTCATTTATTTTGACAAATTTTAATGTCGTACCTACTCAAGTTTTATGGGTTCAAGTGTTGAAAAGACGACATTTTTTAAAATTTTGGCCAGGCAAAAAGTTCTGTTTTACTCCTTATTAAAAATTATCAGACATGACGTAACGGTTCTTTTGTTAGATTTTTGAGGGTGCTAATTTCAAATAAGTACCTACCTATCTCATTTAGTTTTGGGTACGCTCGCTCATCACTCCTCTGGCTTTATATTATTACATACATGGGTCATTCCATGTCAACTCAACCAACGTTTTTGAGTCATGTTTTTCGATTTCGGTCAAATTTTTTTTACAATATATATACCCACCCAGCAAGTAAGCACCCCGCAATTAGTTTGGTCCCAGCTCCCTCAGGGGACGGGTGGGGGGGCTTCCATTATTTTCACATTGTCTCAACTTCAACAGCCCATTCCTCCAAAACTACAGATATGATACTTTGAACAAAATTGATTTCACAAATGGCGCTGTAAGTGGGAGCTGCCATTTAAAATTTTGAAAAAATTTCCATACACGAAACTTTTGATGCTTTTTCGAAATATTCAAGTTTCGAGATGAGATCTCTTGATGGAGAGGGAGCACCCCCACCCCCAATTTTGGGCAAAACTTTTGAAAGAAAATCTGAGGGATGTGATATATCGAATTCTATGTTTTTGGTGACGCTGAACAAGAATATTACGTCAGATTTTTGATAGGACCCCGTCCACGGCCCCCAGCACCTCCCCAAAGGGGGTAAAAGTTGAAAGAAGTATTTTGTTCGTGCGACACATGGAATAGTATGTTTTTGGTGACGCTGAACAGGAATATGACGTCAAGTTTTTGATTAGACCCGTGCACGGCCCCCAGCACCTCGCCAAAGAGGGTAACCCCCCCCCCCCCCAATGGTTACATTCGTGTGACACATGAAATAGTATGTTTTCGATATCGCTGCAGAACACGAATATAGCCATAGTTTTTTAAATCGACCTCACCCATGGCCCCCAGAACCTCCCCCATTAGGTAAAAATCCAAAAAAATTATTGGGGGCCGTGGATGGGGTCCAATCAAAAATATGACGTTATATTCGTGTTCAGCGTCACCAAAAACATAATATTCCATATGTCGCACGAACAGAACACATTTTCAAAATCTCCTTTTTTGGTTGAGTTGACATGGAATGACCCACATAACAATTTTAAAAGGACAAAAATCTCAGGAAATGGCGAATTTGATTTGATAAATTTTTCGCAGCTTGTCTCAGTTTTTTGAAATTGATAATAAATAAGTAAGCCCTAATGACCATCAAACTGGCATTACTGTGTTCCAAAACATTTCCCCAATTATTGGAATGATATCTTTGATGCTGTAAGTGTAGGTTTTATAATTTATGTAACATATTATTTGAGGAGAAAATATGTCAAAAACCAGTTGGGTAGGAGGTAGAGCGAAAACATCACGATTTTCTTAAAAATTACCCATTAAAATCATTTGAAAATAAAGTGGCCTCAAGAAGGTATGCTTTAGGAATAATGGAAGCGCAAAACATATTTGATCTGGTTTAACTCTGCCTCTTTATTCCTGAACATATCTGAATCCAATGCAACCCACCTTACCCTTTATCACCCTGTATAACATTATGCAATCACAATTCCAATTCGAGCTCGGTCAAAAGCAACGATGGCGTCAACTTCGACATCACCTACAACATAAGACGGTATAGGCAACGAAAACGTGAAAAGTACGGTGTAAAGTACCTATCGGAATAACATTGGCAGCGCACGAACACTGGGTAAAGTTTTCTCAATGACAGTTTGTCCAAACTTTTCGAACCCTTCCATCATGGTTAGGAGCGGTTTGTACCGGTCTCTATATATAATCAGTTATATCAACGATCTAAATTGCAAGGCACTGAATTACACAGTGGCGCGTACAGGTGACCTAGCTATACATAGAAGTTGGCTATAGGAGTAAAGTTTGACCCACGAGACAAAAGTAATAAATCTATTTTAAAGCTAGAAAAACTGGTATTTTGGCTCGAGGTGACGTCAGGCGCCACCGCTGCGCCTCACAAGCTCTCCTCGTGCGAGGGTGAATACTGATTTAGGTTGTTTTTTTTTTCTTTTCGCAAAAAAGGAATAGAAAAGGAAGGGGTAAAAACAGTGTCAACGGCTATACGCGTCTGTTAGATTGCGTGCCAGGTACTCGTTACACGACATAAACTTATTAACTCGCTAGCCGACCTTTCGAAAGCTTTTACACGACTGGTTCACGCGGCTTTAGTTGTTTCGATGATTTACTAAAGAATATTTTTGTTGAGCTATGGCGGCGGCGTGGTTTTTAATGGTCTCAATTCCGTCGTCGTCGTCGTCGTCGTCGTGCCTGCGTATCCTTATACTGAGTATAGTGAGTATACGCCGGTATGTAAATGTGTGTGCCAGTGTTGGAGCGCTGAAAATAAGCCGGATTGGTGGCGCTCTTAGGAGCACAGTACGAATGCGGTTACCCTATGTTTTCAACGAGTTGGCAAACTTTCTCCATTTCTATACCCTTATGGGAGTCATAACGTTTATGTAAATTGTCGCTAATGCTCGTTGTGCGGGTTTAATTAGCCATTCACTTATATCATGTGATTGTCGTGGGGAAAGTTTGCCGGGCTAATTTTTAAATACAAAGTACACAGCGCGACGATGGCGATGGCGATGGCGTTTCAGCTACGCCATCCGCAGCTTTCTTTAGTACATATACTGTGCATTGGTGAAAATTCGTCGCATTCGAGTCCAAATCAACGCCCTCTTCACATTCATATTTTCTTCCTTCCTGAGATACGAGTATATGTTTCAAAAGCCAACAATTTTTTTTATTCTGTTTGCAGATGATCAGTTACGATTCTCCCAGAGGAGGTGTGAACGTTATCACGGAAAAAGGTGATACCACTACTAGTTATTTACTAATACAGAAGGCTACAGATTCCGATAACGGAAGGTACCAGTGTAATCCTTCGAGTGGTCAGCCGAAGTCTATAGAAGTTCACGTGTTAAATGGTAAGTAGGCCAGTTGAATTTTTTCATTTGCCTGCAGCGTCTTTTCGTACCTGCTTGGCTGGTTTTTTTATTCATCTCATTTCTGCAGTACCTAACCAAATTATGTGCGTATTGCTATTCCTACATAATCATGTCAGCTGAGGAAAAAGGTCAAGATGACATGCTATAGCTCAGAGATTACCTACCCTACCCATTATGGTTCACAAAGGCTCGGCTGTTAAAATCACAACTGTACGGGGGGAGGGGTTGACCGAGGTTACTGCTCAAGTTACACTACCCAAAAGTGAGGGAAACCCTCAGTTTTTTTTAAAAAAACGACCTCACTTTGAGGACGTTCCGCCTTTGGCTCAGTCCATTGTACATTTACGGACCTCAAAACTTTTTGGACTTTCTCCTACTCAAATCAAACTTCCTCGTCAGTTTTCGTCAAAATCCAGAACTTTTAAAATTTCGCTCTACCCAATGTACAAATAATAATTTACGTTACTCAAAAGTAAATTCCCACCACTCACACGGCTCTGATCTCAACAAAAATTAGATTTTTAGAAAGAGCACATTTGTAAACTCCTGTGACTAAAATTTGAGCTCCTCTCGTGAATTTTTCCATTTTTGATGATTTTTTTGAAGATTTAAAGATCGTGACTTTCCATCAAAAGTGGTCATTATTTGAAACAAAAAAGATATACGTATTTTTGAAGCAATGGGCGTTTCTGGTGAAATTAGTTAGGTATTTAAGAATGGATCCTTGATTCACCAAGCTAAAACTCCTGCTTTCGTTGTCTACTAAACTTATACAGTATAAATGTAACACCGCAGGGGTTGTAAAAACATTTCCCATTGTTTAATTTCGAAACATCAAAATTTTGTTTTACAAAATTGAACAATGGGAAAAAATTTTGGGTAAAAGGTTATTATGGCCAATTATGTTCGCTTATCTGCCTTGCGGTGCTACATTTATAAAAGGGGCAAGATTTTAATCTTTGGAAAATGAATTTTGAATTATCATTTCTAAAAAGAAGCAAAAATAAGGAAACACAATGGGTGGTAAAAACCTTTCCCATTGTTTAAATTTGAAAATTCAAGGTTATTTTCTAAAGGTTGTACATCAATAAAACTGACTAATTTTAAGATCCTAACATCAAATTCTACCATTTTCAGCAAAATTAGAGCTCTAGTCGGATTTTGATTTTCCATTAGTGAAAATGGCAAAAAAAACGATGAAACAGTAGATTTACTATCTGTAGGCTTGTCAAATGCATATTTCGAATTCGAATGTAAAATTACTTAGGTACCTAATAATTGACTGAAATTATTAGAAAACCGATTAAATCAATTCAGAAACAGTTGAAAATTGAGAAAAAGTTGATGAAATTTTGTTAAAATTTTTGAGGATGATTCAAAAATTTCCTAAAATGTATAAAAAATTGGCACTCGCGCAAAAATGATTTTGAAAATGTATATTCAAATGTGGAAATATTGTAGTGAAATGTTTCGAGAATAAAATCAGCAACATTTTTACAAAAATCATTCAAAATACAACAAAATTTTATAAAATATTGCAAAAAATATTTGGAAATTAATAAAAAATTAAAAAATTTGCACAAAAGCCATAAAAATGGGCCAAATTGGCAAAATAGTTCGAAAAAAATTTCAATTCTGAAAAAATTACACAAAGTACGAGGGGAATAGTTCAAAATTATCGTTGAAAAATTAAAAACAAAAATTTCTGGAAATCGTTGAAAAAATTGGCTAAAAGTGTAGGAAAATCGTCGAAAATGAAGTGAAAATATGCAAAAAATTGCAAAAAATATCGACAAATTATCTAAAATTAACAAACACTTGGAAAAATTAAAGAAATTATTGCAATATCGTATGCAGTTTTTATATTTTCAGAAATTTGGCAAAAATCCAAACTTCAATGCGATAATTAACTTGTTTAATTTGGCCTTGTTTCTGTTGATTTATTCATTTGTTTATTTGGTTGGTTGGTTGGTTTTTCTTTCAAAATTTAGCTGCCCATTGTTTTTCCAAAAATGCTATTTTTGTAGAATTTGAGATTGATATTCCCAAAATGTTGATTAAAACCGAAACAATGATTCAATTATTGACCCTTTTTTCAACTGGCCTCTTGAAAAATTTCCCTTGCACTTTTTTTAAGCTCCCAAAATCATCCAAAAACTGTTTAAAAAAATTTCCAAGTTTCTTCATTCGCTCATTTTTTTTTTGTTTAATAACAGCATTTGAATTGCTCATTGCTCAAAGTCAAAATTACCCTATTTAGTCTTTCATTTTTTTTTTTTTTTAAATAATATCGGAAAAATGCTTTTGTTTTCTGACATTTGACATTTGCTTTTCAATTGTTCAATTTTTAAACATTTTTGTCTGTTGTTTTTTCTAGACTGCAATAATATTTCAATTTCTTCATTTTTTTCAAAAAAAAAAAGAAAAAAAATGTCAAAATTTCATGATTTGGTCAATTGATATTATTTTTGAAAGTTTTTAGTAAATATTTGGAAAAGAAGCAACACTCCTCCTCTCTCCATGATCGTGGTTACTGATTACCTACTTGCAGATATTTTCTGTACCTATTTGCTAAAAAAGAATACCAACATAACGCATGTAATTGCTTTTCAGGCGAACATCCGGCAGCCATACAACACGGAGGTCAAGCACATCATCGTTCTTCTCATACGCATTGTCTTATATTTTGTATAACTTTGCTCATGCTGACTCCTTAACAATAATTGAACTCGTTCGTGTGTTTTTTTAACTGGAATTTATTTTTAAATACTTTCTATATTGTTGTATAAGCTGTGTACAATCAGTTAATATTTCGGGGGAATTTAACGTATTATGCAACTGTTTGTTACCGTTGTGCGAAATGTAGTCAAGTACGAGCATATGAAACTTTTCGCGTCCACCTAGACCTACCTACGTTCCGAATATCGTTGTGGTCACGCTAAAGTGGATTATGATTCATTGGCTGAAGCCAACTTCCTAATTGTGATATAAAACGTGTTGTTTTGGTTGTTTTAATAGTTTTTACCGCCGCGGTTGACGAAATTTTCGAATAAATGACTTCGTATAACGATTCTGAGTGGTGAATTGTACTACATTAATGTCTCGAGTGTATTATCTAATTAGCTACGAGGTGATTATTTTTTCGAGTTTTGAGTTTGTAGAAGTCATTTGGGTTTTTGGATTTGTAAAATGAAAAGATCTTCTAATCCCAACGACATGAAATTGATTGCAAAATTTATGAGACAGCTGTTCTTACCTAATCAGCTAAGATACTTGATGACAAAAAATCTGTACAAACGTGTGATAATTTATGTACTTACTCCTGAGGAAAGAAATAAAAGAGAAATTCACCAAGAATAGATGAATTGGCCTGGGGTGAGAAGGATAGTCGTACCTATTGTGTACATTCCTATAAGTAGACATTTTTTCTATTAAAAAAAATCTCCGTTACTTACTCCTCTCACTACAAAATCTAATTATTTTCAACATTTTTTTTTAATTTTGAAAAAATTAAAGTTTCAAGACTTATCTACATAGTTCTTACAGAGGGGTCAAATATTGACTGAAAAATAGAAAATTCGTACCACGTCTTATTGAGGGTGTATCACGATAGTTGTTTCTGATTCATCCAAATTCTGTAAGTACTCCTAGGTAGGTAGGTAATTTTTAAAATTTCCAAAATCAACTTTGTATAAAATATTTATGAAAATTGACCTCAGTTGGGTTCACGAATTGTTTTTTAGAAATTTTTTTTCAAACGGATAATAAGCGTAGCCTTATGGCATCGACATGTTTTCAAATTTTAGAAAACTAAAAAAATGCCAAAAATGGAGATTTTTGATGCTCAAGTACCTTTTTGAGACAAGTCATAAATAATTAAGTAGTCTACTTTGGAAATTGAAGGAGTTGGAAGCAAAAAATTGTGGAAATTCGAAGGTACATACCGTGAGATTTTATAAGCCCATAGCACCTTCAATTTTAGAGATAAGACTATTTTGTGGGAGGACATTTTTTTGTTTGCCATTTTTTGGAGGGGAAATTTTGGTGATCATATTTTTTTCGTTGTAGTTGCTGAAACGATCTACTCCTGCTGATGGAGCAACTTTTTTTCCAATTGCAATCTCAAGATAAGCAATGGCATTTCCCTAAATTTTTCCTTAAAAAATTTGTAAAAAAAAAAATTCCTAAATTGATGACATTTTCAATTTTATTTTATAGTCCAGTCTTTTTGACATGCTAGCTAGGCTGTTCTTCTACCTATTACGAGTACATCCCACTCATCCAAGTGTTTTCCAAACTGAGAATATTGGTTACTTTAAAAATGATGGCAAATTATCAGGTTAAAGTCCTTAACGAAAATTTAAACGAAAACCATATTTTTCATCTCATGATACTCAAATTTTGCACAAAAAATCAAAATAAAAACATTACGTACCTAACTAAAAAAAAAAAAAAAAAAATGCGAAATCTCACTGAACAGTTTAATTTTTCAACATAAATTAAAATTGAAAAAAGGTCTCTAAATCAGCGTTCACTCTTCAATTTCACTTGAGATAAAATTGGATGGAAACAGTTTTAAAATCCTACAACTAGGTACCTATATCTAATACTTTCCATTTTTGCCTTGCTAAATTTCATTTCATTTTTCAATTATTTCAATCTTCTTTCCCACTCCCTACGTTCCTCTCTCTACTGAAATTCACCCGTTTTAAAATCCAAAAAAAAAAAGATAGAAAAAACAACAAACCAGATCAGAATCGTTATCAAGTGCAAAATACAAACACGTTAATCGTGTAATTAAAAACATAGTTGGAAAATAAACTGTTTAATTATACGGGTATTTGGCGTTCATTCGTCCCGCCGAACGAATGCTTAAAATGCATTGAAAAAACGCGGTATATTTATCGATTTACGAGTATATTATTCTCACGAATAGAAAAATACCGTAAAATTCCTTTTCCCCTCCAATTTTTTTATATACTCTATCCTTTTAAATATTGTAAATTTTTTTAATCGTTTTGTAAAAACGAGTAAATTTAAGGACGATTTAAAATTTGTGCGATTTACCTTCTCATACCTACCTATACCTATAGTAGCGAATTTTTGTACATAAAAAAGTATCTATTAATAAATAAAAAAGTTGTAAATTTAGGTTGTAACCTTTATACATGCCGTATATACGAGCAAAACGGCATAAATTATACAAACGCATCCGTTAGCGAAAAAAAAAACAATCGTTATTTATGTCGAAATGTAAATCATTTACTTTGCATTTCCTATTTATAGGTTTTTATGTGTACGAATGAGTACGCGATAATTTACGTTACTGTGTAACGACTTTTGCCCTATAAATGTATCCGAATCTTTTTTTTGCTTTACTATCTGTCTCTCTCTTCTCGTTTGCAAGATTTCGGATATAAATTTCGTGTACTTATACGTACATAAAAAAAAATTGTACCTGTAATTATACTTAGAAGAAATTCGCGTGTAAATAAATTTGTAAGTAAACGTGTACAATAATTTGTTTACCAAAGTTTATGTTTTAAACATATTTAATTGGTGTCTTTGAACCTTGCGAAAAAAAATTGTTATATATTCGATGTTTTTTTTTGAGTTTTGTTTTTCCTTTTCTTTTTTTTTTATTATTTTATTTTAAATGTTTTATGTATTTATATTTAATTTTAAACCTATAAGTATAAAATACGTATTTCCATTGTTTGTTATACATTGAAATAATATAATATCCGTAAGTAAATTCAATGTTTCGAGTGTCTGATTATTTTTCCAAAGTGGTCCATAAAAAATACATTGTGCCTTGAGTAAGTAAAATCAGTGATGCCAATCATGCCATTTGAGAGGGAAACATTTTTTGAAAAATTGCCCAGAGACGATGTCAATGACTCGAATAACATCTATCTACATCTTTTCATAATTTTCCCAGGTTTAATCCACCTAGCAGTCCTTCTTCTTTGTGAACAATTTTTTCAAATTGAACGTTGTAATCTGAAATATTTTTTCCGATCCATGTACTTTTTCTAATCATTCGAAAACGTACGATTATCGCAATTGAGCACGAGTCGAGGGGGAGGGGGAGGGGAAAAATAATGCACGTGCAATTGAAAAATTACACCCTTTGTACGCGATTCAGTATCGGATTTCGTGGTAAAATTATTGTACTAAAATTGCTCGGTATTTCAAGGAATGAAACACCTCCTCGGTATTTATGTACGATTCGATATCGTTTGAAAAGTTTCAGAGGTGGAATTTTTTCAAACGAAAGGTAGGTATACGATCAAAATGTTTCATTTTCGTTTGTTCGCCATGATAACAACGCTGATATCTTCGAAACCTTAACGCTTTTTGTTGTGTATTACATAAATCAAGCCCCATTTAACACGAAAAAGAATGCATGAAAAAAAATCAGCTTACAAAAAGCCATAATTTAACCTTATTCTAATAGCATTTTTATGGCGAAAATAAGAAAGCGAATTTGTCTGGTGAAACACGCACCGGCTAAAACGCGATTGCGTCTGAAAACGAAATTCAATCTACATCAAACGATTTACTTTTAATCTGTTAAAGGTTCTAACTTAGTAATACATCTTGTTATTAAACGCCTTTTCAGTTAATCTCGCCATCTTGAAGATTACTGGAATTTGATTATCTATTCGAGCATTTTTCGAGATTTTTTTTTTGGTGGTCCAGCGTGAAGAAAGGATTTTTACTCTCGAGTGGACAAATTTGCTTAATTAATTGGTCCTTTGTTTTTTGTTGCTCCGTATTTTTTTTTTCAAGTTCAATGTTCTTCGAGTATACTAAAAATTAATGTAATTAATTAAAAGTCGCTTAAAATACTGTCGTTGCAAAATCAGTTTCATAAAAAGAAGACATGGATAGCGTGAGGATTTTACAAAATGACAAGAAGACAAGTTTGGCCCTATAAGAGTAGATTTACTAAATTACGAGTATACTAGTTAGTTTCTCTGGAATTGTCGAATCAGAATTCAGAAATTGGGCTACAACGTACATACTTACTAATCTTGCAAATGAAACAGTTGCTTGTATCAAAGTAAAATTTGGTAGGTTACAGATTTGTCACTTGAATCACTTTTAACCGATTTTTCATTTTTATTTTTTTCTGAAAAACAGAAAAACCACTTTAAGTCGAACTAAAAAAATTGATCTACAGGTTAAAGGCATTTGTTTGCTTTATTTAACCAGATTTTTTCAAAAAAAAGGATCATTTGAAGCAGGTAAACAGATTTGTGTCTCCAGGTCACACATTTGTTCAATTTACTTTTTAGCAGATTAAAAAAAAAACCTTCCTCCTTTAAAGTAAACAGATCTCGAGGTCAACCCCAACCCCTATAAAGTGCTAAGACAGAAGGGGTGTATACAGTACAACTAAAAGTACAACATCATCAAAAAGAAATTCGTGAAAAAATTGAGCGAAATCGGGGAACCCAACGGCAAACTAGTTATGCAATTTAATTGACGCATTTCCTACGTGTTAATTAAATTGCATAACCAGTTTGCCGTAAATTTACACAAACGAAGGAAAGAGCACGCAAAAATACCTCACACCCTAAGATAAAATTTCAAGTACTAAAATCAACCAGTAGAAGACAAAAAAATAATTTTTTCTCCAGTTGAGTTAGAAAGCTGAAACTTGATAGTATGTAGATATGTACTTTATTTTTAGCCCCTCAACAGAATGAAAATTGGTTTCTAGATGTTTTGAGCAGAGCAGTTCTAGAACTTGCAGTGTATTATTCATTGGTACAGTTTTCCATCCTTGGATCTTGCTAGATTACAAAAGTTACAGTTATTTGAAGTGATGCACTGCTCAGTAGGAGTCAATTAACTAGTTAGGTAGGTAGGTACTCATCCATCTTACCTGCATCTAAATAATTTCTATTCCATTCAAACATTTATCTAACGTGACACTCTTGTAATAATTTGCATTTGAGTCTGTTGAGTGAGAATTTATTAGAATCTTTTTTCCAGTTTGTTAATTTCAGCGCAGCGAAAAGTTTTTTCAAACTTTTCGCTTTGTTGGTACAAAGAAAAATAATTAAAAATAAGACGAAAAAACGCAGGCAAACCCGCGACGATGAAAAATGCCAGCAGATAAAATGAAAAAGGCGTTACGTGGTTCAAAATGAATTACACTCTTGAATTTTCAAACAGCGAATAGAATAACAATGGCTAATTTTTTTTCTGTTTGTACATTCGTACTGCGACGATGTTCTACTTGTATCGTCGGTGTTGGAACATGAACATCGCTATAAGGTGATGAAATTCTCGGCTGCAGTGGCACGTTGAATTAAAAATTCACGAAAGCGTCACCGTGCATTAAATTCCAAGGCGAAAAAACACACACATACAGAACCAGTCTTATCAAGCAAATAAATTCTAAATAAAGCCATTGTTTAGCTCTTACACTCTCGTCAATAAAGAAAACGTCATATCGACGTTCGAGCACAAATACGCCATTTTCATCCAATGTAGATATATCTCGTCGGGTGTTGGGATTTGCGCGTTATGGATGTTCTGTTAATACACTTTGATCTGATGAGCTTCAATTCAGAAGGGAATTTCATTTATCTATACGCTTCGATAATTGAAATTCTTGCCGATGTTTATGCGCACCATGCGACGAGTGTACGCGAGTACTTGGCCGCGCGCGTTTGGCGCGTTTCGACGTATTTGAAAAATCAAGCTTTTACTTAATTCATTTTAACAACACCGAATGTAGATACACGTTTTGGTAATTTGCATTTTCTATCGTGCGAATAAATATTTTCGCGGATCTGTCTACACTGCCAGTGCGATGCTAATGAAGCATGCAGCGATGAGCCAATGTCATAAAATGTCGAAAATTTCGTTCGGGTTTTAAACTCGGATCTTTCACAACTAAAAGTTCAGTTTCCGAGAACTCGGACTGGAAGCTTTTGAAAATAAGCACACGTGACAAATTTTTATTCCAAAAAAAAAAAATTATAACTAACCATCTTTTAGGAGTTGGTCTCAGCACTTGAAAATTTGTCTTACTGTCTGGTGACTTCAAGTGACAGATTCACCAAGAAGTCACCCAGTGGATTTTTTTGTATTGTTGGTGAAGAAATCACCAGAATGTTCTCATGACCTTTGACAATTTTTTTGACTACCTGGTGACTTCTTGGTGGATTCTGGTAACTTCTGGTGACTGATTCACCAAGGAGTCACCATGTGGGTTTTCGTCATTCTGATAGCAAATTCATTTACAAATATTTACCAGAATGTCGCCACAGCACTTGGAAATTCTTCTGACAGGCTGGTGACTTCTTGGTGGATTCTGGTGACTTCTGGTGACGGATTCACCAAGAAGTCACAATGAGGGTTTCCAAGTTTCTTGTGGTGAATTGTTGGTGAGGAAATCACCAGGATGTCCCCAAGGATTTTGAAAACTTTTCTGACCACCTAGTGACTTCATGGTGTATTCTGGTGACTTCTGGTGACTGATTCATCAAGGAGTCACTCTGAAGGTTTTGGTCATTCTTATGGCGAATTGATTTTCAAATATTCACCAGAGTGTCCCCACAGCAATTGACAATTTTTCTGACAGGCTGGTGACTTCTTGGTGGATTCTGGTGACTTCTGGTGACAGATTAGCCAAGAAGTCACCATGTGGGTTTTTAAGTTTCTTATGGCAAATTGTTGGTGAAAAAATCACGAGGATGCCCTCATGACCTTTGAAAAAAATTTTGACCACCTGGTGACTTCTTGGTGGATTCTGGTAACTTCTGGTGACTGGTTCTCCAAGGAGTCACCATGTAGGTTTTCATCATTCTTATGGCAAATTGATGGTCAAATATTCGCCGAAATGCCCCCATAGCACTTGAAAATTTTTCTGACCATCTGGTGAATTCTGGCGATTTTAGGTGGCAGATTCATCAAGAAGTAGCCAAGTGGGTTTTTGTCTTTCTTATCGCAATTGTCGGCCATCTGGTGACTCCATGGTGAATTCTGGTGGCAGATTCACCAAAAAGTCATCTGGTGGATTTTTTTCTTGGTTATGGCGAATTGTTGGTGAAGAAATCACCAGTATGTCTCCATGGCCTTTGAAAATTCTTTTGACCACCCGGTGACTTCTGGTGACAGATTTACCAAGAAGTCCCCATAAGGTTTTCCAAGAATCTTATGGCGAATTGTTGGTGAAGAGATCATCAGAATGTCCTCAAGGTCCTTGAAAATTTTTCTGACTGTCTGGTGACTTCTTAGTGGATCTGTCACCAAAAGTCACCAGAATTCACCAAGAAGTCGCCCAGTGGGTTTTTTTCTTGCTTATGGCGAATTGTTGGTGAAGAAACCACTAAAATGTCTTCATTGGCTCTGAAAATTTTTTTGAACACCTGGTGACTTCTAGGTAGGTTCTGGTGACCTCTGGTGACTTCTGGTGACTGATTCACCAAGAAGTAACTGAGGGGGTTTTTCTCTTTCTAATCTCAGATTTGTTGGTGGAAAGGTCACCAGACTGTCCTTAGGGCATTTAAAATTTTTTGACCACCTGGTGACTTCTGGTGACAGATTTACCAAGTAGTCACCATGTGGCTTTCCAAGTTTCTTGTGGCAAATTGTTGGTGAAGAAATCATCGGAATATGTCCATGGCCCTTGAATATTTTTTTGACTACTTGGTGACTTCTCGGTGGATTCTGGTGACTTCTGGTGACTGATTTGCCAAGGAAGTCACTATGTGGGTTTTCGTCATTCTTATGGCGAATTGATGTTCAAATATTCACCAGAATGTCTCCATAGCACTTGAAAAATTTTCTGTTGGTATACTCTGGTGACTTCTGGTGACAGGTTCGCCAAGAAGTCGCCAAGTGGTTTTTTGTCTTTCTTACCACGAATTTGTTAGTGGATCACCAGAATGTCCTCAGGGTCTTTAAAAAAAAATTGTCCACCACCTGATGACTTCTGGTGACAGATTTTTTTCTCAATTGTTTGGTTCCATTTTTTCCATTTTTCAGTTGCTAAAGTTAGGTGCTAAAATAATTCAAATAGGTAGTGGATAACATGTCTGTGTTCAGCCACCCTTCATATCACCCCTTCACAAAAAAAAAAAGATTCTCATGCTATGTATCTTCAGCATCTGAGATCTAAATAGAAAAATTAAATCGCCTCGTGCTTTGCTACTTGCAACATCCACGTTTTAAAAAAACTCTCTGAAAGTGATAATATCCCAAATGCAATTTCTTTTTGGTATGCCTACTTTACCTACCCGTTGGTTTATAATGATAAAATTTGCTTATAACATTATCAAGCCCGCTTTTCAAGCTCGTAAATAAATCTGATAGGTAAAACGTGTTCGCCAACATTATCTCGCTAAAGATTAAAATTTCGTTTGAAATGCATAACAATGGAAAAGCTGGGTACAGATGGTTTTTACCTAATACAATAATGTTAAAATTAAATTATTCGTTACCTCTTGGCATATTTTGCAAACTTCGTCTTCTACAATTCACTCTATAATGAAAGAAGTATCGTAGGTACGATGCTATGAAATTTATCCACGAATAAAGATAGAAACTTTGTGAAGTTTTTGGTTTAACGGTTTTCATTTTCAAAACCTAGTTAACATTTTAATAATTAAACGAGTACATTTTGCGTTATTTTAACTATCCGTGGGTAATTTTTACATCAGCAGTGGTTGTTTTCTCGTTTCAATGGTAAGTATAGATAGGTATGCTGGAAAAATTCAGCTTGGACTTTTTATTACATTCAACAGCTTATAGGCCTACTCGGACGGAGAGCCTAGACCTAGACAGCCAACAAGTTGCAAATGGATGCAGATTGCAGATTTTTACCAGTCATTTTTTTTTAAAAATGAAAACATAGTTATGTAATTAAGAATGTTCCATATAAATAAATTTTATGAAAAAATTACGATGTAGTAAGAATCAAGGTATAGGTCAATGGTAATGTTGGTTTCAATAAAAACAAAGTCATTTTACTGCTCGAACAAGTTCACTTTTAATTTAGTGAAGTGTCTAAGTGTCTAGCATATAGATTTCACGAAGAAATTAACAAAATCAAAAAAATGAGCCCAAGTAATTTAAATCTCGCATAATCTAGGCACATTTTACCATTACAGTATTTCGTGTAAAAGGAAACCACAAATAACTAACAACGTTTCCGTGTTTGGTTTACGCAACACTCTTAATGCTCAAAAGTTGCAAAATAATTTGCATTTGAAATCTCAAAAGTATCATAAGTTAAAACTAAACAACGAACACAGCCCTGTCGCATGTACTTATCAAGACTTTTATTACTTAACAATCGCTATTATAGTACAGTAAATGCATATTACGTTATAAATTTAATTGCAATTAGCGACGAATGAAATTTCCCAGACATAAAATTTTATTATTGAATGAATTCTTGGCGAAGATTTGTTTTGCTCATTTCCTCTCACAAAATCTAGCCAGAAATAATTTATTGATTAGATGCGGCAATGATACCTATACCTATACCACATCGTTTGCATTAGGAACTTATAACTAGGTATACATATTAACTAATGCAAAATCCTGATACGGATTCGAAATTTTGTAATTTGGAGGCAAAATGTACAATTCGAAAACGTATTTGAAATTTCGTAATTTGGAGGTATAATGCGAAATCCTAAAATTAATCACGAAATTTCAAATTTTGAAAGAAATGTGGGATTTCAAGTAAGTACATATGTTTTTATAGTGTGAAATTCTAATGAATTTTTTCATGATGAATTTTAATACATTTTTTTAAAAAATTTTTATTTACTTAGAATAATTTTTTTGGTGGCAATTTATACCTACCTAATTTGAATTTTTTGGGTGATTTCAAATGCGGTTCAAGTTAAGTAAACAAATCTGTAACCTGAGACAAATTTGTTTTTTCCAACTTCTTTTTTTTCAATGATCCACCAAGAATCAAGGAAACTAAATTTAGTTTTGTATAATAAACGTGGATTTTAAAAAAGTCTGTGAACAGAAAGTTTAGGTAGGTACCTACTTCAAATTTGAGTACTTCCATTTATAGAAAACGTGATTAAAACTCAGTAGGTGAACAAACCAATTGAAACAATGTCCGTCTCAAACACATGTCTTAACTTGGGTCTGAAAACACCCACTGATCAAAACAGTGTCTGTCTCAAACACAGGTGCTTACTTTGGTCTGAAAACACCCACTAATTCAAATAGTGTCTGTTTCAAACACAGGTCCTAACTTGGGTCTGAAAACATCCACTGATTGAAATAGTGTCTGACTCAACCCTGAGCCGTTACTGGGGTTTGAAAACCTTCACTGATTGAAAAAAGTGTTTGTTTCAAATACAGGTCCTAACTTTGTCCTGAAAACACCCACTGATTAAAACAGTGTCTGTCTCAAATACAGGTGCTTACTTGGGTCTGAAAACATCCACTGATTGAAATAGTGTCTGACTCAACCCTGAGCCCTTACTTGTGTCTAAAACACTCACTGATTGAAAAAAGTGTCTGTTTCAAACACAGGTTCTAACTTGGGTCTGAAAACACCCACTGATTAAAACACACAGGTCCTAACTTGGGTCCGAAAACACCCACTGATTAAGGTAGTGTCTGTTTCAAACACAGGTCCTAACTTGGGTCTGAAAACACCCACTGATTGGAACAGTGTTTGTCTCAAACACAGGTGCTGACTTGGATCTGTAAACACCCACTGATAGAAGTGATAGAAACAGCGTCTGTCTCAAACACAGGTCCTATCTTGGGTCTGAACACACCCAATCTGTCTAACCTGATGAAGTTTTTTCCAACTTTTGGGTTGTTTTTCTTGGAAAAGTTTGTTGGAATTCTATTACTTTGAGCTGACAGTTTGTGATAATGCTGAGTTCATTTAAGTAGGTATTTATTTTTGTGCATCAACCTTCAGACCCTACAGCTCCCCTCCTCATTTGAAACAAAATTCCATAAACTATGAATATGTTTTTCTAAGGCAAAAGTTCCTTGCTTGAAATTCTGCGGTAAGGGAATCAGCAATTAGTGGAATTTTGACAACACTACCATCGTTATGTGGAATTTAATTTCAAAATCTACCCTTAAACAGTGAGGTGTGCATTTTTTTTACACGGCAACTCTGCAGGATAAAAACGAAAATCAACAGTTTGCAGTGAAAAAACGATCAATGATGATTACAGAAAAAGGAAGAAATCAATTTCGTTGTCATTTCCGTTCAATTACGAAAAAAGGTGTAAAAATGGTCGATTAATCGTCGTTCATAACGCAAACGAGGTACCGAAGTAAGTACGTACCATACCTTGCTGTTGCTATACATATAATGAAACCGGGAAAAATGTCATTAGCGTAGAAGTAGATGTTATTTCAAAAGAAAAATCGTTTCCAAGTACATGTACAATACATATAGGTAGGTAGTAGGTACCTAACTGTTACATGAGTCGCAGCCATTCGTCATGTTCTAATTATTTTATATATACGAGAACACTACTACTGGTAGTTTTTAAATTAATTTATGCAAATTAGAACACTACAGTAGGTACATAAATATATTCCTACATACCGTGGAATTTTTATCATAGGAATTCTTCTCTTAAATCCTCGCCGGTGCGTGACGATTTTCAATTTGCTATTTTGAAAATCGACAAAAGGTAGTAATTTGCAAGCGGCGAGCTTATAAAAAAAAAAAACGATGCATTGTACAATGTACAACGAGAAGCTCGATAAGTACATAATAAAATTATACGAATACGCTGTCGTAGTCGTAAATAATTTGCTGGAGAAATCCGGCGAAGAAAAAGTTTTTTAATGCTAATTCGCTGCCGTAACAATTTTCACACATATAAGTTTACAAATACAATGAAAAATTTGCTGGCTTTTCCGCCACAGCTAACTTTTTCCAACAACTTTAATACCGAGCGCATTTTTAATAATGAATTTAAAATGTTTTCTTTTCTCTTTTTTTTTTGGTATTTTTTTTGTTAAACGAATCACGCTTTGTTATTTTTCACTGCATTATTTGGCCGTTGTATGTAGGGGGAAAAAAAGGCAAAAAAGTTTATACCTTGGGAGCATAGATAAAAATTTGCAATCTCGCCGGAGGTATCAGGTGTTTTGAGATTTTTCTCGCGCTTACGTCCATCTTGTTCGTTATCTACGATGTCAGATTCTCTGCTACGTTTTCTTAGCACGTTAAATTTCATTTCCGCTGCGAGATTTAATGATGTTTACTTTGTTTCTCATTATTTCGTGTTAGAAATTAAGATAAAGCTAGGACTTTGCTGCCGCGTCGACGCGGCACGCCACGCCGCCGATTTAATAATAAAAACGTATTTTGTACCACTATATTTTCACTATCTATGTCACGCGTTGGCTTTAGATTAAAGGGATCAAGTACCACCCTTGCAGGGGTAAGTAGGTAGTACATATGTATTTTCCTATATACTGAAGGAGGAATTTTTGAACCAGACAAAGATGAATCAAAAGAGCATGCAGAAACACATCAGAACATCACCAATCAAAATTTCAAAAAGAAAAGTGCATTTTTTGATTTTTGGTGAATTTTTTAAAATCTTTGGACCAGAAATAAATCCAATCGATTTGGGTGATCAAAAATAAAGGTACATACCTAATTTCAGCTCTCTAAATTAATTCGGTATTTTGATTTTTTTTCTCATTATTTCTGGTCCAAAGATTTTCCAAAATTAACCAAAAATCAAAAAATTCTGGAGCCTCCAGCAGGATTTTGAAAATTTAGATTTTCATAAAATGTTACCCAATGATGCTGAGTCGATTGTAGGTGAGCCATCTTGGCAGTCAAGTGGTCACTAATGAGCATCAATTGCGTTTATACGTGCTACATTCATTGTGTAAATTTTTGTGAAAATTTCAACTTCCAAAAATCTGCTGGAGTCTCCAGAACTGCTCAAAAAAACGGTTTAAAACCATTTTTAATCTATTTGGATGGTCAAAAATAGGGCGTTATTTAGGTATCAAATTTCAGCTTTCTAGGTTCCTTTGGAGAAATTTTGATTTTTTTTCTCATTTTTGTTTCAAATTTTATTTTCAAAATTCGCCAAAAATTTAAAAAAAAATTGTGACCTGGACTACGCTAGGGTACCCGACGTCCGAAACGTAAATTCCGAGAAATACGCGCTTGAAGTTTACGTACCCGTTTTGCGCGTGCGTTCGAATTCTCACATGCTTTTTCATCCTGTTTCTTACTTCTCTTTGCTCTCTACCTCTCTTTAGACCTCCCACTATGCAGGGTTGCTTTTTCAAGAAATATTTCATCACTTTTTTCAAAAGAATTTTATAATAAACAGCTGATTTTTCGCGCTATTTGCATGTGCGCGCGCGTTTGTACGAGGGGAATGATTTCCATCGTTTGGCAACATTGGCAACTTGTATACTGTTCGATATCGCTTGAATAGAGTATTGCAGTGCTAGCCGCGAGACACAGAACATGGCTTCTCACGCGGGAAGTACCTGGTTCGAATCCCTCCACCGGCAAACTTTTTTAAATATTTTTTTCTTCATTTTTATTTTTACGAGTTAATTTTCGACAGAAATCGTAATTTAATTCATTTTTTTCACTTTTGAACATGAATATCGAATTTTTATACAGAATTTAAATTATCAAAATGATTTGATTTTTTTTTTCAATTTAACAAATTTCACTGTTTTTCAAAACGCTGCTACAGCTATACCGCTAGAAATTTTGAAAAAAAAATTATTGTAGGTGAAAGCCCTATCCTCTAAGAAAATTTTGATGTGTTTGAACCAAAAAAAAAAAGTTTTTTAAAGCTCACAAAAGCTGACTGAAGAAAACATGAGAAAACTCACAGTGTTTTAGTTTTCCGCATTTACCGGACGAACTGTGCGTCCTAGTGAAAATCTGATGATAGTATGCTGAAAGAGAATTAATTTCTCTACAATTTCGTTTACGGGAAATTTTCGTAGGACGCTTAGTTTTAAAATGACGCGTATTTGAAGTTGAAGTGACGAAATTTTGAAATTCGAGTTATGAAAAGTTGCAAAATTCAAAGACGCGTCATTTTGAAACTAAGCGTCCTACGAAAATTTCATGTAAACGAAATTGTAGAGAATTTAATTCTCTTTCAGCATCATCTCATCAGATTTTCGCTAGGACGCACAGTTTTTCCGCTAAATGCGGAAAACTAAAAGGCTGGAAATTTTCTCATGGTTTTTTCAGTCAGCTTTTGTGAGCTTTTGAGAGGTATTAAAAAAAAATTTTTTTTGGTTCAAACACACCAAAATTCTCCTAAAGGATAGGGCTTCTACCCACAATATTTTTTTTTTTTTAATTTTTAGCGGTATAGCTGTAGCGATGTTTTGAAAAACAGTGAAATTTTGCGATTTTTGCTGTTGTACCACAATAATTTGCCCCCTACACACTCTCGTTTTCGCGATTTTTGAAGATGTAAGGAAAATGTCTGCGATTTGCGGTCTGCCTCATTGGAAAGAGCGTTAAATTTCATATAAAAATAGCCAATAAAACGAAAAACGATTTTTCGGACGTCAGGTACCTTTCCGTAGACCAGGGCACAAATGTTCTTTTGTGAGTAGCAAGATGGCCTTAACCGCAAGCGGTTATTATTGTAGCTCCCCTTATACAAAATACTATTTGATCTATTCTTAGAGAGAAGCTTCATACTTGCATTGCTCTGTCTCCTTCTACTGAAAGTATGGTAACATGGGGGATTCTCTGCTCCTGGATGTAAAGGCATCGACCATGAGCCCACAAGCTAAGCTCTTCACTTAGCATCAGAATCTCGAGCTCTCTGGAGCTAAGTCAAAATGTAGATGTGTTAACTATTTCGGCACAAGAAAATGTATAAGCGCATTGGCCTTAAGTCAATGTCCTTCGTTTTATATTTAATCCACTTTTAGGGTGGTGATTTGTGTTTCCTTCAACATGATGATTAATTTTGCTTAATCATCATGGTTTGATTGGATGCAGTTTGATCAACCTGGGCATCAAATGCATTTCTCGCAAATACATCGAACTTTGTGTATTACGTACCTATCATCATAGGTACCTGGTTTGAGTGAGTACATTAGATTTAGAAAGGATAGGTAAAATGTACAGTGTCTTTGGTAAGTATTGAGAAATACTTATTTGGGCCTAATTATTGTCCACTCAATTAATTATAGTTTTATTTTAATTAATGGAGTTAGCTGAAGTAGGAAAACCACATCGAAGATACCTACTAGAGTTGAAAACGGTACTCATTTCACACTGGTTCACATTATAACTTGTAGCGAGTTGAATGCGTTGCTGGTGTACCAGCATGATGTCATCATTGTCATCAAACACTGTCAAACGTCAATCACACATACAAATGACAGGTGTCAAAGCGTAACACCTCCCACTTATGCATTATCAAGTTTTGGGGTGCGTGTGCAGACTAAGTTCAAAATCAATTGGGTTCTGCTCGCTATACGCTACTATCTACACCCGAATCAACTCGATACCAGCAACTAGCGGGTTTAGTCGGTATTTTCACCAGATATGTACTGGTTAGCAGGTAGCGTAACTGTTTTCAGCTCTGATACCTACCAAGTAAATTCGTAATAATTGTAATTACATCTCAATTATTGGTGTTATTCTGATCAATAAGGTACTAAGTAGTCACTTAGTACATAATTGATCTGAATTATTATGATTTATCCAGGTCATAAATGGCAGGTGATTTGCCTGGCCATTTGAATAATGATTGATTGTGTAATTTGTTACGCACCTTACGAACCATCTTTAATTTAACTAATCAATAATTAAAACATTTTAGTAGTCATTACGAGTGTGTTTTATTATTATTAGGATACCTACTGCTTTACTATGATTAGTTAGGATGGTTTTATCAACCTCATACTTACCACCTTTTGAGCTATCCAGGTAAGAGGTAATTATTTCCCTCTTAGGGGCATTTTACCATTCCCTACATACATTTCAGCAACAAGGGATATTTATCACGTATGTATTGCTGTTTTTAGTGTTGGGGGGCGTTGTGTCTGCTCACCTCGGCTTCGCCTCGGTTGCGCTGGTCGCTTTGTCGTTCATACTATGTCGTTTAACTTCCCTCGGCCTTCGGCCTCGGTGAGTACAATTTTTTTATAAACAACCGCAAGTGCTACATACACGGTAAATGTCCAGCCTCCGTCTGAACTCACCAAGGGGAGTAATGTCGATCGAGTGAAATATAAATTATGAACGGCTCGGCTTCGCCTCGCCTAATTCGGCATACTATTCGAAAAATAAAAATAATATTAATAAAATACACTTGAAAAAAAATTTATGGCAAAAAAAAAATTTCAAAAATTTGGAATCGAGCGGGGATCAAACTCTGGACCTTCCGATTACCAAGCCTTCTGTCCTGCCACACCGCCATCGCTGCTGGTTGCTGGATCTTGTTTTCGAACGCTATAGAAGCAGCGGAACAACGACGAAAACGAAAACTACTTATATACGCGTGCGCGCGCATGTACGCGTTGCTGAAACGATGTAGGGAATGCTTAAATGCCTCTTGCGGAATAATTATTGCCCATGTCCAGTAGGAATAATAAAGTTCATTCCCGCTCACAATGATAATTCCTAGCCTCACTATATCACTTTGTCATTTAAAATTTCGGCAGGGGGTGTATTTTTGCATGTTCTTTCAATTTAATTTTATTTGGTTCAAAAAATTTTCTGCCAGTAGGAATTTCCTCCTTCCTTACTAGTAAAAAGTACAGTTCTCTTTTTTGAAATATGGGACAGTGCAAGGATAAAAACAATACATATAATTATATATGTAACTCGAGAAAATCACGCTGATAAATGCTTTTAGCAGGTAGGTTATTGCGATAAATCATACCTACCTATTGTAAAATGGTTGAAATAATATCTATACTAACAATGCGGGTAGTCGGTAGTATACCTATTCGATTTTCAAGTTTTATTAATTAACATGGGTCGTGTTCAAACGTCAATTTTTTCACCGCTAAATGCAGTTTCAGTCGAATCGCCATTTTATATAATGGCTGGAGATAATTGCGCCTCGACAACGTCATTATTAGTTATGAGTGAGATAACAAACCAACATTTTTGCTTTTTCCTGTGCCCCAAAAAGTTTCAATGAACAAACTTTACTAAATGGAGAAAATGACTGCACCATCGTCAATAATTTCCAATGAAACTTTTCAACTTTCGCTTCGATAGTTTTGATAAAATTTGTTTTCGTTTCTCTGTATCACCCAAATGTGTATGTAGAATAGTCGTTTGTTTGTATTTCATCGTATCAGTTTTATACATCTCACAGTCGAGTATACACTAACAAAATTTTTTCCACTCGTATTAGGCTTATGAGGCGGTAGTTTGGTTTTTTTTTTTCATTTTTTCGAAATTCGAATTTATTTACTCGGTGTCGTTGAAAAATGACTTCACGGGTTTCAAGTTGGAGTATTTTTGTTGAAATTTTCATTCAGGGTCGAGTCAATTGCTGTAAAAATTTAAACCGAAGTTTTGTTCTAGTATTTTATTCAACTTTTGTTTGCATTGTACCTACTTCGACTGTCCTGATGTAGACTTAATAAAAAGATTTCAATTGATTAACTGATCTAATTTGACATCGGAGTTGTAACTCCATCTGGTTTTACGAGTATATCGCGTTCGTCGTTTAAATATTTCTATTTTCGATCGAATTTCTTCCTTTGTTGCTAATCTCGTCGAAAATGAGCAAATCAAAGGTCTCGTGTTTTGATTTACAACTCAAACTTGCAACGAGAAACTTTCGGTGATAAAAATTTACTTTAAGGAAATACGTATCGTGGCCTAGGATACCATAATAATAATAAGACGTTGCAGAGTATACATTTGTGATTCAAGAAAATAGTCCCCATTGAGTATTTCAACTCGACAATCTATATATTTGATGTTATTTTAAGTCTGCTGGAGTTTATATACTGGAGAAGCGAGACCCGGCTGCGTCTTAAATATGGTAAGATGATCGTTACGAAGTACTTTATGAAGTTGAAAACGAGTTGACGGTTATATGGTAACTTTTCAACAACAAGTGAAAAGGAAGTTACATAGATGCGGTCAAAGCTTATCTTCATTTAGCTTTGTATTAATTAAGTGAAGATGAGTTTAAGATCGAGCAGATGCTTACAGCGAGTAAAATATACATGGGAAATATGGCAAGTCGTTTAAAAGTTGCTTATTTTATCATCACATAGAGAAGCTTATTGAGAAAGAACAGCGGTCTTTTAAAAAAAATATCCATTAACTCGTCGCAGATTTGCTCTTTTCGGTGAAACTTCATTAAAATGTAAGTTTTATAATTGCTTCATGGTTTAGCTATGTGGAAGGGGTACTGAAACCACTGATAAAGTTTTGACAAGATTTTTCAACTATATGAATGATGTAAAGGAATTTATAAAAAAATTAATGGCGACGAGTTATCTACACTCTATACTTACTAGATGATATACAAGGTTTCGAAAAAATTTTAACCGGTATAAAAAATTCATAACGACATTTTAGGGTACTTACGACGAATTATCGATAAGTTTTCGGTTCGGTTGGATTTTCAAGTCTCTAGAATGAATAGGACCCGTGAACGATAAATTTTAAGTAGGTACCGAAACATTTTTACCAATTTTTTGTCGAGTTCATGGCAGAGTTGGCGTTATGAATCAACTCACGGATTATGCAAAACAGATACAGCTACCTATCTGCCTGTCTATCGCGGACCTACTTACCTATATCTACCTATCTACATCAATTCATGAAAAAAATTCTCCAAGTATTCATTCAAAACTTGATTCTGCGTAATGTAATGTTTTTATTCAAAGTACAGCATTAGATCTGTGAAATGTACAATTAATAATCTTCTTCTGAAGAACTTACACTAATGTCGGTATTGCCGTCTACGTAGATTGCCTGCAACGAGTCTTCAATCAGGCATTCATCTCTCCATTTTCGAATCTTGAATGTACCATTGTCACCCCATTTTTTACCCCAAGAATTCACAGCAATCCAATAGTTTTCTTCTACTTTATCGCTTTCTTGATTGTATCCGACAATTTTCACGGTCAATTTTCCAAGTGCTTTACCAGCTACGTGATGATAAATTCCTACATAATAAAAAATTTGAAAATTTGAATCGAAACAGCATCTGATAATACAACACCAGACTCACTATCAAGTAGGATTTTGAAATTCATTTTTAGATTTTTGGATTTTTGCGTTTTTTTTTTAAATTTAAATTTGATTCAATTTATCTTTAAAAAAAATCGAAATTCCATCATATTTGGGGGGGGGGGGATTTCAGAACAATAAGGAAAAACCAAAAAAAAAAAATTGAAAATATACCGCCAGTTCAAATTTCAGTTGCTAAGTTTCATGTGTCGACGATCGGATAATTTTTGAAAATTCAAAGTCTGGCCTATTTTGGAATTTCAAAAAATCTCAAAATTTAATCAAACTGAGGTATAAAGCTGAAATTTGGTTTGCATCCTGTTTTTGAGTCTCTAAATAAATTTATGGTATTTTCGATTCGATTTGGAGCTTCCAGCAGATTTTTGAGATTTCGAGTTTAGGAAAAACTGTCATAAAATATGTAGGACAAGATAATTTGTTGCCCTTTCAGTCGATTAAGGCATACATTTTTTGAAAGTTTTTTCTGCCAGTTCAAAATCGAAATCTTTGGCAATTATTTTGGAGAAAATAAAAAATTCCTCCTTCACAAACGCATTGACATAAAAGCTGAAAATTCGCTCGATATTTTCAAACTCTAAAAAACTAAAAAACTTTCAATAGAATTTTTGGGTTTTCAAATTTTTGAAATTGAAAAATCCAGAAATTTACTGGAGGCTTTAAAATAGCTCAAAAAACGTGCGTTCGGTGCGTTTGGCTTTGAAGACCAAGAATGTGATACCTATGAGCCAAACTTCAGCCTAATTCACTTTCATTTTTTTTTTTAACCACTGAATAAAATTTTGAATTTGAACGGTTGATACAGATTTTGAAAATTTGTAGGCATATACTTAAATCAATTAAAATTGTCACTATCTTTCATTTTTGACCTTTAATATCTGCTCGAAGTAATCAGTATCGTCATCCATCAAGTACCTATTTGAGCAAAACTCTGTAATTACTTACCTGATTTGTAAGTAATGAAATCTTCATAAACTATCATTGTAGCAATAATTGGGCCATGCTTTCTTAATGTAGAAGGAACCCAACAAGGACATCCGAAAGTGGTTGCTCGTTTAGCTGCAAAATAAATACAAATGGCAAAAATGAATGTAAAAATATTAGACAATGTTCAGTCTTGGATTTTTTTTTGGATCATCAGTTTTTCGACATTTCAAACTTTTGAACCACAATTCTGAGTGTTGCTACATAAATTCAATCAAAGAACTAGGTACTCGTAAATTTTGTACATTTCTTCGTTGTTTTTTTTTTTTTTTTTAATAATGTAAGTTCAGCTTGAAAAAAGAAACAGCATACCTTTAATGATGTCATTTTCAAACGTTTTTTTGTATTTGGAATTGGTGCATTGATTCTGGCATTTGGGAGTTCTGGCATGAGGTCTTTGGAAATATTTTGCATGAGTGCTTGGCCAAAGAGAATATGGTTGGCAACCCTGTAATAGTTGCAATGTTACAAATTTGATTCAAACAAATTAATAATCAGATTTTTGGTTTCTTTTTTTTTGTACCTACCTCATTGGAACCAAATGTTCCTCCCGTGACACCGCCATATTTCACGAAATATTCGTTTACTTCACGTGCATAACCTTTGCGACATCCCCAGCCGCAATTTTTACAACATGCCAGAGGGGTTTCGGGTGAAATAGTTTCTTTAAATGTGCCATTCGAAGCAATGCATAATCTATCAGTGAAAGCAGCAGCTGGAGCGATCACCTAAAATATTAAAATAGGCATACAAATTCACAGTTACATGAAGGTGCTTTGACTTGCCTATATTTGTTAAATGTAGGTGATGATTGAATGAAAATATGATAGAGAATTTATTCATATGTATAATTCCTAAATCATACCCAATCAGAAGCGCATCTTCCTTGGTTCCATACACGACCAACTGATTTGCAGTATTTGAATTCTTCTAAACCATTAAAAACATCTACTGTTTCGGGTAAACATTGACTGTGAGCGCTATGTCCCACTTTGGGATTAGCGGAATTACTCAGTTCAGGTCCATCATTCAACATCTTAAGCTTGGTCTCAATTTCTTCTTCATCGAGAGCATCTAAGAAATTCACTAAATGTCGAAATTCTTCATTTTCTTCGAAATTGTGACCAGCCTGAAAATGTGCATAAAAAATATCTAAGAAGCCATAGATACGTATACGATGAAAAATATTGAAAGTTCACATACCTCCCAACGTGCCCCAGATTTTTTTACATCGTTGATTATGTTGTTAAAATATTCTATAGAGTACCCCTCCGAGCTCACTGGCGAAGCACATCCTCGACTGAGTACACTGATTAAAAAACTCGATACCAACAACGCGTACATTTTTGGATCTTCAATATGATTCGGAATGATGCAATAGGTATGGTATCGACGCTGTGATGTATTTATATGTAGGAGTACAAATTTATACTGGTTGTGATTCGATAAAATCACGAAAAACAGAAATGACTTTTTTCAAAGTTTTCCACTCGATAATCAAGTACTTACTTACGAACAATACGTACTCGTTTTTTTCGATCTTCTGTCGATGTCGTATTAAAGGCTTAGAAATATGATAAAATGCCTCATCAGTGGGTATTAAATCAACAGAGTTATCTAGGGAGAAAATTATCTGATATGTAAATTTTACAAGAGTGTATTTTATGTACATATGATTTTACCTGAGTAAAGGTGAAATAAAGGGTACAGAACTACTCACACTGCTATTGATACTGAATATCCAAACTTATTTTTTGACTGCGATTTCCATTATTCGATGATCGCAACATTATGGATGAGGGTTGATTTATATACCTCAAATTTGAATTGAGCCCAACCTTAAAGAACAGAAATTTTTGATCTAGGTTGTGAAAAAAAAAGAAAATGTAAATTTTTAAAATTTTAGTTTGCACAATGAAAGGGTAGGATCAAGAAGACCCTATTTTCTCAGTTTGATACTGTCAGAAAACATTGAACTTGGTTACGAAGGAGGCGGTCCCTTAATCACAATATGCAAGTAGATTGAATTGTTTCTCATTGAATTTGAAGTTTGAACGTGGCAATTTTTCTTGCGATTGTTCTGTTCAAAATTTAAGCTTTTTTTGTAGGTTGTAAGGACTTTCCGTTTTACCGAAATTTCAAAAATTCACCGAAAAATTACTAAGTAGGTACATACATTAGGTATAATTTCTGTAGAAATTCTGCTTATTTTCAAGTTCCTGAAGGGAAATTGATTCAAAGGTTTTATTTCATAACAATCGAAGGCATATTAAAAATGATTGTTGTTTTTTGGCTCAAAAATTTGATGTAGTCTTTGCCTAGATCAAGGAAATTGGCGAAAAAATCCATTTGAAGCCTCAAATTCCAGTTTTGGAACCAAAGTGAAAATCATCATTATTTTTGAGTTCAGCAGGAAATTTTAATTCATTCGAAAAGGTCACAAGCAGAATTTTTATCCACTTTTGAAAATTTGGAATCGCGAGAATTTTAGGAATTTGTTCAAGTAATTGATTTTATGTTGAATGAGGAAAATAGTATATAGCAATCGAATCGAAATGGGAAATACCTACCTAAGTGAATTTATCTAAATTGGAAAATAATCCAATATCCGATGAAAATGAAGGCTACAAAAAAATCTAAAATATTGAATGTTTCTGAAATCTCAATAACAGATTAATTTTGCGTTAATACTAAGTATTCTAGACTTGAAGTTGGGTCATCTGAAAGAATGGTGACGTGTTCTCAAAGTGGGGTAATTCAATTTTTGTAGTGGAACTGGAAATTGTGAAACACGAAAAATTACGAATTTCACTCAAATTCAGGTTGATGGTGTAATAAAAAATTTTCAACCACAATAGGCCATTTTGGGTGAGAAAAATCCTGAAAAAAATTGGTTTTTGCTTTTTTAAAGGTCATCCATTATACAAAAAGTGCTGAAAAACACATATTCTGCATCTATGCGAGTACATAGTACTTACATTTGTAATAGTATATTACATACCAAGTTCAATAATGTGGGTGATTATAAACGAGTGCGAATTGCAGGACGAGCCGAAGGCGAGGACTGCAATTCGCGTACGAGTTTATAATCACTCACATTTTTTGAACTTGTGTGTGTAATGTATTTTATTCAATACATGCATATAAATATACACAATTATACCATCAATGTTTAGACGTGAAGAAGCGTTTTTATGAGTCGACACGACAACAGTAGTATGCGTAGTGCGTACTCGCAGATAAAGTGCGTAGCCGAAATGATAAAAGGAAAACAAGCTTAGGGCGTGGAGGGAGGGGGAGGTGGTGGATCTCCTGTTTCTGCTACAATTTTTTCCCCGTAATAATCGGACTTTGTCACCTTCCGCGTCATCCCAAACAATAGGATTCGAGCAGTGCGGCCACGTAATGAATGTTCATTATTTTCCTAGGACAATAATGTGAACATTATTTTCGTTTCATTTAGTCGCTCATAAAAACGCACTTTTCGCGTCTAGTATTGGTGGTATAATTGTGCGTTTATATGCCTGTATTGAATAAAAATAATTATTACTCTTCTTATTACACCTTTTGGAAAGAACTTAACAAAAATAGCTTTAAAACACTTGAAATGCTCATATCGGTAAGAAGATAATGTTTGAGAACATTCACAAAAATTTCTACAAATGACCCTTGGTAGTGTCTAGCATTCCTGCAAATTTGAAAACATTCCGTTGAAAACTGTCAAAGATGGAAATTGTCTACAAAAATGTCAATTTCATCCCTTTTGGAGAGGTTAGGGGTGATTTGACGATCTGAAAAATTTGTGACAGCGATTTTGAAGTTGAACCACCAAGACTAACTTTCACTAGTTAATTTCCAAATCCCAGATGAAAGGCCGATTTCCCATTATTAACCAAGTACGAGTATGCTGTTTGATTCATTATTGAAGTACATAAATGTAGGTAATGTCAAGTTCATATTCGGAAATCCAATTACGCCTGTATACGAGTAGATATCTGTATCTACATATGGTACGCAATTATTAGAAATTCACTCTATGACACAAATTATAAAATTTCATCAGCCAAATTTCATACGTACGTAAGCTGCACACCTACTTACTTTCAGCCATTTTACTCAATCTTCGTACCTACGTAATGTAAGTACACATGGGTAGGTACTTAATCGTAAATCCCTTATGTTCAACGGTAAGCTAGATTATTGCACTGATTGAGTAATACAAGTGCTTCAACCAATTTACATAGAAAAACATCTCGATGGTCTCACTATCGAATACGTATTTGTTCAAAATAAATTTCATTTGCACTATAAATAGTGAAGTCGGAATGTGTGACTTGATACATTTTCCATGTACCTGTACACTATGCAGCAGCTAATGGCGATAGCATAGGGAATTTTTGAGACGAGCAGGTAATTTTTTGAAACTTTTTCATTTTTTATTTTAGAAAGAAAAAAATGCTTTCTTTATTCAAAAATATGTACCATAGACCTATATCTCAAATGTAACTTAAGTATATGCTCATTTATGGTTTCAATTTATTTTCAGGAATCCAAATTATCAAACTACATATTTGCTAAGCTATCAACATATAATATTTCTAATCAACATGAAATGCAAATATTTTGTGATTGCCTTGCTTCATGTCTTAACGCGAGGTGAAAGTCATGATCATCATGATCATCATGAACCTGAACATGAAGAATATCTAACTATCGAAAGATGGAATGAAATTGCTGACCAAGTCAATAATCATCCGGATTCCACATGGAAGGTGAATTATAGACTACTAATCATTATAAATTTTTCTCAGTCTCCTCGCAGAAAGGCCTTCGAATCAGTTATTTATCCTACATTTATATTCCATTTCACCAGGCCTCAAAACTCCATTCTACTACTCACGATCACTTTGTGGATCCAAAATATCGAGTAGGTAATTCGGGAGCAGCAGTTCCGCAAAAATCAGACGCTGATCCAGTCGATCGAGCCGACCAATGCGAAGAAAATGGTTTACCAAAGCAATTTGATGCGCGAGAATATTGGCCCGATTGTGCTTCAGTAATTGGACACGTTTATGATCAGGGTGCTTGTGGGTCGTGGTGGGTAAGTGAAGAACTTTTCAATGAATTAGATAGGAAAGTATATCTCTATCAACTGGGAAAATAGTAGTTACCAAGATTTTTTAATGATTTTAGGCGGTATCGGCGACTTCTGTGTTCGCGGATAGAGTATGCATCGCTTCAAGGGGAAAAATTAAAACGTTATTTTCGATTCAACAATTAATGTCATGTTGTCAAATATGCAGCCATGGACATGGAGCAGATGGATGCCACGGAGGCTGGACTGGAGGAGCTTTTCAGTACATGATACGTAATGGATTAGTAACCGGTGGAGATCATAAATCGAAGCAGGTAAGATCCATTGAAGCAGAAAATATATTACCCACCTCACCTAATTTTAGACTGAAACCTTTAAGTAAGTGTAGGTTTAATAACTCGTATGTACATATTATAAAATTCGCAGGGATGCCAGCCTTATTTAATGCAACCTTGCGAGCATCACAAACCTGCGAATAGTTCGAGTAAAAGTGCTCTACCTAAGTGCTCCTCGTTCCCACTGGGAGTACCTCCTAAATGTAAACTGCATTGCTACAATCATTCGTACGATAAGAAATTCAAGCAAGATGTAATAAAAGGTACCTAAATCAAAAAAAAAATCAAAAAGTATGCCTAGTAATGGTTATTTATCTGAATATTGAGAAATGTTTTCTAACTTGCTTTGCCTGTGTTTGATTTTGCATTCGATTTTAAGCTGAAAAGTATTACAGAGTGCCACCTTGTGCAGCTATGAACGAAATTTACAAACACGGTTCCATTCTCGCCGATTTTATCATTTTTGAAGACTTCTACACGTATAAATCTGGTAAATTTTATTTCTACATTACATATGTATATGTATAGGCACGTGAGAAATTTTACACGTACGAGTTCAAGAATTAAGGGCACAGACTCATTCAATTTTTTTTTCGTATTACCTATTTAGGAGTTTACAAACAGTTGGCAGGAGAGATCACTGCAAGGCATGCAGTCAGAGTTATTGGTTGGGGTGAAGAAAATGGTGTCCCATACTGGCTTGCAGTCAATTCTTGGAATACTAATTGGGGAATTAACGGAACGTTTAAAATTATGCGTTACGAGAATGAATTTTCATTCGAAAACGGATTAAGTGCTGTAATGCCAAAATTATAAACAGGCACTGTACTTTTATAGTGTAGCTGGTTTAAGTAACAAAGAATTTGAGACATTTTGATTTTTATGAATGTGTTATTATTGTGGATAAATGAACATCTTCAATAAGGTAGGTATACGTATTAAAGCAATTTTTCCAAATATATAAGAATTGTGTGCATAATTGTGTTCGTTATTTGAAAATAGAATGTACCTATCTATTTGTCTGCAATTATTCGTGAAAAATTTGAAATTTTATTCAGACCTCAAATTCAAATTTTTTTTATTCGGAACCTATTAAAAAAGATGAAAACGATCTTCAACAGCCAAAAATTTTATTTTACTTATTATTGGGTATTATTTTTTTTGCATGATCTTTTCATAATTTTAAATTGAAAACCTTTATCAAAGCGTGATTAAGGATAAGAATGAAGTGCACTTGAAATAAAAACTTAGGTGTTGTATGCCATTGTTTCACTTATCTATTTGATAAGCATGTCATGATAATTTGTCAAGTACCTCTTAGGCGCCAATCACATCCCTTATTTCTGCATGTTCATAGGTACCTATAGAAATAAATAAACAGGCATCTGTCCACGTGTTTGGCCACATTTCACCAAGGATGTAATGATGATTTAGAGGGTGGGTCCATAAAGCTTCAAATTTACACTTTAGGTAATAAAGATAAACCTTCTTCGAGCCAAAAAATGTTGAAAACTTTTTAAAAGTAACTTGAACTATTACAACTCAATTTTTTTTAACTTTTCATGCTCAAAATGCGATTTTTACATTTTAGGAATACTTGCACAGCTTCCTCTTCTTACTCTGGGAATTTTTCGAAATTATAAAAAAAATCGGCTATAACCGTCGACCCGGTCGACGGCTACAACCTTCTTGCAATAGAACGTTTTTCCCTGAAAAATTGAAGAAAATTTGTTCTTGGTTAAAAGACATTGACCCTCCTTTCCATCAAAAAATTTCATAAGGTACCTAATTATTGAAGTAAATCAACAAATAAACCTCTTAAGAAGTTTGCCTCCGATTTGAACGAACCGCGCTTTTTAGAAAGGAGATGGTATGAAACCGTCTTAACCAAAATTTCATCTGCCCAAATTCAGTTTTCGATTTTTGGTGAATTTTTATCGTCGTATTCAACGATTTTTTTTTTTGCTCTCCAGAACTAAATTTTACCAATTCCGAATAGGAAAACTTTTGATTTACACACGAATGACTACATTTTGTCTAAAACAAACTCCCGAATCCGAATTTCGTCATTTGAGCTCGTTTGGAGCCTCCCAGTAAATGTATAAATTAATTTGGAAAGTCGGGCATCGAATTATTACTCCCGACCTGTTAACGAGATTATTCAGGTTTTGACGATTTTCAAACGAACATCTTGGGAACTTTTTTTTGAGCAATACTTATATTTCATAAATTTAAAAAAATCTGTTAGTAGAGTTTGGGTTTGGGGGGTTGGTTTTAGACAAAATTCAGCTATATTTTCGAATAAATCGCACTCCGCTCAAATGTGGAAACTCTTCAAACGGGTTGAGAATAAACTTCAACTCGATTTTAACTGTCCAAATTAATTTCCGGACTTACTCGTACCTACACTTATTTTCAGAAAAAATCCAGAAATTAATCTTGAGAAATTGAAAATTGCGTGGTAGGCTCTAGAAACGCTCGAAATTGTGGATTTCGGATTTCAGGAGTTAGTTTTGGACAAGTTACAGCTGTTCTTGCAAATTTCAATAATTTTTCCGCGAATACAGAATTTTTAATTTTTGAATATTTTTAACTTACTCGAAGTGTTTGCCTGAAAATCGGTTCAAATGTACATGAACACGTAAAACAGGAAAATAGGTAATATTAGCCACAATTCTATTTTTAGCTGCTCAAATCATAATTTCTCCACACTTTCCAAAGGAATTCAAAAACTCTGAAGAAATCGAAAATCGGGCCAGAAGCTCCAGAATTCCCAGAAGTTGTGAAATTCAGTTTAATGGAGTTAATATTAGTTTTACGACTAATTTCCACCATTTTTACTGAAATATAAATTATTTTAAAAAAGGTAACAAAAAGCATAAATACCTAGTCGAAAATAGTCAATTTTTGGTTTTCAAAAATTCGTAAAAAGCCACATAATCGTGGCCTTGTTCAAATCGTTGGTGGACACTTTGAGAGGTTTTATCGTATTTTCCATTAAAATCATTATCGAAGGAATATAAATTGAGTTGAAGCTACCAAAATATGCCAAAAATAATGAAAATTAGTTTTTAAAGAGTCATACATTCCTTATACAAAATTCAAAAAAATAATAATAATATTTTTTGAAAATTTCCTTTAAAAAATAAAAAAAAAATATGTTTGAGTTCCTTGCATTTTGAATAGAACTATTCAGGAACAAGTCAAATCTCCTCCTCACCTCCTAACGTCATTACAAGAATCGTATACACAGGTAGAGGTACCAGCAGTCATTGATATTATTTTATATTCAATTGCCTGTCTAAAGAAATGAGAATATGCAACCCTCCGAACAAATTCAGCACCGTCGATAATTCTCAAAAAAGATGGGAAATATACAATTTTTAACGTTTCAACTCCTTTCATCATAAGATAGGCAAAACATTGTACGTACAAATAACAGAAGTTGCCGAACTTTAATAAAACTAGGCAAATAGGTAGGTATACATGAATTACGTTCAAAAGCACGTGTCTACGTCAAATTAAATTTCCGACGAAAATGAAAAATGATAAGCAAAGAATTTTGAGAAATTTTAGCGGTTTTATTTGATCAGGTTGAAAAAGAATTTCAAAAATTTATAAAATATTCAAAATATGTAAAATCATTATACCCTACCTATATATTATAACAAATTTTCGAATAAAAGCTGCGAAGAAAAATAGCCACCTACTTAGATTTTTTGCTCGGGTTGTTACTCGCAATAATATTCTTTTAAACGACCTTTTTTCTTTCTTTTTAATTCAAAACACCGATATACAGACTACAGTTGGTACCTAGGTACCTTACAAATCAACTCCCAAATTCTCTAACCTGCTCGCCTTTTAGAACTTATTCTCATTCTGTACTTTGAATTCTATTAATTTTGTCTCTCTCGTCACTTATTCAGGATCACTTTATATTCCATTATTTTAATGCCCTTTTTTTTTACGTAGGTACTCTGGGTATATACTGTATGTATTAGAACTAGATGTATAGAAAAGAAACGTCGCAATACGCGAAGCTTTGGCAGAAGATCTACATACGAGTATAGCAAAGGTACCAGTACCAACGTATCAACGTTTGTATGTAGGTATTCGATGAGTTTGTACTCGTACGTAGTAAAGAATGCGATGATATTTTTAATAGAAATTTCAGATTTCAACGAAACTTCATTGTCAGCTCGTCAGTTCGTCGTGTGTTAATACATATGGAAATTTCTTCCATTATTCGATGCAAATTGAACAACACTAGTTGGTTCAAGTTCAATGATGAAATTTTCAAATCACATGTATAAAATTTATGATGTGAAATTGCTGCACGTAATACGTTTTCAGTTAGAATCGAGAACTCGAAGAATATTCAATTATTTAAAAAATTGAGTCATACTTAGTTTTGACGAATGAAAAATCGTCCAAGTTGAATTTTTGAACGCCGATGAACAATCATCTGTTAACATCATAAAGTATAATTATCGAACAGTTAAATGAAACACTTAGGGAGCAGCGAACGAAATTTTATAGCTCGTAGATAGGTTATTGTCTAATGTCTACCTACATCAGCTTACATAATTTCAACGAAACAATTTTCAAATCATTCTGATTTATTGACAAAGTTTCAAAATGCCTAAAGGTTTTTGTACATTTCAATTCATTAAAATATGAAAGGTAAGTAATTAAGTACCTATTAATGAAGATGAATCTATCAAAAGTTCATTGTATTCAAGTCCTAAACGACACCCGATACCCATTACTACCTAATTTCTAAGTATAAGTAGGTATTAAAAGTTTAAAATTTATTTTAAAATAATTCGGTTTTTGAGTAGTAGTTATCTAAGTATACAAGGAGTATATTTTACCTGAAAATAGGTACCCAGTACCCACTCTCAATGTCTTTTAACTCGTATTTTGGACGAAATTTTGAAATAAATTCTACGCCTCGTTATCAAATAATTAAATCTCAATGTTATTAAAACTAAACCTACTTGCATTAGTTATGCAAATGTAAATCAGTTGAAAAAAATTTTGATTTGCGATTACAAGTTCAAAAGAATTTTCTTTTTAATAAGTACCTCTAGACCTAAAACTTACTAAGCGAGCTTTTTATCGCGAATTCATATTTTAATTAACGATTTTTATGAAAACAATGTACCTACCTACGTAAGTATTCAGTCTGCATTACTATTACTGCTATGCACTGGTAATTTTAAAGTTTTATTAAATTTGGATTATTTGATTTGCAAGTTGTTTAACCCTTGTTTTTGTTACAGAATTGTGTGGGTTGAGAATCCGACGAGCAATGATAAAAAGAAACATTAAATGTTATCAGTAGGTACCGTATTATTTGGTGGGTGTTTCAGGTTTTTTTTTCTCTGTAAAGTTGGAATTTCTTTATGTTGAGTACGTTATCTGGAAGCTGCTCTTATATTTATTGGAGTAAATGATACGAGTACAATAGCGAGAAAGTATTTTTGATTTCGAGATGGAGTGAATTTCATTCAATTTAGATAGAAAATATTCTTTAAGTTTTCGCCTTTAAATTTTCAAAGTTGAAGGTTAGGCAAATACTTTAACATTATTTTTTTAAATGTGTACTTGAGCATGGATTACAAAACATTTGTCGACTTCTTCAAATATCCATGTAGCTAATTATAATTACCAAATTGTTTTAAAAAAAAACAAAACTATTTGATAAATGATAACAGGGTGGAGCGTTTTTGAGTTTCTTTTTTGAATGGTAGGAGAATTGGAAGGAGATCTGATATAAAGTTGTAAAGGACGTCAAAAATCTTCAGGAAAAATTTTGAATCCCTGACTTGAAGCATCACTTTTCTATGTGGTTTCAAATTTTGGTCCCAAATTGTATTTTTTTTTTTTTTTTTTGTGAGTCATGCAACCTCCCTGGAAAGGTGAAAAAAATCGAAAACTGTTTTCGTATGTCCTCTAAATGGTTATAATATCTACGTATGATCAACTAGTACTCATCACCAAAAAAGTTTTTTTTTTAAACACATTTTCAATAGAAATTTAAAAATTTAAAAGACGGCAAAAAAAAGGATATGAAAAAAGTAATGGTTCAGGTCAAGGATCCAAAATTTCTTCTGCAGTCTTTTGAGATGCTCTACAACGTTTCATCAGCCTCACGTACCCCCCCCCCGCCTTCAATGAAGTAAACAGAACTGGAACCTGAAGACAGATTTGTTCACTTCTAATTCAGGTGTTTTTATTTCTTTCAAAAATCTACTCAAAATGAAGTAGGTACCTTCCTAAACAAACATTCAAGGCTGCAGAATTTGATTGGATGTAGATATTTTAGAATTTCTACAAAGCTACCAATTTTTTGTTTACCTGTTCCTAGCTTACCTATTTCAAAAACTCAAAAAATGTTGATAAATTTTTGGCTGTTTTTCTAGATTTTTTGGAATCAGAAATAATGACCAAAAAATGGATCCCATTTTAAGTTATTCCAGAATAATATTTTCTCAAGTCCGCAGAGCCACACACACTTTTCAATTTTTCATACAAAATTATTCGATGGAAGAAATGTTGAACGAGCATAATAATATTATATCGATTTTAGAAAATAAGTTCCAAATAAATTTAAAAAGTATCTACCTAACAAAAAAATTAAATTTTTTAATTTTGTAACAAGAGAAGGCCCTGAATGTTCTGAGAATTCTTTTTGAAGTGCCATTATTTTTAGGAAATAAAAAATTCAGAAACTTGCTTGAAGCTCCAGACTTGGCAGAAACCATCAACAGGTACCTTGAGTTCGTATGTACCTACATTTTTCATTTTAAAAATGTTTTCAATTTATTAAAGATTTCAAAGCATCTCAAATGACTGCGAGAAATTATTTGAGATTAGCATAGTTGGAAAAAAAACACAAAGAAACACAATTTTCAAATAATTTTTTCCTCTTTCTTTCTGTTTCCCTCTGCAAGAAAAAAAAATTTCTCAATAAACTTTAAATCGTTTTTAACTATGGCTGCACTCAAATTGTATGCCATATCTGAGTTTCATGTCTATAAATTTGAATTTTGAACCAAAACTCACCATCGTGAATATTTTTAATGAAATCTTCATTGAAATCGGATAAAATGAATTTCGAGGTTAAGACAAGTTGGCGCGACAAATTCTAAAATAACTTTATTTGTGTACCTCGAATGATGTAAGTTGTATCTACGTGCATCAAAAATTAGGATTAACGTCTATTGTGCCAAATAAAATTGATTTAATATCCAACTGACACCGTCAAGTGTAAAAATTAGAGTGCTTGTCTTGTAAGTTAGTAGGATATCAATGTCTGTCTACCTATGTAAGAACTTTTGACGATTCACGTTAGCAAACCATAAGAAATCGAATTTAATCAGTCTGGTCGCATTTTCAACAACGACTAAGTAGTTAGATACCTACTTAGGTACTACAATAATTCATTATATATTTTCAATATGTGGTTGTATACCTACCTAGCTACTTTTACGTATGTAGGTACTTGTTTTGGCATGCTAATTCCTTTACGTACAAACGATTAGATAAAATACTTTGATTGAAGGGATCGAGTACCTGCATTAATTAAAATCATGTATTTAGAAGAGCATTTTCAATTGCTTTAACATTTTTAAATCTGGAACAATAAGTTAATTATCTATTTTTGCGATTGTAACGTGAAGTATTCGAATTTGTCGAGTGCATTTTAAAGATGGGTTATCAGTTTGGGAAATATTTAAGTATTTGTATGATGTTAAATTCGATATTTTTCATGTAGTTTCGGCGTAGGACGTTTTAAAATAAGCAGGTAATTTTACATTGATTTTTAAGCCTAAGATAATCTGTAGCCTATTTCATATTTAAGCATAAAAAATACATTTTATGCAGTATCTTTGTAACTCGCGGTTCTTTATTTGAATTTTTTGAAAATTTGCTATAATTCCAGCGAATGGAAATTTAAAATAATTATTCTCTAACTTTGCACCAACAGGCAACATGAAATATTTGATAATCACTTTGCTATTAGCATTTACCCGAGCCGAAAACGATAAGCATCTCATCCCAATCGGAAGATTAAACGACATAGCAGACCATGTCAATAATCATCCAGACTCCACATGGCAGGTAAATATCTTCCAATCATAGTATAATCTTCAGCAAAATAGACAGAAATTCATTCGTATCTATCAAATCCAATTCGCCAGGCATCAAAATTCGATGTAGCCGAAGGTAAGGAGCAATTTGTGGATACAAAACTGCGAGTTGGTGTTCTCGAAGGATCTGCTCCAAAAGAGGCATACGAGGCCCTTGACGCAGCTTCCAATCAATGTGAGAATAACGGATTACCTAAAGAATTCGACGCGAGAAAAAAATGGTCCCAATGTGAATCGGTAATAGGACATATTTATGATCAAGGAAATTGCGGATCGTGTTGGGTGAGTTCGCGTTTAAAATATTCTCATAGCGATATCACTATAGACCTATGCTTTATTTAGAATTTTGCTTTAAATCTAGGCGGTATCAACAGCCTCAGCTTTCTCCGATAGAGTATGCATTGCCACCAAAGGAAAAAAGAAGGCTTTATTCGCAAGTCAACAAATCCTGTCTTGTTGTCACAAATGTTCTGGACCAGATGGCTGCAATGGTGGTTGGCCTATGGGAGCTTTCGCCTACATAAAACATACTGGATTAGTGACCGGAGGTGACTATGGATCTCGCCAGGTAAGTGCAATAGAAATAATTATGTTTAGATTACGGTTGAGATGATTTTGATATCATCAAAGCTGAAAGCTGTGTGTTATAATTTCAGGGCTGCCAACCGTACTTAATGCAGCAGTGCGACCATCACATTAATGGTACTTTCCCTCAATGTTCCTCATTGGAGAAACAGAAAACTCCAAAATGTAAACTACACTGCTATAATTTCAAACATGATAAGACTTTTAAGCAAGATCGAATCAGAGGTAGAACAAATCATTGGATGGATAATTGAATTAATAATGAAAAAATTATACAAATATTGCCACTTTTGACCAATTTTTTACAGCTGAAAAATACTACAGTGTATTACCATGCGCAGCTCAAAATGAAATTTACCAAAATGGTCCCATCGTTGCGGCATATACTGTTTTTGAAGATTTCTACACCTACAAATCCGGTAATTTTTATTCATAATTTTTACAGGGCCCCTAATAATACTTATCGAGCATACCTAGCGACAATTTTTATGACAAAATTTGGGTTGGCAGCATTGAGGTATATAAAAATACATTTTGATCAATGCCATTCAATCCACATTTTGTCGCGAAAATTCTCAATATTAATGTGCTCTTATCGAGTAAATACATGGAAATTAATTTTCCTATCTTCAAAAAAAAATCGAAACATTGCTGAAAAATATTCTTCATCCCTTTTTTTCCCTTTTCAATTCACAGGAGTTTATCAACACGTAACAGGAGCGAGAACCGGCAGACATGCAGTTAAAGTCATCGGTTGGGGTGAAGAGAAAGGTGTACCTTACTGGCTGGTGGCTAATTCTTGGAATACTAATTGGGGTGATCATGGAGTCTTCAAGATTAAGCGTGGAGATGATGAAGGTTGGTTTGAAGAAGAATTCATCGCAGTAAAACCGAAGGTGTAAGCAATGCGAGACAACGAACTTGAGATAATTCTAAACAAAGATCAAACACCAATTCGTTCATTTTTTTGTTACAAAAATCAAAATTTGTTTCATTAAATTCATTTTCATAGCTGTTTTTTAATTCCTTTTAAAAAATGATGCCAATTGCCATCTACGAGTAGGCACTTAGGTAGGTATTTGATAAAATTAGAATCGAAATATAAGTATGGTTGTATTGTAAGTGATGTTCATCAAGGAAAAATTTAAGACGAAGAATTGAAGTGAATTCTTAATCCTCGATTAGATAAGCATTTACATACATGGAGTGGAGTTTCCTTAAGAGCATGTTTCACTTACCATTACCATGTTAGGTAGGTATGATTATGGTAATTTCAAGTACCTAGGATAAATTTGGGAACTAAACCTTGAATAAAATATATACGTATCCCTTATCTACTTTCATCAGTACATACGTATACATAGCCTATAATAAATTGTGTATTTTTAAACATTTCATGAGCTTCGACTTTAAAGTTTTAGCATTCAATAACTTTTTAAATATGGTAGTCATATAATGTATTATGAGAAAAGATTTCAAGATTTTTTAGAAAATGTTTAAAAACCAAATTGGAGCCAAATGGTGGAAAAATCAAAATTTCTTCAAATTGATCTAGAAAACTAAAATTTGGTAAGTGCCTGATTTTCGATTCCCCCTCCCTTATTGGCTGAAAGTAGTCTCGAACAATTTTGAGGAGTTTTGGGGACTCTAGCAGATCTTTGAAAGCTGCCACAAAATGTTACCTACTTATGAAGTTGAAAAGCTAAACTTCACGTTACACACTGATTTAGACATGCCTATAGTTGATTTCAGGTGAGTTTTCATATCATTTTATAGCCTTCTGCAACTTCATAAAAATTCGATTAGGTGAATAATGAGTTATGAAATCGCTGGAGAAGTATACGTTTCCAAACTAGCAGCCACCGATTTTGGAAAAATGTTGTCTTATCGGTCAAATAGGTAACCAACAAGCACCAATCGCATTCATAAGTGCCTAAGTTAATAATTTGGACGGGTTTTACATGGCATTTCAAAAATCTGGAATTTCCAAAATATGGCTGGAGGCTCCAGAACATGGCTATAAACCGTCTTCGATCGACTCAGCATGTTGAATTTAAGGTGCAAGTGAATTTTTGCTTTTTACGATAACTTTGTCGAGTAAAATTTTGTGAAAATTTCAACTTTCAAAAATCTACCAGAGGCTCCAGAACTCATTTACTATTGATTCGAGGGGTCGAAAATGGGATACGTGCCATAGGTATACCTATAACATTTTGAACACAGCAAAACATCGAAACTGGCTTTTTTTTTTCAATAAAAATAAAAAATTTCATATAGTCCAGAAAATTGCATTTTTATTGACCATTTACCTACGCCTTAAAAAGTGGACCGGAATTTCCCAGTAAGAATTTTTTTCAGAACTAAAATTTAGTATCAGCAATTTTTCTAATTGAACTTATGTTGACCTATCGTTTTGCTTCATAAAATCTACTTATGTTATGTTAGATACAAATTTGCACAGCAGTTACTTGAATACCTCTCTACCTATTCCATTTCTTTAAAAAAAAATCACTATACGTATAAACCCAACAACCAAATATTTCAAGCATACGATTAAAAGAGCGACATGTCTGTTGACTTCCGTACGTTATGTACATAGAAAAACAAGTTGATCATTGAGGCAGTAATATTCGATGTTCATAATCATGCATAAATTTTTAGACAAGATAACTACAACCTGGTGTCCTACAGAGAAATACATTAATAATACATACCTATGTACGGGTGCCTAATATGCGCCAAAAATCAGTTCTTGAATTTTTTCAATCAAATTATAACGTATTTGTACTTATGCTTATAAATTCTACATTTTTTTTGTTTGAAATTTTCATTAATTGTTATTGATGTAGAAATTTTAATCGTCAATTTCTTGTTTTCAAAATGATGAATAACACATAATACTTGTTTGCGTGTTGGTGAATATTTCAAGTAGGCATATACAGAAATACGAATGATATACTATAAGAATGATTACTCGATTTGGATCTGTAACATGCATGTCAAGCATTTATTTCTTGATAAACACTATCGGTGAGTACTCATTAATTTTTATAGGTAATAGGCTTACTCTAACCCCCGAAGCATTTGACTCTACAATTCAAGTTCAAGATTAAGATATGAAAAATGTACTAACCAGACTTCAATATTTTCAAAACTTGGATTCTTTGAATGTTCACAGTTTTACATTCATTATCAATAGAATCAGATCCAGCAATTATTACTCAGAAGTATTATGATGGATGTGAACAGTAAGTATGAGGACATTACGCTGTCTAAATGTTGAATACTTATATTGGTACCAATAAAATGTTATTTTCGATACATATTTGATAGGTACCTACTAGGGTGGTCCTTAACTACATGGCAAAAAAAAATGTGTGATTTTTTCCGCTCCCACCCCCTAAAGTGGTGACCTCGGATGAGAAAATAATTCCCTATTTTTTATTTTTTCCATTTTCGAAAAATTCTGGCTGCGGTGGGCCCCTCAATTTTCAAAAATTTGGAAAAAACCTAATTCAAGGAAAAATTTTTGAAATTTCAAAATTTCGAGTTCCATCATCTCTAGAAGGTCCTTTTTGAGTAAAAAAGCCTCTCATGGTGATTTTAGCCCCCTCCCATGAAAACCAAGCTGACCCCCCAGAATAGCTGAAATTTGTATATTATGTGAGATGTCCTAAAATTGGTTGTTTTTGGTCTTTCCTCCTTCCAACCCCACAAAGTGGTGTCCTTTGGTGAGGAAATAATTCCCTATTTTTTATTTTTTCCATTTTCAAAAAATTCGGGTTGCGGTGGGCCCCTCAATTTTCAAAAATTTGAAAAAAAAAACAATTCGAGGAAAAATTTTTAAAATTTCAAAATTTCGAGTTCCATCGTCTCTAAAAGGTCCCTTTTGAGTAAAATAGACTCTCATGTCGATTTTAGCCCCCTCCCATGAAAACCAAGCTGACCCCATCAGAAAAGCTAAAATACAAAATTTCAGATATTCTGGTGGGGTCGGCTTGGTTTTCATGGGAGGGGGCTAAAATCGACATGAGAGTCTATTTTACTCAAAAGGGACCTTTTAGAGACGATGGAACTCGAAATTTTGAAATTTTAAAAATTTTTCCTCGAATTGTTTTTTTTTCAAATTTTTGAAAATTGAGGGACCCACCGCAACCCGAATTTTTTGAAAATGGAAAAAATAAAAAATAGGGAATTATTTTCTCACCAAAGGACACCACTTTGTGGGGTTGGAAGGAGGAAAGACCAAAAACAACCAATTTTAGGACATCTCACATAATATACAAATTTCAGCTATTCTGGGGGGTCAGCTTGGTTTTCATGGGAGGGGGCTAAAATCACCATGAGAGGCTTTTTTACTCAAAAAGGACCTTCTAGAGATGATGGAACTCGAAATTTTGAAATTTCAAAAATTTTTCCTTGAATTAGGTTTTTTCCAAATTTTTGAAAATTGAGGGGCCCACCGCAGCCTGAATTTTTCGAAAATGGAAAAAATAAAAAATAGGGAATTATTTTCTCATCCGAGGTCACCACTTTAGGGGGTGGGAGCGGAAAAAATCCCAACTTCAAAAATAAGGACCACCCTAGTACCTACTACCTAATTTATTTACAATAAGTGAACACATGTTTTTAAAAAAAAGAAGAATACCTCCCTATTTAAAACTGAAATAAGTAGGTATGTACATACTTATGTACATATTTGTGGTTGCATAAATTATTCATGAAAAATGTTACCTATCAGTTTACAGCGAAATTTAACAGTCATAATGCTTCTTTAAAATATTCTAGATGGGAATTTCAATGTAAAAATGGAAAATGCATCGCCAACATTTTTGTTTGCGATGGGCTGAAAGATTGTTCAGATGGTTCAGATGAAACTCTCAATCAATGCCAGAATGTAACGTTAGTACATCCTGAGATTTTTTTTCTTGGAACACGATGCAACATTATTTATGAATTTTGTTCAGCAATATGCCCAACTTCTTTGTGTTGAAAAAGGTGCGATGAGCAACACTTTCGATGTCACTATGGAGCTTGTATCAATAATAAATATCGTTTGGATGGTTTAAAACAATGCCATGATGGATCTGATGAACTACCTGAAATTAATGATACGAGTAGTGATGAACTAGTCAGAAGAAAACGAGCTGATGAGTAAGTTGAAAATCATTTTATACCTACAGATAGGTAGGTAATCAAAATATCACTATAGGTACCTACTTAGATACCGTTGATTTGAAAACCTTCAGTAGGTAGATATCGCCGATATCGGTACCTAGTTAAAACAGCAATTTCACTTCAATTTTAAACTAAAATTTCATAGAAATACGCACATAACTACCTACATGAAAATACACGTTTTTTTTTCTTCAGAAAATCATGTGCTATACCAGCATCTTTAATTGACAAAACTGTTACAATTCATTGCGCTCAGAACACAACAAAATCTTGTAATCTGATGAATGGATATGCGCCTGAGTACAGCATTGCTTCGGTAAAATGTACATCTGGCTATTACTTAGAAGATGAGCAGGACGAGGATGACGATGATATTGAACATATTTGTCACAATAAAAATTGGAAACCTCGTATTCGTGAATGCTTCAGTAAGTACCTATGTACTTATGAGTAGTTAACTAAATGTGGATCTTCATTGAAAACTTGGTCAACATGATACTTTTAGTGCAAAATTAAATTACAATTTTGGTAACGTAGGTAGTTCCTATAATTAATTTTTTAAATATTGTAAAAATTTAATTTTTTGGTGCCTGAGGATTGCATTGTATGATTTTAACCAAGTTACTATTTCTAGAATGATCATGCAATTGCAAGCAATAATTTTTTTTAGAGATTTGTGACAAACTGAAACCAGTAAATGTGGATTTGCATTGTTATCGCAATGAGCTAAGCATACCTTGCAATGAAAATACAGTCCTACTCTCGGGGACCAAAGTACGTCCTTTGTGTAAACCTACCCATAGATATTCCAATGATTACCCTCCAGAATATTTTGAAATTAAATGCAACAAAGATGGTCAATGGAACAAACCCCTGTTTTCTTGCCTCAGGCCTGGTAAATATAAATTCAATACGATGACATAATTATACCATGGAAATCAACAATCTCAAAGATATTGTTTTCATTTCAGCTTGTGGACAACAATATTCAAATCCTCAACTAGCAATTGCAAATGGAACCAAAGAGCGTTATAGTGATTCTCCATGGCATGTGGCAATTTTTAATCAACATAAAATCTTAATTTGTGGGGGTACCATCATTACGCCATATTTAATATTATCAGGTAAATTCGTAAGTTTGTAGGCCTACTTTTACTATAGATTTTAATGTGAATATTATTTCAGCTGCGCATTGTTTTGTCGATCAACAGAATTATAGTGAACCTCTCAGCGCTGATAACTATGAAGTGGTTGTCAGTAAAGTTACAAATAATTACTCAGCAGTGGACAACCCATTCCAAAAAAATTATAAGGTAGATGTAGATACTTATCTCTTAACTTACATTAGGTAGTGTTATCATACCTACCTACCTAATTATTGTGTAACTATGTCAATTTCAAAAAAACAAAAAATTGTTCAAAATGTGGTATCCCATTAAATTTTCGTGATTTTTTGTTTCCAGATTAAAGAAATAGTTTTCTCCGATAAAGGTTATTTCGGCCAGATCAAATATCACGATTCCGATATAGCAATTCTAATTGTCACAGAAAAAATCACCACTGGTCCAACAACTTTACCAGCTTGTATCAACTGGACTGGGTTAAGAAGTGGTCATTACCCTTTAGAAAATACACCTGGAAAGGTCTGGTTCTATGCAACAAAACAAATTTCTCAAAATTTCAAAACCATCCAATCTTACCTAATCATACAGAAGTCTTGTTAATTTACAAACACCTTTTCATTAATTACCTATAGGTTTCAGGATGGGGACGGAATGAAAATGGAACTTATAGTGAAACTTTAAGAACATCCTATTTACCATTTATTAGTAATAAACATTGCACAGACATAGTACCAGATGATGATAAACGATTTATAAGATTTGATAAATTTTGTGCTGGTTCTGAAACTGGTGAGTACTTGCAGACCACGTCATGAAGTGTACCAGTAGGTACCTACATAATAATCTGATTATTTTAAGATTGTTAAAATATTTCTCTACTCTAAAGGTCCAGGAGTATTCCAGGGGGAGGGCGGAGGAGGTTTGCTGTTTAAAGAATTCAATCAGTATTATCTTCAAGGCATCGTTAGTGTAAAACCAAATTCTTTATCCAGCATTGCATTATTTACTGACATAGGACTACACACAGCATGGATCTCAGCAGTTAGTAAGAAAGCTGAAGAAGAATTACAAAACACAAGAAATTTCACGAGTCCAATTTCAAATCAGACAACGACCATCAGTTATAGCACTAGTACGAGTAGTAATGGTTCTCAGGTTAGTGAATCGTTGATACCTATAGATACCTGTCATAAAACTTTTTTTTCTTCAGCCAGATTAAACAAATAAAATGAATAAATTCCTACTGAATAAAGGAGGCAGTTACACTCGCATAAGACATTAAATTTCCCATTTTCTTAATTGTTTGATGTGTCCAGAAATTGACTAAAATTGTGTTTTCTTCATTAGTGTAGGCTGCCTACACTCTTCTTTAAATTTCCTCATTACCATAAAAAAAAAGTTTTTATTTGCCTAGAAAAATATAAGTAGGATAGGGAAGGTGATAGTGAAAAAAAGTCTGTAGATTTTGACCAAATTCAGCAGTAATCTTCATTTTCAATTGAAAGTTACTCAGAAAAAAATTTAGCTCTGGAGGGAACATGTAGGGGAGAAATGGGCTCTCAGAGAGAGGCCACTTTCAAAAAAATCACGTGTTTTCGCTCCTGTCACTAACCCAACTGTTTTGAGAAAAATAACCCAATCCCAAATGAAGGCATGTACTTGAAATTTTACATCGATCTGTGCTGTTGCAGTCGAAATCCAAGACCACTTATGGTGAATTGGTGATTTGCAAATTTTCCATCACTCACAATCAGTGGAACCCTATAAAACTGGTCTTGGATTTTGACTGCAATGGTACAGATTGACGCAAAATTTCAAATACGTACGTATGTAGGTATTTTTATTTGGGACTGGGCTATTTTTACCAAAACAGGTTGTGTAGCGAAAAAATCGCGATAAGGCCTATTTTGAAAACGACTCTTCTTTGATCAAGGTAGAACACTAATCAAGGGAGCGACGAAGTGATGTGTCATGTATGGAGGGATGAGACTGAAATTTCTTTAAATTTTTTCGCCTTTTTCCAACTTTTTACTTTAGATCCTCCCCCTACCCTCCGCCTTCTATTCTCGAATTTTTCCAGCTAGTTGGAAGCAAAAATGTTGAATAATTTAACATTTTCAAAAACGATGCTCTTATACAATTACAAAAAATGTTACCCAATTATTCTATTGCAAAGTTGGTAACCGAAATCCAAAATCAAAAAATCACACCCTTATTCAATTGTTAATTTTTCGTGTGTTTTTTTTAGGTGTTTGGTCTGTGAAAATGAAATTTTTAAAAAGAGGACATGACAACATTTTTAGGAAAAGCTTTCGAAAATTAATAATTTTACAAAATAAAACCACATCGTTTTCGATGTGAGAAGTTGACTTTTTTACTCTCCAGAAAAGAAAAATGATCTATCCTGAGCGAAGTGAGGGCAAAAGCTGTGAAAAATTGATAATTTGAAATGTAAGTAAAACAACATCATTCTTGAATTCTTGATGATGCACGGCTCTTTTCTCTCCTCCAGGAGCACATTCGGCGCTACATTTTTTCTGAGTAACTTTCAACTGAAAATGAAGATCACTGCTGAATTTGGTCAACATCCGACGACTTTTCTGAACCTAATTAATCTACCAAAATGGTCTGTGTTTGAGATTGAGAATGCTCGAATGCTGAAAAGAATATGAGCCGACCTTTTCTTTCTACTCAACTAATTTTAATCCCACAAACCACACCTCTTCTAAGGGGCACAAACAAATGGATAGGTTATTCATTCATGCTTCATATTTTTTTGTTTATTTTAAATGCAGATTACACCAAAGGTAGATATTGTAACGACGCATGTTTCACAAAGTACAACTCCAAAGGTGGTTCAGAAAAAGAATGCTACGACTATAGCTGCCGAGTGTAAGTAGACACCTAACTTACTTCAATGTTGATTTATTTAAGTGTAATAATTATTGTATGTAGTATCATGAAAATTACTCGCAACTTCTTTTAGAAAATCACAGAATTTTTACACTTATGTACATGTACTTACTTACCTGCATGAACTGCTTCAGATTGCACAAAATATTCGCAATATCGATATGTTAAGAAATGGAAACCCTCACAGACAGCTAATGCAGCAGGATTATGGTTGTACGCGATGGACTGCTTAAATGTAGTAACATCAATTGCTGGAGGAGTGAAAGCTTTACCAAAGGAGTACCCTCATATGGTGAGATTGGCATTTTAAAATACTCACTCACACTCATATTGATCATATGTGATGTGAGTGTAGTGTAACCTATGGTAAAAATAATGATGTCTTTCTTTTCTACTTTTTTCTTCACTCATTAGGCCCTCGTTGGTATTGGGGCTGCATTTGAATCCGTTAAATGGCTCGGTGCCGGTACTTTGATTAGTGAACGATTTATTCTGACTACAGCACATATGAGTGATGAAGACTCGCCAAAATGGGTTCTATTGGGTGATTTGAATTTTAACTCGTCAAACGAAGAAAGCATGCCTGCAGTTTATGGAATAAAAAATATCTACTTGCATCCAAATTACACACCACCATCATTATATAATGACATTGCACTGTATGAGTTGAATACTTCAGTGGCAATAAGCTCATATGTAAGACCCGCTTGTTTATACACATCAACCTATATTCCAGTTAATACAAGAGGAAGTATCACAGGATGGGGACGGACTGATGCAAGTAAGCATTATTTGCAATAAACATGAGCCTTCTGGCATTTTTTTTTATCAAATCCAATGAGTACCTACATTTTTTGGCAGTTGAACGTGTGACTGTGAGTACCAACTTATTGAAAGGTACCATTGCAGTAATGAACGACAGAATATGCAAAGAACAGCCCTACCCTGCCAATATGTCGTTGCGTTTAAAGGATGGTTTCAACTCGGATTCAATGATATGTGCTGGCGACATCCTTACTGGAAATGATGCATGTCAAGTAGGTTACCTTGTAGTTATGTAGATTTGAGTAAATCGTTCTGGTGAAGAAAGTTTTCTTGTTCACCCTACAATATTGATACTAACAATTATTAGCCCAAGTATACAGATATGTAGTAATTCTTAAAAAACCCGAAATTATGTAGGTACCTTCCCAGTACAAAAACAGTGAATCATGCTAATGCAATTTGTTTCCAACAGGGTGATGCTGGTAGTCCTTTGCAGATACCGGTACCTGGCCAAATTTGTATGTGGAACGTAATTGGGATTACATCATTTGGACCTGGAATTTGTGGGAATTTGAAAACGCCTGCAGTATATACTAAAGTAGCATTCTACATAGATTGGATCCAGAGTATAGTGTGGCCTTGAAGAATTAAACCTGTTCTCGAATTAATACCTTACTGCGAATAAAACTACAATGTGGATTTCAGATAAACTTGAAAATTTGCCAATTCATTTGTAGAGGTAGCTCGATCAGTTTTAATGAAAAAAAATTGTTTGATAAATTTGAATTTTTAAATTTTTGTTCAAATTCAAAATATTTTAGCAACAAAAAAAACTTCTGAAGGAAAATTAATCACGCTTTAAAAAGGTGAGCAATATTATTTCTCAAAAGAGAGGCATCCCAACCGGCAGAAGAATTGTTGAGCGAAATGAAACTAAATTGAAAAAACACGTAAAAATACATACCAGTCAAAATTTAGTAAGTAAAGTGCTACAAAGTATTTTTCGTTTTTAGCTGGCTTCTTGAAAATCAAAGGTCAAGCTAGCCAAAAAAATCAAAATTTTACCAAATCGACCTGGAATAATGCTGAAATTTGATAGATTTTATGTGTCCTATTTCCAACACCTTGAATCGATTGAAAACGGTTTTGAACCGTTTTGAGCTGTTCACGACGCTCCTAGCAAATTTTGTCAAGTTGAAATTACCAGAAAATAAAATTGTACCCAATAAAGCTGAAAAACTAACGGAGCATAGCCGGGAAAGATGTGCGGCTGGGATTTCTAATTTAACCATTGAAAGATTGGTCCTTGCATCAGTCCAAACCCGCTATGAAAAATTTTTTAGATCGCTAGTTTCAGTCGGAAACTTCGAGTGCATTTTTTCGACCACATATTTTTAATGATGAGAGAAGAATGATGGTAAAAAACACGCACTCGAGGAGTCTATGTCCATTGTCCACCTAGAAATCGGCTCAAATGTTGATAAGCTAGTTATAAATAGGTCGAGTAAAGGGCAAAACTCTATTTTTAGCTCACCAATTTAATATCCAGACATTCTGTATAGAAAAATCAAAACTGTGGAAAAATCGAAAATTGCTCTGGAGGCTCCAGAATGCCTGAAAATGGCGGAATTCGGATTTGGGACTAATTTTCACCATTTTTATCGATTAAATACGTAGTACCTAGGTATGTTTTTAAAGGCATAAATTACTGAAAATGCTCAATTTTGGACTTTCAAAAATTCGTCAAAAATTGAAAGATGAATTTTGGAAGCTGAAATTTTGGTCACGGAGGTTTCAAACTAGGCTCTTTCCAAAAATCGCGATCCCATTCGAATCGTAATCAGACACCTTGAGAGGTTCCCTCGTGAGGTTAGTTTGGAAAATTTTTACAGCATTTTTGAAAAATATGAAATTTTCAAAATCTAACTGCAGACTCAAACACGGCTTGAAACTGTCTCCAATCGACTAAGCATGTTGAAATTAGGGTACCTATAAAGTATTCAATTTTATTCAAGCTTTCTATTTTCTTGAGTAAAATTTTGTGGAAAATTGCAACCTTCAAAAACCTAATGGAGGCCCCAGAACTGCTCAAAACGGTTCGAATCCGTTTTCAACCGATTCGGCTGGTCTAAAATAGGGTACTTATCAAATCTGTAGTTTTTAGATCAATATGATGAAATTTGGATTATTTGACATTTTTGACCCGCATTTAATTTTTAAAAATTCACCAAAAATCGTAACGTAGGTACTTCAGCACCCAAAATGTTCACTGGTTATGTGTTTTTGAGATTTACACGCCTCGCCAGTAGGGTCCTAGAAAAATTTTAATAAATTTTATGATCACTCAAAATTCACGTTATATCGAAATATTATTGATGATCTAAAACACGCATTGCTCAATAAATGAGCGAGAATGATAATTATTTAGAATAAATTTTTAATCCTCGATTTGATAAACTTTTGCATATGGAGTGGATTTGATGTAAATACACGTTTTATTTACCTGATAAGCGTATGGTAATTTCAAGTACGATGGATTTACGAACATGTCTCGAATTGTATCTATTATAGGTAGGTGCGTATATGTTCCCAGATATTTTCAATATTTCGGTTGCTTCGAAATATTATCACTTGTAAATTAGTTTTGGTCTTTCAAACGAAATGCAGACTCATTGTGCAGTACTCTAAGTTACCTATGTTATGTATTTGTTCCAAAAAAAATCAAATATCAGCAATAAGATACCTTACCTACATCAAGTTACAAAATGAAATATTGTTGTCTCTTCGCTTTTTTCATCTCTATTAATGGTAACGAGTACTTAGTTCCTGTGAAAAAATTACAAGATATAGCGAATATCGTGAATAAATTACCGAACTCAACTTGGCAGGTAAGTTTTAATGCAAATATACCTATAAATCAGGCTATGGGATATTCAATATAGGGACCCACTTAATAAGTCGATGTTTGCTTGACTAGGCCACAATTTCTGACACTATTTGGTCGGCTGACGGCAGCAACGTAAATTTCAAAACTCTTCTAGGTGCTCTTGATTCTTCACAAGCTCCACAATTATCATGGGATTACGACGATGTAGCGAATAATTGCGAAGAAAATGGATTACCAAAATTTTTTGATGCCCGAGAACATTGGCCAAAATGTGCTTCGGTGATTGGACATGTGTACGATCAAGGAAACTGTGGAAGTTGTTGGGTAAGTGCTCAAAATATTTATTAAAGAGGGGTGGACTACCCGAAAAAAAAGGTCGGCGGACTTTGACTAAATTTAGCAGCAACATCTTAATTTTGAATTGGAAGTAATCCAAAAAAATTTTAGCTCTCAAGATCGCCCCTGGAAGGAAGATATGAGGTCTCCGCCTCAGACCAGAGAGAACATTTACGAAAAAATCGTGTTTTTTCACTCCAACACTCCCTTAACCTTTTATGGTTCTATTGAGTGGTTGAAGATTCATTTTTCCTTCATCACTTCTACTTGAAAAAATATCCATAAATATTCTTTCAGGCAGTAGCCACAACATCAGTTTTCAGTGACAGAGTTTGCATCGCATCTAAAGGGAAAATCACTTCATTATATTCTATTCAACAACTACTCTCTTGTTGTCACGAATGCAAACTTTACCGAAATGAACGCGACGGTTGCGAAGGTGGATGGCCATTGGCAGCTTGGTCTTACATTAAAAGAACAGGTCTGAGCACCGGAGGTGATTACGGATCAAAACAAGTATGAAAATACCAATAATTGATCAATTCAGTACCATAATAAAAATCAACCAAAAAAAATCCATTTCTCATAAAAACTCATTTCATTATTTCAGGGATGCCAGCCATATTTAATAAAAAATTGCGATCACCATTTGGATGTTCCGGTGTATGCACCATGCTCCTCTCTACCAGACGAACGAGCTTCTAAATGCAAACACCATTGTTATAATACTTCTTACAAAAAATTGTTTAAAAAAGATCGAATTAAAGGTACCTAAGAATTTTTAAATCAAACGAGCAATTTTGTTTTGAAATATTTTCACATTTCTGACGAGGAAATGTATTCAATTGTACCTATATCTATCTAATCACAATGGTATTTTTAGTGGAGAAGTACTACAAAATATCACCATGCGCGGCTCAAAATGAAATTTATAAATATGGTTCAATAGCTTCATTTTTCACCGTCTACGAAGATTTCCCTACCTACAAATCAGGTCAATAAAACACATATATTTGAATTTGAAAAATTCTACGAAAAAAGAACTAGAAATTTTCATCGTTTTTCTCTTCGTATTTAGGTATTTATCAACACATCACAGGCAAAAAAAGAGGCCTTCACGTAGTTCGAGTAATTGGCTGGGGAGAAGAAAATGGAATACCTTATTGGCTAGCAGTAAATTCATGGAATGAGCACTGGGGAGATAAAGGATACTTTAAAATTCTACGTGGCTCGAACGAAGTCTGGTTCGAAGACAACTTGAGCGCCGGTAGACCCAAAATACACTAGAAAAAAATTAAAATTATCCACGAAGAAATTAAACTCTTACATTTTAATATTTATTCGAGTTTTTCATTTACGTACAAAATACTCGATACATACAGAAAAATAAAACAAGGCTATTACACGTCCATTCGACCAAGACGTGGTAAAGGGGGGTTGACGATTTTTTTGAAATTTTTCCAGTGGAAAGATCTTCTGAAGGTATGACCAATGGTGCAGATCGCAGCCCTCTAGCTCCCTATTTAAAGGCTGCTATAGGGGGTGTCAAATGTTTTCAATCAACTTAAAATATCGTCCATTGGCTGTGCGACGGATACATAGAGCGCGCTGTTACGCGCCGAAACGTAAAGTTGAAAACGGGTCCAGGGCGTCGATTCCTGAAATTTTTTCACTGGCGTTATGAGCGTTATGAGTGTTATCTAGCGTTATCATAACGCTTCCTTATTATTCCTAAAAAGCGTTATTGGCGTTATAGGCGCAATCCGCTTTAAACATAACGCTCATAACGACACCTCCGGAGGTGTCGTTATGGGCGTTATGTGCGTTATGTGCATACAGTTGAGAGTTCAATGAGTTCATTTTGAATACATTTTTGACATTTTTAATTTTTCATGCCCATTTCTACAGTTTTTACGATTCCTAATCTAATTGTTGTCAAATTCTATTTCACTTTGATGGTATTTTGGTCAATTTATTGGTAATTTTTTACAAACTATGCACATTTAACAAGATTTTTATCCAATTTTATTATATTTTCCACAATTTTTACGAATTTTTATGCAATTTTGAGAGTACATTCATCAAATTTTGAAAGTAGGTATGTGATTTTTACAAGGTTTTACAGGTTTTACTCAAATTTTGAAACATTTCATTAAATTATTTTATTTAGGTCGTTTTTAGATTTTCAAGATATTTTAACAAATTTTAAATTTTTAATGAATTTATTATGAGGCATTTTTTCAAATTTTGGACAATTTTCCTGAAATGTTACCATAAAATCATAAATGTAGGTACTACAGACAGACTGTCCATTATATATCAAGTCATAAAAAACAAAATGTTAGGTAGTGTAGCACATCACCATTCACAAATATTATGACAAAAAGATTAAATACCTATTGAATTCTGAAAACATTGTATTTTAATTTTTGTTGTGATTTATTCGACAAAATGACAAATAAGAAGAGGAAAAATGAATAAAATGATGAAAAATTTGAGTTTTGTTTGTTTTCAACTACAACATTTCAAAATATAACGCCGATAACGCCAAGATTTCAGGAATAACATTTTTGAACGCCACCATTACGCCGGATTTTGATAACGCTAGGTAAACGCTCATAACGCTCATAGCGCAAGGGAAAAAATTTCAGGAATCGACGCCCAGTTGTACAGAGAGTATAGGGAGAAATCACGTTTTTTAATTTTTACGCAAAAACGGTAGGGTTTTTTGCTATTATGTATAAAATATTATTTTCAGAGAATTTAATTTCCGATTTTTTGGTGTAAAAAAAATTGAATTTCGATAATTTCTTTCACCCGCTTTCAGCATTTCACAACTTTTTAATTGAATTTCTCCGCGAGTATTCATTCTATTCAAGCTAAAAATCTGGTGATTATATTAATGTAAAGAGGAGAAAATGCTGATTACTGAGAACATTAAAAAAATCGGCATTTACCAATATATTTTTTTGTGAAATGCTGAAAACGGGTGAAATTGCTACACGAAAACCGAATTTGTCACGTTGGAAATGGTCGAAGGTCATTTTTTTTTATACCAAAAAATCGGAAATTAAATTCCCTTTAAATAATGCCCTACACAATTGGTAAAAAAACCCTACTGTTGTTGCGTAAAAATTAAAAAACGCGATTCCTCCCTATGCTCTCTGTACAACTGGACCCGTTTTCAGCATTTCGAGCGTTCGCCGCTAGATGTCAGCCACTTTGCGTCGCAGTGCCAATTTCAGCAGTGGATGACTCGATAACCGCGATACCTACCGAGATGGAACTTTCTCCAATAGTTACGGGTTCTGAATGGCTTTTTGGTGATATCATAAAAATCAGATGCGATTTTTTTATTTAAAACATGAAAAAAATTTTGATTCGTAAGTTGGCCCATTTGACCACTATTTTTACGTATTCATTGAAAAAGTTGATAAACCCCTTTCACTCGATGAAATGAACTTATCACAAAAAAATCAATATTCGAAAAAATTCAAAAAATAAACGAATTTTAATTTTTTTGTTATGGGTGTAATTTTTATCAACTTTTTCATGAAATGCGTCAGAAAGAGGTCGAAATAACACAATTGAATAAATTTATACTTTTTTTGATGCTTGGAATTGAAAATTGATTTTTTTGGAATTTAGATTTTTTTGTGATGAGATGAAAATGGAGAAAAATAGGTAAAAAAAAACAAAACGATAAAATATTTTGTATTATATACGTAATTACGCACCTAGTTCGAATCGAATGAAATACTTAAAATAGACAAAAAAAATCGATAAATTAATTTTGGTCGATAGCGTTCACGATACGGTGCCTAGAGGCTCTGCTCCAGAACAGCTATAACTCACCTTCAATCGACTCAGCGCGTTGAATTCAGGGTGCAAGTGAATTTTTGCTTTCCAACTTTGTTGAGTAAAATTTTGTGAAAATTTCAACTTACAAAAATCTGCTAGAGGCTTCAGAAATGCTCAAAACGGTTCCAATCCGTTTTCAATAGATTCAGATGGTCTAAAATAGGATAGGTCTACTTGTCAAAATCTGCAGATTTTATATCAATGTGGTGAAACATGAAGTTTGGATTATGCAGGATTATGTGACATTTTTGTCTCATATTTAATTTTTCAAAATTCACCAAAAATCGTAATGTAGGTACTTGAGCACCCGAAATTTTGACTAGTGATATGTTTTTGTGATTTGCACGCCCTTAAGATTCACATTGATGATCTAAAACACTCACTGCTCAATAAATCGGTGAGAATGGTAATTATTTAGAATAAATTTTGAAACCATGATTTGATTTACGTTTGCATAGAGTTGATTTTTCACGAATACACGTTTTATTCACCTGATAAGCGTATGTCTAGAATTGTATCTACAATAAAATATCATGTACCTAGGTATTTTCAACATTATGGCAGGTACATTTCGAAATACATATTATTATCACAGGTAAATAAGTTTTGGTCTATCATATACGTAATGCAGAAATATTGTGCAATACTCTATGTTGCAAGTTTGTTCCAAAACAAAATCAAATATCAGCAATAAGATAGGTAGGTGTAGGTACCTTACATCAAGTTACAAAATGAAATATTATTTTCTCGTCACTTTTTTCATCTCTATTAACGGTAACGAGTACTTCGTTTCTGTGAAAAAATTACAAGAAATAGCGAACAATGTGAATACAGCAACGAACTCAACGTGGCAGGTACGTTTCAATGCAAATACCTAAAAATCATTGCAGGCTATGGAATATTCAATAGGGACCTACCTAATGAGATGTTCTCTTGACTAGGCCGCAATTCCCGGCCCTATTTGGTCGACTGATGGCAGCGACGTAAATTTCAAACCTCTCTTAGGTGCTTTTGATCCTGCGCAAGCTCCTCAAGTGTTATGGGATCACGACGATGAAGCGAATAATTGTAAAGAAAACGGATTACCAAAATGTTTTGATGCCCGAGAACATTGGCCAGAATGTGCTTCAGTGATTGGGCATGTGTATGATCAAGGAAACTGTGGAAGTTGTTGGGTAAGTGGTCAAAATAAAAAAAATAAGTCTGCGGATTTTGACCAAATTCAGCAGCGAGACATCAAAGTATTTGAGATTCTGCGTCAATCGGTTGAAAATGTGCAAATCGCTTATATTTTTGAATAAATCTGTAGGTATTTTGAAAATTTTTTCTTCGCAAATATTTCTCATCAATTATGCCAAAATATTAAAGGATAAGTATCATTCCTGATACTGGGAAAATGGTTTGAAACGCAGTGGTGTCGATTTTATGGCCATTATTTCCAATTTCAAAAAACTGAGAAAAATATAGCCAAAAACTTTTTTTTAAAAACTTTTCATAGTGACTCAATTTTCCTTTCATCACTAAAAACAAAACATCCACCAAACACCGCCTTGAATAAATATTCATTCTTGCAGGCAATAGCCCCAGCATCAGTTGTCAGCGACAGAGTTTGTATCGAATCTAAAGGGAAAATCACTTCATTGTATTCTATTCAACAACTACTCTCTTGTTGCCACGAATGCAAAGTTAAGAGTGATAAACTCAATGGTTGCGAAGGTGGATGGCCATCGCCAGCTTGGGCTTACATTAAAACAACTGGTCTGAGTACCGGTGGTGATTACGGATCAAAACAAGTATGAAATTACCAATAATTGATTAATTTGATAATAAACATCAACAAAAAAAGACAATTACATATTTCTCACAAAAACTTATTTCACTATTTCAGGGATGCCAACCATATTTAATAGAACACTGCGATCACCATTTAGATGTTCCGGTGTATGCATCATGCTCATCTCAACCAGACGTACGAGCTTCTAAATGCGAAGACCATTGTAACAATACTTCTTACAAAAAATCGTTCAAAGAAGATCGAATTAAAGGTACCTAAGAATTTTTAAATCAAACGAGAAATTTTGTTTTGAAACATTTCTCAATTTTGTATCTAATCACAATGGTATTTTTAGTGGAGAAGTACTACAAAATATCACCATGCGCAGCTCAAAACGAAATTCATAAATATGGTTCAATAGCCGCCCTGTTCACCATCTATGAAGATTTCCCTACTTACAAATCAGGTCAATAAAACGCATATTTGAATAATTATTCAAAAAACTCCACGAAAAAAGAACAAGAAATTTTCATAATTTTTCTCTTCATATTTAGGTATTTATCAACACATCACAGGCAAAAAAATAGGCCTTCACATAATTCGAGTGATCGGCTGGGGAGAAGAAAAAGGAATACCTTACTGGCTAGCAGTAAATTCATGGAATAAGCACTGGGGAGAAAAAGGATACGTTAAAATTCTACGTGGCTCGAACGACGTCCGGTTCGAAGACAATTTGAGCGCCGGTAGACCCAAAATGCACTAGAAAAAAATAAAATAGAAATCTTCGCCCGCAGACCCAAAAATACACTAAAAAAAAATAAATGAATAAAAATCATCCGCAAAGAAATATTAAACTCTTACATTTTAATATTTATTCGAGTTTTTCATTTACGTACAAAATACTCGATACATACGGAAAAATAAAACAAATATTTTTTTACATAAAAAAATATATATACAAATAATAATACTAGCACAGTAATAAATAGAACAGGAAAAATGTAAAATTATTTATCCGAGTTATACATTTTAAAATTTTTGTTTATTTATATTTAAACGTAAATTAATTTAAAAATTAGGAAATTATTGAGATATTAAGTGTGATAAAAAGCTCCTACAAACGCAAATAATAAAATAAATACAAAAAGAAAGAAGAAAAAAAAAGAAAATAAAACACAGTTGGTAATACAACAAAATACACGAACAATTTTACGCGAATCTCGCTCCTTGTTATAACGATAATAAATTAAATTAGTTATCACCCAATGTCGCTAGTTTAAAAAGAAATAAATAAACATATACGTAAAAAAAAAGTAAAAATAATTTTTTTTAGAAAAAAAAAACTTAAGAGAGAAAATTTACCGTAACAAGTTCTGGTATGGTAATTTCTTCAAGTTTTGCGATAATTTTGATATTCGGCTAAATTTTGTTCGAAATACACCGAGAAAAAAAAATTCATCGGAAGACGAATTGTAAAGAAATTACACACGCACTCGTACCCGTAAAATTTCCACGATTTTCGGGTGTCAAACCAAAATGAAAAAAATTTATAAAAACAGAAAAAAAAGTAAAAATGGACAGAAGAAAAACAGAAACAATAAAACATCGACATTTTTCTATATACGTATACAGATTAAAAAAACAAGTTGCTCGATAAGTTTACAAAACACTCGTTGCGTATTCTTAGCCCTCGTTTTCCGTGCGAAATTCTGATTTTTTTTTCAACTATGATGGCTGATCATTGTGAAATTTTCATTTGTAAAAAAATAAAAATATCGGCAGTGAAAAGAACATACGGGTTCGAAAATAACGAAACGAAACGAAAAAGAAAATAAATAAATAAATAATAAAAACAGTAAAACAAACATAAAAAACAAACGTTGCACGAAAGCGATTCGAAAAAAAAATCTTGTTCTTTAATGCGAAAAATAATCTCTACGCATCATCCTAATACTGTTTACACTGGTCGTTCAAACAGAAAGGGCAAAAACAGCCTAGCTGTAATTTCCACAACGACGGAAAAAACTGTTACCAAATATGATGGAATATCGTTGATATGTCTCTGAACACTCCTTGCAAAAGAAAAAAAAAGAAAAGAAAAAAAACAAAAATAAAAACAAATAAAAAGGGGGGGACTTCGTATTGATGAACATTTAGAATTAAAAGATCAACTTTTTTTTTTCATATATATACAAACGTTATGAATTCTACACGAAAATAATAAGAATAAAAATACAAAAAGAAGCGCCATAACATCAAACCATCGGGTTAAAAAGGCATGATTTTGATTTGTAAAAACATTTATATAAGACACATATCACAAAATATTGTAATTAGCGAGAAAAAAAAATGGTTTGAATGCAGTTTAATAAAAACTAATAAAAATAAACGTAGGTATATAACACAAATGACGCGAAAGGAAATTTTTCTTTAACGATACACATTTAAAATTTGATACGAGAAATTTTTATATTAAAAAAAAAAAAAAATTAAATAATAATCATAAAAGAACAAAAAAAATAATAATAATGCACAATTCGTTCGATGTCTGTATAAAGTCAACACGGACGTCTCGACGAGGAAAAAAAAATACATACAATGTAAAAAGTACACATAGGTAAATGGAACTTTCTCTCAATGCAATAAAATTACATAACGTTTAGATTAAATTTTTAAAATACACCTATTCATATCGACGTATTACAAAGAAAAGCGCGCGCGAGTTCACACGTTAATTTAAAATATTCATATAACGAAGAAGCGTTAAGTAAAATTGAAACATTAAATTTGTATATTCTCTCCGAACTCCGAACCAGATGAAAATGGAGAAAAATAGGTATAAAAAAAAAACAAAACGATAAAATATTTTATATTATATACGCGCGTAGTAAATCGAATCGAACGAAATAAAATAGACAAAAAAAATTGATAAATTAATTTGGTCGATAGCGTTCACGATGCGGTATTTAAAACGCTGTCGCGAGAATTCGATTGAGATATAGTATGTAACAAAGTTACAGCTTCTTTTTCTTTGTTACTTTGTACAACCATTAGTCATTTCGTTCGGCTGTTTTTCTTTTTTTTTCTTTTAAAAAAACAGCAACATCTGTAACATAGGCGAAATTATACGATAAATCTTATTTCTGGTAGTATTTCTTCTTCATTTTAAAGTACAAATATATAGGTAGGTGTATACTTTCTTTAGTTTATAGTACAACTATAAAACTAATACAACGTGAATAAAAGTAAATAGAAAAAAAATATATAAGACGAAAAAGAAGAAGAAGAGTAGTAAGCTAAGAAACAACAACTACCAGCTCAGCTACCGGAGCCTACGGGGGATTTAAACCTTTCAAATAAGACGAACTCGTTAAAATTTGTATTCAGCAACAAAGCAATTAACTTCTTATCCCTTAAGACTTTCATAGTTTTATAGTAATTTGAAACGAAAATACAGATTATTACAGTTATCCATCTCTCAACTCGCAAGTACTAGTGTACAAAATATAAATAACGAATGGCTTCGAATAATTCATCTTTACGGCTTGTAAGGTATGCATAGAGATAGATACACCTTTCTCTGAACCTTTCGATTATTTGAGTAATTCGCATGTTTTATGATCAGCTTCTGTATCAGTAAGTGATTAGCTCAGTTTAGAGGGTGTGATATGTACTTAAACGAGCTTGTGATGGGGAAGTTATTAATTAAATAAAACTTTCTTTTGGATCGATGATAAATGAAAGTCATGAAATATGTAGTTGAACAATCTAAATTTGTCTTCAGAAGTGGACAATATGGTATAAATAATACATTGTACACTTCTAATTTTCGGTATAATGAACTACCATTTTTGAAAGCTTGGAATCATTCGTTATTTTTCAAAGTTTAATTCAGCATTTTGGTTCTCGATTCCCCCGCACAAAAAAATGATTCTAACCGTTAAATTTTTAAGGTAGGAATCTTACTATTTTTTTAAAAAAATTAAAAAAAAACTGTCTAAAAATGTGTTTAGTTGCTTAAAAATTCTCTTCGAGTTATTTGTATAAAATTTCTCAGAAATGTGAAAGAGCCCAAATGCCTAAAGCTTCATACCCTGAATTCATCAAAATTTACTTTCAACAGTTTTTTGCTTTTGTTTTTTTTCAAAAATGCAAAGAAAATTTGAAAAAAATAATGGAAATAATCATCATTTTTTTCAAGTTTTTAAAGTGTATCATTTTTAAATTTGAAAAAGAAAACAATAGGAAAATGAATTTTTTGGAGGAGGATAGGAGCCGCAGTTAATTTCTATTCTGCTGTGAGGTGCGACAATGCTGAATCCGCTTTTGATCACCTCCTTCCGTATCCAGAAACTTCACTAGGTAAACAACATCAAAAATAAGAAGGAAAAAAATGCTTGGAAATTCAGTTTATGCAGAATAATTTATCAAAGTTGAAAAAAAAGCAACAATATGAAATGAAAATCACAAAAATTTTCAATTTCTGTTTGAATTTCTTCAAATATGAATTCTTGCTACATATTTAGATAATATACTTGTTGAAAATATCTGCTTAAATCGATCGAAAGGATCACTAAGCTTATGAGAGCTTGATTCATTTTTACCCTAAACAGAACACGTAATCAATTTTTTTCCAAGGAAAAAGCAACTTTCGAAAACGCTCACAAAAGTGAACACAACAGTCTTATTTTAACGTATAGAAAATAACAAAAAAAAACATTGAAATTGAAATGTTTTGTGCTTTGGTTTTAAATTTTAAACAGTTTGGGAATTTGTTGATGTAAAGAGCGAGATTTTTCGGCAATTTTCTGCAACAAAGTCAAAATTTTTGTAATTTCTGACCTACCCCCCACCCCTCCCCCTGCAAATGGCAAAAAAGAAACACTCACCATTTTAGCAAAAAAAAACTTGTTTTTCGTAAATTTCTGACAAACAAACGAGACTTTTGAGCGATTTTTTAAAAAAGCAATCTTTTTTTGGAAATTTTGGAATAAACGAACATTTTTGGAGGTTTTTATCAGTTTTTGAAAAAGTCAGAATTTTTAACAAACAACAGAGTTTTGACAATTCAAGCAAAAAAATTGTTTCTTGATAATTTGGAAAAGAAAAAACTCTCTCCTCTTGCCTGATGATGAAAAGTTGTACTTTTTGAAAAGATCTTTGCAATAAAAAGCATTAAAAATAAGGAGAGAGTTTTTTCTTTTTCTTTTCTTTTCTTTTCCAATTATTGGACTCCTTAGTTTTGGTTCATTCTTTACCTCTTGATAATTTGGCAAAAAAGTTATACTTTATGGCGGTTTTTGCCATAAAAAACAACATTTATGGGTAATTTTTGGAAAAAAGATGAGATTCTTGAGAAATTTCGCTCAACAGCGTGACTGTTTTTGCACTTTTTTGGTTTAAAAACGAGGCCTTGAAATGATTTTTAGCAGTTACTGGTAAAAAGACAGTTCTTTTCAATTTTTCCAAAAAACGAGAATTTTTGTCAATTTTGGGCAAAAAATTGTACTTTTTCGCAGTTTTTGTCAAAAAAGCGAAACTTTTTATACTTTAGGCATTTTTTGAAAAAAAAAGTAGGTAATTTTAGTAATCAAAAGATTAGAGCCCGAGTACCATCCCTGCTCTATTCACAGCATTTTTTCGAAAATTGGAAAATCCTAAAAAAATCAGCTGGAGGCTTCAGAATGGTTCGAAACTACCACCCAGCTACTTTGGAGGTCAAAAAAACAAGACAAACCAAATTTCAGTTCTCATTTTATCAAAAATAATCGCATGAGAAAATTTTGGATTCAAACCAGCACAAAACGACTAAGAATGTCAAATATGGGGTACAAACCTAATTTCAGTCTTTTATGATAATCTAATCGCATTTTGATTTTTTTAAATGAGAAATGAGTCAAATTGGAAGGTTCAAAAATTCGCCAAAAACCGAAAAATGAATTTCAGCACCTGAAATTTTTGCTGATGTAATATTTTGGGGTCCTATTTTGATTATTTTCTGTCCGATTCAAAAATTGTTGTGGCGGTTGGGATACTCCCATAGGAAGGTAAGAATTTATTCGATCGAATATTTAATTGGAAGTGAAACTTGACTGGGCAATTCACAGAAAAATTCAATGTTTAAATCCACCAAAAAAAAAGAAATTGAAAATCCAATTCATAAATGATCAATGAAAATTAAATCTTCTTCTTCTTCTTCTTCTTCTTTTTTCGTCACTAAATCGAATAAAAATTACTCGAAAAAATCCCCTTCTCATATGAGTACTTTACTTACTTAGTATCATCTACAACATCGACATCCGGTTGAGCAGCTATTGGGGTATTAGAATGACCAGCGGTAGGATCGTCTGTAGCTAATTCACCATTAGTTGAACTTACAACCTAAAAAAAATTAAATTTCGCAAAATGAAATCTATTGCAACCAACTCGAATATTCAACCAAATTAAAAATAAAGAATTGAAAAAAAAATAACAAAAACGAAAAAAGAAACCCAAATTACCCATAGTGTAGCATGTACAATAATAATATAAAGAACCAATAAGAAAAATATAGGTAATATAGATATAGATTTGCGATAATTTTCAACTATGTATAAAGGTAGGTAAATACTGTGTACATAAGGGTGTTTGATTTCTTATAGAATAAAAATCAAAGCGGTGCGATCAAAGGTGTGGTATACGAGTATGTAGGAATAATGAAATGAATTCGAATACAATACTGAATACTGCAGGTATAATTTTTCAGAAACTATTACAGCATTGGTGAGGTACGATACAATTTCAAAATAATAACGAAGGATAAAAAAATTATACAAAATATACATTTTCTTCGAAAAAGCGTGCAAAAAAATCAAGCAAAAATACTACTAACGTAATATTTTTCATACTTTTTACATAGCAAAAAAATGTTTTAAAAATAATAAATTAAAAAAAGAACGCAAATTATTCCATGAGAAAAAAAAGATGAGAGAAATCTTTCGATAATGAACTGAAATTAAATCAGATACAATGGATATCATGCATCTGAGGCATCATGCACCCTTCCTGCGATACATGTTTGTTCCCCTATGATAAAATGTACCGAATAAAAAATAAAATAATTAAATAGATATAGGCGATGAAATTAAAACATTCAGAGCGTTAGTACAAAGGGTGGTTCAAATATAAACTGGAATTTATCGATAGAACAGCCAGATCAATTCGTATTTTCCTTCGCAATCAGCACATTTTCCCAACCTCTCTAGAAACTGTTGAATTCTTTCAATGTATAATCTCAAGATTCAAAATTGTGAATGCTATTTCACTTGAAAGATTCGACGCAAGCATTTGATGAAAATCATAATCCTCTGAGTTCTCTTCCAGGTGTCTAAATAGTTTATAATCACCAAGCGATAAATCGGGACCGTAGGCAAGATGTCCCAAGCTTCCCCACCTCAAATTCTTCTGTTTTGATCGGTAAGCAAATTTCACAGCATTTTTCAAGAGATTTCCGTATAGTAGTCTGTTCATGCATGAAATCAACGGCAATGCTTCTCCAGATTACTTCCATCCAAAACTTACAAATTATTTAGGAGCTCACATAGCAGTAGTAAATTTTCAGCAACCAAGTCGTTGATGCAATATTGTTTCGAGAAAACTTATGATAAACCCCAATTAATCAGCAATATCGCGAATATTTACCCGCTGTTCCTCCACCAATTCCAAAATCAATTTTTCGCGGGATCTGGTATTATCTAATAGGGTTAGGCTGGTTCCAGGGCGACGCTCATGCGGCTCATTTCCCACTTTATCTCGGTTATTTCGGAATGAAGAACACCAATTATGCACCTGCATTTGAGAAAGATACTCATTATAGAACTTTTCATGCAGTTGTTGATCAATTTCCACCGATTCGACATTTTCTCTAAACCGAAAAATGAATCATTTCTTTCCACATAGACACAACCAAGATGACTTACAGAGCTCCAAGTAGGTACAGGGTGTTCCAGAATAACCTTTCACATTTGTTTTTCTTATTACTCTGAGAGAAAAATGTTTACAAAAATTCTTTTACAACCAAAATGAAGTAGAAACATGCCGTTTTTAGACCGTATATTTGAGTTTCCATTAAAAGTCAAGTTTTAAAAATTTTTTCATCGAGATATTTTCCATCATTTTTGACACATTCAACCGAACATTTTTTCAAATTATTGAACACTTCTCTTCCTATCAGTCTCGACTCACGATTAAGATTACCTAGAAGATGTTTCAGAGTCCTAGATTCATCCTGATACACTTTTGACTTGAGGTAACTCCATAAAAAAAAATCATAGGCTGAAAAATCAGGGGATCGAGGTGGCCTTTAAATTTCTGTGTTCAACGAAATTATTCAATGTCCAAAGTGCTCACGCGCTAAACATATTGTGTTGGTCTCTGAATGATAGGTAGCTCCAACATGTTGGAACCAAGTAAGTAACTCTATTTTATCTGCCTTTCAGTTCAGGAACAAGAAACTTGTTCAACATTTTGCCTTACCCCTCACCATCACTGTTTCATTAAACACACATGGTCCCACTACACCAACTTTAGCCACGCCCAACCAAACAGTCAACTTGATGGCGTGTAGAGGTTTCTCGAGTATTATCAAAAGATTCTCTGTACACTTGAAGCGCACATTCTGTATATTCACTTCACTGTTTAGATAAAAATGAGCTTCGTTACCGATGAGTAAAGAGTGAAGGGGTCCAGGAGTCTTTATTTTTAAAAAAAGACCTTCACAGTAAACGTACACTGTACAGCCATCTACTTCTCCAGGACAAAAAATAACTATTGAAACATAATTCGGCATGCTTTGGCTACCTAGAACCGCCTTTACCATTCCCCTAGCTCCACTTGAACACAGATCAGTGCTTACCAAAATGTGAAAGGTTATTCTGGAACACCCTGTATCTTAAACGAGGCAATTTTTAAACCTGATTTCAGTACCCAACGTGACTCATTCAAAAAAACGAAAAAAATTCCTGCCCATATTTGAACCACTCGTAGTTAGTACACAGACGGACAAACAGAGAGAGAAAGAGAGAGAGAATGAAAAAAAAAATGAAGACGAAACAAAAAATAGAAGCGCCAAATAAAAAATTACACAGCAAGCAATACCTGAACGGATCCATGTCTATCCGCAGGTGTTAAATTTCCTAATGTATGAGTAGACTGTTTGGAAACATCTGGCCATGCAGTGACCCCACCCTTTCCGCCACCCTATAAGGGAAAAAGGAAATTTATACGTCAAATTAAAAACTCTAAGTACGCCCTTTTTCTAAACGGAATTCAATTTTCATTTCTTGTTCGTCTTTTTTTGAAAAAAAAATTGTTCGAAAAAAAAATAAAACAGAAAAATAAAAACAAGTAAACAAAAAAAAAGGTGTCTCTATAGCGACAAAATAAAAAATTTCAATAAGCATGCAAATCTGCTTCGTAAGAGTAAAGTGTATGAATGATGCTGATCGTCACCATGATTTTTCCATTTCATCTTGTAATTTACGTAAACACAATAATAATTTTTACACCGATGAAAAAAAAAAAAAAAAAAAAAAATAGATTGACATCAATTCAACACAAATTAGTACTACACTACGATAAGATACAAACAATCGATCAAACAAAATTAATCGTCGAAAAAAATTATCAGTCGATTAATATCAAACGTTTCTGGGTTAACAAAAATCACGTTACGTTATTATCAATTATTAGTACACAAATTAATTACAAAAAAAGAGAGAATTATTCAACAAAATATTCGTCTACAACTACGAGCAAGGTCTATTGTACAGGATGAATTTTGAATTTTTTTTTTAGATTAATTTTTCAGAAGGAAAACTCTCAAAAGTCATGTAAGGCTTGTATGTACGTATCAATATCTTCATTGGCGAATAATTGAAATAAAATAAAGGCGAAAGTCAACTTTTTCAATAGGAAAAGATCTGTATTGACTATTGAGGAGTGCACTACTTCTTCGCAGTCTTGGGCTTCCTATAGTACAGTCTTCGAAGAATCAAAAAATGAATAATTCGGATTATATCCAGAACGACGTCAAAAATTTTTGCTCAAATGTATCAGCCTGCATTTTATTTTTCTTGCATTTACAGGGCATTTCAGGGTAAATAGAGGTAAGGTACTTCACTCAATAATACATCAATGTTCCGATTACAAAAGCAAACATAATATATTAAGATACTTAATAAAAAAGACACGTTGAGAAAAAAAATCAAAAAACAGAACTGTCATAAGACCTTTACAAAATTTCTGCACCACCTTGTGCACAGTGTTCCACTTTTCACATCTCAAGAAAATAAATGCACTCAGCGGTAACTTAAACAACACTTTCAAAAAATAAATGATTAACGAATTTTCAATAAAAAATACACGACGTTTGGGAACAATGCAAGATTTTTCTAGCATTTCGATTTACATCACCACTTTGTCAAATTCAGGACTTTTTCATGGCTCGCGGGGTCTCTTTGGGCAATGGACGCCCTCGGGGAAAAGTTAGTTGCTGAAAAACAGTAAAAAACATTCAATGAAGAATTTTTCCATCGACCCGATCAGATTTATGATAGTTTTATAATATTTTTGAGCCTTTGATGGATTTTTAAACTTCAACTTGACTGTTCAAAATATGTATTTCATCAGAATTTTTTTTCGAAAAATATAAAACATTCAAATACCCACCAGAGGCTCCAAACTGGTGCGAAACTATCATAAACCTATTCAGGAGATCTAGATCAACAATAAGATGCACATGAAATTTCCGCTTTTCACCTAAAAATTTTTATCATTTCTCACGAACAAGTCTAAATTTTGAAGATGTCAAAATTCGAAAAAAAAAATCAACTCTTAAAATTTTACGACGTGTGTTTTTTCACCGTTTTTAGATTACATATTTTTCAATTTTTTCCCCATTTTTAAAATTTTTGATCAGACCCCAGAATTGTTTAATCATTTTGAAAATCTTTGGAATTCGAGAGTAAATTTTCGAAACTATAATAGGTATAAGTAGGCACAGAATACAAATACAACAAAAAGAAAACTGTCATAAAAAGAACAAAATAAATGACTATTTTGTTGATCGTATGTACTTGAATTTACCACCACACGATCTCCACATTGACCTGAGCTGTAAAACGATTTTCCAAATAAAAATTTATTCCATAAGGCACAATTCTGAAAAACTGTAATAAGAAATTTTTCAATTTAAAAAAGGACTGAAAAACTGACAAAAAATCTAAAATTTTCAGATCAGTTTAAAAAACGATAGATTTTCGTCAATCAATATCCCAATGCAACCCCCCTCCTCCTCTCCTTCTTTTTTCCACTATAATAGGTACACGATTTGAAATGATTTGTTGAAAATGAGTGAGCTATTTTTCAGTAATCTGATCAGTGTCCTCGCAATTCAGAAATTAGGCAAACTTTTCTACACCGATTTAGCAGGAATTCTATACATTTGGAAGGGAGACTCTACTTCTACCCTGAAAAACCCTGTATTATTCCTTCACATTCGATGTGAAAATTTTCAAAACCTTCAACTTCTTCTTTCTGAATTTACAGACTAGATTCAAACATGAAAATTGCCCTCTCTCACAAAAGCATTGGGCAGTTCGAAACTCTAACTGATAAACCAAAACAAAAAAACAAAAAAAAAACTCAAACCTCGAGCATATTTTTTTAAAGCGTTAAAATGTGAATTTGATCCCCCCCCCCAAAAAACACAATCATGAAAAAAGACTTGCAATAAAACATATTAAAATATAAAATGAATAATTTCTCTGGACGCTTTTTTATTTTTTTTTAATCGAACAACAGTGAAATTCTATGAGTGAGTAAAGAGAGCACCTAAGCCACAGCTTCCCTTGACCTTTTCGTGAAAAAAAAAATCAACGAGAACGTAATCCACAAATTTTTTTCTAAAAATAATCCTGAAATTTACACCTTACGGTCTCGTTGACGGTTGAAACAAAACACGAGTAGAATTTTTCAACAATACGTCTACGAGCCTGAATTCAATTACGACTTTTGTCCTTCTAACCAATTTGTTTCACCGAGCAACGTGACGCGGTATTTATTCGTTTATTGGATTAGAATTTACACCTCGAAATTAGCCATACATGTTGAAATTGATACGATTCATCCTATACAATATTCGGATAAGTACATTAAGGTAGGTACAGTTTGGTACAGAGTACATATTCGAAACACGTACTCAACCTACGTATTTCATTACCTTTGTAGCAGCGGCAGGTATGCGACGTTCTTTACACGGTGAAATTACTGTTTCTTGACCAGTTAATAAGGAACCAACAGGAGTAGACTGCAAAAAAAAAGCGAAAACAGAGTCAAAATTATATTCAATACATAGATATAAGTAGGTCACGGATATGAGAATTTTTGAATTTACACGAATAACAATAATCTACTCGTACGATCATTAACTAAACATAAGATTACACAACTTCATCGTCATCTAATTGGAGGAAATGATAAGTCTGGGATTATAGTAATAAGAGTACGATGCTAACGCCAACGCCATCGAAGTACCTAGGCCTATCGAATCCGTACAAAACACACTTGCTAAATTGACGCTTGTCAAATGAATCATACATGACAATACCATCCTGTGTCAAGACTGTAGACTACGAGTATATACGTCAATAATCGAACCATATTCACTCTATGATCGCGATGATTACAAGCTATCAAGTACTTGAAATAATAAATGAAAAACTACGCGCAACTTAGGAATAGCCTGAATCGATCTCGGGATATAATTTTCAAACCACATAGGCTAACTGATCGTGTAGACATTTGTTACTCGGCCGAAATGAACATTAAATATGGCGAAAACGACGTAACATTAAAATATTCATATAAATTGGAAAATCGTCGCTTTACGTAGACCTTAAATTAATTTCAGACCATAATTTTCCTCTACGTAGACTTACACAGTGAGAGAAATTATTCAACACGGTCGTTGCTCAAGATGACTGCTCTTTTGTGATAAATATAGGTGCCTAAACCTACGCTATATCGGACGAAGGCTACTCAATTCGAACAATAATGGTTTTCTCATTTCTAAAAGTACGAATTCGTTCATCAAATAATCATCACAGAAACATTAAACCTTCGATAACCGAGCTTGGTATTTCTACCTACAAACCTCTTGAACAAAGCGAAATTATGTCATTTCACAAATTACCCAAGCCTGGGTACTTATCAGAAATAATAACACGGATGAATAATTAATTAATAAAATCAATTCTTTTAAGCAATAAATAGACTTGTATTCTCTTCCTTTACTAGAATTTCAAACACAAATAGGGTTAATTTTGATGCAGTTCTTTTAACAAATCGTAAAAAATTAGTTTTCAAACATTTTTGTTCGAAATTTATGGTAATACTGATTTATAAAATTTCGAAAAAATACATCTATTACCAAGTTTTATTTTCCCTCGACAATAAATGCAGCCTAACTTACTGAAATAATAACAAAACATCGCCAAAACAAACATGGGAGCGGTGATAAAACCACGAACGAAAATTTTAAAAAGTGCATTGTAATTTTCACGAAGATAAAAATTGAGTCAAGCAAGGAAGGGGATAAAGTTGATTATTACCATCTGACATTCATCTGGTACATCATCACCATCACATGTTGAGGAGAACGAAACGAGCATTCTATTAAATACATTTCTCCACGTGTAAGTACATATAGGTCTATGTTTAGCATTTCATCGCTTCAGCAACACTCGAAAATCGAAACAGTACATATCAAAAAAAAAAAAAAAAAAACTCAGAAAATACTCATTCAAAACTATAGAAAATAAACGCCCCGAGGACATCGCACCCTGTATACTTGACTTATTGACATATTTTCACATTACCTACGTTACTATTCGCAACCTTGAACACAACATAGCACATGAAACGAAACAAAACAAAAAATTTTTCGCTAACTACAGAATATACCTACGAAAAACATACGTCAAACTAGGAAAAAAAATAAATAAAAATACACCCGAGATAACGTTTCAATTTAAAAATAAAATTAATTCCAGGTTATCAAAGATGACGAACTCGGTCTTTCTTCAAATTCGAAGAATAAAAACAAACGAAACGTAGACGTGGGCTACACAAAACCACTAAGGGGAGTAAGTAGGTATAAATATACCGACGATGCACACGAGTATACCTAATTAATGTGATTTACATGTATCAAATAAAACTACACGTCACAACACAATCGAAAAATAGTAAGATCAACGACGAGGCTCGGGCGAGGGTAAGACGATGAACAACGATTCGACCAAAAATACCTACTGGGACCAAATATTATATATTTTAAAAAAGTCACCTCTTGTGAGACTGTTTTTCGATTCGTAGATGGCAAAATGAGCTGGTATACTTTCAACGTATAAAAATCAACAGGCTATTTAATAAAACCATAATATTAAATTAGAACACACCCGAGCTTATTAAAACATTAAAAAGAAAGAAGACAGAAAAAAATACTTGATAAGATTCGCATTACCATTAATACAATACAAAGTTACGAAATTAAACCTATTTCCGCTATTGTTGGAATTTTAGTCGTTATGCGAGGTATCGTACATGTTACAAAAAAGGGTTCTAATTTCAGTCGGAGCTCCTATACTGTATTATCCTTCCTATAATATACAATACGTTCCGTAAGTTCGCGTAATACCTTCAACATTTTATTAGTGAAGATAATGAGATTATTACGACGATTTCAGATTGCTTATAGAATGAGCAAATAAGGGGAGAAGGAGAAATTCAAAAATTTCCAATCAATTAACATGGTGTTCCAAAAATTTCAGTGTTTTTTTTTTCAAAAAACCCAAATTTAAATAAAAATTGTGGTTTTGAAACAGATCTGTTTCGAGAACAGAAATTTATTGTTTTTTAATGCTCTGCAACTTCGAATTTTTTTTGGAAATTAAATTCTGCTTTAGAAATTGAAATTTTTAGGACACTTCTAGAAGTGTTGATGAGATAAGAATACTTTTAAATTTTTTTTTCAATATTTCACAAAGTCTAGCATAAGATTATTGCGAAATTACATCAAAAAAGTGGTACTTGAAAGTCTGAAATTTTTCGATCAGTATCGAATGCTCTCCGAGTCCTCTCTTCCCAAAGAGGAGCTCAAAATTCAAAATTTTGGAAAAAGAACTTTAAAAATTCATGTCTTTTAATGAGTGTTTGGAAATATGCCATTTTATGGTATTTTTAAAAAATTTAGGAATTATTGGAAAAAAATTTACCTCAAAAATAGTACTCACAGTCACTTTTAATTTTAAAAAAAGAAGAGCTGCGAAAAATACATTTTTGAAATGACATTCATTTTCATTACTTCCCTCCCCTCCCTCATTCCATTCAAAATACAATTTTTTCAAACAGAAAAAAAACCGTACAAAATCTGCTTAGCTACTTATGATTTTTCAGAAAATATTTTTCCCAAATTTTGAAACTGTGTTTTCGAAAAGGAATAGAAGAAAGATTAAATACTCATCAAAAAATCTAAATTAAATTTTTACCACCTATTGTTGAAATTATTTAATAGAAATTTTACGTTTTACTCCATAAATTGAGAAAAAAAAACAAAAACGCGATAAACAATCAACTTAAATCTTCAACATGAGATCAAAATTGTGATTCAAATTAGATACGAAAGATTCTGAATATGTACACACAAAAAAATTACCTCTGATACAATAATTTAAAAAAAAATCCGACATAATTGGACACCATGTAGGGTAGTAAACAATCTCAAATTTTCAACCCCCATGCGCAAATTTTCCTCATACTGAATTCAAATCCGTTACATGAAAAATATTTTCAAAAGTATCACTGTTGAGACTTGCGAATCATACTGTATACCTACAAAATTGCCAACTTCGAACAATACCTCCTTTTACCCGGCGGCAATTAAATGAAAAAGATATTAAAACGAGAATCCTCTTTTTTTAATTTCATAGCGAAGCCGGCCCAGCAAAGACGGAAAAAAGAAACTCGCGCAGACGTGAACGAAATATGAAATTTTTCCTTCGCAGAAATATCCGCACAGCGATATTGCGATTTAGGAAAAATACGTAACTTACGTAGGACTACTCGGATATTTCTTTTGGGATAAGATGAATAGTATAGATGATATTTTATTCTCTTTGTTATCGAGCCTACAATGATGTCATTGCGTCGACACCTGAGCAAAAAATTCCAATAAAATAAAAAATATGTCATATGTCTCTTACCAAAGTTTTACCCGTCCAATCGAACTCCGAATCGTTAACGAAACCACGTCTTTCGAATAAATCTTGAAATAATTTTCGTAAATACTCGTAATCGGGTGTCTCGAAAAAGTCCAGCCTTCTTACATAACGAAGATAAGTGGCCATTTCCTCTGAAATAATGAAATACGATAGGCTAACATTAGTAAGGTGTTAAGAGTAAAACGTATACAATACATAGTATGAATTTGTACACATATAAATAGGAGTGTCAATAATAATTCAATTATACTCGATTACAAACCTGGATGGCCATCGCATAATACTTCGATAGGTGTAGCACGTTTAGTATCGCCTATTTTTTGGTATCGTTCTTTTAACGTATCAGCCTTAAGTCCTTGCCATGGTAAAGAGCCGCGCAAAAAATACATAAACATATGACCTAATGCTTCTAAATCGTCTCTTCTACTTTGCTCTAGAAAAAAATTCAAAATCGATTACAATTAGTATTGTTCTACGAACATCTAACAACGTACGTACTATACGTACGTACGAGTAAGTTAGTAAGTAAAATAAACACAAATGTTCCAGGACCTGCACATTTTCAGGAATATATCAGCTATCGAGTCGTACTCGTATTTTTATTCTATTCGTATTTCGTCGTCTAGTAACAATAAACGAGTATGGAACTTCGGTTTCGATTTCTTTATTATTATTCTATTTCACGACGACACAATAACAACGGAGTCAGAGCCAGAGGCGAAAAAAAATGAGTAAAAAATATCGTCATAGAAAATACGTATCGTTGATTTGAATTAATTTTGGCAATAGCTCCTCTCCTCATTTCGATTATATCGTCAAGGTAGAATTTTAGGTAGCCTATTGCTAAAAATGATACCATACAAATGTGAAATGGTAGGCAATAGGTATCTTCGAGGAATAAAATTTCAAACAGTTCCACTGATACTTTAATTCGCTCTTTTAAAATATTAGTGTTATGTAATACTCACTCGTTCGCATAGTAATTTGATACAATTGATACGAATCGTAAATCATAAGCAATTATGTATCAAAAATGTAGATAGAGATACATATTATAAGAGTAGATTTTTTTCAAATAAATACGAAATACATTGTACTGAATTCTTTACTAAATCTAAACATACCTTTTCCTAGGTGAGTGTTTATACTCATATATCTAGCAGTTCCCGTTAAACTCTTGTGCTCCCGATACGGTATATGTTTACTGGTTTCTAAGTCTATGTATTCTTTAGCAAGACCAAAATCTAAAATCAGAAATCATTTTTTAGCAGGCAATAATAGTGAAAAATGCAACTGTATCACATTCAAATAAAATAAACAAGCATTTTTTTTTTTAATTTTAAAAATTAAAAAAAAACACATTTTCTATTTAATTTTAATTTTACGTTGTTTCGATTGCTAAATTGGTAAAAAAAAATCATTCCAAAAATATTAATTCTAATTTCTATACACATAGCTTGACCATCTATCATTAATACCATTCAATTAGAAACGAAAAAAAAAAAATTATTAAACATCAATTAAATTGTCAATTAGCTATTTTATGGATTTTCTACATTTTCAATCGGCAAATTTTGGGAGAAAAATACCATAAACCTTAGGAAGGTCCAGGTGCACAGATATAATATCGATACGAGAGCGTCGACGTCGTGGACATCTCAAATTCCAACGAGTGACCCTTTTGATAAAGTAATTCGAACAATCAATCTACAATCAGTACATTGAAGGTGACCAGAAACCACGTGTAGTCTGAGCATCACATTTTTCAAATGTTGGTCTGAATTTCAAGCTGTTAAACTTCATATGAATATTTTTTGCAGATTTCACTGCAGTCTCCACAAAGAGCGAGAAGACGGAAAGAAAAATGAAAGGAGAGGTTAGAAAATTCCTAAACTATCTAAGTTTTCCAAATTTCGAAATCAAAATTTAAAATTTTTTTATAATTTTTGCGAGACGTTCGATAAAATGTTTCAAAATTCACATTCCTCCTCCAACGCCAGATTTCCATCAAACATTGATTTGATTTAAATTCTGGCACAAAATTATATTAATTCATTAAATTTACAAATTTTTGAACAATAATTCTTCAACAGAGTATTTCTTTGTCAATTTTAGAAAATTATAAGAATTTTTAGGGAAATTTTGCTAAACTAAAATGCCAAAAAACAAATCAAAATTACGTTATTATCCAATTAATAACATCTTGTATATAACATTGGTAGATGATATGAATTTCAACCAAAAGAACTTGTTGCTGCTATTCTGACTTCTGCAGCTCGAAGCCCTTCAAGTTGACAAGACTTAAGTTGCCTTTTACTTGAAACCATCCAGCTGTTTTATCTAAAAATGCGAGAAAATGCATAATTCATGCGATTTTCACGTCCCCCCACTTGAAACTTTTTTTCTGCTCATCGACTTCGAAACCGTATAAAATACATAATTCCATTCAACAATCAGAAGCAAAACTACAAAAAAAATCAATCAGCTTAACATCTTGTTTCAAACTTTTTCCAATTTTTATTGATCGAAAAAATTTACACATCGAAAGTCCAATTTACTCAAAAGTCTTACAATTTACTCAATTTCACCCAGCTCGAAATTCAAAAGACCACTAACACCTTCAGGTAGGACGTACCCAAACCGACCAAAACCCTATTACAAGACGTAAAAAGGCGAAATATTACATCTGGCATTTACGTTTTATATTCGTCAAAAAGTACGGGAAAAAAAGAAAAAGGAAAAAAGGTACAGCACACCCTCTTAATTTTAAAGCTGTTAATCTTGAATACGGAAACTACAACGAAACGGCCGGCACATCAGCAAAAGAGCGAGCGTCAAGTTGAGGAGAATTTTCCTGCGTAAATGAAGATTGATCTTGACGTTTTTTAAACCGACTATTTTTCTCAACCGTTTACCACATTTTCGCGTAAATGACTCGTTTATCGCACTTAATTTACCAACTCGAAATTGTACAACGAATGGAGCGCGAACAGAAAAAAAAACCACCACGACAAATGGCGAGCAAAATTCAACGCCGAATTAAATTCTTTATGGCTTATAGGTTCAGGTATGAGTACAGTTGCATCGTGATCGACATTTTGTATGAGTTGAGAATTAGATACGTGAAATACGTATATAAAATGGGCTCGTCATCTTACAACAGTGTACCGTTGGCTGGTTTACGTAGGTACTCGTATATGTATGTACATTGTAGAGATAATAGTATACACTATATCTTTGGCGGAAAAATTGAAAAAAAAAGCTTTAATACCACGCGCACGAATACACACATGTGTCAGACGAAAGCGTAAACAAAACTAACACAGGCTCGACCTTAAACATAAAATCTGATTAAAAATCAATCGAAACAACGCGTTTATGTCAATCATCGAGTGAGGCAAAAAAAAACTCATTAATATAATAAAACTACTTTAAATCAATCGACCGAATCGGTTAAATATTCATAGCGGAGCTGTTAATTATCGCCGCTTCGAAGAAAAAAAAAGTGTTATTTACGAGTGAAAAAAACCAACAACAACAACGATAACAATAACTCATAATGCTTCGCTTAATTACCTATTATATGTATAACTTTATCTTTTTTCGTAGTCGTGCGGCCTATTAAAAAATTTTCTGGTTTCACGTCTCGATATATCAAATGACGCTCGTGCACGTATTCTATTCTATGAAGCTGTAAAAAAAAAAACAAAATTGAAAAAAATCAATAATTAATAAAAAGAAAAAAAATCGTGTACGTTATATCTAAGTAGGAAATTCTATAAAACTTATAATCTCGTATGGATTGAGAACAACCTTAGTCGATATTGTTTTTCGCGAAAATTATTCAAAAATTTCGGTTTTTTCTGGTTTTTACGAGCAAACGGCGGCAAACGCTCATAAATAGACTCGTATTTATATCGATAATTCGAGTCGATACAGGGTCGTCAGCCTTGGGAATTGTTTGTTCGCGCAAATAACGAAGAAATTTTTCAAATTTTCAATTTTTTCTGAAAAGTTGTAGCGGTGCAATGATGAAGTGCAGGGAAAGGGAGAGAATTCAGTCTGTTCTGCGAAAAATTGAGAAAAATGGCTACATAAAATTTGCTCAAGTCGACAGTTGAAAGGACAAATTTTGGATAGGAGGGGGTCCCAAAATACTCGCATCAGTCAGTCAGTCAGTCAGTCAATCAGGTACGTAAGTACACGATTTCGTTCATTTTACTTCTTACAAGAGCATGGAAATTGGGAACCCAAACGGTAGTAGCTCACAGAAAAATTTTTTGGTCATTATCGCCAATTTCAAAAAAATTAGAAAAATAGCCCACAACTCAAGAAAATTTTTCAATTTTTTCAAGTTGGCAATAATGACTAAAAAATTGGCATTACTGCGTTCCGAAATAATTAGCCTGTTTCACGAATGATATCTTTCAATATTTTGGCAAAATTAATGCGGAATATCGGCGAAGAAAAAATTTTCAAAATACGAATTTACCTGAAAATAAACGATTTGCAAATTTTCAACTGCTCAGTAGAACTCTAAAATGATCTTGGATTTTGACAGCAAGAGCATAGATCGACGCAGAATCTCAAATACATTCATTTGGGACTGGGCTATTCTTCCCAAAACAGGTTGGGTAGAGGTTAAACCGAAAAAACTACGATTTTTTCGAAAATGTTTCCTCTTTGGGGGCACGTTTCTCCTCATAGGGGCACCTCCGGAGCTAGAATTTTTTGTGGGTAACTTTCAATTCAAAATGAAAGTCTCTACTGAATCAATTTGGTCATAATTCGCCGACTTTTTTTTTCACGATCCACCCTAAATAAATATGCACAATATATTTAGGTTATTACTGGGGTGGGGTGTTTTTCAACTTTTTTTGATTTGATGGAGCCGAGAAATAAATTATGACCATGTGACCTAAACAAGACGTGGAAATCATTTCAAAATTTTCGAGTAAATATTTAACCCCCCCCCCCCCCCGCCGAGTTCAAATTTCGAAAACAATGGTTCAGATGATCTTTTATTGAGAATTCAAGGTTTATGAAATTTAATTTTTCTTGTGTCCTATAGTGATCATTTGACCATGATTTTTTTGCAAGACTCCATCGAATTTCAAAAACCAAAAAAAGAAAAACGACTCCTCCCCTAGCTTAATCACGTTTCAAAATCCACTTTCGATAGAAACCTTTTTCTCACCCATAAGATTCCATCATAGCTTTCTTGCATTCAATTCTAATACACAACCATATTTCAAATCGACTTAATATTCGAGTCTAAAAAGAGAGTAAAATCGAGAAAAATATCCATTACGAGGGCTACATATTTCAGAAATGTAATTTTCACCCAAATAAATTAGAATTTTATCGATTCAGTTATAGCTTATTTTCCATTTCAAATTCAGAAAAATTCAAAATTTTCAATCGCAACTGACCATTCTAACTATAGACTCAATTTTGACGTACAAAGAGAAATTTTAAATTATGCAAATCGAATGAGAAATCAATTCCCACGAGGCCTACAAACATAAAAATTTTGAAATTTCAACCATTTCGACTTCGCAACCCAGACAGAGAGGGATTCTAAATCAATCCCTTAATTATTTACGTCTGTTACACAGTCGATCAAAAAAACACCCATTTTAGAAGTTTCTACATTATCTCGAAAAAATTTATACAATTAGTTTGAAAATGAAAAAAAAATAACTCTATTTTTGTATGGATTTCTGGAAATTGGATTTTTTTAAAAATTCCGAGGTACTCGAGCTTACTGAGCTGGGAATTCTGCATCAATGATCATATCATTTGAATGAACAAACGTTTCTCATTTTCCTCCACAATACCGCACACTTTACATTATATTATATTATTTACCGAAACGCGATTATTTTTTCCGCGCTTCACACCATCAGCGTCAGTCATTTGCGATGCTCGTATTAAAAAAATATGCATCGGTACGTGGCGAATTGGACAGCTAACGTAAGGCGTAATATAGGCTAGAAAAATTCACCTGAACTAGAAAACTATACGACTGCGGTAATAAATCAACAGAAGCAGTCGAGTTTTCAACTAATATCGCACTCGTTTCGTAGATTTACAATTGTTTCCTTTTTTTTATTTTATGTATTTTATACCGAGAAACCATGAAGAAACGCCTATTTAAACGAGAATTTCCCAAAATAAAGGAGATCCATTATGGTCCTTTTGTCTACACTCGCGAAGCTATATATTTTACCAAGTTCGAGTCTCATTTTTCCAACATCTGATCATTTATTGAGATGTCACCTTATGGCCTCTTTACGTCTTCTTTTTTTTCTCAATTCTTCTCAATTTCACCTATTTATCTTCTAAGAAAATACATCATCGAGTAATTAATACCTACGCAGATATTTGGTTGAAAATTGGAGATTTCCATTAACGTCACGACATCCTACACTTCTACCATACGTCCTAATTGATCGCGAATACAGTAAGTGCCATAATTGTAATTTTGCATACGTACGTACGTAAGAACGTATTAAAATTAAGGTGATCTTATTCTTTTACTATTCGTTTTTTCACGTAAATAAGGAAAATGCGATTATTCCTGTCTATATAATACATTTTCTATTCAGGTTTTTTTCTCAATTTAAATTGGCTTTTTGTTCATCGCTAATGAATTATTCATCAAAATTTCTATTCGGTTGAAGTAATTAACATATTTATCATCGGGTTTATTATTAATTTTTATAATCGTAATAAAAATACATTAAAATAACTTTGGATTCGTCGCGAATGGAATTATCGAAATTGAAGTCGTTCGAAATTCGACGTTCTTCATTCATAAGTAGATTTAGCTGTAAAATAATTTATTAGAAGAAATTTTCCAATTTCTGGAAAAAAACTGTACCATGATATGAATTTTTCCGACATTTTCTATCGATGCTCTATTCAAAATTTTACTGTGAAACATGTACCTACTTCAAATCCAATGTTCAGTTATGAAAAATCACCACAAATTGATTTGAAAAATCGACACTATTTTGTAAAATTTCAAACGCTCTTATCTCTGGAAAAAAATTGCAGAGAATTCTGGTTTACTTTCTTTGTCATCGTTTGATGACCTCTGCATACATGCAAAATACGTATATAGAAATAGATGACCCATTTTGTAATTTTTGTTCCATTTGACATGGAATTTTCCAATGAAATTTTGCAAACTTTACAAAAAGTATCATGAAAAACTATAAAATTGACCCAAAAATTGATAAAATGTACGTAAAATTGAACAAATTACAGCAAAAATTGCTCAAAACCTCGTCAACATAGGTTATGGCTTTTTGTTGTAATATGTACCTTAAATCCATCAAGTGAAATTAAAAAATGACCCACTCTTAATGACTCATATTAAGGAGAATTTTGAGGGTAATTATTTATTTGGTAAATTGCCAACTGCACCATATTGAAGAATACACCCATTTTCAATGTCTATCTGCCTCTAGAATGCTATACATATTCTATTTAAGTAATTCGTACAGCATTCGATTCCCCTTTACTGCAATTAAATCGCATAATCCAGATTCCAGATTCTACAGTTCCGATTAATTTTTTTTCTTGAATGAATCCATTCTGTTCGTTTAATTAAAGCCGATTAATTTTTTCTAATTTCACGATTCTCATAAAAGAACTACGTCAACTCAATACCTCCTACGTCACTGTTTCTGTTTTCTTTCATCGAAATATTCGAAAACATTTTTCTTTTGTTTCCATCGGATAAATGGCTAAAAATATTCTCTAAAAATTGTCTTTCAATAAGGAACCATGGGCTGAAAATTTTAAAAGAGAATTATCGCATTTCCCCCAAAAATATCTAATGCATGATCGATTCTCGCAAGAGGAAAACTAACGCTAGACAATTTTCCACAAATTTAGACCTTTGACAAACAGCAGATTGTAATCGACGAATTGATTGTTTTCAGCGAATGCAATTCTCTGCATGAGAATTTTTTCAAACAATTTCACCACGTCCAATTCGCCGCCATCGATAACCGTACAATACACACGCACCCAACAATAAACGCCGACGTACATATCAAGTACGAATTTCGAAACGGAAACACGCACGATAATATCACAAAAAAAAATCGAAGAAACAATACACAATACTTTCGGTTGTTATAGAAAAAAAAAAATCACACAAACATATGACTATACGTAAACATTACATAACAAAGCTATAAATCTGCAGCTAAACCTTACCAGTTGTGTGGCGATCATTAATACAGTTTTTAATGAAAATCTTCTACCGCATAAATCGAATAAGTCTTCTAAACTGGGGCCCAACAGCTCCATTACCAAAGCGTTGTATTTTCCGCAGGGCCCGAAGTAGTACACATCCGGAATACCTTCTGCAAAGTTGAAAAAAAAAAAATTCAGGGTTAGAAACATCATTACGTAATACTACTATACGTATCAAGCTATACCAATTTAAATTGATGTACTCCAAGTGTGACTATACACGAGTCAAAAATAAATCATTCTCGTTTAAAAACCTTCCTGGTAGAGAATTTTTCACCACGACAGGCTGACAACTATAAAAAGATATAATATACGGGTTCGAGCAGTGAAGGTGTCCAGCATAGCATAGCGTGGCATGGCTTTATCCCTGCGATATAATACGCCAACTTTTGTCAAAAAATGAGAAAAAAAACTAACAGTGCGCTATCTTTTGTTATAAGCCTACCATGGCACAACTTTTCGGTCCGATGCTATAAAATTTTTACATTACCGGTATTTCATTAAGAAAATAAAATGAAAAAAATTAAAAGAAAGAAATAAAAAGAAAGAAATATTGTACAAAAACGTAGGTAATTCCCGAGATTAAAAAGTATTATAAAATTAAAGTATTTCTTTTCTTTTCTCTCACTTACTCTCTTCACTTTCATAATGATCCGATTACGAGATTAAAAGAGGAAAAAAAACTTGTAACATTAATTTTGCCATACAACGTTGTAGTATAGCACCACAACAACAGTCTGCCTACAGCCTACACATAAGCGACTTCGTTTTTAATTTAAATTTCCCTCCAAACTCCGCGTTCTCTGCCTTATTCTTATTTTTCCAATAACGATGGAAAAAAGAAATAAGCGCGTCGCAGATACGCTGTTATGCTTAAGAGGCAAACTCTTTCTCGGTAAAAATTTACAAGAGGTATTGTGTTTCAAACGAAATAATTAATCAGTGATAAGGAAGCTCGAAGAATAAAATTTCTTGAAAACAGCTTCTAGCCCTATACGGCAAACTGTAATTTTTGCTTATTTGCTTGTGTTATTGTTAGATCACACGTGAAAAGACCAAACCTTCAACGGAACCGAACCAGAAAAAAATTATTTTTTCACTCCGATCAAATTTTAGCTAAAATGTCAGTAGCAGTATGCTATGAAAATACTGATTTTTCGTACTTTTAATTATTTTCTCTATTTTCCTGCAGGGTATTCCACAGATTTTTTTTGGTAAAAATTCGCTACTTTTTTTTATTAACTTTTTAGTAAAATATTCATCCTACTAACCCCCCCCCCCCCCCACAAAAAAAAAATCAGAAAAAGTTGAATATTTGAAAAAGGAGCGTTTTAAAATAACAATTTTAAAAAAGTAACTTTTGCAAAGATGAACAAGTTTTGACATTTCTTTCAGAATATTTCACGTAGTCTAATGAAGTAGTGGGGAGGAAGGGCACAAAATACACAAAAATAATATGCAAGTACATACACTAAAATGTAGATTTTTACGGCTTCTGGTTTAGAATTGAACACTCAAAATGAGCACGCTATCTCAAGCCAGGGATGGAAGGTGATGAATTGAAAGAAGGCAAATTGCTGGCGGGGGGGGGGTAAAAAATCAAATATAGGTCATGATACTCGACTCTACACATATACTATCACAATACTCATTCACCCCTTTCAATACAGTGGAAAGTTTTTTTTTCGAATTTCTCGAAATCATTTTTTTGCAGTTACAAAATAGGTCACTTTGGAAACCAGCTCTTCAAATTTTTAAGCGAGTTTGAAAGCTTTGTATGTATTTTGCCTAATATTCAAAATTTTAAAAGCTCAAGTACTGGTAAGATTGCTTGAAATTTCAATAGATCACTGTCCCTTCAATTTTTAAGCTAGGCTTCAATCGAAAAAGGCCTTAAAGTTTTGCAAAAATAGCGTAATCGGTAAGTGACATTCAACTTAGCTGCAATATTCATTCAAAGAACGAAGTTATATACAGCAACCTTGAAAAATCAACACTAAATGATTCATAACTTAGCGCCTTCAACTTCTAAGACAGGCAAATCGATTTACACGTGTGTAGCTTGGATTGCTATGTTACCAGACAAATTATTCGACACCTCTAATGGAACATCCAATGCAACACACAGTATGTCTCAAAGATTCTGAAGGTCGATAGCAAAGTGACTCGAGCAGTGTCAGGCTTTTCCTAGAGAATGCTTTCAAAGCTAAACTTACTTACATAAAATATTTACCAAAAAAATCATGAAACGTGATTTTTTGAGAATTTGAAGGGAAAAGGAATGATCTACGAATAAAAATGTTAAGAGACAAAAATTGCTCAGCTTCTTATTCTTACGAGTAAAAAATGATTCAAAAAATGTTTTGCTGCAGCGATTTTTTTGAATTTTTAAAGCAAACCAGTCAAAAACTATGGAGGAAATGGTTCAACAAATGACTTGAAGTCTGTCTAAACTGCACTATTCCAAAACGAAATTTCAAACAATTTTCACACGATTTTTCAGAGAAAATTGTAATTTTGTAGAGATAGTTCAACAACTCAATTTTACTAGTACATAATTCAAGCAAAAAATGAGAAATCGTTCCTGTATTTTTATTTTTCATTTAGATATCATCCATTTTACACAAAAAAATTAAATATCGGAGAAAAATGCAGCTAAAAACAGTTCAAGTACATGAGAACAGTTCGCAATTCGACAAAAATTAATCTCTTTCCAGTTATATGCACAATTTATCCAAATGAGAGTAAAATGTCGTGAAAAATTATACGTTCGTTTTCCATTAGAAAAAACATTTTTTTTAATGCCACCGTGAGCCCGTAATACAAGTACCAGTGTTGCGAGTGAGCGAGCAAAACAGCCATATTTTTATGACGATGGATATTTCACGTGTTGCTGACGACCGACGCGACGGTGATGTACAGTCTCTCCTCATCTCCTCCTGTCCAAGTCGCTATAGCTTATACTCGTGCTTTTAACGTAAGTAAGTATTCATCACAGAATAATTGGATTAAGGGCAGCGTAGCAATTCTCACGTCCACTAAATTCGATCGGATTAAAACGATACGAAACGTCGAAAATTTCGTACAATGAGTGCATCTTTTTTACATACGAGTATACTGATTATTTGTAAGGCTTGAGGTAATGTATATGTTATTGAGCAATTCTCACGAAAAGCAAAGGCTTCACATTTCCGCGACCAAGGTTACAAACATTGGTAAACATGGTGAAGCGAACAAGTTGAAAAGCTACAGGGTAGGTACAGATTTTTTCAGTCTGTTTCATTTTTCCATCATACACGTACGGGAGGAGACAGAGATTCAAGATTTTTGGACACATTATAGGAAGGCTCAACACTCGTGCTACGCAGGCAAAAGGAGATGAAAGTTACTTTTTTTTCGGAAAATCAACCGACTAACCATTAGTCCATAAGGCAATATACTACAATAGTAGAGATACCACATCAAGCTATCGTTTTTAGCCGACAAAAATTGCCGCATTTCTTTCAAATTATCAAGGTACGTATGTTTTGGTCGCGTCACACACACACACATGTGAGTAAACCTAATGACGGCCGATGGATTTCAGCACACAGGTATAGATGTCTACTATAGGTATACCTACATACATGTACAGGTAAAGCGAATTATCCGCACGTACGAGACCCATTTAACCGACAAATGGATTATTACATATACCTCTCTCAGCTCACACTCGTATCGTGCGAACAAAAACCTCGGCTGCGGCGTTGTGGACGGATATTCTGTTTCACGTTTCCGATACTTATTATACCGAACCAGCGTCGGTATATTACTCGAACGTCTCTTTATTTCATACCGTGGAGTGGGTATCTCCATGTGCAAAGATACGTGGCTTTCACGTTCATGGTATTGTTACGCAATTCAAACAGTTATTCACACAAATACTCGTAAGTATCTGCAGTGAGTAGGTAGTGGAAGATGGAAGATGGAAGGTGTAAGGAATAGGAATTCCCCAACTTGCATATTATAAAAATCTTTATACATACTGAGTGCTGTTTCCTATTCCTGGTATCCACAAAGAATGAACCAAAAAAATTGGATTTTAAAAGAAAAGAGAGCACAGCTAAACATCAATAACAAGGTTTGTTCTTTGTGGCTCTTGTTATAAAATTGAAAAAACATCGTGATTTTTGGATTTGCTCCTCTAATTTATCATACTCGTACCTCAACTCTTGACCCCACTCTCTTGTCTCAGAGCCTTTGAGAGCCAAACCATGTCCGAAACAAATTCCATTTTATCCCCACCGCAAAAACTAACTCATGGAGAAATTATATATCTGTACATATCATCATAGAAAATTATTCAATGAAGGATGAAAATTCAACATATAACTACAATTGATAATATTTACTCAACGCGAATCTGCAAAAAGGCTTAGGTAATAGGTATATTATTGAAAAGTCAGGAAATAGGACATGATAAGTACCGGAAATCATATCCTTTTAGAAGGTTTTTAAAAAAAATCGAATTTTTAGCTGGAAGAAAACATGAAAAACTAACAAAAGCCAAACCTTTAAAAGGACATTTTTTCAAAAAATCGATCTTTGGAGGGGAGGGAGTGGTAAATATTGTTTTCAGATTAAAAACTTATTGGCACGAAAATTTTTCACTTTTCAGTGATTATTCTGAAAAACTTGAATTATAATAACATTTAAGGCCCAATTTTGCCATTAGCAAAAATAATAGGTAATATACTTTGGAGAATCCATTTTTTTTTTAAATACCTACCTCAAAATCTTGAAATCCACATAGAAAATAGTAAAAGTGCAAAAATACTTGAATTAAAATTCTTACAAAATTTCAGGATCAGAAATGTAGGTATTTTTCAATTTTTAGTGAATTTTCAAAATTCTTCCCGCAAAAATGCGAAAAAATCACAATTTTATCAAACTGACCAAAAAAATTGAAATTTGGTAGTCAACGTATAGTAGGTAGAGGTACACTATTTTTGAACCCTCGAATCGATTAGAAACGGTTTCGAACAATTTCGAACTGTTATGGAGCCTCCAGGAGATTTTTGAAAGTTGAAATTTTCGCAAAATTTTACCTAATGAAGTTGAAAGGCTAAAATTCTCTAATACACTAAAATTTCAACATGCTGGCTCGATTGAAGGAATCAAAAATAGGGCACCAAATTTCAGTTTCTTTCCAAATCAATTTTAATGAATTTTTTTTCATTTTTGGCCATTTCTACATTGATTTTTAAAAATTCACCAAAAATCGAATAGTGCACTTTAGTACATGAAATTTGGGCTTTGATGTATTTTTGCAAGCCTATGTAGCTTTGTAATTCGAAAATTTCTCTGCCAATGCCATGAAATACCATACCTCTCCTCTGTAAGAAACTCTAAAGAAACATTTTCAGCAGAATATTTAACTAACCAAAGAAACACTGTCATAATTTTGCTTTCTCCTGCGTTGAAATAAGAGATGAAGAGAACGGCATCAGTCATCAAGTACCATATTGATGAAAACTCTTCCCCCCCCCCCCCCAAGAAAAAAAATGAATAAATGAAATGTAAAATAAGAGCCTAAAAGACCAGTTGACAAAATAATTCTCAAGTTACACGAGACTTTTCTTTCAATTTCTGTTGAGATAGACATCCACTAATTTCAATTTTAAAACGCATCTAGTTTTTTCGTTTGCATGAGCAAATGTTTTTTTTTGTTTTTGCATTTTTTCTGTTCTATTTCATCTTTTTTTTAGATGGCTAAAAGAAGAAAAAGGTCGTAGAAGTTACTTACCATGAGATCCAAGAAGCTTATAAAATCGATATTCTAAATGTAACTGCGGTGCCTTTGACTTGATTGGTTCCTGCAAAAAAATAAATAAATACATAAATAAATGAATAAAAAATGAAGAACTAAATGAATACGATACAATATTTAACAAATTAAATCTCGACAATAAATTAGATAACAAGAATGTTCGAAATATGTAGTTTAATATCATAAATGTCTTTTCATAACTTGCCCCATTTCATGACCTAGGTCAATATTTTGTTCAAATAAATTGTTGGTTTTCCAACTAACAATATTATGTAGTATGTGTACCTAATACGTACGCTAAACATGACAATGTATATAATTTTAAATTATATACCGTTGCAAACGTGACAACAGGAGAAGAACATGAACCATGATTATGATTGGTTGCCTGTTTTGAACATTGAAAAAGTTATGTTTGATTCATCGATTATGAAAAATTCAACGAACATCAATAAAATTATTAAGACAAACTTCATATCTTCAAAATTGAAGGGGCAAACATTATTTAAAAACTCATTCATTTTCAATCTTTTTCAAAAACATAAATTCTGCATTTGTTCTTTAAATGCCATAAAGTTACTCAAATACATTATTTTTCATTCTACCATTATGAAAATTTAAGCACTAGAATTCCTAGAAAATACATTTTTGAGAATATAAATTTGCATCGGTCAAGTTTTGAGAACCTCGAGAACAACTTTTTACCTTGTTTTCGATTGAATTTGGTTGTTTTGATCACTAAATAGCAAACATTCAAAATCAAGTGATTGTGTATCGTAAATACGTCCTTTTTTCAACATTTGAAGAGGTCTAGTATTTGGCTACACGTCTGCGAGTTGGCAGAGGTACATACGAGTACTTGAAATTTTCTTCGATTTATACTTATCATCGCGTGACATACCAGAAAGTATTGTTGTCTAGGGTCTAGGACAACAACTGACAAGGGAGGAAATGAATTTGTTATGTTTGCTGAGTGCAGTCAGCCAAGCATACCGAGCAATAATCGATACTGATAAAATGATGATATTAAACCAAATTGTTTTCATCACACATTATCTAAGTATCATGCGGCCGATAAATTGAATTTAAAAAAATTAGATAATACCTCCTAACAAATATGTATTATCGTCAATTTGCTACCAGATAATAAATTCGCTAGTAGGTGTTTTTGTGGCGCTTTTAACGTAAGTAAACAAGATCGTAAAACGAAGAAAATATTCGTCCAGTTATTCGAAGAGACTATAATTGTATTTAATATTCGTTAAATTTTTTTATAACTGACCTCTTTTTTTTTTCTTCCACATTCATGTCCGAAACTCGCGAATAATAGCAACTTTAGCCTATAAAGTGTATAGAAGATGCAGTTTACTCATCAAACGTTGAAAAAAATTTATTGGAAAGTATTAAACGAAAAAATAATATATATGACTATCATTTTGTCCCGTACAGCGAACGGAACGCGGCCGCAATTGTGGTATACATTACCATGTTAGGAAGTTGTCAGAAATGCAGTTAAGTAATTTAAAAACGTCTCACTCGAACCAGGATCAATCAATTAATACGGGACAGAGTTGCAAGTTTAACCACTTATACTTACACTCGAACAAACGCAAACGGTTAATCATCTATAATAATTTTAATGGGGTTACTCGTCATTAATTGCTGGTATAAATTTCGGACGAAAATTTACGTCGTCGTCGTCGGTCGGTCTCGTCGCTTTGTATATCATCTACACTTAAACGATTTCCGACAATTGGCTCTCGTTCGTTTTTGTTTTTGATAGCCATACATATTAGTAAGTGTTGTTGTATGGACAAAAAGAATATCGCCAATTGCACGTGAAGATGATTAGCATTGTTCAGACGAAAAGCGATAGGCGATTTGCAATCACCAAAATCTTCAATTTCAAGAGAGGAAAAAGTGTTAGCTTATTTAATTGCCTTCATCGGATGTGGAATATGCGTTTATAGCATATACGATACTTTACCTATCTACGTAGGATTAACCTCTTGCTGGGTTTACGACTCTTCTTCCTAATAATGGCGCAGCCTGGGCGAAGTTAATAGAAATTACCTCAGTATCGGGAACTTTATTCGTGCCGGCAATTACAGAACTTAATGCTTATAGGCCTGACGTGGTGTGTAAGAAATTTACTGTGCCCGGTTCAAGTAAACACTATTAAAGGAATTCAATTTGAGAGCACGTTTTTGGCGTTTAGATTTATCTTATCGTGCCTGTTTTCAAGCGCAGTACTTAAAGAGGCACAGGAATTGAAGGATTTCAGGTGATTTTCAATACTCCATGCGAGTTAAGAATGAGAATCGCATTCTGAGTCGAAAGGTGGAGGGTAATGAAAAAGCAGCTACATACATCAAAAAATTCAAATCCAGATTGCTAAATAGTGAAAACAATCAAAGAAAAATTTCATATGTGTGCGAGGTGAAATAATGATATCCTAGATCAATAATACCATTTTGGTAATCGCTTTTTCTATAGCATATCTGCAAAACAAACTCATGAAAATAAGATGAGTTCGTCAAAACTGCAGATATGCATCAGATGAATGTTACTTTATCATAAATGTCAGTACAATGCCATGATAGTTCAACCATAAAAAATTGACTATTTTGATATTATGTACGTCGTTATTTTAGCATTACTTTTATTAACTTGAACACAAATTATGCACAAGTTATTCTCTTAATGCATGTGGTAGTAAAGCTATGTAGATTAATACATACGGAAATCCTCCTCCCCCCAACCTAATAAAAAAATGAGCATTCCAAACAATTTCAAGTTTGGTATCAACATTTTTGAAAATTTTCCATTTGTTTTCAAAAAAAAAATCAGACAGGTAAATGATAAAATTTGAAAAAATGTACCATAAACACGTTGACGCCACTAACTGCATCAAGAAAAGTGTAGTTTCAAAATTTTCGTCCTGTACATCAAAGGATAGAGCATCAAAAACGTGATTTCAGCAACATGGCCAAAGCCACAAAAACTCAGGAGATTCGTGACGGGAAATTTCTTCTAATATTGGATTATTTGATTTTTTCAAGACACTTTGCACATTTCTGTTACATTCAAAATGCAATTTACACATTTTTGAGAGAAAAATACGAGCTCTGTTGATCCGAATATTATACCTATGCACTGCAGGAACATCTGCTTGAAAATATCGACAAGTCATCAGGTCAAAATTCATAAAAATTTCGCGTTGAACTCAAAAATTACTATGATTTTTCAAATTCCTCCCTCCCCTCCCCAACACTTTCTTCAGTGGAGTTTTATCCTTAAAATTTATTCCAATCAAAAAATGCGTTTTAAATTGTGTGTAAAAATCTGCATTCGAAGTATTAATTTTTGAATACCTCATTTGCTAATCCGAATCATTCGTCAACATCTACATAAATTTGAAAATTTACTATATTAATCAAAGAAAATTTCGTCGTAATTTCAATCCACTTAAAAACTAAAACAGTCATAGTAGACTTCATAAGGTATAATGATATCGTGCGAAATTAAAATTGAAAATGGCGAAAAATCGTCGAATGTAAACATATTGACGTTTCAAATTGAGAAGTTTTCTTCGAAAATGATCGTGTATACCGGAATTTCGCCCAATACTTAGCTGCGGAAATAATGGATGGGTTATTTGGTGTATTAAAAATGTATGTATATAATGCATCAAGTTCAGAAAGAACAATTTTCTTGGAAAAATTTCCAATCGATTTATTACGAAACCACACGCTCATACACAAATGGGTCTAAAACCCTGGTTACCTATTTGTTCTGGTCTTGCGATAGACTTTTTTTTGCCGGGTATTCTCTTAAACGGGTATTAAAGTTTCTTTGGGTCGCGAGATATGTAGGTCAATTTTGTATAATAATTTTAAAAGAATCTTACGTTAGGTGTCGCAGGTGAAAAGTATTTTCTCGGATACTGCCACCTACATCGTTCGCTTTAATTTTTACTCTTGTCAGATTATACACCCTCGCATGCTGTATTATTCATAAGCTTGGTAAAAGCAATACGCGTGTCAACTTCAGCTCGAGTCTTTTTGTAAAAATACCTATTCTGCACTGTATCCCTGTATTTGCTGTTGGCATGATCAAATGCTGAATGATTTGATCATGCTGGTGCAAAGTGTTGAGATTTTTTTCGCCCTCTTTAATGCTTGTGTAGGTAATTTTCTCACTCGAGCGAGTTGAAATTACGACTTGGAAACGAAAGTTTTCTCGTGCTATAGTACGTCATTTATACGAGCATATTTTACGCCTAGATAATGGTAAAAGTTGTCGAGTAATTTTTAGCTCGATGTCGCGGTGTTGATCTCGCTAAAACGAGTGAAATTATCATAATAATTCATAGCCGAGCCGTATTGTCAAGCTACTAATTAAGGTTTCATCGTTTTCGACCATTTTCTTATAATTTTTAGGGTTCATCGACAATGAACAGAATTCGAAATTGGGAATCTTTTTTGTTAGATTTTTATCAAAGAATGATGGAAAATTTTATTCCGAATCAGATACCTAGGCAGACAAAGAAATTGAAAAAAATTGCCGTATTGAGTCAAATTTAAACTTAGCGTTGGCTTAAAAAAATGTCTTTCAAGATACTCGATAGGCTGAATTATACCGAAAGAAGTTGACTACCTGCTTTCTATACATAGAAATCATCCCTAGAGATATGGAAAGAAACGATTCGTTTGAACGTTTTAATTTGAATTTTTACCCGAGAAATTGAAAATATCGAAATGTAAACTGGTAAGGGTATTTTTTTACGCAGCTTGCGTTAAAATTCGATTTACTAGTGAAAGTTTTCAATTTATTTGTGGAATTGTTGATGTAAGGAGTTTTTTCTAAGACTATGAATTCAGACTGAAGAAGATGTTATTGTGGGATATACACGTGTTATTAGACGATCCGTGACAATTACGAATTGCTGAACTCGAACTAATGAAATTTCTGCACGCTCCCTTGAAATGCTTCGTTCGTGTTTACTTCTCAAATTTTTCACATGATGCCTATAAATCGGTAAAAAATGTTTAGCTCATTTTTTTGTTGCGTTTCGGTGAAAGTTTTGGATACGAATGCGTTCGGATGAAAAGGGTTTATAGCTTCGTATATATGTTATTTTTCAAGTAAGTAGCATGGGATCTTCGTTCTTTGTATCTTTTACGAAAAGAACCTGCGTTGATTTTTAATTTGAACGATTTTTTTCCAATTTTTTATTTAAATTTGCGTTTGGGAATCAATTGAAAATTTTTCCCACGCTTATTTTTCGAACTCGGTTGTAAAAATGGCACGTGGTGCATCTATTTTGGCCATGGAACGTATAAAAATACTTTCTTATGCTACAAGCAAATTTTCGATTTTTTTTTATGGAAAAATAATTGATTTGAGAAGAGGCATGAAATGATTTTTTCATGATGCTATGAAAAGACGTTATTTTTTAGTTGAAATTTTAGAGAAAAGAATCAAAACAGTATTCTACACTGCTCAGTACGTTTCAGTTGGATTTACTAGGAGTGCATTTTGAAAAATTATACAAGATATACGCTAATATTTCAAAGACAACTGAACGCTCCCTTCGAATTCTTTTTCCTTTTATAAAATCGGTTGATAAAGAATCGCATTAAAACCATTTCAATTTCAACGCATTTGATTGCTATATCATTTCCACGACCCTTTTTACGTATTAGCTTCATTTCGCCAAACCACATTAGTGAAAATTACTCAAATCAGAAAAGTAATTTCTTCACATCTTTTCGCAGTCTGCACGACGATGGCGTCGTAGGTAGGTACGTGTACTCTGTTTTAGTTCATTGAGTTCTATTCATCCTACAGCTATCGGAGAATATTCTGTAAATGTTAGATCTATGAAAATCTCATCTGATCATTTTCCACGATTCCATTTTTCAACGCACGAATCCATCATTCCAGATAAATTATTTAATCGTCTAGTCCATTGGTAATCCGTTAAGGTTCATTTTTTTTGTAAATACTGATAATAATTTCCTAGAGTATATAGACCTCTCTTTTATTCATCATCGTCTTCGTCGTTGTCATCTCTTCTCATCTCACTTCCGTACAGCTTACTGTGTCGTGTGTGTACTGTTACTATATTCCAAGTTTACTAGGAATAAAAACAATTCACCGCCGTACATAAGTTTGAACTTGGAGAGAGAATGTCTGTTATTCGAGATAACTCGTTTGTTATCTTAAACTACCTATACACAGAACACAATCGACGTTTCAATCATACATTCCACGTACATGATTATTACCGCAGTCGTTGGCTATACTACTGTATGTGCGTTTGCCTGCATAGTTTATGCGTAGGCAACCCGACTTGTATGTTGATATTGATGACATCACTATATTACAGGGTGTCCTTTCTAACTTTCTAACATCTCATATTCTTCTGATTTGGGAACAATCTAGACTAATTAGTAATTGCGAGAAAAAAAATATCACATGAACACAATGTTTTTGAAATTAACGGTATTTTAAAAAATTCAAGAAACACGTTTTCCGATATTGTTTCTGGCAGAAGTGCACAATCCAAGACAGACAAAACGCATCTTTCCATTTAACTGCATATTCAAATAATAAAAAAACGACTGCGACTGTGAGTTTGTGAATTTCAATGCTGAGTGCAAATCAATTTACGTGGTAAGCCTACCCTACGAGTTCTCCCGATGAAAAATTGGCAGTGACCTTTGAGAAAGTCAGGCAGTAGAATACGAAAAAGGTTAAATAAATTTTTTGCCTTGCTCTCGTTTTGAAGGAGTTGATGTATGAAATTAAGACGAGGCCACTGTTGTTAAAATTTTTTATGGTGATTTTAAATTGCAAATAGGTGCTTTTAAAACGAGAAGTAAGCGAAAAATATAAATCTGATCTTTTACGTAAGTCATTCTGTGGCATTATCTGAAGCCATTTCAAATTTATTGTCAAATTAAATTTCGCCTTAAATCTTGGAATAGGAATAGCTTTTATTTCAACTTTGTAATGTTTCAAATTATTACGCACATGGAAAGTTTGGTAAATTTACAGAGAAAGATTATACTAAAATCCATGAAGCCAAATTCGTATGAGTTGATTCCCAAATGATTTTTTAGGAATCAAGAGTGGTCGAATCGACTCCCATTCATTTCCCCTTCCCACCCACAAGTAAATAATGCCAAAACTTTTTTCAAAAAAACAAGAGAATTGTCGAATACAAATTCACACTATTCCTAACAAAACTCGCACTCCACTAAAATCCAGAATCAGATATTTTTGTGATTTTTGAGCTACCTACTTTTTTGAATTTTAAAAGAAATTAACACTACGTACGACCTTCAAAATTTTTATTTCTTTCTAATAATAACGAGCTTAAGATTTTGTAAAACTATTTCGGTGTGTTTCGTCCTTTTTATTTTGTTTCGGATTCCAAAGAACTGACAATAAGCACAATTGAACACATCAGATCAAAACTTTTTGAAAAATTATACTTTTGAAGAGAAAATAGACATTTTTGAATCAATTTGGATGAATTCTTAAGACCTCTTCATTTTCCTATTTTTAATGTAGAAATTATATTTTTGAGAAGGAATAGCAACATGGCCTGCAACTGAGAAAATATAAGGGAAGAAGTTTTTCAAAATTTATTGAAGAAAAAAAAACATTGTTTCTGATGCGAGTAGCAGATTTTTTTATCCTTCAAATTTCTCAGATTTGAGCAATTGTTTCCAGAAAATTCAATTTTGAAAGAAAAAGTGTAACGAGGACAAAAGCTTTTAATAATACGTAATTCAAGAAGTATTCTCTTTATTAATTTTTATGATAGGCTATTACGAGAAAAAAAATTGAAGAATTTTTCCTCAATTTCTTCAATATTTTTTTGTCAGAATAGGTATATGCTACAAAAAATAACAAAGCAGCCCAAGCAACGAAAGAGCAAGTTTTTGAAAATTCATTTCGAAAAACATTACTTATTTTTGATGGAGAAGCGATTTTTCTGGAGAGGAAAGGAGGATGTATTGGAAATTTTCAAAGAAGAATAATATCGAAGTGAAAAGTTGGGAATTCTGCTCAAATAGGTATGCAATATTTTTGTAATTTTTCCTTGCCAAAAAATCAATGAAAAAAAAATTAGAAATTGGAAAACTAGCCAAATTTTTTAAGTAACTGAACATTTTTGAGAAAAGGGACCAGGGGACGAAATGACCATTTATTATGAATTTTTTTGCATTGATACCTAATTTATTGACTTTGGTTGAAAACATGTGAAACAAGGCCAAAAAATGACGTGTTTTTCAAATGTTTCGAGAAAAATGTTTTTGATTTTTTTTTTTAATTTTGAGCTCGAAATTGGATTATGAAGAATTTAGCTCCATCAAGTTCATTAGTTTGCAGCAAACTTTTAAAAAAATGTAACGTGTCCTAATACTGTCCTACATCGATTCGAAGCAATTTTGAATAATTTTGAGCAGATTTGGAGCATTTAGCAAATTTTTTTCAATTATAAATTAACATACCAATGGTTTTGAAAATTGTTAGAAATTATGCAGAAATATGAAATTTACGCCCAAAATTTCTTCTCTTCCCAAAACTCCTCTCATAATACCCTTCAACAGCTCAGCCCACCACAATTCAAAGGCCTTAAATTTTCATTCATTAAAATACAATAAACAGTACTCAATGGAGAGTATTTTTGGAACATACTGTACATGCTGTATATGATATTTTAACTTCGTAGGTTATAAGAAACACGTGTATACATCAAGTATCGTAGATTATCATGTGATTCCACGTCGATTATAGCACCCTACATATACAGTAGCATGCACAGTTCATGAAAAAGTAATTTCGTGTCCCATTTATCATCCTATATCAATTACACCGAACAACCATATATCAACAATTCGCCAGCATAAACGCCACCATTATTTATCTTTTCCATTTGGCCGCGAAAAACGACTAAAAAATTAAATATAGCGGTTGAATGAATGAACGAATGAATGAAAAAAAAACGTGTGTGAATGAGCGAGAGAAAGAAGAAAGAGCGAGAAAGAAAAACGCAAATATTAATCCACTCGCCATCGTGTTTGTCGTAAAGCTGAACACGGCTGCGAGAAAATAAACGTAAAGGTGGACCCTTTTTTCTAACCTTATTATATGCGAAAAATTCACAACATTTTTACGAAAAATCGTCGTTTTTTTTTCAATTCCGAGATGAAGAAGTTTTTCCTGGATATGTTTCATTGTTACGTCAAGAAGTTTTCCATCACATGCTCGATGACCCCGACCCAGCGGTGTTAAGATAACATTTTCATTGTTTCGCAACGGGCGTATAATAGCGAATGGTTCTACACATAATATGAAGCATCCCGGGTCATTTTTCTCTTCACTTTCGAATTTATGCGGACACTTTTCATCTTAATAGCGAATATATCTGACTGTATAGTCTCATGGCTACCTATACGATTTATATGCCAACGATTTCATCATTAAATAAATTGCCGCCATATACGTTATTATTTTTTCCCTCTTTTTCACTCGACAAATATTTATAAGTGGAAATAAAACGAATTCGATTTTCTGTCACATTCATCTACTTAATACGTATAAAAATGTACAATGACCAAACGATTTGACTTTTTATATAGATACCTATTTTTTCTAATCGTCAACTATTCTATGGGTATGTTTGTTTTTAATTTTGTGAACATTTTTTTCGCCTTTTTTTTCAATTTTCCCTCATCCATCATGTATTTTATACGAAATTTTTCAACAGATTAACTAAAAATATAATATCGTAACTGTAATTAGTTGAATCGTAAACGTATTTCGTGAGTCAAAACCGCAATAATATATTTCAAAAGTTATAAAATAGCATTCTGTTTCGTCTTGTAATCTAATCTCTTATGACCTATTTTTTATCTTATTATATAAATTTGCCAAAAAAAGAAGTATTTTTATGACACCGAGAATAAGTACGCCACTTCAAAAACGAGTGTTTTTTCACTCGACTAATAACAGTAATAATACTCGAGAATGAAAAAAATGATAATAAAATAATTCGTACAATTCACAAATTTTTAATGTTAAGAAAACTACGAATGAGAAATGAAATCTGGAAAAAAAAAACTGCTCCTAGTATTTTTCAACTTATTAACGAGCTTGAAAACCAAAAATTGAATAATTTTTCAATTCTTTGGAAGTGCAGGTTCAATTTTAATGGGTGCATTTCTAGGATACGGTTTCCATTGAAAGCATAAGCAGATACCTAATTTATTTCAGCTTTATTCCTAGCTCTAAACTACAGCGTAATTTTTTCACATTCGATCAACACCTACTTCAAAATTTATTTTAAAAATTGTACCATTAAGTCTCAAACAGGCTAAAATAGCGCAGCATTAAGAGTCGAACATAAAAAAAATTGAATTACACGAAGGAAAAATTTTCCCTTATAGCAACTGAAATGAAAATAAATGAAAAGCAAATTAATTTCGTTAAATTCAAGAGAGACTTTTTTCCCTGTGCTACTTAGAGATATCCTTAATTAAATCTTCTTTCTGGCAGGAAACGTACAGAAGGATGGGCAGGCAGGTATACAACGGAATCATAAAAATTTCATTCATTTCTTTTTCCTCATCAGGTATCCGCTAATGAAATTAAGGTACTGTCGGATATTTGGTTAAATATAGGAAATTCCTTTCGTTTACTCACCGACATTATTTCGCACATAAAAAACCGTTGTAACAGCGAAATTTTTCTACCTCATTAATCATACGTGCCGAATTACCCATATACCCAGCACTGAGAATTTATTCATTCGAAAATCTCTCGCGATTTTCGAACCACACATAAAATGGTTCGTTTAACTTGTTAGTAGTTATAAGTACAACTATACGTAGCTTTAAAAAAGTATTTAAATGAATTCGAAATATCGAATAACTTTTCAAACTTTTCTCATCATATTGTTCGCATCGTCGATATTTATTCGATAAATAACCAATTTTGCCGAAATACCACAACATTCGAAAACGAAGAAGAAATGACAGAAAATTTACATACCGTGAAAAAACACATGGTGCAAAAATTTTCCAAGTTTTTTCAACGTGCTTAATGCAAACTTGACCTATTTTGATAATGTTGAGGGTTGCCTTCTTAAGTTTTCTTAATTTTATCTTGTGTAGGTTTGAAAATTACCAAATTTTTGGAGATGAACACTTTACTTACATTAGTTCGCTCAAAAATTGAAAAATCACCATCAGCAGCTGCAAAATACTGCTTTTAATAATTGCAATTTCATCAAAACTTGCAAGAAAATGATAAATATGGCAATTCAAAAGTTACGAATTGACATCTGCTCAATAACTCGAGCAAACGAATTCATCAACCACCCAGCAGAATAAATCCTCATGATTTGTACGTTTGCAACACAAATCGAATATAGCTCATACCCCCTTCAGATGGTTTTTTCCAATCTACCAAAACAACTTCGATACATTACCGCACGAATGAAATTTTTGAATAAATAATAAATGCCCGAACATTATTGTAGGTGTACGACATCATACGACTATACGAGCACATGCTATGTACATTACATGCACATTGGTGTAATTTTTTTTGTCGCTTTTATAATATCACCAATCGATACTCCAAAGATAGAGACATATTCGCCGGAAACCCTGACTTGGTTATTTGCGTACTCGAACCTTTCACAATAATGAACTTTTATATAAAACTAAAACTTACCATTTTGATTGCAACGTGTTCATTATTATACAAGTTTTTTCCTGCAACATAGAAAAATAATCGAGACATTATTACAACGTTTTAAAATTATTATTATTATAATCAATTTGAAATAAAATAATAAAAATAATAATTAAAAGGAACAAAACCGTACAAAGCTAATAATAAACGTACCCATTGCAATGTACAAGAACATATACACCGAACAATGTAATAATTTATAGACCGTTTCGAATGATGGAATATGATCTTGGCATATACTACAGCAAGATATAGTGAAAGTGAACAATTTTTTTTTCTTTTTTTAATTTCCATCTTAAATCATAACTCGTAACAGTAGTGTACATGAAATACACAAACATTCGTTATAATTCTCGAAGCATGTGTAATAATATGGCTATAAAATATGGATGGAGGGATGAGGAGAAGAACGTTATTGTACATCTATCGTTTTCTATCAATGATTACAAAGGATCACAAATATTGAGTTATTGTGAACATTTACCAAAACGTTGGAAGCATAAAATGATGAAATCCATCATCAAACGTCTCAGATCGAATATCTTCATATGATTTTTTAAGATATAAACTGGGAAGAATAATGCTCTCTCAAAGAAAAAGAAATCGTAAGATTTTAGTTGGAGAATTTCTCATTTTCATCAATTTGTACATATTTCACCCACACCTTCAAATTTGACTCAATTACCTCCTCCCCTCCATGTACACAATTATACACATTGTCGTCGAATTCGTCACCTGTTTTATTCAAAACATTATGTGATAAGCAGTAAAGTCCTCAGCTCAGGAAGTATAGAGATTCGGCTTTTGATTTTTACCTCACTTGTTGATCAGTATTTTGTGAAATTGTCACTAAAATCACTGAAAATTACCATAAAATCCCCGAAAAAATGACAAAATTGAGTAGGTAAAATTGTTCGAAAATTACTATGAGAATTTATTAAAATGCCATTGAAAACAGTCAAAATTAAATCAACGTTGATAAAACATTGCAAAAATGAAAACAATACCTCAAATATTAGAAAAAATATTTGAAAATGATGAAAAATTTCTCAAATATCATCCACATTAAAATTAATCAAATCCAGCAAGTTACATAAAACTCATCACAAAACAAAAAATCGGCTTTAAAATGATAAAAAATTGATAAAATTTCAGTAAAATTGAACAAAATAATAGTTTCAAAAAATGATTTTAAAAAAATCAGTAAATCTTGTAAAAAAAGTAACTATGTCCAGTAATTTGGACAAAGAATAACAAATCCCCCTCATGAGTTATTTTTCTACATCCTGCAGGCACTATTATTCAAAAATGATCCAAATAAACACACTTTTGAAGAAATTTTTAATACATAATTGAATGATTTTATTAAAGGTTTTCGAATTTTCAAAAATTCATCAAAAATCCAAAAATGAACTTTAACAACTAAAATTTGGATTTAACCTACAATGGTTGGAGGACATGCTCTTTTGATAAAGCTTGGTTTCACAGAAATTGGATTGTGTTATGGTCGAATGGTCGAACAGTTCTCTTGCAAGGAGGTATGGTATACCTAACGCATTTCAAAAACAGTTTTATGGCGATGAAACAGAGGCCAACACTTGAAAAATTCTGAAAAACAGCTGAACATGGTGAAACAGCAACTTTCAAAATCTTTGTTGAAATCCAAAAAGATGAAACCTCAACTTGAGGTCAATCGATTAAGAGCAATTTTATAAATCACACAAATCTCCTGGAACACACATCTTGGAAGGTACCAGCCTCTCCCCTCTCCTCAGGATGTGTATGGAAAACTTCTCATGCGCTCAAAATTCACTATGCGATAGAACTAAACGAGAAATATGGGTTAAAAATCGAAATCTGAGTCACAGGCCAAATCATCATGCTCATTGGGCTATGAGCTAGAGCCTTAATTAGCACACTTCTAATTATGATAAGACACCAGATAGCTCCAATCACCTACGCGAATTTTCCAGAATTAATGAATCACCTGCTCGGAAGAATTTCATCGCAATTTTTCTCATCTACACAAAAAACAAAGAAGTAGTTTAAAAAAATTGTTTTCAAAAAAAAAAAAAAAAGGAAAAAAAACAGAACACGAAAGATACAGAACGCGAGAAAGAAGGAAAAATGGAACTACGACGTTGTTTTTCATATTTTTATTCATTCAAAACAATGGGGTTATACTTAAGCTTCATTCCTCGGTACGTCAACGGTTCATGAAATCACAGAACGACAGAAAATGTTATTTGTGAGAAAGAAAAATTACTCGTACAAATGATGTCGGAAAGTGGTGAATTGTGATTTATAAATGTTTATATTCCAGTCTTCTTTCCCTTGTGCTCGACTACTACACTTTGCACCTTCACCTACACAGGTATCAAAAGCTTCGTTTAGTCGTACAAATAAGACGTAGCACGAGAAAAAACAGAGGTAGGTACACCTAAATCGAGGTTGGTAGGACTATAGGAAGGCAAGGTGGGTAGAGAGTAAGATAAAGTACGAATTGTACTGTGTACAGTGTGGCGCTAAGTTAACTGCGGTGATAATTTTCGCGAGCACGTTTCATACTGTAAGTATAGGAAAGGTATATCTACACACACAATATACGCGGTGTAGTCGAATGAAAAACGACCGTAACGAACGCGGCAGGACACGAAAATGATAAACGACGTTTAATGAAGATTTTCTCGGCGTTTTATCCGAGTCGGCGATAATTACACGAATTTAGATTGAAAGCTTAATTTGTAAAACTAAATTAAATACTGTCATCTTTAGTTTAAGCTTTCGCGTTGAAAATGTAAAATGTCGAGTCGTATATTTCAACGTAGGCTATACAAGAGACAAAATGCGATGTATTTTCTCATTTCTACGTATAAGTATTTCGATAGATTCCATCGTATATGGGGTGACCCAACAATCATAAAATGTCTGTTGTATTTTTCGGATTCAGGCCATGGTCGAGACATAGTGCATTTAGTTTCTTTATTCGATAATTTAAAAAGGGAAAGAGGAAAAAGAGGGTTTTCTCATAATGAAAATTTCAATGCCTGGAAAATCCAGAAACTGTTCGATGACTTGAGGGGTAAAAATATTTTTGGTTTCGAAAGAAGTTTTTCTCGAACGATTCTAAAAATTAGTGACATGAATTTCAACGCTCCTAAGTAGCTCAAAAATTTCAAAATTTGAAAAATTGATTTCTTTTAAATCCCACGATCTAAGAACAACTGGAAATATGTAATTTAAATCCACATGATCGAAGTACATCTTGGCAGCAACATTCTTCTCCTTCTCTCCCTCGCGTGTTCCCACCCGCATTTCTATTTCACCTTTTGTTCAGTATTCGATCAAGTCAGGTGTGGTGCCAATTTCACGAACAATTTGGAATCGTTTTGTGAAATTGAATGTTAATATGATGTGTCACATGCGAGCTACTGACATTAATAAGAGTATTATTCTGCTTTGGAATAATCGATCTACAGACCAAAGACACGAAACCTTACAAGCTCATTCAGATGAAACATGATACACTTTTCTCTCTCCATAATATGGTATAAAATGACCGCAACTTATACACAACACACATAATACCAAACCAGAATAATATAGTCTACCAAAACTTTGCTAATATTTAACCATTATAGTCTTCGTCCTCCTCCAAAACACCTACCTCTATCTAACTACGTATTCGATAATGATACAAGTTCAGTTTCACCAATTGCATTAGTTCAACTTAAAAGCTCGTTACGAAAGATGCCATAACTCGGTTCGACTTTTGGAACGAATTCATGTAGGTATAATACCACCAATAATACCACATCGCTGTACGAATACAAATGAAAATTCTAAAATCCTTGACCGTCTAGACATTGACATATTGAAAAGCTCATTTTTATATGTACGTGTATAACGAAAGCTTCGATATCGATGGAAATTTTACACGCTACATGTTTTCCGTTTCAGCGACAGGTTTAACGTGATATTTCAATTTCTCTATCTACCTGTTGCCAAATGGGAATGCAAAAAAAAGTACGCAAAATTCCACGAATACCTACTCTACACCAAAGTACAAGCTTAAAATATCGATTATGTAGCTCTTATGGTTACATAGAATGACATATTCAAAAAGATACTACGCGTGAGGTAGGTAAACCATTCAGCAATCGATCATATAGTTTTACTCGGATTATCAATCAAATCGCGGATATACTAGTTGATAAAACTCGTACAATACCCGTATCTCCCATCGATATCTATCTCTGTCCGATCCCCCCCCTCATTTGATCCTCATTCCGTACCATTGGAGAAATGAAGATAGAGATATACGCGTCATCGATAACTATAAACCATAGGAAAAGGGTGGAAAAAAAACTTCAGAGATTCCGTTTATATACCTAATCCAAGATCCTAGTACGAGTAATTCCATCTTTACAGCTTGTGCGCTTATCCACTTGAAACTTAGATAGTGATGGTTCGCGTTAAAAAAAAAATTAAATCCGCCTACTTAGTCTGGTAATCCTCGCATCGTCGCAAAATTTCGCTCCTTATAGTTTAAAGTAGACTTACCACTTTGACAAAACTTATAATACGTAATGCACATGAAACGCTAAAAAAGTTGAGAAATTTTTTCGCCAGCTAAATAATTATACATTTCCCCGAGGAAAGCTTTTAGAAAGAAAATTCACTCGTTTCAGTCTGTTTTAAATGAGCAAATTTCGCGTGCGTGTAGGTCGGGCAAAGAGTGTATACGAAGGGTGAGCTAGAATAAACGAAATTGTCGACCGAGTATACACGCGAGTACATGAATTTATTTCTGCTGACTGGCTTTTTATAAGAAGACGATACGACTTGAGACGCGAACTGGGACACACGCATTTACACCACTCTGCCAGATCGAGATTTTCTAGCTGAAAATTTTCATTCCAGCAGTTTTATTGCAAGAATGACGTAAACTCGTAACGAGAAAATACGATTCAACGAATTTTATTCTATATGATTGTTGGTAATACTGAATCGTACGTGATATTGTGCCTTAGATAATAACACCCATATAGCCGTTTGTTTTTAGCTTTCAGATACCATAAGTGCCTCCTATAATACGGTTGCCATTTTTTTTCAAACATGGTTTTCCTCGACTTTTCAAAATTTTCCACGCTAATTTTTCCAAGTTATTTTTTTTTTACTTTTCCCACGAGGCAGCTATGAAAGAGAGAGGAGGAGAAGACGATAGCCACATTTTTTTTTTTTGGAAAATAAAATGAAACGTGAGCATAGGATACTGATGTATTTACTTTAGTTCATCATTCAAAAAAAAATTACTCGCTTCGCAGCTAAAACCCCAAAATTAAACTAACCCTTTTCGAAATGTTCGTAAAAATGATAACCTGGTGATTCTTCGCGTTGATACTGGTAATCCAAAGCCATTCCCCTAAGATCACACAAACCGAGTCATATACACTTGGGAATTTTTCAAATAACTAACTTTTTTTTCCATTTCTTTCTTCTTTTGTATCGCTGCTGGGCGGAATATTTCAACGTATAACATTGTTAACTCTACTTCTTATCTCTTGCCGAACGTAACATATGAAGTCTTAATTATTACAATACGTTTTGAGAACTTTCATAGGCACGCATTCAACTGAAACCTACACCTTCACGTGTGGTCACCGCACCGGTTCCAAGTAATCGAAGTCGCTTTGACGACGACGACGCAACCACATACTACAACTTCAACACAATCAGTTAGATGTACTACGCTATGCTCGTGTACCAGTCTATGCGATGGGTACGGCCGAAGACAATTTAGAAAATTATAAAATTAATACGAATGTCATCGTAAGGTTGAACTTAACAAAGTTTAAAAAGTATACCCGAAGGTTGTACGCGTACAAGTGTATTAGGCGCAATACAACACAACCCAGAATACGAAGTCTTCTTCGACACGTAACGTAAGTAAAGTTACGCCAAAGAAAGAAAATAAAATGAAAAAATAAAGAATAAAGATTTTCAAAAACTAGGCCAGTGTTCGTTTGGCGAACTGTAACAATTAATGTTACGCATTAATCTTATTGCGAAATGTTAAACGAGCATAATGAGTAATTAAGAAAACTGCTTCGGGAATTGTTCCTCACATGAGTATAGAGGATTTAATATTCGTTAAACGGAAGACATTCCGTTCATATACACACTACACAGTGTGTTTCAAAGGTTCTTTAAGATGGAAGAACTTTTTGAGTAGGATGAAACAATGAAGCATGGAAAGATGATTACAGCAGTGTTCGCAGATTCGCTGATAGGCTGCATAACGAATGGAGTGAATGAGTATATAACTTCTTCTTTGAAGAATATTGAGGGAACTTATAACAAGACAGCGAAACTTAGCGTTCAAAACGAGGTAATAGAAAATACAGCTCCTCATCCCTCGCCAATTTCATTTTTATTCCCATACTGTAATCGAATACTAAAATTTTCAGAATGATTTTGAAAAACTAATGTTGAATATGAAACAAAAGATTGCTTAAAATATTACACAAATTAACCTCATCTAACAAATTATTATATTCAAAAGCACTGGAATAGGAAAGAGAGGATGTCAGAGCCATCGGATTGAAAATATGAGCCAATAATTGGACTCGACGATTTCAAAATAAAATAAAATAGATAGGTATGCCACTTCATTTTCAAGTTTTATTGAAATTTCTTAATGGTTGCTTTCAACTTTTGCACAACAAATTCAGAAATTCAACTTTCATCTTCAGTTGAAAACGTATCTTGAAAAACTGAACGTACTCTATCTATGGGAAACTCAATTCATTTTTGGAGGGGGGGGGGGGTCAATTGCACATAGATCGGCATGAAGAATACCCTGAATTCACGTGGGTAAGATAAACTACTGTTTCATTTGAAAAATGAAATTAAAAATATTCAATTATATAATTTTGGTAAAAAAAGCTGGAGCCTAATTTATAAATTTGATTTTTATATGCTTGCAAGCGAACCTCTTGAGGTGTCACCCTCTGATTTGAACGGGAGTGCGATTTTAGGAAAGAGCATGGTCTAAACTCCCTAAACCAAATTTTGCGTGGGAATTTTCATTTCGTCTAGAACTAACCCCCCAAGAGCGAATTTCGCCATTTCCAGCCATTCTGGAGCTTCCAGTGCGATTTTCAATTTCTCCAGAATTTTGAAATTGCCCCAGAAGGCTTGAATACATATGAAGTTGGGCAGCTAAAAATCGAGTTGTGTGTTATACTCGACCAGTTTAACGAGTCTATCCACATTTGAGCCGATTTTGGGAGGGACACCTCAAGAGTGGTTTTTTTGACCACACATTTATAAACAACAGATTTTTTGAAATGAAAGATCAAACGAAACCTCGATTTTTAGCTACCTAACTTCATATTCGTGCCTTCTGGGAAATTTAAAAATCACGCTGGAGGATCCAGAATGGCTGGAAATGGTGAAATTTGGATTTGGGGAGAGGGTGACAACCTCCAAAGGTTCCCTTGTTAGCTCTGGGCTCACACTCAATTTTTTCCAAAAAAAAAAAAAACTCTTTAGCAATCAAAAAAGCTTGAAAAAGTAACCAAAAAAATTACAAAACGCAAACAGAATATTTTAATGCAGAAAAAATATTTTTACAATTTTTACAAAATGCAAGACTTTTTGGAAATTATTGACGAAAAAATAACACTTGGTCGCAATTTTTGCCAAAAAGGTTACCTATAACTTTATTAGACTTAATGATTGTAGGTATTTAGCAAAAAAGCGAGAATTTTTGGTGTTTTTTGGTGGAAACCGAGAATGAAAATAGACAGGCAATCTTGGGGAAAAAATAAAACTTCTCGATTTTTTGCAGAAGGTGAGACGTTGACAGTTCTCGCAAAAGGCATGACTTTTAGCAATTTTTGACAAAAAACTGAAACAGAAATTTTCTGCAAAAAAATGAGATTAAAGTACGCAACTGACAATCTGTGATAAAAAGTCAAAGCTTTAGGTAGTTTTTGGTAAAAAGCAAGATTTTGAAAATTCGGTAGGCAACAACATTTTTGGATAAAAAAGTAAGATTTTCCTGCAGTTATAAAAAAAATGGAATTTCTGTCGAAGAATGTGACCTTTTCGCAATTTTTTGGACTTTGACAATTATTTTAGAAAAAAATGAAGCTTTTTGGCCAATTCTAGGGAAAAACAAAACATTTGAACAGTTTTTCAAAAAAAAGTTTTTGAAATTTTTTGGAAAAAAGCTAAAATTCAAAACAGGTTTTCAGTAAGTGAAAAAAAAAAAAAAAAAAAAAACTTTTTGTGGCAATTTTGGCTAAATGCGAGACTTTCAGTGATTTTTCACCGAAAGTAAGACTTCCATCACCTTTAGTAGTGGACAAGACTTTATAGCAATTCTCAGCAAAAAAAAGATAAATTTATTGGAAATCAAAACGATACGCGTGCGTCTCAACCAGCATCACTCCTTGTCGACTGACTTTTCGCGCAGCAATCATCTCAACATCGACGACGATGACAAGTTAACTCGGTCGGTCATACCAACATGAGCACACGTAATTATACGGTTACTTCGACGGTATTCTTTTTCCCCGTCCTCACATGCCGGCATATGATGTATCGGTGGTCCACGTCGACGCGGCGATATTGATTCCATTTCGCTTCTTTATAAATATAGACACAGACGAAGCCGCCACTCATTGTGTACCTCTGCTCAACAGGAGGCTCTGCTATTGTGCCAATAATACAAAATATAGGTGTAGCATAAGCTGGTATAGACAATCGAGACGAAGTATGAGACGCGAGGCGAAGGAAAAATATTAAATATACTTATACTCGATACGAGCAAAGCTGCTAGGGTATTACTGTCGAGCTGCTAATTTAAATCGTGTTTTTCTACCAAAAAACGCGAGTAATATTTCATCGCAAAGGTAGCTTAAATAACGAACGAGGCTTAGGTGGGGTGACGAGTCGAGGCGCCGCCATTACGCAACGTCTTGTTTGTATGCTTTTGCTTTTCCTCCTTCTTGAGTTGAAAATTAACGTCGTTCTGCCAATTTACTACATAACATTTCGTCGAGATTTTAATTTCCTGCTGTCGCTATATGAATTATATATTGGAAAACAATCGACGACCGACGAATACCAAGCTTTGCTGCTTTACGTATTCGTGATTGTATTATAAACTTTCAACGTCGTGTATAGCTTTGACGATACGATGGCTCTAGAGCCCTTCTTTTTTTTTCACTCCCAGGACGCCACATAAATGAAGAATCGAGTTCAAGTGGTAAACACAATAACCTACATTTGTAAGTTTTCATAATGGTTGACGACGACAACGACAGCGACACGAACGACCACTCGGTCAAAACACCAGCGCCACCGACGCCGTCAATAAGCTATATAAATGCTGAAGAGATACACACGTACGAATAGATATAGACATACACAAAACATACCTCCCATAACGTTAAATGGGTATAAACTTTTTTTTTTCAATCTAAAATCTATACAGAGCATTTTTCGAGCGTGAAAATTTATCAGATTTGCGTAAAGCTTTCAGCCTCTTTTCTCTTGCGTCCTGGCCCTCTCATCACCGAGAGGATTTTGTTCCTCTTGTAACAACGCGCGGCTCTGTCATTCGTTCGTCGGCCATAAAGTAACTGTAATATGATTTCGTATAATAACCTGCTGTCGGATTTTCGAATTATAGTACAAAAAATCAATATTTTTCGTAGTAAAAAGATTGGAAAAACGAGGTTACAAAAAAATCGACGTATTAACTTCACACAGCTCTATAAAAAAAAAAAAAAAGGAAGTAACACGCTACGCATAATGATATCTAGCTCAACGCTCAACATACGTTGCTATCAAACACATCAAGTTGAAAATTCGTTTTAAAAAATAAAAATTAATATTTGTACGAGTGTACGTTAAATGCCTCAACTCACTCGCCACTCGCAGATAAAACGTGCCACAGTTTTCTTGGCTGTTTATGTGCATTGACCGTTAACCTAGTTAGCTCGGAGACCAGCATGGTTATTTATTGGAAAAGCCAATTCCGTCAGCAACAAAAACCACATCACAGCTGAACTAGTGATAATTTTTTGTACCATTGAAACCAATACAGAGATCATTCGTTTGGCAAGTTGATCCAGCAGCCACCATGGTTGCTCATGGTAGGGTACTGACTACTGAGAAACGTAATTTGAAAAGATGGAAATTTATTCCCCGTCTGTTCTTTTACAAATGAACGAAAGAAACGAGCAGTCGAAACAAACAACAGGGGGTATGCTGAATATAGCCTTGAATGATGAAATTTTCTCTCGGCTATTGATCAAAATTTTCAATTATTTCGAATTAAATTTCACGTTAGAAAATGGTGTTTTTCTTTTTGTATCATTGTTTTTAGCAAAACAACGCAAATTGAAATGAATTTCCAGTAAGTAGGCGCCTGTTTTTTCTCTTTTCTTTGTAATTTGTTCACGTGGCAGGCAGGAGTACCTCTACCTACTAAGTATGAAGAATCGACCTTTGGAAATAATTAACGTTTGGTAATTTATTAAGATTTCATTCGCGTTTGTTTTTTTTCATTGCGGCTGTATCATTATTCGTGAATAATGAAGAAAAGTAAAACTTAATTTTGGTGATTCATCAAGCAACAACAAATTTTGTAAAAGTTAACATCGAGGTAGGCATGAAAAAAATCAAATTCTCCAGAACAAAACCAATCTACGAGTAACCTAACAGATCTACCTTCTAAATAAAAACAATGGCTAGAAATAACTTTCATTTTCATAGGATTGCGAGTTCTTCTCAAAAAAATTAATCGCATTTTTTGTCAAAACAATTAAGTCAAGTGTTTATCAACTTCCTCTCAAAACATCTCAAAAATAAAACTTCCTACGAAAAATAGATCCGACTCCACAAGTGGGAAAAAGATTCCCCTCCACTCCTCTCCCTTCCCCTTCCAAAAAAACAATATTGTTCATCAATTTCTAGATGAAAAATAGGAGTCCTACGAAAAAATAACACCTTTAGAAATAAAGATAGGCACAAAGATTATTGCCACACGACGAATAATTTAAAACCGAGCAAAGCTACGTAGTAAACTTCCGATTTTTTTATGACAATCGTATCTTCCAACCTATCAGTTCGTAGAAGAATAAAAAAATCCAACCCACATGTATAAAAATCGAACGAAGCTGATAAGTTATTCATTGTAATCGAAATTCAAAGAGGTGAAAAATAAAAACGAAATTAAAGGAAGAAAAAACACTAAATGAAGGAAGCAATGTGAATAGAAAGAATTACTACGATGGCCTTTGAATGCTCAATTAGTACACAAAAAAATCTGTATACTTATATTTATTTCGCTCTGTTTCGACTTCTCTCTGCCAACATTTTTTCTGTACTAAACCTTTTTTTCCCTAAAAAACCCAACAAAGAAAGATACAAGCAAGCGAGAATTTTCAATTCAGAGATAATTTGGTACAAAATGTAGGAAACCAAATTAGGCGTAAAAAATGTTCACCCAAAATTTACAATATTGCCGACAAAACAAGACCAATTTTCGCCTAATGAAGCTATAAAAATTTTTAAATGACTTATTCTTATAACCTTTGATCTCGTTAATGGAAAATAAAAAAACAAACAAACAGAAACATTATTCGATACAAATAGAGAACAAATTCGCAACATATTCGAGTATCATTCTTTTCCTTCATGGTTCATTATAAATGGAGATGACTTAGTGGAGAGTTTTTCTCTACAATAAAGCAAGTATACCTAACGTAAGTAAAAACGTAGGTAATTTTCAAACACGAGCACTCGAGTATTTTTTTCCCACTGCTATTTATTTTTATAAAAATACAGAGGGTGATAAACGTAGGTACGAGTAGGTAGGTATATATAACAAAGTATTGGGTCAAGTGGAACTTGACGCTTCTCGATATGTACATTATCCGGTCAATTTAAAAACCAGAACGGTTGATAAGATATTCAAAAAAATCGTAATACAAAGAAATGAAAAATAAAAATCAGCAATATTTTTACTTGAAAAATATATTTCATTGTTATTTATTGTACTCACAAATCTCGTTCGACTAATCCAATTTTCATGTTGAACAGAAATTTACGTAAATCAAGAACTCGTTCTGAATCGATGTTTTCATTAGAAAATAATTTCTTATTATCAGATCGAATAAATGATCTAATGGGTATAAATTTTTGAATTTTTTCCCATTAAAAATTCGAAAAAAATCACAAAGAAGGTAGTTTGACGTCACACGATTTTTTTGAAGAAATGTCTTCCCAAAAAAAGAATTTTGATTCAACTCCACTATTTTCATTGTCAAATGAGGAAGTTGAAAAAAAATTGATGATAGTTATTTTACATACATACATACATCAATATTTTTAACCCAATAAGACTATCTAGAGCATTTTTCACTTCTCTCTACATCGTCAAGAGATGCCCAGACAAAGAGAGGGGGGGGGGAGGATCGTCCGCACTTCATCACTCAGGGACCTCCATATTTGACATTCGTCCTCTAAGAAAATGACAGGCCTACAGAAAAAAATAGAATAACGATAGATTACAATGAAGACCAAAAATTGAAGGAGCTCTTCTTATTTTTTCCCATGGTCAAAATTTCATTCTCATGACTCTTGATTCAAAAATAATTTTTAAAAATATGATTTTTTTCAATTTTTTTCACCTTTGAAAGAATATTAAAAAATTAAATGAACTGGGGAAAAAATATTTAATAACTGAACTGGATTGGAATAAAAATTTTCAATTAGAATCGCTACCAATTTCGCCCAAGAAATCCTTCATTTGGTCAAATTCAATTCAGTTTGATCCGGAAGTCGTCTCATCAAACTTTGTTCTCATATGATTCCATCAAATCATTTTTTCCCTCCAAGGCTACAGAATCATAGCGTACGCGCATCAGAAATAGGTACTACACACTACCCAGGAAGGTAGCAAGCAGCTGAAACTCACTGGATGAAATTTATAAAAAAAATGAAGTGATTGAAATTCGAGCACATGGAACGTCGGGATCAACGTGCTATTTCCAAAAAAATAACATCGCTCTGAGAAAACGTGTTTTTCACCGTATCAATTTTATTATGTCAACACGTCAATACGTGAGCTAGTAAGCTTTCATCGTAACTTTTTTTTCCCATCACAGAATAAAGCTATAGGTAGCAGGTATGGTAGTATATTTGGCAGTCGATTCGTATTGACGTTTGAACTTACTAGAAACATAGACTACATTACTATTTCACCACATATAGTATAGGTTGTTTTTATCGAATAGGAACACCGAATCATATACCACACATCTACATACGTAAAGCACATACGAATAATTACTCCACACAGCTCGTAGGTACATAACGCTGCAATATTTACTTTATACGCGTACTTATTCTACGTACATAAATTCAGGCGATAAGAAAACCGACGTAAAACCGCGATTCTGCAATATCGCGTACTTCATCGTATAACACACGTCTTACAAGTATTATTCCTAAATTCCCTTATCTTTGAATACTCATTAGAGCTTATCTCAATTTCTTTTCTCCTCTTTTTTTTTCGATCCGAACTATCTCTGTTTGAAAAGCCTATCGAAATATAAAAACACATCGGCGACGAGGAACACTCGAATTAAGTATGTACAACAGCAGCACCCTCGTAAACCACACGCGACCTCGGTATGGGGTATGTATGATAATATGCCTATGCCACTGGAACCCATTAAACAAGATACATAGACATACGCAAGCTATACATGTATAACGAATTCATTTGAGAAACAAAAGCAAAGCACCACCATCTTGTCACAATACTGATTCGAGTACATTATGTGTAAACATCGCATCGGCAGTGATTTCCAAAATAAACGAGTGACAAAACACGAAGTTGTGAACCAAAAAAAGACCATTATTTTATGTATGGTACAAGATAAAATAAAACCACCTCGCTGTATCATTCATTCGATTAGCGATGTAATTTATTATGCAACTACCTCGCACCGCGCACCTTGCTTTCCATACCTACCGCAATTTACAAACTTGGAAAACCAGTAGAAAAAAATACGCCGATAATTATCAACGAGCACGGTTCGACTATGTACCAGAGTGTAAGACTGCGTATGGTTGACGAAACAATTTTTTTCGTTTTGTTTCGTCCATCAAAATCCGCCTACTTCTAAATATATACGACCACGTATATAATACGCGTAAAAAACACGTGATTGAGTTTCGGTGGATTCAATTTGATTGCTGCATCGTTATAAGTAAAGATTCGTAATAGGCAAATTGAAATCACAACGAGTAAAATAATCTAAGTTCAAGGGAAAATGAGTGAAAATATACTCGTATTGAGTTTTAGCTTTCACCCAAAATAATCATCACTTACGAAGATCTACAAAAACAAATATTCAACAAGCAATCTTTCCCAATTTCTAATAATGCATTACCAATTTCAGAAAAAAATATCATTTTTTTCTTGCATATTTGATGAATTATATGAACAAGTAGGTATATTTTTACATTTTTTCATACAAAATCATGAGTGACTCTTTGGCAAATTGGGAAAAAAGCTCCCTAACACGGAACTATTTAAATGCAAATACCTTTTTTATGTCAATTTCCGATTTTTTTTTGTTTAATAGGGAAGGTGATTTTACTTTTGGATATTCTAAAACGTGAAAAGTGGAAATAAATTGGTTAAAATTTTTTACTTCTGGTGAATTTTAATCATCATTTCAAAAAAACTGCTAACTTTCAAAAATTTCCTAAAAAATCAGATGACTCATAGGACACTCGAGAACTCAATTTTCTACAATATTGGTATTTTCTGAATTTTTTTCGAATAGAAAATGATTTTATTTTCATCACTGAGAGGTAAGAAGGGGAAGGGTTACAATGTGGACGTTTTTCTGACGGTGAATACATAAAACAAATATTCATATTTTCAGCAAAAGGCATCTGTTGCAAAAACAAAATTTCGTATTTTCCCGTTTTCAATATCCGAAGATGTTTTCCTCTCAGCTCCTCCCTCTTCTTCCTCAATGAATCTTTGGAATCGTTTAAAGTTGTGCTTCTAAATAAAAGGGAACAGTTGGCGACAAAATCCAAAACAATAATGACTCAACATTGAAGCTCCTAGAGAAAATTTTCTAAAATCCTTTACTTGTAAGTTGTAGACATTTTCCCCCTTCATATTGCAGGGACATAAACTTGCAAAATTCATCCACAATGAAGGGTGAAGGGGTGAAAGAAGCACTTTGGGATTTCAGCTTTAAAATTTTTAAAATTCATTAAAAAAATAAAATAAATTTTGATGCCAGGGAGAAAAAACAGGATGATGGGGGAAGGAATATTCAATATCCTGAAATTTACGTAGAAAATTAAGTTACCTACAGTTTTAAAAAATTAGGTACCTGTACTCATAATTGATGTACTTGTGGCACCATTTTATATACTTTACATACGTTCAGGCACCAAAATTTACATTGTGGCACCACCAAATGGTGCCACAACGTATTTTACTTAAAATTGTGTGGAATGTCATCAGGGTACTGCCAGGGGTCGTTAGGCAAATTTTTGTAGTGGTGCCACAACGACATTTAAAAGTCCCTTTTAACATACTGGTAAAATTATATAATCAACAGACGTTGTGGCACCATTTTCAGGTCTCATTGGTTTTCGATGTATTCTTTTGTAAAAATTCGTTGTAAAATTTTTCGATTAGATGGCGCTGTTGCTTATACCCTTAATCATCACTCTATACTCATATAATATAGAGGCACCAGTTGGTTATTATTAATGAATAAACCGTTGCCAGAAAAACGCTCGCGTAAATGACCAAGTTTTCTTCACTTGCTACCTGGTGCCACAACGACGTTCAACTAAATGGTGCCATAACGTTACAAAAGTAGATATTGATATATTTACGTATTTTTGGTCATAGGAAAAAATATTTATCTGATAGAATTTTTCATACTACAGAATGAAAAGTTCACAATACATTTTTCAAATAAATTCCCAAACTTTTCTATGGAGTTTTCACAAGAAAACAATTGAAATCTCGACTTTCATCGAATTTTTCGATCTTCTTAATGCACACATTTTTAAAGATATAAGTTTTCTTTAAAATTTATTCATACAGTTTATTCTAGGCGCCGGGGCGCCCTATCCCTTCTATTCACTCATCACATGTAAATATAAAAGTATATCGCGATTCGCTAAAACATAATTTTCAACTAAGAATGACTGCAGGAGTTTCATGGATGGGCAAGAGAAGAGAAAATTTTCGGTTTTTCTCATCATAACTTAATGAAAGAATAAAACGTCAAAGAAATTGAAAATTATGATGTATTACTTAGCAGAAACGCTCGAGCGAAGCGAGAATGAAGTTCTGAAAAAAAAATTCTTTACGATCAAAAAAGGCATTTTCCAAAGTTTTTATTTGAAAAATGTTTATACATTTTTTACGCTCTCATTTTCTTTTACACACTAACTTCCCTTATCTTTTCTCTGGTTAAAATTCGCAACAAAACTAAAATTTATATCACCAATTTATTAGAAATATATAACAACAAAAATCCATCGGTGAAGAGGACGCATAATCGCACTCTTTCGATCAAATAATATAGGTATCTAATTGAATGTTTCAATTTACGAGAATGATTTGACTTCATTTTAATAAAAGTAGTTGGTCTACTGGTCCTAGGTACATTCTGCTTTGTAAGTTATACATAAAAAAAAGATCAAGAAATGAAAAATCAGCTTCAAGTTGATGTTTAAAAGAAAACTTAGCAACCAATGCAACCATCAACTAATATGGTGAAAGCAACAATGCAAAAACTATCTAGCAATCAGCGAATAGCTGATAGCATTAAAAATAGTATACGTATTTTTTCTTTGGGACAATTCAAAAAATATGTAGATAATAAAAGCATAATATATTCTGTTTGGAAAAGTTTTCAATGTCTGAACTTGAGTTCTCAAGATCTCATCGGACTCGGCTCATTTTTCCCAACATGAAAAACTGGAAAAAAATTCCTTAAAAACTCCTCCGCTTTTCCTTTCCTCTCCTCTGATCAAAGTTTCATTCCTACCTACGAATTCCAAATCAAATACCTCACTCGTAACTTATGTAAGAACTGTATAGAAATGTACAAACGAGAGCTAAACTTTTTACAAACCTACTAAAATAATTCTTAAAAGAAACTCAGAAACGAAACGAACACGGTCATAAAAGCTTTCAAAAAAAATGAATAAGTAAAAAGTAAAATCGTCAGATACATTCAGACAGTCAGTCGACCATTTGTGTTGATGTTGTCGCTATTATTATTATACGGTTGTTAATTTTTCTTCATTATGTTTACTTCTATTACCATTTTAAATTGTGAAAATGACTTCACTTCGATCAACAAATTATCACGAATTACTGCACAATATGTGTATTATAGTAACCAAGCAAGGTCATTAGTCGCACGCGTATAACTTTCCTTTTTAATTCGCTTTGTTTATTTACAATTCCCTTCGCCCCCTTTCAAACGTCGATTTTCTTATTTTCACAGAAATTGAAATACTGGGGGAATAACCAGTCGTTAAAATTACGATAAAATTAAGAGGAATGTTCTACAATCTGGCGTGCATTTGAGAAACACGTCATGTCATCCTGAGAAGAGGGAACCTATCAGAGACGAAATGATTAACTCGACTGATAAATTTTTTCAGTCCTGATTTTTCTTTCAAACGAATTTTTCATTTTCGTGATAAGAACTCTCGCAAACTCGAGATCGATATCATGACCGTGAAATTTATTTTTCTAACAAAGTAACGCAGCTTCTTTTATAGTCACTGTTTCAACGAGGATCAAATAGAAAAATCCTCGTCCTTCGATCAAGTACACCTAGCTATTTTTTTCACGCAATTATAGTGTGTAAAAAAAAATCAGAAAAGAAGAAAGAAAGGCTTGAAAAAAGAAGCACACATAATAGAAAAGTGAAGCTGCTACCTATACCATACCTACTTCAAGTTTTTATTTTTTAAATAAGCATATTTTTTTTCAGACTTTGAACGAAAAGCGAGACCGTAAAGATTTTACGACCGAAAAACCAACACCGAAAATGTCAATAATAAGTAACAGTTTCACTTCAAAGAGTTCTTATTCGATGCCACGAGTTGTAAGCCGGTAGTTTTCCATTCCATCGCGTGGCAGCCTTGCTTGAAGAAGGAAAAAAATAATTTTCAATCTAATAACATAAATTTCAAAACATGCTGATATAATAATTCTCGAAACCGGGCCAAAAAATCTTCGACGAAAACTTGAAAAGAAAATTGTAATCAAGAAGGGAATAAACATTTTTCGTTTTTATTTTAAACAAAATATCTTTGAAAATGAATCCTTTCCAGTAGACGTCATTTGTGACCTTTCTAAAACTGATTCATTTTCAAATACATATCCGTTCGACTAATACTATACGTTTTCTTACGACAATATTCAGAAGATTTTACGTATATAACAAGAAGGGGACGAATAGTTGAATTGCTGAGAATACGAAATGATAAAAAACGAATCTACCCACATGAAATTGAAGAGGAAATGCCTGGAATCATTCCAAGTATACCTATTACCTGCACTCGTAAAAGAAAGTGAAATTTTTCAGAAATAAAATTCAATCGTGCTGAAAACCAGACAAAATACAATATACATCTTCGAATAGCCTAAACCTCTAATTTTTGTTATTTTCACGTAACTCAAAATGTGAGCAACGAAGGGGAAGCGTATTCTTTCCAAATCTAAATACTTCACGTCAATTGAAACGTTTCCAATTCCGTTCATTTCGAAGTTAGGTGGGCTACTCGTCGTATACCAAAACAAACCCATCAAAATCAAATAGATCAATTATCGTACGATCCCGTGCACGAATAACAATCGTTCGAAATGAAATTACAACGTGTTCGTCATTCGAATAGCACATTTCGAGTTTCGAATCATTAATTCGCAGCCTCCTCCGCAGTCTACACCACAGAGATGGGCTTCGTCAACACTCAACAGTACACATTGTCGAATTCAAGACAACGTCAGGAATTCCTCGAGCCGCAGCCGTAACAATAACACGCGCCTTAAATCTATCATATGACGAACAATACGAGCATATTATACAGACAGATTGGGAAATAATTGATGAACGATAATAATATATACTGTCGCAGGTCACGTGGTTCACCCACAGAACGCGCCGTATCTTCGATTAATTTCCCATATACTCGGAATAACCGCAGTGGAATTTTTTTTTCAATTTATGAATTCGATGGTATCTTTGCGGCTTCTAAACTACGTAAGAATTTATCACAGTTTGCATTTTCGCTACTGATACGTATTTATTACGATGCAAATTACAAACTAAATAACGGACTAAATTTCCATCGCTTCAAGTAGCCATAGTACGAACAATTAACTATACTCTTCAAGTAGGAGAAACAGAAGCGTACGAGTAGGTAGGTCTAGGTATATTTGATTTGACCAGAAACAGCAGTAGAATTAACAAAGACATTTATTTTTACGGACATAACTGAACTAGACGTCACAAGTCTATAGCTTTGTGCAGTGAGAGAGAAAGATGCACTGACATTGGCAATCGATGATACCGGTAATAATCATTACGTAGAAATGTTTTTGTCCGCTGCGCCAACCGTTGCGATGATTCATTAGTTGATTTGGTGTAAGACACAGTGGTTGGTAAACTGGTTGTTGAGTGTCTAGTTCATCGCCAGTTTGTAAATATTTATTGTTCCAACATCCTTGAATAAAGATACTGTGAATAACTCTGTTCGAATACAAAACCGAGAGAAATGATCCAATGTGGCTATATGTAAGATTGGAGTAAGTATTCAGCTTCTCTCGGCTGAAATGTCAAAAAACTCAAAATTGAAAAATAACACGTCTTCTTCTGTATCAATTTTAAAGGTCAAACAAACGTCATACGAAAAAAATGAATGGAAATGAAATTTTATCGCGAGGGATTCCCCATCAGTAGAATCTGATAAATGATAATGATAACATTTCTTTCCTAGAAAGTTTACCTACTTTTCGAGATAAGTTTTACTACAAGTTCCAAAGTTCAACTTTCACCTTTTGCATAAATAACCCAACTCTACTGTTTCAATTTCATTTGCGTGAGACCCTTCCTTAGCTCCCAAAATTGATTCTTCAAGGTCCTACAAAAAAATGAACGGAAACAAAATATGAACTGGATCGTAAAATTTTCCAACCAAAAAAAATCATTTTTTTTTTTTACTAAAAATCTCAGTTTTCGAGATTGATATTCCAAGTCATAATAAATTAAATATCAATCATTAATTTTTTTATAATTCGAAAGCTTTTCATTCTTTCAAGGGAGAGATCATTAGGTTATTTTTGAGTAAGTCAGCTCCATCTAAACGTAACCGAAAATAGCTTTATTCAGTGGAAATATTATTTTTTTAAATTGAGAAATTTTCGAATTTTCCACCCCACAGTACTTTTCTAGCTGTAAAATAAAAGAAAACTTGAAAAAACATGCCCTTTTTCAATTTTAAAATTTGTTTGTAATTTTACCTCAAGAAACTAATTTTTTGTACCATTCAATTTCTAAATAAAAGCGAACACAAAACTGACTATTTAAAAAATCTATACGTCTACTCACAAATTAATAGCTTAGTAGAGTTCGAACTTCATGTTAGTTCATTTGAATATTTTTCTCACCATTTTCTATGACAATTTCACTTTTGAGTAGGTAAGTAAGTTTATGAACTCCCAAGGGATGACATCAGCAATTTGTAACACAGTTCAAATTAGGGTCAATGGCCAACGAAAAAAAAGGAAATTTTTCAAAACGTCAACGTCACCTTCACCAATAAACAACAGAGAAAAGATTTGAATTGTCTAAAAAATATTTCTTTTGTCCAAAAGTGGATGAGCGATATTATCAGAGTCAGCAAGAGAAGATTGCAAAGAGTGCAATAATTGCACCAAGTTCCCAATTTCTCTGAGGCTACCAAGGAGCTTATATGTTCTGAGGGGTAAAGAAGGCCCATCTGTGGAGGCTTTGATTGAACCAAATTTTGGAAAATCTATTTTTGAAAAATGAAAGTTTGTTTGGAACTCTTCTGGAAGTTCAAGTGATTGCAAGTTCAGTTCAGTGTGCACTGTTTTAGAAACCGGGACGGATGAGGGAGGGGTATTGAGAGCTCCCATATTCTTGTATACCTTTGGGATTCTGAGCAGAAGGCCACCGACAAAATTTTAGCTGACTCTTTCTGAATTAATTCGTCGATAGGGGCTTTCTTTGCGGACTGCATGCGGATTAATTAAATCATGTACATATTTTAATTATTGACCAGCAGTATATTTCTGAAGAAAATTAATGGAATCAGATGGGTAATTGACTGAAAAACTTACACATAATCTTGTTTCAATCTATCTGTACCTTGAGTACGCAGCAGTACGTATGTATTTCCCATATCGCTCAATGCTCATGATACGCATAGACGCACAAGTAAATACGAATAAAGATGATAGCACACCACGAAAATAGACCTATTTTGGTAAACACGCGTTTTCTCAACTTTTAATGATTCACACCACCCCTGAGGTCAGCTTGTTACAACGCCTTGTTACGCGACAATAACCACTTATTGTATCTATACAGTACAAGAACATATCGGTACATCTCATCGCATACATAAATGTACGTATTATTACAACGAGCAGAGCATATGTATTTTCATTTTTTTCTTTCTCTTTCTTCGCTCTCCATTACGCGATAATACGTTTTTATTATACGGCAACAATATTCTCTCTCTGGTTTGAAAACTATCTAGTGCTGTTTAGGAAGAAATGAAATCTATACGAAAACTAAACGCGTCCAAATAATTGATAACATCGCGAACAATAAAGGTTTTCCCTCTTCTCCAGATTCTGATTGCATACACAGACTATTAGTGTTTTTTTTGTCCGTCTGAAAATATAGCACGGAAACCATAGTCAGAGATAAATTTTCCACACAGCCGAGCGAAATAAGCGGAAAAATTGTAATTTTGTTTGAATCATTTTTTACGATTATTTAATCATCGTCGTTCTCTCATCTTTCACCAGTCAGTGTCGTTCTAAATACACAATTTCGATGTATCTATATACAGGGTGTCCCAATAAACTCTGGCACATTTACAAAAATGCATTAAGGTATCAGCAAATTCGAGAAGTGAAAAACTTCATTCGAAAAAGTTGTCTACATTAAAATTTGAAGGGGTAACTGGTCTTCAAATTTCATAAAGAGAAAGTAATTTTCTAAATTTCAACTGACTCCATACAAATTTGAGATACCTGAGTAAAAAGTACCTACACACAATTTTTCAAACATAGAAAAAAATCATGAAACATGAAGTACATCAGGTCACTTCAGAATTTTTACTGGGAAAAATGTTGAAAAAAATAATTTTCGAATGTTTCTTACAAAATTTCCCATTCCTCATGCACATTCACATCACAATCCAAACTCCGAAATAAGTACCACAATCTTTTGATGGGACACCCTGTATATTTCTACACCAAAATGAATTCACAATCGATCCTTTATACGAACAACACGAGTACAGACGAACAGGAAAACATTTCATTTCCAAGTTCAAATTTTCCAAATGGCCATTTTCATCTTATACGATGTTAATTCCGTTTGACTCGGAATCGCATTTGCGAAGCGATTGCTTTCATTTTCCAAATGCTTTTTCACGAATACATAATCACGATTCACGAACGGACGAACTGACAAGTTTTGGCCTAGTTCTTTTACTTTGCCAGACGATGAGGCTGACGTGAGTTAGTGCGTGTGCGTGTGCATTGGTATCTACTATTTTGATGCTGATAATTGAAATATCGACTTTCGATTTTTTCCGATACCGATACTGTTTTTCGATATTTTTTCAACGTGTTTTCGTAGTGTTTGATTTTTTTCTATGTAGGTTATGTCAGATTTTTTTTCACCAAGCACGGTTTATTCGATTGACGGAAAAACTTCCGTTCTTTTTTCCCCATATCGTGTTGTAAAACGAAGCGTGGGTGTGTTGTTTTTGAACTCGCAAAAAAGTCGAAAGAAAATTCGAAAACAGAACAATGATTCCAACAGAACGCTTCATTGTACTTCTTTTCGACGAAAGTATCTCAAGAATTTGCAAATCGTTAATTCTGACGACGCTGCAATATTAGTTTCTTCGTAATTATCTTTGTTCATTCGTGAATAATATCTAACGCCTACTTTTCCATAGGAAGATTCGTGATTTAACGACTCTAATTTGATCAAAAAACAACAAAAAAAAATCATTTTTCAAGATGGGAGTGTACAGCATTCCTCAGGGCACAGCTGCACAAGGGACTTTTATTGCCACATTCTAACCATTAAAAAGCTCAAAGTTCATTTCTTTCAAGTTCAGGAGTTCTCAAAAAAATAGTTTTCTTTCAAAATACGACTATCGAGTCAAAAGATCACCTAAGCCAAAGCATAATTATAAAATATTTTCAATTTTTTCAACTTTGAGCTTTCAGCGAGGAAAAGAATGCAAAACATTAAACTAAAAATTTTAAAATTCTAATGTCTTTCTGAGGTCAGTTGGCCATAATTTTTTTGAAAAATTGAAATACGATCCACCTAAGGGATTCTCTTCATTTTTGAAAAAAGTAGCCTAACTGATTCTGAGAGGACTTCGAAGGTCTAATTCAATTCACCTTAACCAATGACTTACTCGATTTCATGGATTTTCCAATACTCTAAATGAAAATTCAACACTCACCTGAAACAAAAAAAATGAAATAAATTGTTAATTGTTTGATTTAAAATCATCTCATAATATTAAAAACATATAAATAAAAACTTCAGGAATGACATGTGTAAAAAATGTAACAGTGAAGGGGGGAAGGGGGAAATAAAAAATGTATAGTTACATTTTGAATTGGACTCCTCAAATAATTCTCGAGTAAATTTTTCACAAAAAATACACTCGAATTTTTCATTTCAACCTACTTTAACAAAACATGTAGTCTCATAATGCAGAAAATTTGCAAAGGTTTCCTAGGAAAAAGTCAACACCTTTCCCATCCTACCATTCCAAAACCAAGATAACGATAACTTGGAGCCTACAAACGCTATTTTTCCATCATTACCTGCACGTTGAAAAAACCGCAACACACACTTAGCACTTAGCTGCGGCATTTCGCGGCTAAACAATCCATGTCAACCTTAATGAACGCGTAAATAATGTCCCAAAGCATAACGACGATAACGCGTGCTAAGGCGAGGGCGAAAACCGAGACACGATAGAGAGAAGGCAGGAGGCGTAAAAAGCCTCATCTTCAAATCGTTTGCATTGTATGGGATAATTTAAGTGCAAAAATTTATCGTTCGTAACAAAATTATCGCAAACCGAAAAATTTCATCTACGTATGTTCCACTTTGAAACTACAACGAGGAAAAACTGGCAAAAAAGGTGATAAACCTATAAGACGGGCCAGGTAGGGAAAGAAGAGAACAGAGGCCAGCGCCAAACGACGATGCGAGGTTTATTAAACTTGCAGTTGCACATGATTATCTGTTATTACTCGAATGCAATGTTGCCATCGTTCTGTAAAAGTGTATACGACGAGGAGGTACTCGTATATACGATACCATAATATTACGAGACTCTTCTTTGTATAGGTTCATAAAATTACATGTAGTTATAGTCTCTCGCTGTGTTATTCTTTTATCTAGTCGTCGAATAACAGCTGACTGGTGTCTGATTTCGTTTTACTTTTTCCATGGTTGCGTGGGTCATCGACGTGTCTCACTTCGGTTGTTTCTTTCTACCGATTGATACATAAACGCATATTATATGAATAACGGTATACACTCTTATACTCGACTCATTAAATCAACACACGAATACGATTCTTTTCATAATTATCTCGTCGATTATCCGAAGGAAGGAAGAGATCATCGGTGAAACAAAAAAAAAAACTTACCACGAACAACGAAAGTACTCGAAAGACGCGCGAATCTTCAATATGGCCAATTAATTACCATCGTACCAGTACCAAGAAGAATCGTTTTTCCCTTCAAAAAAAAACTAGAACAACTCGTCCTGTTCGCACAAAGCCGTTTTAACAGCTGCAGCGCGTACCTGGAGCTACCTATAAAATTTGAATAATTAGGTAAAATTTCGTCTAGTCGCCCGCATGCAGTACTGTAGCATTGGCATTAGCACAGACATCGAGCGTAAAAAAAATTTAATTTTACTCGAAAACCATAACACGACGGATTTGAAACAGGATTTAAGTACCGCGCGTTAGCCACGGCTACGGAAACGGTAACGAACAAAAGGGCTGATCCGGAGTTGGCTCTTACACCCCTTTGGCCGACGCGAATACACGAATGGATGGCGCCAAAAGCCTAGGCCCAAACCTTGATTTTGCTTTTGACGACGACGTCGGGGTGGCTTCAGTTCGACGCCTCGTCTGCCATATTCGTGACGTACCCAGACCCACAAACATAAAAACGGAAGAAAGGGCTTTAAAGTAAAGCTCGCCCATCACCGCTGCAATCGGATGCAATGTGAAATTCCCTTAGGGTGCGATGCAAGTTTAATGACCCTTTCTTCATTTTTCCAACGTACCGTGCATGGTGTTTATTGTTAACAATGTTGCGGTGGTTCTCGCGCGTATAATTTTTCTCGTTTTTCTTTGACCATGACTGCAAGTTTATGGACACGATTTTCTGTATCTCATCAGACACAGTAACAAGAAGAGAAGTGCAGACCGAAGACGTTGCTATGTCAATTCTAACAACTTGTATGGTCTGGTAACATGGCTCAAATACGTCTATAATCTTTAGAAAATCTACCCTCCGAAATAATTTATTTGAGGAAGAATTCCTATTTTTATACAAACGTCACCTCCTTCCCTTCAGATGATCACTAGTAAGCTGGTTCGTGGTGCCTCTCTTTGATGACGTTATCACTGGAATTTTATCAATTTTTGCTAACATTCGAGTAATTTCTTTGACAATTTTACGGTTTTTATTTTACTTTACGTAATTTATTACCGATTTCATTCATTTCGATACTTAACCAATTTTTCATAATTTTCTATTTTATTCATAACTGAGCATTTTTGCGATGTTTTGCTCAATTTTTACAATGTCTCATCAAGATTTGCTATAAACTGAACGAATACAATTTTTGAGAATATTTGATCAATTTCTGATAATTGTGTTGAATTTTTGACCAAAAGGATGACTTTTTGGGGATTTTGAAGACCTGGATACACCTTGTAAGCTTGGCCAGTCTCGAGGTTTGAACCTTACAAGTTTTTCAGCTTGAAAATAAACAACTATCTCCCCCCCCCCTCCATCTTCGGGTGCGGTCGAATGAGATTATGGGGTTTTTCGATGATTTTAGGAGAACCCTTCCAAAAAACTTGGAAGAAATCCAATCAACGGTTGGAATATTCCTGCCTCCATAATTCAAAAGTTCCTAAAGGAGGTGTTCGTGTGACCCAATAAAACACCTTCCCTTTCCACTTCTATCGTTCTATGAGAAAAGCATTGAAATCATTGATACATGATATTGATATGAAATAATGAGAAACTTGTTAATTACTCGAATCATGGTTTGTTTTGCAGGGGGGGGGGAGAGTTGGGTTCCTAATTTGAATGAAGCTATAAATCAATACGTTAAATCATTAAAATATCAATTCCACAAAAATTTTCAGACTAATATCTATTATTAGATGAAAATTTTCAAAAAATTGAAAAGAAACGTTACAGCGCCAAAATTATACGATAAAATGCAAAGAAATCTCGATATAAGCGAACCGTTCTAAAATAAGAAAGTCAGAGGCCGTTTTTTCCCAAAATAAAAAGAAAAAGGTAGGTATTTTATTTTTTATTTATCGAATAAGAAAAACACACAATAAAATTACCATTTCTCAGAAAACGTATAGGAATATCGTTACATGGATGGATACGCATTTGAAGAGAGCATTACCCTAATGATACGTACAAATATTTCGAACTTTTTTTCTTTTTCGAATCCATCCAAATCACGCGACTGTGCACCCTTTCACGCAAGACAGAAATTCTTCCCAACACATCAGTCAACATTTTACGTCACATCATAATCTAATCACATTCAAAGTCAAGGCGGAGGAAAATTCCACATCCACATTATCTTTCATCATCAAGCAAAAAATATACGTAAGTAAAGTACCCACTTATTCAGTGTTTTTTCCCTCACCTTTTTATTTCTGGCGATGTTCAACAACTCACTTTTAAGTCTTCCATTACCTAGTCGTCGTCGTTTTTAATGCGATAAAAGATTGCATTTTAAAACATCACACCTTGAAAATGCAATTTTTAAGAAAATTGTGTCTCAGGTGAGAAGTCGTAATGATTCGTGGTATAAATTGAATTACCAACAGCGACTCGGTGAAATTCCAATTTCAATTACGAGGCAAAAGAAACCCACTAAACAAATTATCTTTTCGATCGCAGGTCATTGGGATTCGTTCGCAATAAATGGATGAACAACAATATCTCTTACACGATGATTTTTAAATTGCTCTACAAAATTTCAAAATCCAGCTTGTCCCCTATATGAGGGAAAAAAGAATTGAGAAAATTTGGCTTTTTAGTTAAATTACTTGGGTTCAGGCCTTTTTGTTGAAATTGAAGTTGCAAGTACCTACCTAATTTTCATACTCCCCCCTCCAATGTATTTTGAGAAATAAAAATCGAAGTACCTAAATTATTTTTTTTTTTGGAAATGGGTAGGTAAGTATAAAAAAGTAACGTTCATTTTAATTTAAGTACAAGTTCAGTACTCAGGACAAAGGTACAAACTTGAACGCTAAATTTTAGATTTAAGAGCGATTGATTTCCAAATTTTCATCTAATTTTCATCGTGATTCTGATTTCGTTTTTTTTTTTTAAAGTTACCAAATTTTATTTATTTTTTCATTTTTTTCAAATTCTTCAATTTTTTAGTTTTTATAGCATTTTTTTTGGTATTTTGGAACTTTTGTTTGGACAAAAAAGGCCCTGCTTGGGTTGTTTTTTTTTGCACAGAATGGTACTTCAGAGCGGGAAAAACATTAAATAAGTATGCGGTCTATCTGTTAAAGAAGGATAAAATGACTTTGGAAACATCTAAACAAATTTTTGGTGGGGGTGGGGGGAAGGAATGAGTAGAACTTTGAAAAAATGTCACGCTCGTGTAATATGTTCGTTCGAGTTCCATTTTCAAAGGCTCTCAAGTCTCATAGTCAGTTCATAAACTGACACGCTGAGCGTCTTAATAACAGAGATGAAAAACGTAAAAAAATTCACGTTCATATCACTCTTATCGAAACACAAACCAAAAACCATGTGCTTTTTTCCACCATAGTAACCCAGAAAATGGGAAGATTCAATCACGCAGGCGCAGTTTTCCAGCAACAATGGTTTGAAAAAACTGCATTCGACGACTCCTCTTCGCGGATATGGATTTCTTACGTAACCTCGTTACCTACCATTATTATTCGCGAGAACCAATTAGACTCGTGAAATTACATACAATCCATTAAATCTCGAGATTCGAAATGTTTTTCACGTTCAAATTGCACAGCAGTGTACAGTTGTCTGTTGCTATACAACAATCAACGCTCATACTACAAATACCATAGGCAATTTTCTTAGCTATCGTTGCTCGAAGGCTTTTGCAATCGAGCTCATAAACGTCAACGATACTTCTTACAAATTTGTTAATTGTACTTTGACGCATGTATACTGGTGGTACATACGAGTACATTCAAGTACATATACATATTACAAAATGGTTAGCATCTCAAGCGGAACTAATTCCTGCATTACAATTACTCGTTATGTTGACCAGCACCTATGAACACCTCGACGTACTTCTTGTACATATGTACGTATGTATACGACATATTTATTGATTTTGCCGCGGTTTTTTCTTTCCTTTATTTCGTTCAAATGCAATATTATTTACGATACAGGCTCTCCATTTGGAAAATTACACCGCACAACCAAACTGTATTAGAATTCGATTTGAAAAAACCGTCTAGCTAAATGGTTCGATTACCGGGAGTGGAACTTTCTCAGTGGAATAAGCCAACTTGAAACGACCGCGACGAGGAAAATCTGATTAGTGTAGTTCGAATTCTGCGATAAAGTTTACAAAACGACAACTTTACTTTTCGTTCGTGGCGGATTAAAAAAACCGCGCCATCGACATCTGCTAATACTTTTTAACTGATCGAATTCCGTAGGGTGATTTGACGAATAAATGGAATACGTATTATGAACAAGGAAAATTACTTCATTCAGTATGTACACGCATTATAAATATACAAAACTACAAAAAACGATATAAAACTACGAAATTACTCGGCATTTTTGAAGGTCTTGAAAATGGAAATGCGATAAAACTAAATCGCGAACTGAATGAATCTATTTTACAGCGATAGAAATATTTCAAAAGCTAGTAAAAATATTCTGTTGAAAAAATTTCAATAGAATCTGTTTCCAGCACTCATCTGGCATGGTATAAAGGCTCTCTAAATTTATCAGCAAAATACTGAATTGTTGATAAAAAAAAAAAAAAAAAAAAAAATGTTCAAACGGAAGTATACAGAGATGAATGAGGTTGGCCTTTTTTTGAATTCATGTAAAAATGAAACAGAGTTTAGACACCGAAATAAGGAAATTTGATACAGAAAAAATTGATAATTTTATTGCAACATAAATTTATTCCAAGAATAAGTATAACATGTGGTACATCAATGGAAATGGCCAATCTACAGAAGCGACTGTGCAACGATTATTTTTCTTGGTTCATTTCGAATACATCATTTTTTAACAGTGCGAACAGTGTTGCCATTCATTATTTTTTATAAAATTCTTACACACATTTTTTTGTTTTTCGTCATTATTATTTTTTTGGAATCAAATTTTCACACATTTTCTGCCATTGCCAAAAATCCAACCTAATAATATGGTATCTCATTAAATATTTCAAAGCAAATTGAAAATAAGTTTACATGTAAGATGAAAGCAAATTCTTTCCATAATGTTTTCTAACTTTATACAGTCTACAATAAATTCAATTTGTCTCTTGTTCATTAACAAATTGGTCCTCCGAGCCGGATGTCATTGAATTTATTGTGGACTGTATAAAGTTAGAAAACATCATGAAACAGAATTTGCTTACATCTTACATGTAAACTTATTTTAAATTTACTTGGAAATATTTTATGAGATGAGTACCATATTAGGTTGTTTCTTACCAACTACTTTCACGGCCCAGTCAATACCCAGTCGAGGCCTATACCTAAACATTTGAAATTTTAGAAAATAAAAATAAATTAAATATTGATACAGCACTTCGTCCCTCCCCAAAAAATCCATTTTTATTTTTCAGGGGCAAGTCAAACTTCTTAAAACGATGGGGGAAAAGTAAGCTCAGCTGATACGATACAATTCTCCTCTCCATACTTTCATTTTTTGAAACTTCCGCTCTTCACCATGTCTTCACCTCATTTTTCAGAAGGAACTAAAAAAATATTTTCATCCGTTTTCAAGAACCCTTGAACATAAATTTGAAGAGAAATTGGCCTGAAATGGCCTCCACTGTGCGAAAACACTATTTGCATAAGATTTTTTTTCTTGAAACTTCGAGCTTCTGTCGGTAGAGAAAGGAGACCAATTAATCGAAATCACATATGGCATTTTTAAAATGCAAACGACTTATTCCTTAAAAATTCTGTTTTTTTTCAACTTTAAAACAATGGCACAACATTTTTGGAAAATTTTAGGTGTTTTTTTTTTTTTAAAGTAGAAATAAGCACTTTTCAGAAAAATATTTTGAAACAATTTCTCGACTTCCAATGATTTTTGAACGAGTTCTTGACTTTTTCCATCACTTCTCAAAGTTAAAATAAGATAATTATCTCGACCTTTTTTCAATTTTCTCAACAAGTAGAGGACACTAGACAGTAGACAACCAATGGATTTTAGTTTCAAACAACAATTTGAACTGAGAAAAATCAACTAACTGAACTAAATAGGTATTCAAAAAAAGTCAGTTTGTAATTATTACACAATTTCTCAGAATCCAACTGCTTACAACTCTTCCAATTTTGAAGGAAGACTATAACAAGAGAAGATATTTTCAGTTCGTCTCAAGGAGTTATGCTCAAAAACATCCTAGCAAAGTTTAAACCCTGGATGCTTCAATTTCCAAATAGGAAAAATTTATTAAAATCTGAATCTGAGGCACATCCATTGATACTTCGTGTACATGCTGCTTCTCGTGTAGGTAAGTACATACATATACTACATTTTAGCACATTTCTGTCCGTTTTCTCAATACAAAAATGAACCATCATCGCAACACCTAAAATGTCTCCTTATCTCATAATCTAAGAAAAAGTCTCATCACCCTCGCTTAGTAAGACAATTTACGTTCGAATCCAGGGACATCCCTATTTCATCCACAACGTAGGCGGAAGAAAATTCATTCAAATGTTGGCGAACTATGAAGACACCATGCATGCAAAACTGGGCTTGGAAATCTTCCAAAAAATCTGCCGAAGAGGGTTTGTCGCGCAGATGAGGCGAACGAAGGCGAAATGAATTTCTCGCTAAGGAAGGCGATGATTAAACGATACACTAAATGGTAGATTTTTACGTCGTTATCGCGTGCTTATTAAAGCGTAAATGAAAGCTAGAATCTTGATTATATAGAGTTCATTATTTGCGAACATTGGCGAAATTTTTTTCATTTCTTTAACACATCGCGTGCGTATGTGTTTGTTGAAGTACTTTACTTATACTACACTACACTACACTCGTACAACCGAAAACGAGAGAAAGAGAGACACAGACAGGAAGAGAAGCGAGGTATAAGACTTGCCGCCGCCGCATTCGTAACGTCTCGTTAACACGGCTTCGCAATATAACGGGAGCTGAAAAAAATTTCGGGTCTTTTTTACCACCGCCATTTACTTTTTACTCTTTTTCCAACGTACACGTTTCAATCCATCTATTTTCACGGAATTATAGTTCTCTTTTCTTTCTTCCCTTTTTTTTTTGGTGCGTTTTGTTTCGAGGTTGAGGCCAAATACGGTACACGCGAGGTGACATCAGCAACAACAAGTATAGGTACATTCTACGTCGCTATTTCCTATACACAAGACAGTACTTCAGTTATATGGTAAATTATCACAGGTAATCTAAAGAACACTGTATTTCCTATACAATTTTTGCCGAAACATAAAGAAATTCGTCGCATTCTAATTTAGTTTAGTAAGGAAATAAAATCACCTCGTTATGATTTTCACCGCAGTCCTGACTATTCTCTCGAAAACTCTTCAACCATAACCTCTCTCGATGGGGTTTTTCGCTAATGCAAAACACAATTATCTTCGAAAGGGGAAAAAATCGATAAAATTCGGCGATACATAGTCGTTACTTGGAACATTTTTGGATACTTTGGTACGAGCCGCCAAGATAATACAACAACGCCATGAAAATTCTAATTCTGGATTTCCTCCAATTTCAACTTTTATAATTACCTTCGAAGAGTTTCTTGTAATTTCTCAACATCGTATATAAAACGCCTCTTCTACATACAATACAATCCCACTAATAGAGCCCATTGTGACCCAAAATTGAGTATCATTTATACCTACCTCTTCCGTTTTAAATTCTCGAAGGTAAATTGCAAACCTATATTCTTTGTCCCGAAAACTTTCGAATCAATTTCGATTAATTATACTGTACGTCGATTTGCTGATATTTAAAATTTACATAGGTACGTAATAAAAAAGCACCCTCTAACGATTTATTTTTTGTGTACTTAGTGCGAGCGAGTTTTCCATAAAAATAAAACCCATATATACCGCACACCTGATATTTTGAACGAAACGGCTAGCCCCTCTCGCCTCCTCCTCACCCCAATACTCATCGAATATAGACAGAAATTAATCTCCATAACACTGCTCCATTACACACGATCAATATTAACATTGCCATGCATCATCAGTCGGTTCGAACTTTACAATACACGTTTCTGTTTATTCAACTATCTCGTATATGAACGAGAAAAGCTCGATGATGAATTTTCAAAATTTGTTTAGCAAAATGTGAGATGAAAGTACCATAAGGTTAAATTACGTCAATTTCCTCAATCGAGTCGAAACTTAATTTGGAAAATCTGTACAAGAGGACATACGAGTAATATTACAAATTTTCAAATGTTCAAATAATTGAAACATGTGTTTCCAAAACGCACTAAGTCCAAAAAAATATTGATAAGAAATTCATGGTACTTAGTACAATTTGGAAACGTAGAAGTGGACCAAATTGGCTGATTTTTTGATATGTTCTAGCCAAGACCCTTAGACACAACATATCAAAAAATCAGCCATTTTGGGCCGCAACTTTATGCTAGATGGCCTTGCAACCTCAAAATCTTTGAAAATGGATCTAACGGAATTTTTTTTTGATAAAATCGCTACTTTTATCAATCAAATTTTCAGCCCCCCTCCCAATACAAAAAAATTAACAAAGCCAAATTTTTCACTGGAAAATTTTCAAAAAATTGAAATTACAAAAAAATTGGTATACAAAGTATATACAAAGATTTTTCAATTTCATCAAAAATAAACTTTTTTTTCAATGAGGTTTTTGTTGCGAGTTTGAATTTATTCATTTTTTTATTACCTTTTGACTAAATTCACTACTTTTTCACTACTTCCATCTACCTGTTAGATACCCTGATTCAGAATCTGAAAAAATGAAATCTCAACACCCTCGGGGGCACAAAAGTTCCCAATTTGAATCAAAAAAGCAACTCAAAATTTCAGTGGCCTTTTCTTCCTCTCTTCCTCTCACGCAGTAAAACCGGTTTCAAGTTGAAAATTCGCTATGCACGGTCACTTCGAATAATAATTACGTTGTCTGCCTTTCTTTCAAATAATTTTTGGGAAATGGGAAAATTTCGAACCAGGTCAATAGGGACGAGGGTTTCTCACAACTTGTCGCCCCCCCCCCCACAAGTGGGCAACTATGGTTTCATACCAAACCAAAATGCTTTCATTCATCCACCGACCGATAAGAACAAACGTAAAATTCATTCAACTCTACATCCGCATTATTTCGAAAGCTTCTTTGAAAACTATCGAAAAGAAAAAACCTCGCTAAAAACAACGATTCCGCCTACGTATTTTCTCGACGTATCAATTATCTGTTGGGCGCTATTTGGCGGGCAAAAATGCGACCGCGGCGTAAACAAATCGCCGCACTGGTCGAATCGATCGGCAAAAGCATTTTTAATTAAAACACCTCTTTAGCCTGCGGGCTATCCGCGTTTTTGGTAATTTCTTCTCCATATACACAGGATAGGTAGGTGGGTAGCAGAGGTACCAACACACAGTAAGCAACTCAACCGACAAGGATAAAGAGAGAAAAACAGAAAGTGAACAAGAGGAGAAAAAAACACGTATATATAGTGGTACGATACAGAAGGAAAATCCTTCGCGTGGTTTGTCGAAGGTTCGAAGGTACACCATCGCGTAAAAACGACCCTATTCAACTTTCCACATTCGGGTCGATGAACCGCCGCCGCCGCCACCACCGCCACCCATCCTTCGTCGTGCTGAATAAAAATGCGTTGTGCATGCGTAAAAGGGGTGTCTTGAGTACATTTGCTGTCACAATTATACAACTGTTACAGTATGCACTGTGTGTATTGTGAACGAGTATTCCATGTGGTAAAAATGCAAAATGATGCTGTTTCGTTATTCCCTGAATTTTTTTTTTTCATTTTACTTTCCTATACGCGGAGAAATGTGGAAGGTACATTTGAGTAACCGCAGTCAGAGCCTCATTATGGTGACGTAAATCTATTCGTTGTGTACATTATATTCCGAATTACGCACATGTAAATCTTCCAAGTCGAATGTACTCGTACATCAAATGGTGGCATGTGTAATCGTACGAGTACGATGACGAAATATGTGAATTTCTAACATCGCCGCACCGCAGCAGCGTCATTTATACGTGTTGCTTTCAATTATTATTAGGTACTATATGAACATACGAACTGTCTCATCTTATAAGTATATGTACCATCAAAATCTACCTAGTACCTACACCTAGACCTACGTGTACGTGTAAATGACAATATTACACGAGATATTGTAATTCGAACACACTGTTCATACCACACCGATTCGATAATATACGCATATTACGTATACGTACAGTACGATAAAGTTGAAATCGAACTTGTACGTTGATACGCCCATGTCTTCCGGAAACAATTATGATGCTCGATTCGTTCGAACGCCTTATCGTACTCCAAATCAGTGAATTATAAACACATCTTCATTACTGAACTGAACGATTCCTATACGAACTGATCAACTCATATGTCGATGACAAAAAAGTTCGTATCGTACAAAAAAAACAAAAAAAACAAAAAAAAACAGAATGTCTTCAAAAATCAAAGTGTCAAAGTTTTTCCATGACGTACTTCCGACGTCATCACTGTCATTAGCTTTCAAAACTATCCTCACAATCATTTTCTCAACCAAGAAAAAAATACTCACACATTCTGAGTACAAAAGGAAGTCCCTCATTCGTAGCGAAGTCTGCCCTGTCCATCCATATGTGAACTCACTAGAAAATAAAAAGTATAATTCAAGTATCGTGCTCAAATTTTTCCCCAAAAAAAAGTAACTTTATAGTTAAATACGAATAGTAACTCTTGAGAACGTGAAAGAATCAATCAATTTCTGCATCGTTTCACAGAACAAGTTATCTAAGTAATAAATCTAAAAAATGAAAAAGGATGATCTTTTGATATAACTTTTGGGTGACCTGCAAATTTCCACTTTCGGATGGTTTTTTTTCAAAATTTCATAAGACCTTACTTTGATGAGTGATTTTTATAGAATTTTTAACGCTGAGGAAGAATAATGAAAAAATTCCCTAACGTCTGATGAGCTACATTAGGTATTACTGAAATTTCATTAATTTTTGGTAACTTTCAAGTGATTTCTACGATCATTTTACAGTTTGTGTGATTTTTTCACGATATCATTTCATACGTATTTCGATGACATTTGAGCAATTTTCCAAATTTTTTTTCATAATTAGCATTTCTGCAGTATTTTGCTCCATTTTCACCATATTTTTTCAACTCATAGTCAATTTCAATTTTCAACAATTTTTATGACATTGCAACTATTTACAAACAATTTTCTCATCTGCTCAATAATTACTGATTTTTTACCCATTCTAGAAAAGTTTGAATAATTGGAAAGTTGATTTTGTAATTTTTACTCCACATTTTGCTTTTTCTACAAAATTATCATTCTATTATTGAGCATATTTGATTAACTTTTCGCATTTTTCAATAATCTAAGCGATTTATGCAAAATCGCAGCCTTTTCAGACCTGATGGAAATTTTTTCAAAACAGGATGTTGGGATGGAACCAGTGTGCTTAATTTTTGGCCAAAGGGTGAAGGCGTACCGAATGACAGCTGAAAGAAACTCTACCCCCTCCTTTCCTTTTTCCTTCCAGAATACCAAAATTACAAGTTTCGCCTAAGAAAAAATAAATCTTGAGGGTAGAATATTTTCGTTTTTCAAAATAGAGGAATAGGACAAAGTCTAGTTACATCAGAGGTACATTTTTGAAGATTCTCAATTTTTGTGTTCCCCCGTCCATTCAATCCCGAATCGTCAAAAATCATCTCAGAAACATTGAAAAGATAAGATACAGTAGATTTGCACCCTTGAAATTAAAAGAATATAAAATTTTTCACTTTTGCTCCCCATCTTTTCGAATTATTCATTTGGCCAAAAATTAATAAGATGATCAGATGCGGTAGAATTGAAAGCCTAAAATATGAAGAAATGTAGTTATGGAAAAAAAATTATATTGGAAACTGCACTAAAATTTGAAAAATGATGAACGAGTCGTCCACGAAATTGCACAAGCAAAACTGTGAAGAAAATTTTGAAAACAATTGTACTCGTAAGAAATGAGCAAAATCTCACGAAATAAGATCTGATTTTTTTTTAATGGCAGAAAAGTACGAAAATTGATCAAATTTCATCAAAATGAATAAACATTTTCAGAAAATTACAAAAGGTAAAGTAAAAAAACTACAATTGATGTAAAATTTGTACTTGAGAACAAAACATGAGATATTTTATCTCAATGAGCTTAAATTCATTTCTAAAATTTTATTAAAATTTGATTTGAGAGCTAATTTCTGAAATTCAATTGTCACATTCTCGTATTGGAAGAAATTCGATCAGACGTCGCGTATTGTAATTTTGAATTCATATAGGTACATCTTTGAATGAACGAGAGACGGTGTGCTTATTATTTAAAAGCAAAGTATGCCAAGTATCGAGTGAAACTTCAAAAGCATCGAATATTCGTATCGAAATTGGAAATTATAGACGAAGAGTGTGCGTAAACTTTTCCCAGTATGACGCATTAAACTTTAAAGACTGATGGCGTGGCGTGTAATCGAAAGTATATTTCTCATGTACATGTAAGTTCAGTTCCTCTTTCTATAAGCCATTTACTCAACTGTGTATTGACCTACATATTAAGCTGTTCTGATAACTTGGAATGTTCCAAAAGAGGGAGAAAAAACGTCATTTTGAAAATTCCGTCCATCGATAAAGTTCGCTACAGGGATTTTGAAATTCGTATGCATCGTTCGTTGTCACTCAATAAAGTATTTTTTTTTTTTTTTTTCTCCACTGTAGTCAAGTTCTGTGAAAGTTTCCAATGTTGGCGATAATGACAAATAGACTACGATTTGGAAATTTTATCCAAATGGGATTGAATCCCGACAAAAGAGAAGTTTTTTTGTTAGAAAATGCGAGTAGGTAGTTTTCGAAGAGGCGTGAAAATTACCTGAAGAGGGTTTTTATTCTTTCAAAGCAGATGAGCTTGAAAGTCAGAACTGTTCGCTGAAATTTTTTTAGAAATCGGGAAGGTAGAAGGTGCAATAAGTTTGAAAATGATATTCTACTTGATATTTAGCTCATTCTCAAATGCTTAAAAATTAAAGTTAGAAATTATCACTTCTAGTTTTAATTCCTGATCAGAGGTTTCCTTTCGATTTCACCAATTTTAATTTTGAAAGCTGAAATCTAAATTCTGTTTTGGTCACTCGTGAAAAAAATGATTACCTACAATGAATAAAATTTCAAATTATCGAGCTTGTTTGAGATATTTACAATTTCAAAAATTTTCCATTATTTAAAATTGTGTTTGCCTTTAGAGTAAATTTACTGATCCCGGGCTCGTTTAATTTTGTGAAAAGGCAATTTCGTCGAAAACCTTTTCTTCTTTTAGCTAGAAAATTTCCAACATGCAGAATTTACGTCCAAAGAATTTTCAAAACCTCGCTCATCAAATTTCCCCGCAAGAAGCATCATTAATACGAAAGCTTTTGCTGTTTGTATCCGGCAATATTCTGCGAGTATAACCTCAAGTCAACAACACCTTCCACCGCAACCATCCTATATTGTGTCATGTACAATATTTTATTTCAAAGGCCAGTTTTGTAAAATTTTGACGAAAAGCCGCGAGAAAGTCGTGGTTGTTGTTCCGAGAGAAGCATTCGAGCGTATCTAAAATTTACGCTTATTTTTTCAAAGAATACGATACAGTTTCAGCAAAAATGTTTTTTTTTTTCCTCTCTTCCTTTAGGTCTTTTGGGTGAAATGGGAAAAAATAATTCGTATTTTTATCATGTTCATCCGTTTAAGAGCCAAAAAAAAAGGATATAGGTGGGTGTATCAGCAAAAATTCAACGAAATAACGATACGTCGACAATTTTTAAGGTACAATTATACACGGTATCGTGTTTGAGGTTGGTTTGGTCTGCGACCTGCGAGCTTGCGATGTTTCCATGTGTACAGGAATAGGTTTAGGTGTAGCGTGTGTAATGTGTATAGTGTACCTTTAGAATGAGGTGTATTTCTATATGTACAAATACATACATAGGTATACGAATAAGTAAGAGAATTCGGCTGACGGAATAACATGTTTATTATTCCAGTCACCACGGCTATACTCGGTATAATTTGGTATTCCGGAATATCTTCTGCTAATACCGTCGAGCAGCGAGGTTTTTTTTTCGCCCTGTGTTCGAAGCACGGTGCTGAAAATCGACGAGCATTTGCGCGAAATATTTGCTCATCATTATTATCTGCTACCATATTACTGTTCAGTGTTCAGCTTCTGAAATATATTTGTATTTGTAGTATCTCTACTAGCTCCTATGCGAGATGGTGATGAAAATAGCTTCTGGTATAGTTTACTGGCGCGTTGCTCGTTTAATTTCATTCGATTGATTTACGTGTATAGATATGCCGGATATTGTGGTTAAAACATTGTTACGATGGATTTTCTCATAGTAGTTATGAAATTTTAGAACGCGAATTTAACCATTTCAGGCCTATTATGTTGGGTTATTTAGATCTGGATGCGAGAAATATTGTAATACCGAGATGAGTTAATGGAAGTGGATGTGTTTCGTCGCCTGGAGCGAAATTAAAATTTCAAATTATCCGGCCATAGATGATTTCGGTTTGGAAATTTATTGAAAAATAAGTGCCGAGCATCGCGTATAACGAAATTTATTAATTTTTCCACAGTGCATGGGGTTTTGAATTTGATTAAAAACAGATTTGTTATAAACGAACAAGGAAATAAGTATACGTCTTTACTCGCGAATTTGTATAACTTGCTATAGTACTCAGAATTTTCTTGGATAAGCACAGGAACGAGTGGAAAAATTGTGTACTAGCTCGCCTGGTTTACTTCAAAATCGAGTATTTGTTAATTTTTTTGTAAAAGCTACGCGGAACTTTTAAGAATTTAACTATTCTCGATAAAAAATTATTCGGAGTGCTAATGACTAAGTTGCTCGATAACTTGCGAGAAACGTCATTGTATGCGTTTTATTATCTATTTTTTATTTTGGTGACGTCAACGACGTTGTTAAAAAAATGCAAAAATATATGTTGAATGTGTACCTGGTTCAATTTGAATATCCTAACTCAGATTTTGAAATAAACCATTAGAAGCTGATCTTCGTAGTCCATAAAAACTTTTTAGTAAAATTTTTAGCCTCCTTCGCTCGTTCACTAATAACCTCTACAATGAAGTAGGAAATTTTTTTTTCGTAGAAAATTTTCATTTTTGTCAACTTTTAATCAAGTTTTTCGAACTTCAACGAGCGATAAACAATAATACTTGTCCAAAGATCATTCTTGGAATTTTTCCCTTCAGTTTTTATAAACGTTCCTTCACTTGGAATGAATTTTTAGAGGTTTAAACCCCCACTATTGGCATGTTAGATCAAACCACGAAAAAAGCTGCGATACTGGAAAAAAAATCCAACACCATTATTTGGAAAATGGTATTATGTATTTCCTTGGCTCATCATTGATTACCATAGAGATTTTGAATAAATTAATAAATCATTCAATTCTCAAAATAAGATAAAACTGATGAAATAAAATGTCAAAGAAAGTTCAACAAACTGTAGTCATTTTTCGTAAAAAATCAAGAGAATTTTTCATTCAAACGGAAAAAATGATACTTTCAATAGAAAATGACAACTTTTAGTGAAGAAAATGTGACAATTTTTAGTGAAGAAAGTCACAATTTTCGGTAAAAAATTACCATAAATTTTTAGTAAAAATTTGTTAATTATTGGTAAACAAAATACGGCTATTTTAGTGGGGAAAAATATGTGGTTTTTTTTTGGTTTAAAAAATGACGATTTTTGGTGAAGAGAACAATTTTTGTAAAAAAAAAAAAAACAACTTTGTTGGTGAAGAAGTGTTGTTTTTTAATAGTTTGGGAAATAAAAGATGACAATTTTTCGTGAAAATGACAATAAACAAACTTTAAGTAAAAAAAAAATGAAATTTTCAGAGAACAAAATGCGGTCCTTTTTAGTAAAAAATGAAATTTTCCATTTCAGTAAGAACTGAGAAATGACGATATTTTACTAATTCTGCAATTTTTAGCACTTTTGCCGAATTATTCTTATAATTTTCATTTTCAGAATTCAAGATTTACATTTAAATTGAAGAATTAAAAACTGAATCAATTTCATTCAGTGTGTTTATGACTTTTTTGAATTATTTTCTGAAATTTTTTTTACGAACCTACATATTTTTACATGACTTGTATGGTCTATTTGCCACTCTGCAATTGGTGACTATTTTGAGTCGTCCTGGAGCCTCCTACAAATTTTTTGAATTCTCTAGCTATGAAAAAAATCGCCTAAAACATCTCAACTAATTCAAGCCCAAAATTTCAAAATCCCTTTCCACATGTCAAGTTCAAAAAAAAAAAAAATGTTTCTCCGTTTTCAAAATCACTTCCTGCCATTTCAGATCCGGAATTTTTTAAATCCAAAATTTTCTCGATCGATTTTTTTTTTTTATAAAGTGCGATAAAACATTTTCCAATTTTTTTCAACAAAAAATAAGCCACATTTAATTTTTCAAAAATTTGCAAAAAATTTGAAAAATCTCATTTATTTATTGAAACGTGATTACATGGTGCAATTTTGGACACTTTTTGGATTTTTCTTTCGACATTTCAAAAACTTTTCGGTCACTTCGGATAACTTTCTTGTGAGGTAAATGTAAAACAATTTTTTGTGTGGAGTGAGGGGGGCTGAGATGATATTCACTAGGGAACCCCCTTCTACCTACTTTTTTCTACAAAGATGACCACCTCAAAATTGAAAAGGTGATTCTTTGACTGTTCTCAACAACAACAGGAAAGTTTATTCTTGGATAAAACTTCCACTAGAAAAACTATGAGGGTCCTGGTCCTCCTGGTGGTCGAGTTTGAACTGAAGATCAGAGAGATTAAGGGACATTGAGACAATTTGAGGGTGTATCACGATAAAAAATTTGTTTTCGTTTCGATTCCTGCAAAGACCAATCAAAATTCCCCATCGACTTGAAAATTGGTTCACAAGCGTTAGTATAGCTTCATTAGAATCTGATGTGCAGGGGATGATCTCTAGAGCTGTATTGCTACACCTCGTACATACGAATAAGTGAAAACATACGTAGATATTGGAATATTACTCGATACTGGAGCGATACAAAGCCAACATTTCAAATCACATCGAATTAAATCAACCTGTTGGTAAATTTGCACGACGAATTCACCTTGAAAGGTACAGTGAAATTTCAATTTTCGCGTCGCCTCGTACAAATCGTGCGTGAAGTTAACCCTCGGGGTTTATGTTAATTTTCTCTGTTGCCCAAGTTGGAGTATACGTATACGTACTCGTACTATAATAACAGCACATACACGACGTATAAGTAAGCAGCGTAGCATCTCGGTCTGGGTAAATCCTAAAATATAACATTAATTCGTCAAAATCGCGAGTTTTAATTTTTCAACACCCTTCGCCGAGATTTCTGGCTTTCGTTGTACGAGTAGCTTCTAATACGATGAAAAATTACTTCTCAGCGCGTTAAAACGAAATACACACAATACAAGAACGAAGATGTATGTACCAGTTGAAAATATACGAGTACAAGCAGCGTGCTTTCGTCTAACAATTATAAAAGTCGACGAGAAAAATACACCCTACTACATAAGAAGAACTTTTCAAACGTACGGAGCAGAGAAAAGATACGATATGAGAGAATTAAAACGCAACTGGTATAACAGATAGAGAGAAAGAGAGAGCGTCGCCTCGCTGCGAAATATGGCGCCGGCTCCGATATAAAATAATTAATACCGTATAAATTAATTGAAAACTTTTTCAACCATCTTGGCGCGACTTGCAACTTTTAAGAAGAAATATTGATTTTCAAAAAACGTCGTCGCCTTTGTCGTTATTCGATACAGAGCTTCGTATTCCCATTTACCAGTCAACAAGGTGCAGAGGTATGTGTAGGTGTTGGTATATATGAAATATCGTAGCATCATCGTATCGCCAGTTTTTATCAATAAATACCAATACCGGCGAAATTTTCCGCATTGTCGACACATCAGAGAACCCAACAGCACGTCACAATTTTATTAAAAGATGAGGAAAAAATGGTCAGAATTTGTAAATACGACACGAGTACGTATACGTAATTTGAAACGAATTCGCAAAAGTAATAAGTTCGCTTAACTATTTATCTACGTTTCAACTTTGTCTTCGCAATGTAAATAAACTGATAAGCTGGCGAATTCTATCCAATACAGGTTGGTTTCGCCTCATTGAAACTCCAAGTGTATACAAATAACTTTTTCCAAGTATATTCGAGTAAGTATACTACTAATGCGATCGAGTATTTCGATATTACTTAATTAAAACAAACCGCTATGGTAATTTTTAAACCTCGAATTGTAATCGTATTATTTATAATACACAGGCTTCGTATAGTATGGTACATATAAATACAAATCTCATCATCGAATGTTTTCCACGCTAAATCGAAATCAAGGCCGAGACTCGTTATACTCGCAATTTCTATACATTGCAATTGCATACTTCTTAAACACAATGAAAATAAAAATGAATTAAAAATACCTAATGTAGAGAGGTGCATCTATCGCTTGCCCCAAAATGATCAAATCAAAAAATGCAATTTGGCCGAAAGAAATACACGCAGCGATACAGGACAAAAGAGCTAGCATGTCTGCCAAAGAAATACAACAGGTGGAAATTCCAATCAAAGATGATGAAATTGCATGAGATAGGTTTGCAAAGTGAATTTTGTACTTCGATCCGTCAGTATCTTTGAAAATGAGGAGCTATATTTTTCTTCAATACATTCACAAAAATAATGAAAATGCAATGAAAAATTAAACAACAATGGTGGACGTTTTCGAACCACAAATGTTTTTTATTATTTGGATTTTACACAAACAAGAATAAGGATTTCAAATCAAAAAAATTACCTTCCTTCTACCATATCTCTAAAATTTCAATGAAATGTCACGATAATCTTTTCGAGAATTTCTATTCAAAATTTTTCATTTTGAAAAGAAAATGAGGAAATTGAATTGGACAATTCTATAAAAATGGTGGGGGGATTGCCAAGCCATTTGTATAGGACATTAGAATAAACTTCCGAGTTGAAAAAAACTTATTTTTCAATTTTATGTGTCACTTTTCAAAATTTATGAAATGTGGAGAAAGTGGATTTTTTTCATTTACATAAGAAAAATGTTTGTTACACCTGAAAACAATAAGAGATGTGTTCAACGTTTGAAAATTAATGATTTTTTAAAAGGGGAGATATTTTTCTATGTGCCTAAAGGAAATGAAACAAAAAATGTCTCGCACCAAATTCAAAATAGATTAATTCTTGTTTTTTGGAGAATTATAACGCAACTTACAAGGTATGCTTTTTCAAAAAATTACTTTCAAAAGCTTTAAAACTATTATTTGAGCAGGATGGTTTGATGACATTTCATCACATTTCAATGTTTGAATGATTTTTTTCGAGATGACGATTCTACTAATTTAAAAAAAAAATTAAAATCACCGAACAAAAATAGGCTAGGCTATTGTAGAATTTCTTCGGAAGCTACAAATTCATCCAGAGCAATATTTTTCGCCTCTAAATCATTGATCAAAATTTTTATTTATAACAGCAAAAATATTCAAAATAGGAAATTCAAAATAAATGAATTAATTGAAAAAAATTGAAAATACGAGTCAGAGATCTACTCGGTTCTTTTGTGTCGAACTTTCAATTTTGTCAGACTGAAAAAAAACTTGGAAAAAATTCCGTCGAGTTCTTGAAATTACGTAGGCCTTTATGTCAGATCTCTATAATTCAACTTTCAAGAAAAAAACACATTCATGATTAAAAAGCTCCCTTTCCGGAGAGGCTTTACATTCATTCACAGGGTGTCCATAAAATTTGCAAAATTGAATTTCTTGACTTTTTCCGGGATCGAACCCATTGAATTAATTCATCGTCGTCGTGGTCGCTTCAGTTCTCCTTTACCTACAGAAGATTGCAGGTAAATATCGTGTTTGACAATATTCTAAGATTTTTAGAAAAATTCGTATAGTTTTTTTTGTTACTTTTCTAGCTGCTTAACAAAACGTCGATGTTTTCTAAAATTTTTCGACTTGGTAGACCCTCTTCTCGCATGAGGCCTGGGTAAAGAAAGCTATGTTCATTTTTTTCATATCACATGACCACTAAAATAGATTAAAATCTGGGGTAATTTTTTCCAAAAAATGTGAAAAAGAGCCAAAAATTGATTCAACTTGTAAAGGTAGAATAAGCTACATCAGAATCTATAGAATTTTCTTCCCTGGTAACTTTCTGTAAAGCAGAAGAAGGCAGTACGAGTGAGTGTAATAATTCAGAAAATTTATAGGAAGCATTACCAATAAAAACCACCACAACTACCACCTAAAAAAATTCCCTAACGACTCATCATTATCAATATTTCTCTTCAATTTTGAATGGGAGGGTTACCTAAATCGAATCTTTATTATTCAAAGCATTATAACATTAAAAAAAGCAAAACATCTCGTAATTTCTTTCGAAAAAATTCAAACTATTATTTCGCAACTTGAAGATCTTCTTATCTCTCGAACCATTCTCATCTTCTCGCGAATTTTTCCCACCGAACGTTAATAAAACCATGTACGACTCTCTAATCAACGTATTAATGTTAACACAGAACCTAAGATTAGATAAAACTGAACACAGCAGCGGAGCTAATTTCATTAATTTACACCTCTATAACATACTACATACATATAATAACTCGATCATGTCCAACATTTTTATGGAGATATTATTTTACGTTCTTAATGTGCCTATCCTGTTAACCCCATTTGACTGAAATTCAATAAAAACTTTATCGTTTTAATTTTCGTCGTTATAATGCCATAAAGGTCGACTATATCCTTTATACGTATACGTAATTCCCAAAATACCTGCGTTGAAATTATCCAAACGTTCTTACGAGTAACAACATCCGCACACAGTCCTCGGTCTTCTCGGTTATTAATAATAAGCTAATTTCTAACCAGCGAAATTTTCATCTCTCAGAATGAAACTTTTACATAAAAATTTCGACGACTTTTTTCCAAGTTGGGCCATTTTAGGGTTATTTTACGAGCATGCTCATCTTGGGGTGAATAAATTTCCGGGTAATTATGTAATATCTTAATTGAAAATGAATTATGGAAATGATTTTGTAATTCGTTTATAGACTCGTTCGAAATGGTAAAAAAAAAAAAATAACAAGATGGAAAAGTCACCGATTTTACGGCATTTCAGAATGTCTACTTTTAATAACGAAATACCAATAAAGGGGTGCTTTTCAGAAAATCGTCGGTATTTACGTATAGAAACGAAATTCTAGGGGTTCAAGTCGATACCATAAAATTCTAAATTCATACTAAGGAAATTTTTTCATAATTTCAACGATGAATTTCGAATAATATTTCCAATGCAGTTGGATTAACCCAGTAGGTATTACGAATAACGTGAATGGTATGCAACATCGTTGTAATCTGAAGGAGAGAGGGGGTAGGAGGGTCAAATACAATTCAACAGTACCTATGTACTCTCATCGTACACCGGAAAGAAAGTTTATCGTGATTCGTACAAGTACATGTAAATTTTTCATTTTTTTTTTTTTTCATCAAGTACACTCAACTAAGCCAACGTTTTTACATATTATTTCAACTGAAATGAGTCATTTTTGGTAGTCTAGTTACTTGCTTTTATTACATACTAGAAATCACATGTAATAACTCGTTGATAATTTTCTGACGTAGGGACCAATATAATTTTTTTAAAAATAAAAAACGCCAACTCGACAAAGTTATTTAGCATTTTTAGCTATTCAAATCACTGAATTAAATCTTCCCTTACGAAACCTTTTTCAGATATTTCAAATAACGATGACGAGAACCTAACGTAACCGTAAAATTTCACGACTATCTATTCGAATAAATTTCCAATACAAAGCTCGCTTGCATTTTTTTTTTATCAATTTCAGGACTGCGAAGCGAAACGTACGTGATTTTAGTCTTATCAGTTATCAGTAATCAGAAAAATAAAACATCCTTACACGAGGCTTTTCGTTTTCAGGGAACAGCTTACAATACTGATTTATTTTCGTGAGCTACCAAGTTGACAAAGTTATACGGATTATTTTTCTTCACTGAGCCTTGATCACTTCCGGTAAACAAACATTATCTCCTGGTTTATTCATTCGGGTTTAGTTGTCGATAAGGTTTGAAGCAACTTATTACAAGAAGGTAAACTTTGCGAAGAGAGCAAGCATCAGCGTGGCATGAAAAATGAAAACGACTAAGATATTTTACCAAACGTGTGAAATTTTCAAATCAACTGACTACTGTTTGAAAGAAAACCCAATACGAGGTATAATTAGTACCGAAATATTTATTCAAACGTGTAAATTTCAATTAACATCGACGACCTGACAGTTTATTTTTTCAGTTCGGTTACATTTGTTCAAATATAACCATTGTGCATGTAAAATGATTGATTAAAATGAGTCAGCCACGATACTCGAAACTTTTGTTGCAATTTTCAGAACCTCCGATTAATATGATTCGCGTGCAATTCATTAATCATGGAAAATACCTCAGCCTTGAGCTTGGCACATGAACTGATATCTGATAGAGGTATCTTCCACATTATCCATGGCTATGAGGTTCAGGTTATCACCTAAACTGTGAATAGGTAATGTCGAAAGAGAGGCGTCAAAGCGTAACGATCTTCCTATGTACATAGGGAATTTCTGGCATAGATCAACTGGAGCAAAAAGAAACGAAACATGAATTTACAAAACAGAATAGACCGACAGAAGTGCAAAATCAGATAAAAATCACGAATCATGGTCGACAAATGACAATTGTTGCTCGGGTAACGGGAACTTACAAAATTCACTCATCGATTTCGAGCAATATCCGTCGATAAAGTAGCGGTACTATAGGAGCGAATTAATCATGCCACCCAGATGAACCGAATGGTTTTCGGTGGTAAATTGACGACAAGAGATACACGTAGGTAATCGTATGAGGAATACAAATCAGGCCTATAGCATTATATTTATGAGGAATCCTGGTTCGAGTTTCAATTTAGGTAAATGTACTCGAACTTCGAATTTTTTTTCAAACGATCGACTTTCGGTACTTGGGACGAGGTTGTCGGTACGCTGCGAGGAGAAAACAACACAATAAAAAACGGTCGGTTCCGGTTACAAGTGAATTCGACTTACCCAGCCTTAACTCTCCAAAATTTCCGCATCCTATTTTTTTGCCAACTCTGAAATTTGGTCCAACCATCAAGATTCCAGTGTTAGATGAAATACTGTGTCGGTGCATGCTGGTTTTTGTGGTCGATGCGTTCCCCGTTTTAGATAATCTTTTTCCAGGTGTGTCTTCCCTAGTTTCCTCTCTTTCCTTGTCTCTTTTCTGCATTCTAAATTTCAATACATTTTATTACACCGAACGTAACACACAACAAAATCACCACTTAGCCCGGGTCTTAGGGCACAAAAGACCCTAGGCATACACATCGTTAATTTATCAAACAAAAATACACAACGACATAAATGAAAACGGCAACAAGATGAAACAACGACGCGAATATTATTTAATTAATACACACAATTTCATAGCAAAAACCAAGCTTAAAATTCGACTTAAAGGAACATTTACTCGCATCGACTCAACAATGAAAATTTTACTATTGCCATTTTTTATCTGGTGTCTTTCCGAAGGTCTTTCTTTTCGAATCAAGATCAGAAAATCACAGACTGTAGAGTGCAGCAATGAATAATCAGCATAGTACCCCACGGAGAGCTGTAGAGAGCAGCACTGGAATATTGTGATTTTAGCACTTCTATCGGAGGAAATTGAAAGCGAAATTTTTTTCTGGCTCCAATCAAGCAGGCCAAAAAAAAAATTTAGAAGGTTTCTCAAGTCATCAAGTGATAACAATTTATGAATTCACTATCAATAATAAAAAATTTTTAAATTTTATTTAATGATGGTATCTTTAGTAGCATAAGTTTTGTTCCATTATAAATTGTATATGTAAGGTTTGAGAGTATTTTCGACACAGTATTTTAAAAGGAACAGAACTGAGCATAATGTAATGAGCTATACTTGTATAATCTTTATGCTCCTTTGATATCAACCATTTACAAAATTTCATCATTTATTTTGAATTTATATCCATTACCATATTGTTCAGTTGAATTCAAGCTGCGTTCTTCCAACATCATCTGCCCGCGACCCCAAGCGTGTTGAATATAATGAATCGGCTTATTCGGATACCGGTACGTACATGTAATCAATCTTGCTCACTCAATTTCGGTCTTGCAGTTCGTAATGGATGCAAAATTGCAAAATGATTTGAAAAGCTGACAGATATTTTTCTTGCAGGGAGTCATCGAATGTTTGAAAATAGACACAGCTATGAAATCGCAACGAATCGCTAAATTTGCGTTCGATCACGCAAGTAGAAATAAGGTTAACATAATAAAATTAGGAGACGGTCTCTTCATGAAATCTTGTCGAAAAGTTGGTTTAATTTTTTCTCTTAGTACTTTTCAAATTTCACGTATACCTATTTCTCAATATTTTTTACAGATAAGCAAACTATACGGATTCGAAACGATGATCGCTGTCCATAAAAATGTCGCGAATCCAAATGCTTTTCTTTGCGCTGCCAAAATGTTGACTCATCGTGCTAGTCGATTATATTCGACATCTTCAGTCATTTTCTTTCGAAAGGAGATTCAGGATACTGATCCGAAAAATGACCCGAAAGAGGGTGGCGATGTTCAAAGTGTAAGTATTACTTATTCTGCTTATATCAATCAAATCCGTTTGAATTTTTTGGTAATGGTTTTCTTCTGTGTCTCTTTATTTTCTGGGTGTGAATGATTTGTGTTTTCATGAGCGGATGATTGTAAATTACATTAAAAATTCGAAGCAACTTTGTAGAGTACAAAATGTAATGAAGCTGTCTCTAGAGAATTGATTTTTTTTTTTTGTACACAGACAAACAGACGTTTATTGTCTACAATTCAATCTCGTAATCTCGCTACTTGAATGTTCGTCTTTTGCATGTTGAATCACTAATCAGCATTACGAGCTCTCAATGAACGAATGACAGTCGACTTCCAGGAAGAACCAAAACCGAACAAGCTGCAATGTAGCGTAAGAAATTTTTTTTACTCTATTCAATAAGTTTGTCTGCGTGTTAGCGTGGCACTCTATTTGCAAACTGTAGTTCGTCACTGCTTTCGTTCATTTATAATTGGGTTGTGTGTTGATTAACCTTTTTTTTAATATTTCTTTTACGAGATTGTATTCATCACTCAGTTCTTGAGCGATTGTTACAGTATTATCGAAATCGAATTCATCAATATCCATTATCCATATTTTTTTAAAAAAATAAGATCTTATCATGGTATAAGTTCAACAATAATATCGAAAATCGTGAAATTTTAATCAATTAAATTTTGAATGAATTTGAGAATCTTGAAAGAGCAGTTCTTAACCATACTAATTGTCTGATGCTTGATAGAACAAATTTTGCCGTGTTTTAACTCTGTCTTATTGTAAATTAATTTCTTAACGATCTATAGTTCTGTAGATGCTATGATTTCTTTTCTTACTATCCTGATAATAATTTTTCGTTGTTTGATGCATCCAGTTGAAGAAAAAGTTGGAACAAGTCACCATCGAGTATAAAGATAATATGCCATTCCTTCTTGGTTTTACCAAAGCACAGGGAATCCTAATGCCAGAAATTTTGGATCTTGATAATAAGTTGGTAAGTGCTAGGACGCAATACAGTTCTACTTTTGTGAATATTTTGTGATTATTTCCCAAACAGTATTGAAAAAATTTAATTCAAACGAATTAATTCTTCGCTTCCTTTACGAATGTAAAATCACTAATCACGTCATTCTTATTCGATAGGAAATTTTCTTGAATCATATATGAAATGAGAATAAATGGCTCATTTTTTTCGATCAACGATATAACTTGAATTTAATTTTGAGACTGATGAGTTCTCATTTCTATTTTCATCCCACACTTCGATTATGTGTTAATTTTAAATGTATGTTCTCTTTTCAGAATAAAGCTCGCAGATATGCATCTGTATTTGAATTTCTATTAGTGAGCCGTAAACTGCTGGAAATCATATCGAAATATGCGAAGGAATGTCCTGAAAACGAGGACTTTGCAGCTAAGCTACAAAAAAAGTCGCCTCAATTTGGTAACATAGATAGTTCAAGACTGGAGGGAAGTATACTCTTCCGCAGATTGCTATGGGCATTGGCAACACTAAATAAAACGAGCTCAAATCAAATAGAAAATCTACGAGGACTTCTCAACAACGACCCAGAGAAGTATGTGTGGTTTGCCAACCAAGGGCAACGTTTGCACGAATTTTTCTCTAATGATGTTTATGATGGGTGGCGTCTATTCAATGTTCAATATATTGATAAAAACTTAATTCCGGAGTACGTAAGGTTTTTATCAGAGGATCTCAGAGATGCGATGTTATTATTCTGGAAAACTCAATAATAAGTAGTTTCATACTATAAGTTCATATTATATATTTTTCACAATAAACTCATATTAATCAATATTTAGATGACTTGTGTGTGTTCATTTTTAATGAATTTGAAGGAGTAATAATATGCTTGAAAAAATACAAATAATTATAAGCTCAGCAGAAAATTGAGTCGCGACTACACAACGCGTAGAACTATGTATTTTCGTTCTGAAAATTGTAAGATTGATGACTCGAAAAATGTATCAAAAATGAAGGAATCAGCGTTTGCGCTAGATTACGTCAGAATGGAATGAAATGGTTCATATTTGTCCTAAAAATGGTGAAATTAATGAATCAAAAAATTATTTTAGGGAATTAAAATGAAAAATGTATCAGAAATGAACAGCGGTTGTGCTACACTGCGCCATGTCGTTCAGTTCTGTACGGTTATTTCCCAATTTCTCATTTCGATCTCGTGCTATCAAGTGTGCCAAGATGTAAATTCTCTCAAATATAACTTCAAAAATTGAAAAAATGAGAGGTGTGTGTGAAATGTGTTAGGATGAAATTTGGGGAATTTTCGAGAGAAAGCATAATTAGAAAATCGATTTTTTATGAGTACGTACTTTTATCAAGATCAATAAAAGATATTTCTGCTTACGATTTTTTTGAAATTTTTTAAACTGAAGTTTCAGTAGGTAATGATTTAGAGTAGGTACGTACATATATAGAGTACATATTAACAAATTGTCCTTGTGTCCCATAAGCTTACTAGTTAGTAGTTACTACACAAATTTCCTTTATCCTTGCATAGATGAAAATTTTAACTTCAATTCACTTGAGCCGAAACAATTCGTTGTTACAAATTAAAATTATTAATACAATACGAACTCACGCTATTAAGAATATTATCGATTGATAATAGCATTATTGAATAAATTATAGAACATATGATTCGCAAATGAATTAATCATTAATCACGCTGGGCTGGCCCAGTTCAGCAGCCAATCAGCGATGAAAACGATATCATACGCACGAGAATAATTTCACTTTATTCCGCTTTATTCTTAGCCAACTGTGAAAAATATTGAATGTTGGAATACATCACACGTGCATTTCATTTCATTTTACAATGAAAACGTTCCAAAACCGAGTATAAAATACATGTAGCGAACATACTCGATACACAGCGAATCAATTACATACTCCGTATACATACACGTAGCTATATTACCACGTAATCGTCATCACTTATCGAAACTTCGAGTACATTGACGCAACACTCGTATGCAACGTGAAATCTAGTACTGAATAAATCATTCCTCAAATGAGACATTTTTAAAGCGCACATGTCAATGCCATCAAAATGACTCTGATACAATGAAAGATATCCATTTAAAAAGTTTTTAATTAATAAATAAAATATATCCAATGAAAAAATATATATGTAAATATATATAGAGCAAACTGACTTTAAATAGCAATAGTAATAATATGAAAATACACAATAGCCGAATCCCAAGTTTTTTAAATACATAAACATCATTGAAAAGTTTATTTCGATAAGCTTGCAATGTATTTTCGAGGTATAAATGATGAAAAAGAACTGATATACATACATTTTTACACAAGACGGGCAAATGTTTTACCACTATAGATTTATTTCAATGAAAATGACTATTTCGATCGAACAAAAAAAAAGGAGAAAACGCCGTATTTGGGAATAAATACTTTAACAATAAGCTACAAGAAACAATCATTGTTATACCTAATAAAAGAAAAAAAATATAAAACTTTTAAGAAATCCAGGAAAAGGGTCAAACATGTTACTGGTACGAATCAATACAGAAAGGAATGTTAACTATGAGTTAGCTGACCTCCGCCAGATAAGAGCCTTTCAACTGCAGCATTTACATCGCCAAAGGTAGCTATTAACGCTGAAATAAGAAAACAAAATAACCGAGGTCAATTTAAAGAACTCGAACAGATAAAACATTAGCCATATCAGACAATGTTTTCAAATGCTAATTGATAATTTTTCAACGACAATGACAATGACGACCGAACTTCGAACATAAAAAAATTTACGATCGAGTTACGAAATTGAGATGTTCAAGAGAGAAAATCGTAATCGATAACTGACCAATGGTCACGTGACTACTTATTTACTCTGCTAAATAATTCACTTTGTCATTTCGTTCGTAAAATATTACTCGCAATATGACAATTTACCTTGTAAATTAGCTTCTCTATTCAAGAATCCCATAGCTGTCAGCTGCTCTAGCTGCGATCGATAGCGTTCTTCTGGGGGCGCTGTGTTGGCTGCGGCGCCTGGTTGACTACCCATATTGGCCAGCTATAGGAATAATTGTATTTAGTTTTATTTCCACATGAATCGAGTTCAATATTCGAGAGTGAAACCAAAACTTACCATTCTGCTCATGAACTGAGAAAATGAGTCGCTCTGATTTTGACTATCTGTGGTGGTTGTAGTAGTACTTGTGGTCGTTGGCGCTGTTGATGATGTCGTAGTTGTAGAACTATCTGTAGCAGTTGCTGATGCAGCAGTGGTTGTAGCAGCGCTGAAAGGTTGCGTAAACATGGGTGGCAATGACTGGTTAATACCAAGACTAGAAATAAAATAGAATAAAAATCATTTGAAACTTACAATTTCATTTGAGCTAGGAAAGTGTTCAAAATAATACCTGTTTGCAAATCCGGGAGCCGACGTTCTCAATTGTTCTAAGCCTTGCTGAATTTGCTGCAGAGCTGACAAAGCGTTTGGGTTGGTAATGACACTTTGAATCTCTGGGTTTTGCATTTGTCTGACGAAATTCGGCATCATCTCTCTCATTTGCGACTGAAATTTTTCAGAACGTTAGAAAATCTATATTTATACTCCGAAAAAAAAAAAAAATTGTGAGGTAAAACTAACTTGTAGTTCAGGATTTGAAGCGAATAACGGATTGGTACCGATAACATTCGATGCAACTTCAGGATCAGCAGCCATAGCTTGGAGCAGCGATTGAGTATACGGAGCATTCAACATATTCTGCATAGTTTGAGGATTTCTCATTACTTGCTGCATTAGGTTTTGCATCATCCCGCTCCCAAACATGCCACCAGATGCGGCTCCTTCAGTTCCTGCTCTATTTTGACTTCCGTCAGTGGACGTAGCATTGGAGGCGGCATTATCACTGCCGGGATTCCAAGGATTAGGTAACGGGTTTCTGTTTTCCTGGCCCAATTGAGGATTGGTACCTAACAAAAAATGATCATGAAGAAAAAAAACAATAATCTAAACCGAATTTTTGACTGAAGGATTAAAATACCTTCAGCGGCGTTTCCTCCTACTGCATACGGATTTCGTCCCAACTGTTCTGATGCAGCATTTAGCAGAGGTTCTTGCACTTCACGATACATTCGTTGTAATGCGTTGAATCCGCCTGAAATTGATGGTAATGTAAGACAAATTTTCTAATCACGGGGAGAATAAACATCATTCAAGTACCTGGAATGGATTCCAAATTCGATAACGCTCGATCTTGAGTTCTCATCAATTCTTGTAACATGGATGGATTCCTGGCCATTTCCATAGTTTGTCGCAGTAAGTCTGGGTTATTCAGCATGTGATTTATTTCAGGATGATGCTAAATGAATAAATTCCCATTAGCGTAACGAATCGAAAAGAAAATCGCAAACCGAAATTAACTAGGAACTTACTTCAATAATATCTTGCATTTGAGGATTAGATAATAACATCTGTCTCACATTATTGGGATCATTCATTAACTGTTGAACAATTGGATTATCCATGACTTGACGTAGAGCATCCGGATTCGATAATAAAGTCTGTTGCATTCTTTGCTGTAATTCTGCAAAATTACCGCCTAACCCCATATTCTCCAGACCGGGTAAGCCACCAAATGCTCCTAATCCGAAAGGTGAACTCGTACTTCCTGAATTCAAAATAATTCCTAATCAGTGACTGTTGACTGGAAAACACTATAATGATGATATCGAAAACAGATCTGATGAAGAAATTAACCTGCAGTAGTAGTTGTGGGTGTCGACCGAGTTTGATTGTTTTCCGGTCCTCCGGGTTCCGTAGCTCGTGAACTGGTTTTTATAACCAAATGAACAGTAAGACCATTCTTGACATTGTGCGACTTGAGGGTTTCGTGATCTTTCATTATTTTTCCAGCGAATATCAAACATACTTGATCCTGTTGGGCGCTAAACTTCTGAGCTACGATTTCTTTGAACTGGAAAATTAGATGACAAGACAAAAATCAAGATGAAGAAATGACTCGTTGGGAAATATACATGAAAACATTAGCGACAAGTTAAACAATCTTGCATCAGAAATAACACTAGCTGTAATAATGAAACTGATAAGTAATCTGCTTATGAGATACGGGTAAAGTACTTTCAGCAACTTGGTGATGAATTATTTGACAATTCTGCATTACTGCTGCCGAAACCTGTTCATGTGAGAATTTACGTTATCAGCAGGAAGTGCCACGAATAAATTGTACTTACATCTTTTATCGATGCATCTTCTTCAACTTCTACGACATGTTTGTCTTTGGGAGTTTTCACAGTGATAGAAATCATATTTTTAGGTTTGGTTTCTTCGTCAGCCATTGTTCAAATGAAATTATCACAAAATTATATGTAACTATGGAAAAGAACGAAATTCTTATACTGAACTGAGAATAACAACCGAATACAACGCAACGCCTATTATTACTTTACACAAATTGATTGAAGTTGAACTTCGAGAAATTCTATGTTAGATCGTCTATGATGTGAAATCACAAAATCAGTGAAAAAAAAATTATTTTTATTGACCTTCTTGGAAAAAAATTACTACGTTTTCTTTTTGGATAATCATTCTTTTCTGTATATGGCGCTATCTTTGTGAAAATGTATGTACTGTGTAAATACTGAATAACTCGTAAATTTCGGCGTAAACTTTTAATAAAAAGCAAATTTAAAATTTTACTTTTTTTAAAGCTAGCATAATTTTTTATTTTGAAAGTGAAAGACGAGTCAACCTCAGCTAGTCAGCTCATCATGACTTCAATCATGAGACATGAGCTTCAATAAACTTCATCATTTATGAATAGCTGTAGTGCTGTACTCGTAGCTGAGAAAACGCACAAAATATTAAGGCTTGCTCATAGCTTGCTCAAATAATTTAAAAAATTTTCTTATTCTGGCCTGAGCCTGAAGCCTGAACTCAAGTCAAGTAAGAGTATGTATAACTGAACTCAAGCTGGGGGAAGCTAATGCATGCGAAACTCGATAGGTATTTTTTGAAAAGTACACTTCCTCGGCGGTGAGTTCCTCTGTTTTATAAAAAAATCTTTCGTAAATTGTTAGCGGTTTTGCCTTCAATAACTGTAACAGTTAACAGACAACAGAATACAGAACAAATTTTCAGCCTAGGGTGATTGATTAGTTTCGCTGTAATCGGCAGTAATGCACTAATGTGGCGTAAAAGTCTCGCAGAATGTTGAGTTGAATACATAGTTGAATAACCTAAACGCCCATCGGACCTCTCAAGGTTGTTTGTTCACTTGTCTGGGTTCTTATTCTCAAAGCTCCGAAAAATTAAAATTTCTCAATTTGGAACTTGGAAGCCATGTAAAATTTCCAAAAATTGATTTGAAATTTTGTAATTTGGGGGTCATGCAAACGCCAAAGATCAATTTGAAGGCCATGCAAAAAAAAATTGATTCAATTTTTAATTGGTTGGAGGCCACGCAAGATTGCAAGCTCAAAAATTTGATTTGCTCGTCCGAATCTGAAGGAAAAGAAACAAATATTATACTTATATAGGTACATTGAAAGAAGTGAGAACATCGCAGTTACGAAAAAGAGCGAAGTGATAATTAGATAGACTAGTTTTCAGTTTAATTTATTCAAAAAACAGTCAACGAGTACATTATGTCCCATTCCAGGCAGTACCCACTTGCCATTTCCTGTTATACTTTTCATAACTTGTCATCCAGAAATGCCGATTTTCATAATATACTCAAGCACATTAAAAAATTTTGAAAGTTTTTCGAATTTATTTTTATATGGTACAATTTGCTTATGCTTCTGCTCTGGAAGTTTTTCCTATGACGATTACACAGTACAAGAGGGCCGTGGAATCGTCTTTCCGGTGTTTACTGTATTACAGGTGAGTCAAAAATTATATTAAGTCGACTGAAATTTGGTTGTGAAATGCAATTCAAATACCTATAATTAGATATGTGTAATTTATTTCAGTTCGCCGTGGGTATAACTGTACCAACACAAATACCGAACCGAACTGTGGTCACAAACTGGGGAGTCCTGTCAAACTTACCATTGCCTAGCAAAATCAATCAGTTATATCCTTACACCGTGAGAGGTCGACAACTCACTCACGATCATTTGTATGAATTCCTGACCACAGCTTGGAATTGGTTTGTGATCGAATACATACCTGCTGACGAAAATGTATCTCGATCAAATAGGTATCTAATCTGTTATTTGTTCTTCAGGGGTACTTCTGATGGAAAACAATGTATGTTGAAAACGATTTGCCAAGTATCAAATATGAATTCAAACAACGGAGAACTGATATTCGATGTACTCCGCTTACTTTTCTCGTATGTTTTCTTGTTTAGCACATATGGTAGGTAGTATATTTCGTATTTTGCCTACTTATCGTTTGATTATAATTTTAATAGGCCTTCGTCATTGAAATATCCTATCGCTAGAACACATTATATGATCGCTGAACAAAGGGGTAAAACATCTAGAAGTAGTTCATGTGCTGAAATGTATCCCTCTTGCAGTCATTCAATAATAGATTTATTAGTTCTTAAATGACATATTTTGTAACAAAACATATCAAATCATAATAATTTTTGTCCTACTCCTAAACATACCTACAATACTTAGATAAGATTTTCAATAAATATTTTCTATCGGTCATTTTCTTCTTTTCTTTCAATGATTGCAGGCTACGCTACATAAAGCAACCTTTGTGCGATATGCATTTTGGTGCATCCGAATTTGTACTCCGCGCTAAGTTGATCGAAAAGCGATTAAAAAAAAATAAGGCTAATGAATCCATAAGGATGCATTAATTTATTTTTTATCCTAAAATTGAAATAAAATAGGTAATGAAAAAAAGTGAAATAGAATTGTAAATTCAAGTACATACCTACCCAATTAAATTTACAGATGAATAAAAATAGTGAAGAATTTTGCACTGAAAATTACGACGTGGTTGTTTTGAATTTATAAATTTTTCGTATCTTCATGGTTCTAAACTGTAATTTTTTTCATCATGTACCATGTATTATTCGACTAACTAATCAATTCGCGAATTCACGCTCCGTAAGGAGCGCTGATTATCGTCTGTTATCAGAATCTGAAAAGGGGGAACTGTGTCATTGACCAATCAGAATACAATTCACAACGCAAAAATTGATAATTTAGTGGCCAACAATTTTTTTCTTCACTCAAAGACATCAAATGACTCTTTTTGCTGGTATACTATTTTCTCATTTTTGTTTAAAATACGTTTGCAAATGAGTTCTGGTACCAGAAATTCTCTCAATTGCTCAAATTCGAATCATTTAGTTGCAAATTTGAGTCGAAAAATATTCACAATATAAAAATGTCTTATCACAATTTTGCACAGTTCCCCCTTTTCAGCATTTACGCGAAAATCCGTCAGATGTCAGCCACTTAGTGTGAATTCGCGAATAATCATTTATTTGTGGATAGAAGTCAATTTTGAATTCATGAATTTTTTCAACCTTCATGTTCCAAAAAACTTTCAATTTTTATTTCTTTATTCGTTTACGTTTTTGAAGATTGAAAAAATTCATAAATTCAAAATTGGACCGACGCTCATCAATAAATCAACAGTGAACGAAATAGTCGAGTAATAGGTACATACTTTAATAATACTTGATGAGAAAAAAACAATACTAAAACGAAAACGAATCAAAAAATTAAAAGTTAAAAGTTGAGCGAATAAAAAAAAGTCAAAGTTTAGATGAACTAACGGGTTTTTACAAAATTGCACCCCATCATTTCAAAAACAAAAAAAAGAGGAGAGTTTTTGTTGTGAATATTTTGAATATTTCAACCCATGGACGTGTTTTTTTTTCATAATTTAGATAAAATATAATTTTCTATCGTTTCTTAGGAATTCATTATTCGAAGTAAAGATACTTAACCTACTATAATGACAAAGTTCATCGCTCTACTCGAATTTCAATTAGCGTTAATTCGCTAATTTGCAGTTCCTAACATAAAGGTAAAAAAGCAATCTCGTTTAACTGTACGACGTTTTCTGGTAACTATGTGAAATTCACAATTTTCTCATGTGATGTTTATGTACAAGTTAATTGAGTTCAATGAGGCGCATAACGCTACTTTTCATTTCGATAATATTAGTAATTAATTTACCAAACAATGATATTTCAGTTATTGGTACCTCTAATAACGAAAGAGCCTTAGTTATCACAAGTGGAGGAGCTATAAAGGTAAAATTATTTTTCAATTATTTTCTGGCGCGCTTCAGGAAGGTAGGTACTCAATAATACTTTCTGTACCTTATAACAAATATTCATAGGTAATTGTGGGACTGTCGCTGCCATTAGAATTACCTATCAGCGTAAATTTCATACAAAATATACAATATCAATATCCTATGATTGACAATGCTACTCAACTTTCCTACATGAATTTATTAAGGTCAAATGGAAAATTTACTATCTCAAGAAATACCGCGTACAAATTTCTGACCAATTTATGGAATAAGTACTTACATTCAAAATGCGTTAAAATTAATTAAAAATAACCTTGCAATTACAGAAATTTTTATTAATTGCAGCATCGGTTCCAACGGCACCGCTTGTATCCTTCAAATGATATGCGGTATCGGGAAATATTCTTTGTCTCATGATGGAATTCTGGGCGAAGTTATCGATACAGTTTTTACGTAAGAAAGTTGGAATATATAAGACTCTGATACAGTGATTACTCGTAGCTACGATTTATACTGGAAAAAATTGTTACAGACCTCACAAAAGTTCAGAAGAAAAGTACAAAGAAGCGAGGAGATTAGGGAAATTAGGAAAAAACTGCAGAAAATCGTATCCTCATTGCAACAAGAATGTTTTGAATCACTTGACAAAAATTGTTTGATGAATGTCCAAGAATCAACTTATAAAATCATTTAATAATTTTACAAATAACAAATATAAATGTACCGTAAACAATAACAATAGAGTAATACCCAAAAATAAATAAAAAATTGCACCCAATAAACAGTCTTAACGAAGAAGTCGAAGAAGTTTCATCATTAAATAAAATTATTTTTCATATATCCATAGATCAGATCATTCAATGAAATACATACAGGTAGAAGTACCTACCTGCGAAGATGTGCGTATCTGTTTCACTTTTTTGAGTTTTTTTTTAAGGCACTTGAGTAACGCTCTGAATGCAAGCAATGATGCTTGTCAAAGGATCATCAATGGATTTGTCACCATCGTTATGAATTATCCAATCCCATCCGCAATAATCATCTAAATCGCATTCTGAAGCAACATCATCAACTCCTGAAATCAAACACTTCCAGTTAACGATATCATTCACGAATGACTCAAGGTGATCAAAAAGGTTTACAATCGTACCGGAAACAAACGACCAGCCACGTTTTTTTCTACTATCTTCAGATGCTTCAATACGAATAGTTTTTACTTTGCCTGAGTAATTATTCTGAAACCATTCAACATCTGTCTTGCGTCTAACGTCACTCACAATCCATACTGGCCATTGAACAGCTGCAAAAAGTTGAATTCTTATTTAAAAATTTCCTTCATTGAGGCTACGTCTCTAAATTACTCAAATAACTTAACCACAGCACAAACACATCTACAAAATGATGATAAATTTCATAACTAACTTGTTAAAATAATGATAGATTAATTTAACAGCACCTCGATACATTTCTATTGCCTGTCTGCAGAAAACACCAGGATCTTGATTCCTTAATTGTTCACTCCAAATAATCATATCTTTTCTATACTGTTCTTTGGTTTCGCCAGAACTGAGAAGTTCATCAAGGGCTACATTATTCGTCTGGGCCCAATAACTCTTGATAGGACCCGAAATTTTAATTATCACAGCAAGCTCTTTATCAAATCTGAAATTTCAAGATTATCACAATAATTATAACCAACGTCGAATTATAACAAATATAACGAGAACATCTATAGTCAAAATTTGAAATTTACTTTTCAAGTAGTAAATCGGTGATGAAATCTTTTCCAGATTTTCTTTTTCCACTGAACAACAAAATCAATTCAGGGTTTTTATTCATAATACGATCTGTACGAACGTTCTCTTGTGTATTAAAACTTTCAAGCTGTGTTCAAACTTCTTATAAATCAACGAACTGGACACACAACGCACGAAAATTCTCGAGTTATAAAGTATTCACACGAAATATAGATAGAAATTTGAAAAAATTATTATGCTAATGAGTGATTGTCGGTCAGCTTGCATTTATGATTTTTCAACTAAGCACACGAATACTAAGAAGTGTCTTGGGTACCATACAAAGCAAATTTGAATATTTACTGGTCCAGAATTTGAATTCCTCTTAAACTTTCGATGAGAGCTTTCAGAGATCAACAACTTTTACTTTCTTGAAGTGATGAAGCTTTCGTTTGTTTTTCGGTGTACGGTGTACTTTTTTTTCGGTGTGTGATAAAAAATTTACAAAATTGATAACAAGAACAGGGAATTCGGGAATTCAAAGAGAAATTTGTAAATAATATTATTCTGGTTTTCTGCACTGCACTTTCTTTGCAAATTTTATAAATTTTAAAAATTGTAAAAAATTAATTTTTTTCTTCTGATTTTATATTTTTGAAATTTAAAAAAAATTACGATAAAATAAAATGAAAAAACCAATTGTTGAATTTTGGATTTAGAGAATTTAGAGTCACATATCTTGGCAACTATGTTGCAGATGGCGGAATTCTTCGCTTTCTTTTCGAAAAAATTGCGCTAAGTGATTTGTTTATTTTTATAATCAATTCAATTTTCTGAAGTTCGCGTTGTGGTTCCTTTTGAAGTGTTACTCAACTTTCTCTCGGTTTGAATAAATAATTTTGAAGCATACGCCGACGCCGACGTCTGCCTTTTGAAAAGAGAAGTAAGCCACCGTTGCTGAGTATCGATTTCGCTGTAAAATACAATGGGCAAGAAGAAGAGTAAGAGAAAACCTCCGCCGAAACGGAAAGCAATCCAACCACTGGACACACAATTCAATTGTCCCTTCTGTAATCACGAAAAGTCTTGTGAAGTAAAAATGTAAGTTCTCCTTGAGCACCTTAAATAATCTCTTATTGTTAATCGTGGCATTAAACTTCACGTTCGTAATCTTGATTCCATTTGTATTTTACAGGGATAAAAGTCGAAATTCGGCGAGAATAACTTGTACAGTATGCTTAGAAGATTATCAAACAACTATTAACTTTTTATCGGAGGCGATAGATGTATATAATGACTGGGTTGATGCCTGCGAAGCTGCTAATTAATGCCTATCCCTTCATGTAGCAAATTGATGTGTACTGGTGTTATGTGGTTCCTCTGTGTCATAAATTAAGTTGCTGTTTTGACGTGTGTCCGTTTTGGAGTCATGAACGATATCAGATTTCGCTTGCTTCGAATCGAAATGAAGCAATTAATATTATATTGAAATTGTAAATATAGTTATAATTTTTCTTAAGAATATCAATCATCTGTGAATTGGTAGCGTAATGATGTGTAGCACTATGTGCTGTGTTGTGGCCAAATAGTGTTATTAAGATATTCAGTTTTTTATTATTTTCTATTGAGACGAAGTGTTTCGGTCGAACAAACGTGCAATTTTCATGTAATACCTATCGATTAAAAGAATTTCAGTTAATTAAAGTTTTTGAAATTTTGGTTATTACTATGTTACTTATTTCTTTATTTCATTTTAGCCCATCATAAATGAATTAAATAATAATAAAAATAGAATATCATTTACGAGAATTTTATTCGGCAAAATGTACATAAACGCAGCAATATGAAAACGTGCAAAAAAAGAACCTAAATTATACGTATTTATTCATCGAGCTCTTCATCATCATATTCATTGACAGTTTCACTATCTACGCTACTGATGGAAATCTGAAAAAATTGCAAGGTTGAAAATACGAATGTCTTACGTCGCGTAGCATGTACTCGATAAAAGAACTTACTGAAAAAATCCCATTAGATATACCATAAGTAAGCATAGCCACTAGAGCAAATAATCCAGCTAAAATCTGATTTCTTGTTTTGTTGGGAAACAAATCGGCTTTCTTTGAATTTTTTTCAGTGTCTTTTTGCCTTTTGGTATCATATTCTGTGAACAAATTCACAAAATGAAAATGATCATTTCTGATGCAATAAATGACACTTCAGCGATGAGATGCAACGAACAGGTAAGTACCTGATAAATCTTGAGGAAAATATCGCTGTGAGATCCGTACAATAAATTTGACTAAATTTGTAGACGCTTTTACGTGATTTTGAAGAACATTTGATGGAAAAGGAGCTTTTAACAAGGGTGCTAAACAGCCATATACTGCAGCATCCAACGATGAAGGGTAGTCGCCGAAAAAGAAATTTGACTCTCCCAGACGATTACTCAAGCATGTCAAACACTTCTCTGCTTCTATGTAAACCTACAAAATAGAATCGGGCAATGTTACGTCAGTCATTTAATTTTCATTTTTCTTTTACAGATGCATTCTTCTAATTCGTACCTCGCTTTGATATTCTTCTTCTTCACGATCAGGGTTGAGCGATCTCAAGATGCGCTCATTATCTTGTCTGTATCGATTAGGGTAGTAAAAATTTAATGGAAAAGGTAACGCTTTAGCGTACCACGGTCTCGTTAGCTCAGTGTAATTTTTACTATCGACCCACCTGCAATAATTTGAAAAAAATGAATGAAAAATATTCTTTAATTTCGAACTTTCATAAGCAGTCTTAAAATCTTACCATATATACCGCAACGCTGGTAACAATTTCTCTTCGAGCATTGTTCTGTACGCTTTAGATTCAGCTAATTGAACCGGATTCAAATTCAAATCAGGACAATGATTCTGGAGATACAATCAAGCATAATAGAACGTTTCTCCAATATGGTCACTTCATTTTAGGGAATGATACATACCTTCTCATTCAAGTACGCCAGTACATCTTGGAACTTGGAGATTCGTTGCTTATTATGTTTGAACAAGGGTAAATTTCCATCAGGAGTTCTGAAAGGATTGTTCGTTTTGTTGATTTGTGCTTGTGCGCCGGAGAATTTTACGAGTGTCTATAACAGAAATTAGAAGAAAATTTTGAAATTAATTCTCAGGATGGATGATGAAATACCAACATCAAATTGTTTTTGAAGTTTTACTTACTATTAATTGTAAAGAGTTGTATTCCACGGAGGGTAATCCCCAATCGCCACTCCACACATCAATTTCCATATTTCAGCACAAAGGTTTCACTTTCAAATAATGAAATTATTCCGAAATTACAGCAAAATGAGAAAAAATGCTGGAAAGATTATTCGTAATAATGCGTATCATCCGAACCGAAGTCACGAGTCCTCGAGAAACTGATAAAAAAAATCATAATGATAAAAATTTTTATTGATGAAGTTCTTTGAACGAGCCGTTCTGTACCCATGAGTCATTTACATAAAGTTCGCTTTCTTGAAAAAAGTGAAAAAACGAAAAAAAATAAAAAAGTTTCAGTTTTAAAATTTCAATTTTCAGTCTCCGCATTTCAGTTTCAGTTTTTGGAATTTTCATTCAATTTTAGATTTAGTTTCATCAGTTTTCAATTACAGTTTTCCAACCCTGTTTTTTGCTCGGATATTTTCGTTCTCGTGGTTTCCTACATCATTCTCATGATTGTTAAATAAATTAATATTCATCATACGTTTGACATAATTTTTCGACAGTAGTAGTTTAATTTTCGACATGTGCTAATATTTCCATCTTTTAAGTGGGTACCAATTTTGAATTTTCACTCAGAGAACAAAATGGTCCAACTCCTACACCAACCCTCTTCACGTCTTCAGCTCAATAACATCCATAACGACAGATGTGCACGAGTAATACCAAATTTTCTAAATCAAATCACCTACAACATTTGAACACTACTCGCTTATTCAGTAATGAAAACGAAATTAAATTAAAAAAACAGATATAAAAATAAGTATTTCAGATCACGTCTTCAACATTGGTACTTGGTAGACATTCGAGTTCATACATAATTTTTTTTCTCAATTTGATGAGATTATTTCACTCGCACCCAGAAAATATTAACAAGCTGACGAAGAATTCATAAAACTTATTTATTTACAAAAATAACAATAAAGTGGATTACAAAACGGAAATTAAATATCTCAGAATTTGAAAACTAAGCTGGTATTTCGTATTCTTTGCATAACCTGTCGAATTCGTTCTCCTTGTTGATGTAATCCTTCACAAAACGAGAATCTCCATGGCTTTCTTTCATCTGGGTTAAATATCTACTAGCCAGCTGAAAAAAGAAAATAGTTGTGTTAAAATCAAAAAATGAATTTCACGAATTTATATCAAAAATATAAGACATCTTTGAAATGCTTACTTCCGAAGGTTTATTCAAGTGATTAGATAATACAATCGAATTAACCAATGTACTCGGATTATTACTGTCTTTATCCATTGCTTCTTGCAATGCAGAATCAGCTTCTTCGTATTTTCCCTGGCCGATGAAACATACCGACTGACTATTCAATAAGTTAACTGAGCTACCGTATTTATCGATAATTTCTTGGAAAATGTAGTAGGCATCTTGCAATTTTTCTTTACCCTGAAATGAAATTAGAAACAGTCTTTCAGTAAGGACAGAATTACAGCCATCATTGATTTAACAAAATGTAAATTTCATACCAAAGCAATATTGACCCATGCTTGCGCCATTTGTGTTAAAGTAGAATCTTCATCTTTGTCCTGCATTTTTTTCAACGCTTTACGAGCTAAATCCAATCTCGACATAGACAAATAAGCTTGTAACGTAAGTGATAATCTGAAAAACACCATGAATTATAATCTATATTTTTATTTTTACGTTCGATTATGACTCCTGTAGAAGGAAAATCATCTTACGATTCCAGATGGTCATCAGGATACAAGACTTGCAAAGCTTTCTCAACTTGTCCGTCGTTCAAATACATAGTTGCTCCAACAATTACGATGTAATGGTTTTCATTTTCGTACTTTCCGAATTTCTCAGTATACGACTGCAAAATTGAATCTCTGCAACAAGACATCAGTTCAAATGAAATGACGCGAAGTGATTAAGATTTCATGAGGAGCAAAATAATCATACCTTTTATTCGGATTGGCGAAAAATTCTGCGAGCGACTTGATAGCTCGTAATTCGACGGCAGATTTTTCAGAAATTTCATCAATCACAATCCGATATTTCTTCTGAGCTATATAGGCGTTATAGAGAAACACATCTCGTTCTAATTTCATTTCCGGCGAGGTAATCTGCAATGTTACGTTGATGCAGAGTTCAGTATTACGTTACTTTGTAGAAATAATCGTCCCAGCGTATGACTTACTTTTACTCGTTGGGCTTCATTAATGCATTGCTGATAATTTCCTATGTAGTACGAATTTTTAACATCGAATAATTCGTCTACGTCGGATTGCTGTTGAGTTGCCGCCATGGTAATGATTCTTCAAATAATTATAAGATTTATGATACAAAAATTTGTTGCACCGGGATGGATTTTATGAAGCAAAATTAAATGATAATAACCAAATTATAGCTTGATAAAGAATTACAGTGAACAGTCGAACGCAAATTTTATAAATTTTCAGAAATTTTCATTATTTTTTTTACACGTAAACGTAAATTGATAAGGAGTTTTGTTTACCAAGCTCGAGCGCTCTCTATCGTTTTAGTTACCAAAAGGTGATAACACGAGTCATCAACTCACGTGTAGTGAAATTTTTGAATCTGAATTGAAAATTTTGAATTTCTCGGTTTAGTTAGCGGATTAATTTCTGCACTTGATGATTGATTATTTCCCAAACTGCACAAATGAGTACTAGTGACGATAACAGCATTCATACCGACGATGGACAATCTTCGCTTAAGAAAAAGAACAAGAAAGGAATCGTATATCTATCAACGTTACCCATAAATATGAATGTTACCAAACTTCGTGAGATAATGGAGAATTTTGGACAAGTTGGTCGAATTTATCTACAGCCACAGTTCAACAGTAAGTACGAGTATTGAATTTAACATAGGTAAACAATACTACCTATCAAATTGGAATATAATTTTTCAACATTCTGAACGTTTCCGTGTGTTTGTAGAAAAAAAAGAAAAGAAACCAGCCAAACAGTTCTCCGAAGGATGGGTTGAATTTGAAAAGAAAAGAGTTGCTAAAGAAGTAGCCCGTGGTTTGAATAATAAAAAAATCGAATCCAGGAAGAAAAGTCGGCTGTACGATTACATCTGGAACATTAAATATTTATCCAAGTAAGAAATACCTTTTGCCTCGAATTTCACGATGATGAAACCATCCGTTAATTCTAATCTTATTTCAGATTCAAGTGGGTTCACCTGAGTGAACGTGTAGCTTATGAACGAGCTGTTAGAAAACAACGCATGAGAATGGAAATATCGCAAGCGAAACGAGAAGCAGCAGATTTCGCTTCCAAAGTAGATCTCAGTAACAAGATTAAAGCTAAATCAAAGAAAGAAGACTCGCAAATTACGTTCAAATTGCCTTCAAAATTACCTGCTCAAAAGCACACCGAAGAATATTACGTGGAGAAAAGAAAGAAGAAAGGTTTGAAAGATAGGCAAGACGACGGAATTGAATTATTAAAATCGTTATTCTCGTGAACATCAAATGAGTAAAAAAACACGAAGAAAATATATTTCAAAATGACAGGTCGTATGACTAAAACACGATGAGTTCAGGAAACGAAAAAATAAGAACAAAAAATATATGTATCCGAATTTGAGATCCTATATTGATACTTATGTAATTGCGCTGATGTAGCTACCCAAATCAATTAATATAATTTAATCAAAGAAAAACATAACTTCTTAAACTTCTTTCAATCATGCGTTTTCTTCACTCGTCTTCACCTGCGCTATTTTCAACTACTTCGTTTTCCTCACTATGCTCTGCGTCGCTTGCAGCGTTGTTCTCCTCATCGCTCGGAACGTTGTTCTCGGGATCTATATCTTCAGGAGCTTCGTTGACACTGACGTCGATATCCATCGGTTCGGAATTTTCATCGACAGTCGACTAAAAAAGGAATTCAGAAAAATAAAGTAAGGAATTAGTTCGCACTTAGAGCAAACCGGTTCACGATAATTGCAAGTAGCGTCTTATTAATAGATGAAATCAATTCGAATTGTACCTGACTTAGTATATCTTGCCCTTGGAGATCTTTATTACGCATACTGCCAACGAAAAATGCTTCTGTGCAACCGTTGAAAACCATAACATTTTTCACTTTCAACAGTATCGACTCCAAAAGCGATCTCGTGCTTGGTAAATACGCACATAAAACACCATCTTCAGTCAACTAAAACGAAATCAAAAAATTGCGAAACTCATTAAAAATTATGACCATTTTCCAACCCTTCAAAAAGTATGTCAAAATTATCTTTACTTTGGTATTGTCGCATATTTTCTGTAAATATCGCGTAGTAACTTGTAAAGTTTTCAAAATTTGCGTTACCAAGCTACTTTCAGAACGGAATAATTGCGAGCATATTGCGATACCGTGGTTCACAAATAATCGTAATATTAAAGGAACACCTTTCACGAAGCATATCAAATTCATTCGAACGTACTGGCATTTGAGTACGTTAACAATCGAGTCCAGCGTATTCATTACTTTTAGCCAGACGTTTAGTTTTTCTTTACGGTCGGTATCTCGATCTAATGCTTGTTTCGTTGCACTGGCTAGAATTTTCAACAACACTCGTAGCAATACGTTACAATTCGCTCTGTAAAATATGATTTTGTTAGTACATTGATAATTATTTACATTACGACATCGATTTCTCGATGAGGCAGCTGTAAATTAGGCAAGTAACTAACTTGTTAATGTTCGGTAGAGTCGTTAAAGATGCATCTTTACTATTCAGCGTAGTTACTTCGTCTTTCAACCAGTCAGACATTGAATGAACAGCTTTCAATTTATTATTAGTAAAATTGAAAAATGCCGTGAGTAGGTATTCGATTTGACGATTGAAAGTTGCTCCTTTTTCTTCGCATCCGTCCCAAGTGTACCAATGATGCGACAAAAATTTCCAGCACATGGTAGCTGCAATCGTAAACGCAATCAGTCAATGTTCGTTTGATTAGTCAAGTATAAAAGGCACTTAAAATCATAAAATCAGAATAATTACATAATATTTTGCTGATTTCTCTTTGCTCAGAATGTTTGTGCAATGCCTCGATAACGTTCACAAGATTTAGAGCACATTCCAAATGTAACACGGATTCTTGAAAACCACTAAAGTATACACAGCATTCTTTCACAAGGACATCGATTTCAGTCGATTTTTCAGATGTTTCTAACCTATTGGCAATCTTGCTAAGAGCGGCTACGAAAAAAAATAAAGCAAATTGAGCGAGAATTAAACAGAAAATTTTTAAAATTTAAGGCAACAATTTTCTTCAAAATAACACCCTCTCCTCTCTCTCTCTCCTATATCGGATCGACTAAAAATTTATACTTCTAGACTTTTCAAAGTAGCAAACTTGGTAGGTTTGACATTACCGATAAATAATTCTTCGTGGTTCGCATCTTCGAAACCTGACCAACTGAATACGACAGATACAGCTTTCAAAATTAAAGCAAACGAAGATTTTATTTCCTTGCTTTCTGTAACGAACATACCGGAAGCATCGAAAACGCTATCGTTAGCCGATAATAAGTTCTGTGAACAGAAAGAATATCAGTAATTTTAGCATCAATTTTTAGCTTCTATTTGCCACTTATGATAGTAATGTGTAAGATGCTAACTTGGCAGAATTGCGCAACAGCTTCCAAATGAGCACATAAACGTGGGATCAGTTTGATCATATTTTTAACAATCAATTCAGGCGCTTCGGTGTACAACGAGCTGCACGTGACACCAATATCCAAATTAGCAGACGCATTCTTGAAAGGTAACCTCTTGTTGCAAGATATCAAAACGAAGTGCAATTTTTCTACTAGGTCTTCCATAATGAACAGTAATTCGGACGGAGTGAACTGCGCTTTGAACTCCCAATCCTTTACGAATGAAAACAAATATTAAAGTAAAATTTCATCTACCTACGCATCGATACATATGATTGAAAAATAGCTTATACCATACCTGTTCGGGTTCAGGATTCAAAGTTAAAGGTAACGTGAGCATAATCCAAATATCTAAATCAAGTTCTCTGAAAAAATGCTTGTAATTTTTCATATTCGCGACATGTGGAGGCTGATTCTTATCCGCTTCATCTTCAGATTCCTCAACAACGGTTGACTGCTGAGTAGGGTTGATTTGAGTAGCGCTAGCTGTGGTATTTCGCGCTACCAAATGTCTACGAATATCCGGTGTCTTGCTGCTATTTCGTTTTCTTTTTTTATCACCGTTGGTAGATTTTCTGCAATTTGGTGCCAAGAATTTTATTTTCATCTGTCCGTCTAGATTATACCTTGCGTTATATTTTTACCTTTTCTTTTTATCAGCTCCCAATACGGGAATTTTTGAGGTAGTTTTATGGAAGTTACACTTAGGAGGGCAATAATCAGTTGCGATTACTTGTGGCAAATACTGAGCGATTAATTTTTGTAGCCAGACCAACGTACGTAGACGTACCAAAACCTACAAATTTATACGGATGATATTGAATGTGTTTCAATTAGACTTCATACAAAGCAAAGGTTACAACAGTACGAACCTTTTTACCGGCTGGTAACTTGATTATACGAGCGAAACAATTAATTATTTCCCGGAACCAATTGGCAAGATGGAATAAAGAATCCATTATGACGGTTTGAACTTGAGGCGTTTGTAAAGAAAACTCGTCCAGTACTTTGGGTGCTGGTACTACGACTGGACATTCCAGCAAACCGTCAATTTCACGCAAATCTTCGTATTCTAATCCACGTATTAAACGCAACAACGACGGCAGCACCATAGAGTACATGCGTAATCTGTACAGCATAACCAGTTTTTAAAAAAATAAGTAGGTTAGAAAAGAATAGGAAAACAAAAAAAAATAAAATTAAAGAAGAATCGTACCCTGCACTGGCGTTGCAATTTTGCTCCTCTATCAGTGTCGGTGTGAGATTCAAGACGACGAATTCTTCATCCTCGTTTAGGCCAAATTTCAAAGCACATTCCACAAAATCTCTGAGAAATAATCACGAAACAGCAATTATTCAAGTATTCAATCAATCTACATTATAACGTATTCAATAGAAAATATATTGAAAATCTTACATGTCTTTTACTTCATCATTGCATATAAGGAAGTATTTCTTCATGTTCTCCTTCATGATCATCGAGGTGTAAAACTACATAAAATTATCGACATGATAAACACTTCGGTATTTGTTGCTAATTCTGAGAAATTAATAGAACTATTTCCTACAAAATATTTCAAAAAATGTCTCGCATACTCACTAAAAGCGATTTATCCAAACTTTTACATTTCATCAACATCAAAGAGAACTGATCGAATGCTAAACCTTGAGCTTCTGGAAAAGTTCTCGTGCCATCGATAATCAAGCCTGCAACCAAATAAAAACTTCGTTCGAGAAAAGAAAAAAAACAAACGTGAAAGTAATTTTTAAAAACTACGGACGTAGAAATGGTAAAGCTTTTCTTGCTCTCGGAGACAGATGATTTTCATCAAAATCATCGGAAGCTTTATCGGGCCAAAGATTGGTCTCTTCGTCAGATTGCATTGCAACATGTTTTATAGCCATAACGGCGCTGACGATTCCACATTTGAGCAATCTATTCGAAATGACAGAAAAACGTGCACATCAATACACCAAGCCATCAACTACACCGGCACATGACATCTATGATGAAAGCTTACTTTAAATTCGAAGATGTAATGTACTTCTCGATCAGTGAAGTAATATCGTTTTTGAGAGTTTTAGTATCTGGCGTTTCTTCAGAACTGTCAATGAAAGCAATTCCGCAAACGATATCCATTAAATGTTCGATATCATTCAAAGGTAAATCTACCATTTTGTTCAGCAAAACCTAAGATACAATCATGTAACACAAACGTCAATGAAATGAGATACTGTACAGAGACATCATGTGATGGATTGTGCCTTACTCTCAATAAAAGTGCCAGCGGACGTATTTTTTCCTTATGCTGATCTGCAATTTGAGATAGAATTTTCAGTGCGATCTGAGAATCATTCATATCGCCAGCCCCGATGTAGGCCAGTAATTCTTTAATAATCGATCGGCACAGCTGTTGATCCACTTGTTCAAAACACGATCTGTAACAAAAGATCAATTAAACGTAAGGGGCGATTTTAGGATACTTATTCAGGAAACTGCAAACTAACAGGTAAAAGGTGGTCACGAATTCTGTTTGAGTAGCATCGACAGACTTCAACATTTTTGATAGAATCGACATTAACGAAGGGAAGTACTCTTTCAACACCTGTGAATAAAAAAGGAGAAAAATTCATATTCCATGTTAGAAAGAACACACAGAACAGTATTAAAATGGCAATACTTACTGGTGTAAAGTGTTCAAAAGTTTCACGGATCAAGGCAACGGTAAATTGGCCATTTTTAATACGACTTTTAAAAGTCGTTTCGACTTTACTTTTTTTCGCGCTGTCTGTACAAATGTCATATAAGATCAGCGTGACTATCATATCCAATGGTCTGAAAAGTGAAAACGATCGTCATTAATAATTTTGAAAAAATACAAATGAATCGAGAGTAACTTAAAACAGCTAAAAAAAGCGACCAATTTTGTTCCAACAGACGTTTTCAACGATTACTTGGTTAACGTGTTTATTCACTAACCTGTATTTAACAGAAGAGCTCGACTGAGAAATGTTCTTATGCCAAGCATCAGCTAAAGGTTTACAAGCCAGAAAGGCATTTCTGATATGATTAAATATTAATATCTTGATCCCTTCGGTATCAATTTCAATAGGGATATCTGCATCATCTACCACCTCCGATGACGAACTCGAATTGTTTGATGAAAGTAATTCAGCGCGCAAGCCATTTATCACCTACGAGAAAACAAGGAGAAAAGATATTACAGGGATCGAAGCATTTCAATTAGTATGAACTTCCCTGAATCGTATTTACCTCGTCATAAGATTGCGCATCACTTGCAAAAAGTAAAAATTTGACCACATTTGGAACATATTCGATGGTACAACTTTTCAAAGAGTCCATTAGATTTCGGCCAACCTCTCTTCGAATTTCACTTTGAATAGATAAGTTGGTTAGAGCGTCCAATATTGACGGCATCAGGTCCAGTTCACATCGTAACAATTTACTACACAACAAAAATTCCAAACAAAAACGTTAATTATTGCATATTTAATTAATGGATATTTTCCTGAAAATAAGAACGGTATAATATGGCCATCAGAAAACTCGTTCAGTAATCTGAGCTCTGTTAATATCAGCGAGCTCAATAATATCTACCTTAATTCATTTGCTGCAAAACGATGTTCAGTATCTGCAATAATATCAGGCAAGCATACGATGACTTCTTGTTTTATCTGAAAAAAAATACGTAGATGTGAAAAAAATTCTGCAAACACACCATATACTTCATAACAAACGTACCATTTTATCTGGGGATGAAAATATGATGTCGAATAATCGTTCGCAGATTTTTTTTGAATTCACGATACTATTCAGATACCTGAACGGTTGCAAGATTAATTTCACCCAAGCGATAGGAGAAATGTCGCTATTTGTTCTAAAAATTAAATTTACTTAGAAAAGAGACGAAATGGAAAAATTATCACTAATAAGTAGTAACTCGTGAATGTAATATACGAACTCTTCATCTCGTAGGGCCAATTCTCCCAACCGGTCTAGTAAGTAATCGGCTAAAGGGCATTGCAGATCTTCTATTTGCAGCAATAATCGAATCAAACTTTCTTGAGTATTTCCTCGTGCAACGTCACATTCACTCGAAGTCTGAAAATCCGAGTAAATAAGAAAGTGTGAGAAATCAGAATAATCACCTGGATGTGAATCGTTTCAAACAGTAGCGAATATTTTTAAAAAAATACATACGACAGTAGGTGACAATGACTTGAGGAAATCTTTCTCATTTGAATAGTATTCTTGAAAACTTTCAATAAATTTCTGAACATTTCTTTCCGATAACAGTTTGCAGCTTAGAGTTCTAACGAATACAGCTTGATCACTCCCTGAGAAAAAAAAAACAATGTTTATCAGTTTAAACAAGAATGTAAGAATGTTTCGATGTAGTATTATTTCCACTTACGTAATATATTCGAAGACTCGTCTGTAATGCATAAACCGCAACTGGAGAATATCTCAATCAAGTCGTTATTTTCATTCTGCACTACTGCTTTACCATCATCGCTCTCGAAAAGATCCGGCGAATCATTTACAATAACTTCTCCTTCTACAAGTTTTTCGATATTATTCGAAGTGCAAGCTAACGGTTTACAGATTAATCCTTTTGATTTAGATTTTGCATGGCGTTTTAACATATTGTTGGAATAATATCACGAAACACGGATTCAAAACTGATAATTTTTACGAGATGAAATTGCACACAGAAACTCGGGTTTGAATCACCGTAGAATAACATGAATCAGCATTCCGTTGCCCAAGGAAAACACAAAACAAACTAATAATTAAAAGCAGGCAACTTTTATAATAAATTAATAAATGAAAGCTTTTCTAGAAAAGCAACTTATACTTATCAATTTTCATGATTTTTCATCTGCTTTTTTCATTTCATCAAACGGAATCGTCGAAAAAAAACGCGCGAATGCAAGCAAACAAAACAATGTTGCCGTCTTTCAAAAATTGCAATCGCTGATCGAAAATATTGGCAACACTTGTATGCAGATTTGTTTTTATTTTTTTTTATCAATCAAAACATTGATAAGAAAAATAAAATTTCGAAACTTTGAAAACTTTTGAAGTAAAACTTACATAGCAATATTTGCAGTGGATCAAATTTTTCAAGATTTTTGTTAATTCTCTGCGCTTCAAGTTCATACAACGCAATATTGCACCATATCCGCTAACTTGAGTAAGTCAACGTCAATAATAAATTGACAATACATCGATGAGTCAGTAGCGTTCGATATTTCGTTAATTTCACTTACGTTTTCTGTTTTTAATAGTAAATTTCGTTGCACCAGTCGACTGTCGATTCCGAAATGTCTTCACATCTATCGCACAAATTACCGTGGCATCTTTTGGTGGATTACGTGACACCCTACAAAGATCCAGGAATCAATCTTCCTGCAGGCACCTGTGACAGAATCCACATAACCAGTAAGAAAGTCGAAATACAAGTTAAAAATCGTAAGTACATCCAGGAAAGTGATATATGCACCGACCCAACCTGCAATACGGTACCCGAAGAGAAGAGAATTTATAAAACAATGAAGAGAGGAAAAATATTCGAGCGAATTAAAGGAGGAGGAAGATATGACGAGCAGAAGTGCCAAATGTTCCTCACTAAATTTGAACAAGCAGTTATAGAATTTGCCCAAACTGAATTGAACACTCCAGCCAAGGATCTTCAGTACGAAGACGATGTTGAAGATGCGGGCCTTACGAGTTGCAGAAGGTGCAACCGATTTATTACTTTATTAGAATTCGGCGATAAAAAACAATTGTTCGAGTACAGTGATGAAGAAATTTGGAGCGCTTTCTCTTGCTGTCACGGCGGCCAAGCTGTAGGAAGAAATTTACCATTTCTTTTGCATAAAATGATTTCGTTTTATTTAGTAATGAACATCATTCTGCATGCCGATTTGAAAAAAGAAAATTGGCCTCGTGGCATGAAACCAGACTCGTATTTTTGGAGTGAAATGTTATATCCTCATGATGGACAAACGTTTTTACCTCATAGCAGAAAGTATTTATCTGAAGCAATGGTTGATTTAGAAAAAACTAAAATTTTGAATAAGAATGTATTTAGGTTTATTTATTTTTACGTTATGATGAATTTGAAAATCAACAAAGATTATTCGTTCTCAAAAGATGCATATTTATCTCCTTGGCACATTTGGAGTGTTGCGTGAAATTGGGTCATCCAAGTGAATTTAGTTACTTTTTTGCGAATTATTGTGATATTTTAAATAATATATACTGTTCGGATGAAGATAAATTGTTATGAATAAGGAGGAAATGTGTGGCAAACTACAATGAAATATGATACCTGTGATTTAAAAAATTTTCACCAGTATTTTAACACTTATATTTTTTGATAATTGAATATAATTTTTATGTACTTGTATGAGTATAGGTTTATTTCATTTTGTTAAAATGTACCCTGAATAAAAATTTCAATCCTAACTCTGTCTGATGACTGATGAGATTGTTACAACAAATATAATAAAAATCACGTAAATGGAAAATTGGAACGAAATTTTTTAGAAAAAACTAGGATATAAATGAAACTAAATTTATATAATCATTTTTTGAACTAATGAAAAGTAGGTAGAGGTACCTACTACCTACCTACCTACCTACCTACCTGCATAAAATCCATCATTCAATGGCGTTGATTATTCCTTGATCATTCTGAGACAAAATGATTTCATTAAGTAATTCAATTTTCAAATCGCAAAAGTAATATTTTCATCCAAGAACTCTACTCTAGAATGGATTCCAATTCTTCAATTATCATGGCTATGTGTCAAATTTTTATGTATGGAGTTTGATTATCGAAAAATAGAATTCAGGCAACTATTTAGACAACTTCTCCTACTCGATGAGAACAAGTCGAAACAATTGCCTAACTTGAGCCTATAAGTTATGTCGATATCGAAATATCGTTCAAAAGATCTGGAAGTGGTAAGAAATTTTGTAGCATGCAGAGGTAGGAAAAGTTCAGGCAGCTTTATTAAATAATATTTTTTAAATTTCAGAATCTCTGTGTTTTGTAAATTTAGAGGGCAACGGCCAGAAATGAGAAATGTTCCTCCGAAAGCTGTCTTTCATACTTATTAATCATGATTTGAAAATAACACCTACGTAGAGTACGTAACTACTTCGTAGGTAGTGCATACAAAAGGATTTAAAGCCACTACATGTAGGTAAATTGGTTAAAGGCTGCTAAAGTTAGATACACTTTTCAATTTAAAAAAAAAAAAAAAACATTTTTCAATGTGCATACACTTTTGATTGAATCAGATCAAATCGGTACCTACTTAATAAAATGCTTCCTTCCACATTCCTTACGAATCTATAATAATTCATTTTGGTTCTTCATTATGACGTAATAATACGTACATGTTTGAAAAGATGAAGCTATAATTTATTGTAGAACAGTTTTGATCTTCCAATTACTATTCAGTGGGTCTGGGTACACAGAAGTGCTTATTTTAAATGAATAGAAATGATACTATGAAGTCATAATAACATCGTACCCACAGATATTGTTCTCCGATCAAGATTCATTTTCAATATCTGATTACCCATCGTTACTTCCTGAATCCATCGAACGGGTAATTATTTTATTACAACTTCTGACAATATTGTACCAAAACTGCAAGTTTATTTCTCGCGTAGATAAAATATTACTTTCACTGAAACCACTTGGTTGTGTAAAAACCTAACTTATCCGCAAGCGTACGACCTTCATGACCTTTTGACCAAATTCTGACCATCTTGACGATATTCCTCGAACTCGTATTATACAACATTGCCCCCATTTATATCGAAATATTATAAAATAGTGTGAATGCATGTGAATTTTTAAAAGCCCAATTCCGTATATAACGTGAAACCAACTATACAATAAGATAGAATTTAATTTATTCGGTAATAATTATTATTGAGAAAAGAGCTACTTATGCTATTTTTTTTTATAACAATGAATATATCGTACTGACCGATAGAACATCTGATTCACAGCAGTTTCGTAATACTTGTAGGCTAGGTCTAGACGATAATAAATTCGTGTTTGCGTTTTTTGCAAATAATGTGTTATAAAAAATATCCGGTTATTTAGTTCTTTGTGCTGGAATCTTTGTTTTTTTTTCTTCTCTCCAGTTGTTATATAATTCTCGATAGTCTAGTTTAGCAAAAACAGAGCAAATGCTGATGATTTTTTTTAACAGGCTGGAAAACTTTTCTACTCGACTTGATATAAAATTTTTTGTGATTTATTGAGATGGTTCAAACATTTTTTAAAAATTTCTTCATATTATCTAGGTGCTCTTGGAAGTTGGACGCTTTCAAAAAAAAACATAGGTAATTAATTGGATACCATACTTACCAATTCGTATTGACAGATAATATATCTGCCTACCTATCACCTAATTAATAAAAATTATTTATTTAAAATGTAGAACTTTTACCTAGATACTTAATCACAGGCATAACAGAAACAGAAAAATAATCTTATTGCACCTAAACAAAATGCAAATCAGTCTACATTTCATTAAAAACAGCTACAAATTTTGATAGGTAGTGACATTATACTTATTATGCTATCCAATTAAAAATATACCTTTTGTAATCTTAATTCATCATTGGTGTAGAAACGATTGGCGGGAATTCCAGTTTGGAAGAATTTCTCAATAAATACCTACCTATTTAAAAAATCAAACATTTATTCGGTCCACTTTTATACAAATTATAATTCGTTAATTGAAACATAATTCAAGAAAGTAAATTATCATATTCGAGCAAATACGGCACATCTTATTTGGAGAATTAATCCGCCGACTACATAAAGGTATTCGCACTACAGCAAGGTTATTCATATAGGTAGCGACTGTTATACCTACATTTTTTCCTTAAAACCCAAATTACTTCATTCTCATTTTCGACCGGTTAAGGAAATAAACGACTTTTGAAGAATTTGCTAAAACCGTAAATTAATAGCAGAAGATGACGATAAAAACATAAGCGATTAGGTAACAGTAAGTTACTATTTAGAAACGCCCTGCTTAAATTGTCATCCCACGCTTCTTTAATTAAGAATTCGCGTCTTCATTCTTGAAATATATGTTAAATATTCATATTACATATACTTAATATCGATTCATAAATCTGTGTATTTTTTTCAATTGTTTAAACTTTGAATGGTATCAATTGAATTAAGATTCAACAGCAAAAATCGATGCTCTAAAATTTTCAAAAATCGAGTTAATAATTTCAGCAACTAGAAGTTTGGTTTTACCTACTTGTTTTTCTGAAAAAAAGTCAAAATTTTGCAGCTCATCATACGTAAAAGTATGCTATGTACCTATATCTACTTACATGAAGCAGCATTTAAAAACGCATTCGCCTCTTCCAACCTAAAGATCTGATTCTGATGTAACGAGAACAAGTTCACATACCTACAATGCCCATAACACTTCCAGTAAATACATAACATACCTAGTTGGTGCTTATTGCTGGGTAATTCCAATTCACATTACATTAACTTACACTAGACGAATGCACAATACGAATGCACTAGTGGAAAAATTGTTCCACTTTTCAAATACATCCGAGTTATTATTATTGCCTACTCAAACAACATGCGTACTGTACCTACTTATAAGCAGTTGAGCATTTTTTTACAAAAATTTATTGCATTGAAATGAAAAAATATTTGAATTCAGGTAAAGCCGCGACAAGAGAAGGAACCAAGTTATGCAATCTAATTGGTTTATGTACTCAGAAGATTTTGTTTAATTGAGAAATACCAAGTTTATACGCTTTTGCTACAGGCTATTATTATAACACCATCTTCGTCCGAATCGAGGAAGTTGCTAAAGCGTGAATATACCTTTCATTGGAGAGTATGTACGTAGACGTACGTATGGTACGTTTACTTATAGGTTCGCACAGCTCAGGTAAAAGGCGGCTGTACGCGGTGAACACTGCACCGTGGGAGTAGCTAATAACGTAATCTTGAATTTTCGATATTGGTTTCCTTCAATAGGTTCCTCCTAATACTGAATATTAAAATTTATTATTCGGAATACCTATATAAAGGTATGTTTTAAACGTGATTACCGATACTTTTGGATATAGTACCTACCTAGTTTCTTGGCAATGCGGATGAACGTTTAAAAAAAAGTAATGTACTGGTGCTTGATGATGTAAAATGATGAGAAGATTTGTACCCATAACTTTTTAGTTTCTGTTGGATTTTCAATTTCGATTTTTGATTTATGGTTTTACAACTTACATGTCCAACTGATCTGAGTCTTGTGACTAGCAAATTATACGATTGAAAAAGTACATATAGAACTGAAGGAATCATCGGTGACGTATGACGTATGACGTAATCCTACTCATCACATGTTAAGAAAATGATAGGAAATGGAGGAATCTGTGGAATGGAAAATGGCCAGAAATTCTCCAAATTCTCTAAAGTAAAATTAGATGCAATCAATATGGTACCCTAAGTACCTATGTTAAATGTGCTAATTAATATCTGCATTTTTTTCAAAAAAAAGATTTTGAATTAAGATCGATTCTGCACAAAAAAAAATTATTTATAAGTAATCATTTTTAAAAAATTTCGATTACACCACGTGAAAAATCGATATTTTGCTAGCCCCTTGTAGTTTAGAATCGGTTAGAATTTTATGGACATTCGTCGTGTTCTTCTGGTGTTCAAAATACTCAATACGTGTACTGTGTAGTCCAGAGAAAGAATAATGAGAAAAAGAGCAATAAATAATTGATAGTATTAATTTAATAGTAGTTATAGAAAGGGTTTCATTTTAAATTCGAGGCTAATCTCTAAAAATGGTATAACTCCATTAACGGATACCCAAGTACCCATTTAACATGCAAATCAGTGGAAAAGAAAATGAGTGTCATTGTACATATCAATGTATTGTTATAATGTATGTAATAATTTTAGTTCAAATGACATTCGTTGTCATTTCTATATGTAAGTGAATACTTGGAATTTCGCGGTAAGCACCCAAAGAAAAGAAAACGGTTAGGAAAGAGGGTGCACAATAAGCGTCAACTTGAGTTATAAATTATATGCTTTTAAGGTTCTTTGATCCCACCAAAATAATTTGAAGTTCTTTCAGAAAACCTAAAAACCAACTACAGTAGCTAGCATCGCACAAAACTGCATATTTTCAAGTTAGTTGGGAGGGGGGTGGAGGTTTGAAACAGAGTAAGTAGGTGGTAGGTAATCCTGCTGGTCGCTTACTTTGAAAAAAAAATGAAAATTTAAAAATGATATATGGCATAGTTTTTCCACACGTCACTTTTCTCCTAACTCAATAACTCTTATGCATCCAAACCTCAAATTATTATGCCTGCTTGAACACCCTGTAGAAGTAGATCATATCATAATCCATCTTATGAGGGAACGGTCAGAAGCAATCGCTACGATTAGAACGAATTTTCGCCTGTAGCTTGCGGCGGAGATTTGCTGTTTCTTGAATTGCCTAATTGGAAATGGAAGGGGATATTATTCCAAATATTCAAAAATGAAAATTTTAATTGGAAATATGTATTTTTAAAGGCAAATGAAATCTGTATCAAAATGATAATCTTTAAAATTACAGGATGGATTACAAGCTGTAAAAAACTGTAGAAAAAAATTTCCAAAAATTCAAGTTTTCAGAAAAAAAAATAAAAGAGAATTGATTTTCATAGATAGGTATTAGGTACCTACTTATGCTAAAATTTGAGGCGTGATTAAAAATTTTTCCACATGAAAATCTCCTTTAATTTTAAAAATATGCACTGAGGTCATTTTGTTTCAGAAGTTTTTTTGAGCATTTTATTTTTGAAAATTGCTCCTTCAACCCTCTTCTTAGACAAAAAACCACATCTCGATTTAATTTGGTGAATATTGCGCCATCAATCATAAGAGTTTTAAACTTTATCATAAGGCGGATTTTTTTGATTGAAGAAATATCCAAAAAAAAATCATTCAAACAAACAATTTAAATATTTTTTTTTGAAAATTTTGGGAATTTTATTCGTTCAAGTTTCTCAAAAATGACTGAATGAATATGAGATGAGTATCTTCGAGTACTGAGTAGATACCTATTTTTGGCAATTCCCTCATTACAAGCATATTCTTTGTCGGTCAATTTCAGCAACTTCCATCAAAGTCATAAATCTCCTGGAAATTCGTGAACTTGTCGAAATTCCCAGTAATTTTATCGCCGAATAAAGGAAGACAAAATTAGGCACCTGTAGAATATTATTACTGGTTTACCCCACCTGTTGGGTATTCGTGTCACGTAAACTGCAACGGATGAATTTGAAAATTTATGCGTTCACATTGACATTCATTTTTTTGTCAAGAAGCGCTGACTAGTAAGTACATATATTAAGTAAGTGAAAAGTTATTCAGCAAATTAATGTTTTGTTTGGACGCGCCTAAAAAATGTAGGTACCTACTCGTCGCTTCGGAACTGGTGATATATTTCTTCTTTTAGCTTTTACATCATTGCGAAGACCTTGATGAAAATATTATCGCATGGAAACTGCATTACGGTCTACCTTTACCTATTACTCATAAAGAATCAGTTGGGAAAATTACTGTTAGGACGTAGCATCTGCCTATACATATTACTTAATATTTAATTGTATTTATGAAATTATTAAATAATTCGATCTTCGTGCACCATCTGACCAGTGCATTGTAACATTAAAAAAACATAATAATAAATAAATAAGTTGATTATCAACGAAATGCAAATCAACTACTGCAAAAACCACTTTCATCTTCTGATCTGCTAGTAGGCAGTAGGCAGTTAGGCACATCGTCGTAATATTGGAAAAAATATATGTTTAGGTGTTAGTAGTGTTATTACTAAGCCCCACTTTACAGTAGTATGTTACATGTACATCTACGTACGTACATGTTTATGACCTGTAAACCGGCATCATGACCGATAGTACGTCGTCGAGCAGCCGTGGGTAAAATTTCCACGAGCTATCTTTTAATGATCAGCGCACACTCTTAGGTATATACAGGAAGATATAAAGATCGTTCCGCGTCGCTATTTTAAATCAAATTTCCTTCAGTTAAGAAGTCGAAATGGCGATGATCTCTTTATTTTTCTAGCAAACGTAGGCCTATGGGCTATCGTAGCTTGACGTTTCATCAATTTTTAACATTTGGCGACACAATCGCGTGGAAGAATTACAGATTTCGTTGTATCCTCTACGTTATACGAGTACTTATGTACTGGGAAAATTTATTGTTTGCGGGATATTTCGTTACACGTGTGCATGTGCCTACATATTTGGTAATATTTTATGACGAAATGACGAGGACATTTTGTTATAAATCAGATTATACGTTCTACTTTGCTTAAAACACACACCTAGGTACCTACTACCAACCAAAAAAATCCAAACTCTTGATATACATATAGGCCTAATGAAAACGCCTGCAATGCTTACGGTAAGAAAAATACTCGACATTTTTTGAATGGGTATCAAAAGTTTAGTCATAAATAGCCTAAGTAGGTATTTTTGTATTAATTTTTTTACCTCTCATTACGCCATTTCGTGTAGATATAAAGGTATACCTACCCATAAGTAAAAGTAATGCCATAAGTGTTTGGAAAACGAAGAAGAAGTTGCAAGTGTGCATCACCTCAGGCAAATGGTCATCTCGTAGAAGTGTTTACAAGCGTAACAAAGAGACCTCAAAACCAATTCGATTACTTAACTTGCAAACCTGTTCTTAATACTAATTTAGTGGTACATCGCTTTGGACTATTTGCCCCGACGATGTCCGTCCCAGCCTTAAGCTCAGCCAAATGGATATATGGAATGGATGGATGCGGTAAGTATTGTAGGGAAATAGATCATCGAAAGTATTCTCCCAAAAAAACTAAACCCTGTAGGTAATTGTAATGCATTTTACTTGTAGATAAGAACACCGGGTACCTATATTTTCATAATTAGCGATAGCAAAAGTATAAATCGGTTACGCGAATATTTTGTCGGTCCGTTTTATTCAGTCGAACCAGTTTGCCTCTTGCTTTCTCTATCTACATACCTTTGGTATATTTATTGAAAAATCGTGCATTCGCATAACGTGTAAAAAATTACCTACATAGATGTTACAGAAATGTTTATAAATGAGTAGCTCTTAGATGTGGGATTCAACAACCTCTAAATTAATTAAGCTGATTAATTTCTGAAAAAAAAGTGTTACAATGACTCTCGATGATGTTTTTGCAATTTATTGAATGAAGATGATTTTTCATCCATCATCCATCATACCAAGGTCACTTTTTTACGAAAAAATAGAGTTTTCAAAATTGTTCTGAAGACTGACTCAGAGTTTTTCAAATGGAATTCAAAGTTTGAAACTTTTAAGCTTGGAATTCGATGGTCCCCAAGAAGTAAATTTCATACTTAAGGATTCAACTTTCCAGGAGAAGAAAAATGGACCGTGATTGATAGATAGGTAGATGATATTCAGCTCAAAATGGAAATATCCCAACATGCACAAAAATTTTTGAACTATACAATTAAGCTAGATCGAAATAGCATGCAAAAATATATCACCGGCCAAAATTCCCCGTACAACGTGCATTTTTCGATTTTTGGTGAATTTTTAAAAATCTTCATCGAGCCATAAAATGAGAAAAAACAATCAAAATTTCGCTAAATTGACCTAGAAACCAGAAATTCGAGATTTATACCTATTCTATCTTCGACCGACCAAAGGTTTCAAAACCGTTTCGAGAAATTTTGGAGTTTCACAAATTTTACCAAACGAAATTGAATAAGTAGCCAATAAAATTCACTCTGTACCATTTCAACATTTTCTGAGTCGACTGGAGGTGGTTTATTCAAGTCGTTTTGAAACCTTCAGTGGATTTTTGGAAATTCCAGTTTTTCAAAAAAGCCATAAAATCTGTCTAAATCATTTTAGCACGTATGCTGGTTACTTACCCACAACGTCAAGTAAGTACCTAATTTACCAACCAAAAGTAAAAAGCTGAAATTTATTTTCAAATTTCCAAATCAATTGACCATATATTTTTAAATGGTTCAAGAACTTGCTAAATTTTTTTTTCTCTCATATTAAGCAGGAAAATCTGAAATTCACTGACAAATTTTTCGTGTTTATTTTATTTTTTTCAAAAATACAAAAATCCACTGGATTTTTCAAAACAGTTCAAAACTGCTGCCAATCAATTTAGGAAGTACATTTTTGCCCAAAATAGAATATATGTACCAAATACCCAGGACATTGCCTATCTGTTGTTTACCCTCGTCTGAACAAATTTTAAATAATTCACGAATGATCAGCCAAATTTGAATATTCAAACATTCATTAAAAATCGAAAAATGATGTTCAACTTGGTAATACTTGGTAGGTACTTACCTATTCCCAAACGCTCTTTATTATTGCGATTTTTATTTGTACAACATCGAAGCAGAGAAGGGATGGACAAGAAGTGAAACTCACTCTGAGCCCCAACGATCTCAAAGTACCCAAAAGATGAAAACCACGAGAAAAAATGCAATTTTTTGGGACTAAATTTTCATGGGAGGAGCTGAGCAAATAAGCAAAACCATACTTGCCTTGAGCTAATTTTAGCTTTTAGCGGAACTGCCTCCCTTGTACAAATGATTTATCCCAAATGAATTTGTTTTCATTTTTCAGTCAGATTTTTCGTACAGGTATACAACTTACAAAGGGTTGAACTGACACACTCCGATTTGAATGAAACCGAGCTAGATCGAAAGAACACGTCTTAAAACTGCTATAGCCAAAATTTCACATAATGAAGCATAATTTTGAATTTTTAGCAAATTTTTGAAAATTTTAAAAATTTAATAAACCCATTTTTTGCTCGATTTTTAATGAAATGCGTACTATAAATTTTTTTGAGCAAAGCGAAACAATATACGTAAAATTCCTGGAATCAGTTCAAAAGTGAATTTTTGACCAATTGTGGATAAATTCCAAAGAATATAAAAAAGTCTACTTTTCAACGAAGGGATGTAATAAGTGGCAGGTTTTTCAGCAAGATATCGTCTGATGTGCCAACACAATCACTCAACTCGAAAACAATCACAACTTGACCTTCTTAGAGCTTCCAGCAAGTTTTCAAACTCCAGAAATGTCAAATTCTTCTGGAAGGTTTGAAAATGAACTTCAGCACCTATACTTGATTTGGTCGATGCGTATTGGACACCCTCGCATCAGTTGATTTCACAACGAAAAAATTTCTTTTTACATAGGTACCTACTACCTGCCTTCTTTAAAAATTTGATTTTTTTCACGTTTTCTGGAATTTACAAATTGGTCAAAAATTCGCTTTTAAACCAGCACTCCTAGAATTTTGCTGTACCTATACCTAACCACTTCAAATGGTTGAGAAAATGTCCAATATGAACCGACCAAAGTTGTAGGTTCTAAAGTTTATTTTTGGCCCCTCCAGAACTATTTGAAATTTCAAGAAGAAATTGAAAAATCGTCATAGAATTCATACCTATCAATCAACAATCGAATTAGGTACACTTACCTGCCTATAAAAGTAATTCGATTCTTTTGTGAACATTTCAAGAATAAAAATTCCAAGTTTATTTACTTACTTATTACTTACTTGATTCGTTTAGCATAAACATTCTCACGCATCATCTATCGTTGTGCAATTTTTTCAAGCATTTGTACAACTTTTGTAAGGTAGATATGTAGGTATATGAACGAGTATTGCGGTGTTTTATTAAGAATTGAAATTTTTATTATTATAACATAACGAAGTCATAAACATTATTATAATCAAAGTCGTTGTTCACGATTTCTTAATTTTTCTCAGATAGTCTTTTATTGATAAAACCATCTACGATCTACGAAGAGATTGAGTTGAAATTCGCGCAGTATGTTTTGTCGGTAAATTACGATATGTGCAGTTACTTATGCAAAAGGAAATAAAATTAGGCAAAGCGAGCACATATAGGTACACTATAGATGCAAAAAATAGGTTATAAGAAGAAGAACTTCGAAAAAAAGAATCTAATAAGGAAACAATGAAGTGTTAATAATATAATCTGCGTAAACTTTCTCAATCATTTATACACCATAGTCCATAATAGTAACTACTTACGTACGATGGGAATATATTATGCGATGATATGAATCAGTAGCCTACGCTACCAATTGTATCATACACTACCGTCGAATTTCCATTTCTATCGTTATTTATATTAAATGGAAATATTTTAATTTTTGCGCTAAGTAGGTATACTGAATGCGAATATCTTACCTACACGTTTAATAATTATTTCTCATCGTGAATTTATTTAGGTACCTATGTACATCTACATACCTATTTACTTTCATCGTTACAAAAATTTGTTGAGAATATTGTTTAAAGCGTTTGATTAGGTATAAGAGTTGCATATTATGTAGGTAGGTATCTGCCATTACTTATACATAATACATATAATTAACGAAACAGTAATTTTGCATCCGATATACTTAATACGTACTAGCATGAAGAAAGCTATCTATATAATGTAACCAGCTCGTTTAATTAATCACGATAATTATTCCAGCGAGAAAATTCTTTCAACAACTGATGAATTTGTACAAAAAAATTCGGCCAAGATAGGTATTAGGCACATACTCCTACCGATTATGTAAGACAATACCTAAGAATGAAATATTTTACAGAAATGAGTTCAATACTGCTATGATTTGCTTACCTATTCATTTTAGGATCCATAAAAAATTGGTAGGCATTTTCTTTTGGTTTCTCAAATTTTAAAAATTTTCATACTCGTCCAATTCATTTCAAGTGAAGGAGTAGACATGATTGAGATTTTTTTTCAATTTTCATGAATCCCATGTTTTGCAGAAAAGTTAGCCCTTTTCTCCTGTATCGAAAAATAAATAAGTGCGGATGTCTTTAAAAGAGGAAAATTTTAAAAATTTTCAACATGATACCTACGACAAATGATCAGGGATATTGACTCAAAGAAAGTCGAGTAGTTTGATAATTTCCAATACTTATCCCACCGTAAATCTATACCCGATCCACTCTACAATCTATCAAACAAATCTTAATTTGCAGATCGGCCAGATCCCCCCTCTCTCTCCGAAACACCCACTGTTCCAAGTATAAAGATTGTAAGGACGATTACTTGTATACCTACCTACCTACCTACCACATTGTTACAATTTCACTGCATAGAGACGTCACAGTTGAGTGCACGATGTGAATCTTGAACTTCACAGACAGACAGATATCGCCATTAAGATCATAACACACATTTAGACTCGTTCGTAGTGACATTATTTTAAATTTAGTAACAAAACACACCATTTACGTAACCAGAGGAAATCTGTACGTAGGAAAAAACCACACGCGAATAAAAAAACAACAAAAAATTTAAATGTCAAACCAGATAACCGATCTTAGCACAAGACAAACTAGTATTGTAATCTTGAACTTCGTGAGAATAATTCCTAATTGGATACGGATTATGAAATATTGTTGATTTTAATATTATATTATGTACGAATTCTAGGTTATAATTAAAAATCGTGGGTGCACGCTTCATTGGCATTTGAGAAACGTTACATAATGTCCGCTAAAGTGCGGATACTCTTTCAACCCATTTGGTATTAAATTTCAGCTTGTGAAAAAAAGCACGATGGCCTCAAAATTGCAGCAATTATTTTCGTACGTGCGAGACTACGAGTTCGATATCGAATGTGATGCAATTTTTTGTTTAAATGAAATTTTTCGTTTTGGGCAAAGCTTGGTTCGATTGCACCCATGGTAAGGTGAATATGTTGAGATATCTATACAACTGTGCAACGGTTACACTTACTTGTCTTGACCCTTCCGAAATTAAGGTTAAAAACCTTTCAAAACGAAAGTAATCGAGCAGCGAGTACCTACCTTTTCCTTGGCAAAATGCACGAAATACTAAATCAATTGATTACCACTTTTAATATCTAATTATTGCCCCTGTACGTAAGAGTACAAGTAGCCATCCTATGCAAATAAAGAATTAATTGTGTGAGAATAATTATGGAACTTGAGTATTGAGTAATAAGCTCGAGTATTTTGGTTTTTCCATATGCACTTACCTATTATTACATTATCGGAAAAACACTCGAGAAAATAACTTCCTTAAATAATTTCAACTCGAGTGTTCTTTATTTATTAAACCTCACCTTGAGTAAAGCGTTGATTCTGTTCTTTTCTCTCTGTTTGAAATGAAAAGTAAACTTATTAGGTCATGTTAACATCGGCCGCGGATTTTCGGCTACCATAGTAGCCGTGTAGCGAAGACCTCGTTTGAATTTTGTCATTCGAGTAGTCGACGGTGTTATAGCTATATACAAAGCTAATTACATGTCACGCACGTTACCAAAACATAAACCATTTCATTCTATACAAGTTTGTCAGAATGCTATTGTTATTGCAGTAGAAGATGTACTGAATGGACCAAATACAATATTTTAGTGCGGAGGTGTAGGTATGTGTAGATATGTACATAGGTAGCTCTGACTAGCTGTACCTAGCTGTAAAGCATTCAAGCTTCATTCGTGATGCAATCAATGTCATCATCGTTTCATTTTGCGCTGACTGGAACTAGCATTACATGCGTGCTTTAATGATGTAACATCGTGGTCAAACATCAAGATAGGTGTATGGTACAGGCTGTGGCGGCTATTTATTGATATTTAAACGAGTATTAGTAGTCCATCTTTACAATGCACCTACTTGTATGAATCAAATTTATAAACGCTTTGTTACTTATGACTCTTATGAGTACCTACCTAATCGCGTAAAGAAAAAGGAATTGGAAAAGTTATTCTCAAAGTAACCCATCAGTCACTTGGTCGTGGATTTTACTTATTTTTCTTCACAATGGACCACGAGAACACTGCCAAAAAATGTAGATACCAAACAGAAAAATTTAAGATCTCAAAAGGCCGAATTTTGACATAAGTGGGGTAAACGGTATTTTTAGAAGCTCATTTATCCTTTCAAAAAAAAAAAAAAATGTTTCACAATACTCGAATTGTGTGGATGCAACTCTAGAAATTTTTTTCCAGGTCATATTCCATTCACTAGCATGTTTTGACTTTGAGGACCTCTTGACTCTTTAGACATAGGTAGGAAAAAGTGTATTTTTAGGGTTCAAAGTTTTTCAAAAAAAATGTTCTAAAATCTAAAAATGTGTGATTGGACATGGAGAGCTACAGTGATGGATGTTTGAAGAATTTGAGCCCTGAGAAAAACTATCCCAACCTATTGGTAAGTATCTTTGTCAAAATTGAGCTTCCAAACGAAATGGTAAGTATAATATGTAGTAGGTGATTTAGATGCGATTAAAAATGATGTTCTCATTCTCTGATTTGAAAGAAGAAAACAAAAAACAATTCAAATCGGTGACTGAGTGAGAACGACCAAAAAGTTCCCTCATCAAGACTAAATTTTCAGCTTTCAAAATTAATTTTTTCATTTAGGTATGGTAAATTTTTGAAGAGGGCTGAGATTAGCTTCCAGAACATGAATGTTTTGGAAGAAGCCTAAATTTTGACAGAGAACCCTTTACAGTATCCAAAAGTAGGTACCTATAGGTATTATGTATTTCAAAACCAAGTATTGAACTGCTAAAAGATGATTTTTCGTGTTTTTTTTTGGGGAATTTTTTTTAAAATGTCAGTCTTTTTTTTTGGAAGAAAACCAACATTTTCTTGAGGATTTAGATCGATTTGGGAAGTTGACAATCCATTCAGGTGGTCAATTTTGCACTGAAAGCAATTTTGAAATTTTCATCTCAATATTTAGGTTCAACCTTTTTGTAAAAAATTGGATTTGAAGTTTAAATGTTTAAATGCGATTTAGAAAAAAAAGGGGTTCCAAAGATTTTTTTATTTTCATTTTAGCATTCCCTCCTCAAAATTTGGATCCTTTAAAATCAAAATCGGCAAGTACATGTTGAGAGCTTTCGATAATCGATAAGTGCTGAATTCGAGCCTTCGGTGGATTTCTGGGGGTTTCAGTTCAAGTAAAATTCTCGTAAAATGAGACAACATTGGATTCAGCACCTATAATTTTGAATATTAACCGAATCTGTGAATTTTTGAATCAATTTAGAGACGATTTTTCAGAATCTGTTTCTGCAGATTCTAATGAAAAAATGTTCTTTAGTGATTTAAAAAATAATAACTCTACGTTCAAGGATATCGTGTTGACCTCCAGCCGCTTGTTGGAATTTCCAATTTTGAAATCGAACTGAATTTGATTTTGGTTTTTTAATGACAAATTTTTCAGAACTGGAAAGTCTAAAATTTTACTAGAGGTTTCGAAAAGGTTCAAAACCTCTACCAATCGACGCAAGCAATGACAGAAAAGTGTCTATGATGATGGACCAAATTTCAAATTTCTACCTAAAATTATTTTGAATTTTGATATTTTTTTTAAACAATTGAGCCACATTTGAATGCACAAAAAATTCACCAAAAATCAAAAAAGAAACTTCAGTGTTTTGGGCGTACTTTTTGACTCAAGTTTTTGGGCTGGGCTTTTCAACTTGCTCGTTTCGATTATGAAAAAGGTTCTCATAAAAATATTTCTTTAAATGGAAGTTTCTTTTTGTTTGTGAAAAATTTGCTCAAAAATGAAGTAAGTAAGCAAATATGTAACAAATCTGTTTGCTTCCTTCAAATTGGGTAGGATGTTTTTTTTTGTGAAAAAATATTGTTCAAACGAAGTAAACGAATCTGTAACGTGGAGACAAATCTGTTCACTTCAAATTGGGATAGGTCAGACGTTAGATAGATACTTTTTTTTGCTGAAAAATTACCTCAAGATGAAGTAAGCAAATTTATGCTTAATCTAGAGAAACATCTGTTCACTTTAAATTACTTCAGAGTTTTTTTTTGTTTTTTTTTTGACAATGCGTACCTACATAATATGTCTACTTCAAATTTATCTTATGATGATAAAATGAAGCAGATGAGAAAAGTGGGAATTAAATCTGAAATTATAGCAGTGAGTATTGAAGTAGGTAGTAGATTTCAGATCTTTACATTTTCGATCTCCCATCAGAATCATGCGTCCGCTGCGTAAGTCCCTTTGGCCTTTTTTCTGTTCAAGGTCAAAAAAAGTAGTGCGAATGCACTTAAATGGGTGGTAGGTAATTTAATTGCATTTTTATAAATACGTACTCATAGGTACTAGGTAGGTATAATAAATCTACTTAGGTACTAGGTATATATATTAATATTAAGACGTAACGTTTTATTGGACCTGACACATTAATAACTTATGCGGGTACTCATCAGAAAACTATGAACAAATTTGAATTGATACAAATGTTATTTAAACGACAAACAACGTTAAAGATAAAAAAGAAACACACGACCTATTGTGTAGGTAGCATTTACCTGTCGAGTATTTCCTTATTTTAATGCGGGATTCCAATTCCGAAAGAACATTAGGTACCTACCTTTACTCTTCTATAGGTACCTACCTATTTAGGTCCATATTCGATTGGAAATTCACTCATGCACCCACAACTTCGTGAATTGTTCTTCTTCCAATCATTACTCATCTATATAGCATTAGGTGTAGTCAAATTCATATTTATACCCAAAAACTAAACGAATAATTACGTTGAGTAAGATACGTGCTTATTTCTGCTATAAGTTACCTACCGTTCACGTAATAAAATTAAGAAGTTTAAAAACGTGTACCGTACCATCACATGAGAGAGTCTACTATAATTATGGTGTGTAGGTTGATTAACGAATTTAGAAAAATAAATCGCATTTCAGATATAGTACAACAAATTTATAGTCAGTGTAGTAAAATAGCACGGTAAATGAGCGACATTACTTACGTAACTTGTACTCAATTGAGGAATTGACGTATAAAATTATCAGAAATCCAGTCTCTATAGGTAGCTATAAGCTAGGCACTTCTATCTATCCTTTTGCCTAGGTAAACCTTACCTAAATTGACTGTTTTTGCAAACAGTTGCATATGAAAGAACTTTCACTGAAATGTAATCCCTGGGTATAGGGCTACCTACAAATATGCATAACATTTGGCCTTTAAGTGTGTAATTTTTTGATCTTATAAGATAGATGTGTCCAAAGTTAATAGGTATAAGCGATAACTTGGTAAAGAATTGACTTAGGTATATTGGAAACAGATGCGTTATGTGTGTGAATATGTAAATTTTTGCATAATTGCAACAAAAAAGACCTCATCAGTTGTTATTTTTCCTTTTCCAATCACTTTTTCCACCTCTCCCCCTCACCTGTAATAGATAACGCGCATTTATAAACGTCTTATGGTCTAATTTCCTTCGTGTAAATGGCACTTTCAACCCTCTCAAATGGATTCCAATCTGATTTTCTGAAAAAGGTACGAATACCTCATTAACAGAAACTGTAACGATCAGTCTATTTACGGTAAGTAAACGGTAATCGTTGCAATTATTCAATACGAAGCTCAAATTTGGCTCAGTCATAACGAATGTGGTAATTAAAGCTACAAATGTATGCATCTGGTATACCTATCTATACACTTGTCATCGAGTCTACATAATAATAACTTGATGGAAGAAAAATATCCATTTTAATGCACTGGACATGCGAGCAGATCTGTGAGGCAAAGACTTTCATTAGCGGGGCGACTTGTTGAAAAAGAAAGCCGCCGAACAATAAAATCAATAAGGATGTTTTCGAGACGAATGATGAATCAGACCATAACATTATTGCATTAGCAACAAAGTAATCTAAGTAACAAATTCATGATCATTAAATCCACAATTACGGTTATACCTTCAGATATGGCACGGATAAGGTAATTTTGCGAATTATTCAAAACAAATATGTCCATCTCGATTTCCGCCGTTTTCCAGTCCTCCGCAGTCGATATAATAATTTACATAATAGTCAAAAGTACCTGCGATAAATTCTGCTGCATGTTTAGTAAGTATAAGCAACTTTACAACTAGGTAAGGTAAAGAGTAAGTACACAGACCTTATACTCAAAAAAAAAAAAACCAATTCTGGTACTTGTCACTGGTCAGTTGACGGGATGAGTTATCGAGTGGGGTAAACATGATGGTACTTGCCAAGTGGTCAGATGTAATCTCATCGTATATCTGTGCATCTATAACTAGATTTTAGCGACCATTGTGCAAATAAAACCAGTACTCCATGGACGTTTGAAGATGTACAAATGACTTCTTTTTTTTTTTAATTTTATTCCAACGATTATACATTACGTCAGTGAAAGTGTACAAAAGATAAATTCTACGTCACTGGTACACCAGACATAATTACGGCGATTTAAAGTAATAAAACTTTTTTATACCAAGTATTAACCTTCTGACCTAATTCTGTTGCTTTAAATCGGCTCTATTACTGACCAATATTAGCAACACGATGAAAATTTCCAAGTATGAAAACCAAAAAAGAAAAAATAAATATTAATTCGTCACTAGCTGTTCTGGCGGAGCTGAATGAGCTGAAACACTCGATGCTCGTGTGACCTGACTAGATACCTACCAACAGCTTCACGAAAACAATTAACAAATAAAATTTCCATCGAGTCGTAATATTTATCTGTCTGTCTTTGTATGCCTACTCTGTAGATAAACGAATAGCGCGTGTAACAATTAAATGTAATTATACCGCATCAAATACCTTATAAACATAAGTAGAGGTACCTATCTTTACGAGTAACATGCTCGTTATACACGTTTAAATCTGACAATTCGTGCTTACATTGTAGGAAGTGTTTCTTTTGAAGTATATACTAATACATTTGGCGTTCAATTAGATGTGAACGAAAGGTCTATGGTTTATATGCTAAAAGAAATTTTAAACAAAGATGGTTACCACGCGGATTAATACTCGAACCGATGATAATAATAGAGAAAAGGTTCGGATATACATTACACGTTTCGTAATGTTCACCTTTCCGCAGCCGTTCATGTGTTAAATAGCACCTAATTAATTAGTTTCCGTTTCCGATCTATGCGGCGAGTGAGTAGGTATTAGTTTCATAAGAAATTCCAAGGAGGTATAGGTACGTATTTCGCACGCTAAAATCCAAAACACTGGCCCAGCTGATGAATGGATCACAATAAGGGAAAGGAGGAGAGAAGAGTATAGGATTGAAGATCACTTTTTGAAATCTGTCGACTTTTCTATCTATACTTTCAAAAAAATGATATATCCTACTTAATTTCAGATTTGCAGTAAACTTATGACTGAAAAAGAGGAGAGGAGCAGGCAAATTTATTGACACAATGAAAAATAAAATTAAAGGAGACTGTCTTTTTTCAACGATGGTTTCGGCTTCCTTCCCTAATTATCGTTTAAAAATAATCACCTACCTAGGTATAAATTGTCTAAAAATGTATCAAAAACATGTTACCTACCTAATTTTCCAAAACTTGTGCGAGAATCGATTCAATGTGAATTGAACATTTTGAAATCATCTAACAGTAAGGATTTCTCGAAAACTTGATTAAAAACTGTTTAAAGATCGATTCAAAAAGTTTGATATTTCAAATCGATGAGAGCAGGAGAATCACAAATTCGAGGTGACAGGTCGAAAATGTGCATCTACGTTCCTTACAAATTGAAAAAATCTCAAATTTAAAAAAAAATTCCAAAATTGTCACAAAGTCAACTCTCGAAATCGATTGCGACCATTTTGAAATGAACTCATCACAAAAAAATCAAAATTCGAAAAAAATCAATTTTCAATAATTCCAAAGATGAAAAAAATTTGAAATTTATTCAGAGATACACTCGAAAAGACGTTTTCAACTTTTTCAACTGATACGTAAAAATAAGGGTCAAATGGGTCAACTTCACCATAATCAAAACTTTTTTTCATGTTTTAAATCAAAAAATCGCATTTTTTTGCAAACTTTCAATTTTTTTATGTGACTCGACCTTACGAAGTAACGCCATTCCAATTTTTTTAATATGTTGTTCAGCATGAAAAGTTGTCCATGATAAGTTAAGTATGTATTTTTTCAGGATTTTTGAGAGTCGGAACGATATGAAAACTATGTTTTGAAGCTTTTCGAGCTAATTTTTGGTACGAAAAAAAGTGGCAACACTGATTTTTATGATATCACCAAAAAGCCTTTCAAAACACCTAACTATTGGAAGAAATTCCATTTTGGTAGGTATCGCGGTTATCGAGTTAATCCACTGCTGAAATGGATGATATTTCAACTTCATTGAAAACTTTGACACCCCCTAGCAGCCTTTAAATAAGGGCTAGAAAGCTGCGACTTGCGCCATTGTTCATCCCTTCGAAAGGTCTTTCCACAGGAAAAATTTCAAAAAAAAAAAAAATCACTGACCCCCCCCCCCCTCCCCCCACTTACCACTTCCTGGCCGAATTGACGTGGAATAACCCTTCTGGAAAAAAAGTCGATCAACCTTTTCTGAAAACTCCAGAATCCAGATTAGCTCAAAAATGGACACAATCATAATCGATTTGGGGAGGGTGGTTGACTTCAGGAGGTAGAAGAAATTTTAGGTATAATTTGTTGCAAAAATTGACGATTTTTAACATTTTTTAGGTACCTAAAATGTGAGATTTTCAAATTCCGTAAAAAATACACTTTTCCAACCATCAACTTGAGTTTACGATTCGCCTACTTGAGTCAATTTGAAATGTCGAACTTGTGACAGGATTAAATTTTCAGCTTCCGAGTCTTTTGGAGTGATTTGAAGTTGCTGGAGAAAAGTCAACTTTTGCTGGAAGGTCTAGGTTGATGAAAATGGAGGGAAATTGATTTAGGGAATCGACTTTGGTGCATAAACTGATTTAACCGATTTTCAGGCTTTTATTTCTATATTTAAGTTACTTACATTTTTTTTGGTATAAAATCAATGCCCTAACTACCCAACAGGCAACTTTCGCCATTTTCAAAAATTCATCAAAAATCAACTTCGACAGCTCAAAATTTGGTTGCGAGGTCTGGGTAACTTGCTCATTCAGTGGGTCAAACTTTGGCTCAGTTGCAGTTGACGGACTATGAAGGTTCTCTTCGAACTTGAAGTCAAATTAACAAGGGAACCGCTGTCATTCAGTCTACGATTTTGATCATTTTTTGTGAAAAAAAATGTCCCCACCCAAATGGAAAATTCAGGATTTTATCAGAATTTGAGTTTTTCAAAGGATCGTTTTAGAATGATTCAAAACTTACCTATGCATACATAAATCAGTGAAAAACTCGGATGTTCAGTAATAATCCTGGGATACCTATACCTCATCTTTAGTCGCATTTGAAGTCCCCATTTTAGCTGAGTAAGAATGAAGAGAGTATAGGGCCTACCCACCCGCATTTTTTGAAGGTAAATATCCAAACTTCTCAAGAGACGTTGTAAAATTTCAAGAAATGTACTTTTTTGTTCATTTCAAGATATTAGGGCTCTTTTCCAAAATCCAGAGTTCTCATAACAGCCCAAAGCAAATTGAAATCCGTGATCAAATTGTCAAAGTTTTTGAAATTTTTCCGCCCACAATTGACTTTTGAAGGTGAGTAGAAATATTTCTATTTTTCTGGCCGTTCAGAACGGAATGTTTCACTTAAAAAAAAAGAGGCTAAAATCAGAAATCCCCCAATTCTCCCTCTCCTTTTAGACCCTTTTATCCGTGAGAAGGATTAGAGCAGAAAAATTTTGTGTTTTAAAAAAATGTTCTCATTATTTTTATTTTTAAAAATGAGCTTTGGGAGAAAACTAAGCAATTTAGATTTTTTTTTTGGTAAAACCAATAGGTGCAGTTTTGAGGGGGAAAAATTGGATCTTTAAAGCAATATTCATCTAAAATAAATTATTCAAACAAAAACGATAAATGATAACATAGAGAAAAATTTGATGCCTGATAATTCCAAAACTGATGTAACCAAAAATAGATTTTTTTATTCAGCAACAAAATCCGAAGACGATGTTTGCTTTCAATTCAAACATTGCCCCATTATGACCCTAGATGCATGTAAGCATTCTATTAACCTATCAACGAGGGATACCTAATTAAAATATTACTCGATCCACGCATGAAAAAGAATAAACATCCGAAGCATTTACCTACAATGTAAGGTTACCGGTGGTCACACATTATTACTTGAACAAATTATTGCACGGTTCAGCGAGTTTTCAATGTTTGACGCCAAGTGAAGATAAATTGTGATTGTCTTGCGTAAACGCGTGCCATTTTTATATTACCTCCGTAGAATATGACTTTTATAACCTTACCACTAATATCCCAATTTACGGAATCCCATACCTCTCTGCCCCTGCACTTTAAAAAGATGATGCATCGAATCATTTACGAAACACGGTGTAGGTATTTTTTTTTTTTCTATTTCAACACACAAATTACCACAAATCTAGGTAGCCTAGTCAACGTATGTACTACATCCACAAACATGGATTCACTTATACTTACAAAAGTAAAGACGAATGAAATATAGATAAATTACCATCGATCATTAATTATTTAATACTTATACTTATTTATTGCAAAAAATATCAAGTACAAATAAGGTAAGTAACCTAACCAGACTGTGTGTCTGGTGGCGTGGATGGTGTACCAAGAGGACAAAATTTTCAGCCTTTATTTATCTCAAAAGTTACGATGACATTTACATCGATGTTCTTCCGTTAAAGGAAAAAAAGTGGTACTTCGGTAATAATCACGTAAAGGTGCACTCAGGGTCAAAGGTGAATAGTAACGATCGATCGTTACGTCTGCATGTACATCCGTATAGTTCATCTGCCTTATCTCACCGAGACTTGGACGACCGGGTGCATAGAGATTTCCCTTTCACACAACCGCGATCCCAAGGAGGTGAATAAGAACGACACGTTCCCCTCCCCAGGTACTCCCGCTTTATAAAGCAAGTACCACAATAAATACTTAAATAGTATACACATTGTCGGTGGTCTGTTCCAGTAAACACAGTGCTCGGGTTTTCGCTAATTCAATAATTCCTAATTTTTAAAAAATGGCGCATTTTTTCGTTTTGGTAAGTATTGCGAGTGTAGTGCCGAATTTTATTATTATTCGCGATTGATTTTCGAGATTGTGTTAAATTTTATTATTTTTATTATTTTTTGCGATTGTGTTTTGTGAATGGTTTAAGATCAATCATGGAGTTTTGTTTTGTTTCGTATCATTTTTCTCGAGATTTCAATTTTTTTCAAGTGTAAAATTTTTTCAATTTTAAAATTTTTTTGTGTTTAGTTCCTCGTATGTTTCACTTTGGTTCGCGAAATGAATTTACGTATTGATGAGCAAATGATATTTGTATCGGTATTTTTATGATTATTTATTATTATTTTTAAAGTCATTTGGAAGGCATTTTTCATATTGCATGTGTACTTTTCAAAAATTGTGAAAAAGAAATTCCAAAGTTGTACTGTCTTTAAATTTTTGGAACATGATTTACTTATAAACAGAGAATTCCTCATTTTAATTAAGTAGGTATAAATTTGAATTAAAATGAAAAAAATTATCAACAGCCCAGATTTTGATTCCTGATTGAGAATTTTTCCAGCTCTGAACCTAAAAGAACCACACTTTTTCTAATAAATTCGTAAAATTATAACTTATTTCGAATTTTAATGTTTCAACAACTACCCAAATTTGTAAAAAAAAATTACATTTCATTGGTGTATGAAAATTTTAGAAATTTGAGAACACTACCTATGTTGCAGATAAATTTTTGTTTTTGGAATAAAAGTTTTGTAGATCAAAATTGATTTTAAAAAAGAGTAAGCAGGTATATAATTTTATTTACCTATTTAAAACAGGGATGAACTGAAAAAAAATTGGAATAGAAAGAATCAAAGTCACTAGCTGTAAATCTCAATTTTTTACATAAAAATTAAACCATCTCAATTTTTACTATTTGTAACGAAAATTTCTCCACTTCTTCGAATTGGTAGGTATAGGTACCAATAGAATTTTTTCAGCTCTCGCTGTCCTCTTGAATATAAACTTTTGTTAAATATTGAAGAAGAAAGTTGGCTTATACCCTACGTCTTCCCCTCTCACCATTCAACTCAGCTTCAAATCAAAAGTGTTTTTGTAGAGTAAAAAAAAGTAATGATAACTTCACAAAAAGACAGTAAAATATCATTTATTTGCCTATCCTTCTGAGGTAGTTGTTAATTTAGACTTTTTTTTTAGAAATTAAAAATTTATTTCGTGAAATATTTTCCACAAGGATGCTTCTCAAAATGAAAAGAAGACGATACGAAACAAAACAAACAAACAAAAAAACCATTCTATTGGGTGTTCTGTTTGTGTTATGAAGGTTTCGTCTGGTTATACAGCAACCCAAACTGTATCAGTGTAAATTAATTTGCCAACCGTGGAGATTGAAGGGGCAAAATTATGTGATACCTTGTGATGTTCATAGTTCCATTACTTGAGTACCTATTGCAGATATTGTTGCTACCTAAAAGTATTGGCACCTCTCACAAAAACCACCTTTTCCTCAAGTTGACGTTACGGGCCCTAATTTTGAGATGATTGAAAAAATGAAACTATACCATTTTATTTGAAAATTTAATTTCTAGCTGAACCGGTCATCATCATTTTTTCATATCTTTAAAAGGGTGGACAGTATTTAAAGAATTCCATAATTCAAAGTAGGGTAGGTACAGGTACCTACATTTCTTTCTTTTTTCCTCTGGCCTGTCTCCTTCATTTTTTGAAGATACCAAAACATTGAAAAAATGGAATTTCCTACAGAAAGGTGCTATGGACATTCAAGGTATTTTCAAAATTTAAGGAGCTGAACTACCTAATTTGAGGAAAAAACTAAAAAAATAAAAACACATATTTTTTCTCTGTTGTTTTCTAATAAGTCCAGCACTTTCAGTTTTAAAGATAACTTGAATATATATGCAAAGGATCTTCAGATCTTGCTCATTTAAGGTATCCTAAAAACTGAAGGAGTTGCACTGACTTGAAACAAACAAAAAAAAGAAGAAAAATGTGTTTTTGATTTTTTTTCAATTTGGTTTAACTCCTTCAAATTTTAAAATAAGTAGGTTCCTCAAAATTTGAAGAGCACCTTTCTTTGTAGGAAATTTAATTTTCTACAAACTAGCTTATGTAACCACTGTTTTGCTATCTTCAAAACTGCAGGAGATAATCAAGAGAAAAAAAGAAAGAAATGATGGGCTTCATGGAAAAGGGGCCTTAGTCAATTTTTTTCTGATTTTTACAATTTCAAATAGACTTGAAATTTTTTCTATAATCAAACATTTTACAATTCGTTTTTTTTTTTTTTTTTTTCATGGAAGAACACTTCAGTCTTCAATATCACTGAATAACTATGGTGAAATTAATAAAAAAATATATTTTTAAATATATTCAGAAATTCAGAATTGTAAGAATCAAATAAACAAAAAAAATTGACTAAGGCCCCTTTTCCATGGAACTCCTTAAATGTAGGAATCCAACTTTTAAATCATGGAATTTGTCCATTGCTGCTCGCTCTTTCAAAGATGGGAAAAAGGTGATATGACCTTTTTGCTCCCTGACAATATAATTTCTTATGAGTAAGGTGTACCTAAATTTCATTTTTTAAATCATCTCAAAATTTGAGCCCATAACGTCAGCTTGAAAAATGTAGCAATTTTTTTATGAGATGTGCTTAATACCTACTTTTTGTAGACATTGTAGATTGAAAATGGTTGCACCACTTGCAGAAGTTTGGTATAGGGGCAAAGTGGGTGCCATTTGTTTTTGGTCTAATTTTAAAATTGAAGGTGTCACGATTGATGGAATTTTTTGAAGTGCTCTGTGCCTTTAATTATGTATGTACTTACATAAGCAAAATATGAACTTAACTTTTTTTGGTTGAGAATTTCAAGTTCTGTTAATCAATTTAGCCCATCTTTATATATTTTGTCTCTGTACAAAATTGAAGGCACCAGACCACTTTGAAAATTTCAATCATAAGACCTCCACTTTTCAAGTTTTATTAAATTTGAGGACCTTTTTTGAGCTTCCTATTGTGTAATTTGGGTTGCTACACTTCCAAGCAAATAATTCAATAGCACAATTAAACAGAACACCCAATACTCAGAAATTTTCAACCTGTAATCCAAAAATGAAAAAACCACAACCAACCAATCACCCCTTTTCTATGATTAATTTTCTTACAGACCGTGCTCGCCTCACTATTAGTATCGATCAACGCTGACGCCGCATTAGGCGGTGGCTACAGCCGCGGCCCCAGCTCCTTCGGCGGTGGCGGCGGATACTCCAGCGGGGGTGGCTACAGCAGCGGTGGCGGCGGATACTCTAGCGGAGGTGGTTACAGCAGCGGTGGCGGCGGATACTCCAGCGGAGGTGGATACTCCAGCGGTGGAGGTTACTCTAGCGGAGGATCCTATGTTCCAGTCCCAGTAGGACCATCGACCTACGAAGGACAATACGTCGACCAACAACTCTTAGAACAAATCCGTCAATTGCTGTTGAAAGAAGAAGCTAACTCAGGTTCCTCAGGCGGTTACCCAAGCTCATCCGGTGGCTACCCAAGCTCATCGTACGGTGCTCCATCCTCATCCTATGGTGCTCCATCGTCCTCCTATGGCGCTCCATCCTCCAGCTACGGCGCTCCATCCGGCGGCGGATGGTCTTCCCGTGTTGTCGGAATTGATCTCGAAGGTGTCAAACCAGCCATTCAAGTTGCTCAATACCAACAAAGCGGAGGAAGCAGCGGTGGATACCCATCTTCTTCATACGGTGCCCCAAGTTCCTTCGGAGGTGGTTTCTCCAGCCTAGGTGGATCGTACGGTGCTCCATCCAGACCATCGAGCTCGTACGGTGCTCCATCGTCGTACTAATTCTCCATACCCTAGTTTTCTCGCGTGCGCATCGAAATTTTCTCTCGTTCGTCTCGGAATTAATCTAAAATATGCATTTATGTAACATAAAATTTATAATTTAGATTCTATTCGCGCGATTTTTCTCTCCCCTTATACTCGAGGAAAATCGACTTGTCAATCTGAATGCAAGCAAAAAGTAGCGTGTAAATGTTTCATTTCTTTTTTTAATGTAAATATGACTGAGTATGTTATTGGATTTTTTTAAATTGTTGACGAGCTAATATTGCTCCTTTTGTTTTCATCTATGCATATTACTACGTATTTTTGTCGTTCAAAATCCAGCGTTTTCTTTTTTTTTATTTTTGTTGTAAATAATAAACGAAACATTTTTGTAAGTTACCAATAAATTATAAGTTTTTATCCATTGTTTTATTAATTCTTTGGTCTTTTTTGTAGGTGCAGCCCATTCACAAGCTACAGGGTGTTTCAGAGTATGTGTAAAGTCTTCGAACAGGTAATTATGCAATGTTTGCTGCATTGTGTAGGAATGATTGCCTAATCTGCGAATTTCAGAGTTGGTGGTAAGATCTCATTAAACGGTTTTTATTTTCAATTTTTTTCCTTTTCGATTCTTGGTTTCTTGCCAATTATGGTTGAACCACAGAAAAGAATACCTAGGTATTTTTTCATTTCAAAATTTTTTTGTTGATATATTCGGGGCTTTAAAAACTGCAAATTGACACCCATATTGCCTTTACATATTTTTGCATATTTTCACCAGAGTCGTATATTTTGGCCATAGGTATTTAGGGTAAGAAAACTCGCATATAAGTTAGGTGCATTCAAATATGAAAAAATAATGAAAAATTTAATGGGCAGGTACATTTATTGTTTGGTTTTTCAAATTTTAAACAAACACACTCAACAGAAAGTGATTGAATGAATCTGATCAAATCTGCTCAGATCAAAGTTTTAGTTGGTTTTTACCTAAGATATGTTCAACCCTGATAAAAATCCTATAGAGAGGACCTCTATCTTGAGCATTGGAAGGACAAATGTCATTTCAAAAAAAAAACATGAAAATGAATTTTTGATCACGGGTGAATGATACACACTACATTGAAAAGCGAGTAAAATTTGATGGATGAGTTTCAACTAACTCGTAGGTATTAATTAAGGGACTACGAATGAATTCTGATATAGAAGGATAATAATTTTGATAAATGAATATTCAACCGAAAATAAAAAAACAATTTCATTATTACAACTACAATTTAAAATTATTATTTGCTCATCATTTGGAAAAAAAATAAAAATAAAAACAATAAAATTGCAAATCCATCAAGTTTAGGCTTTAGCATTTTCAGATTTTAATCCCTTGTGAAAATTTGTCACCTAAAATTTCTTCACTTCTCAACATTCTAGGTTGGTAGGTCTAGGTACCTACCTATCCATTTCCCTCATTATTTTTCAAATTACCTACGCTCTATTTTCATAAAAAATCATTCGTAACTCCTTTAATTTGCGTTTTGGGCAAAAACTCGTTTGATTAAACTTTGCTCAATTTTCGACGAACTATCCAACATTTGAAGTCAAAAATTCATTTTGTTATATCCAAAGCCATAGAAAGATCGGGGGAAGAGAGACAATTTCCCTGAAGCCTCAATTTTCAAAAGAGTCTCAGAAGTGTGGGATCAATCATAAATCATTCAGGCTCTGAACTTGAAACATTTACCCAGGTATGGGAAAAAGTTGCTTCAACTTTAAGAAAATAAATAATTCATCAAAAAAGTGTTGTTCTCAGATTTATACTTCATTTTAATAACATTCCTCTACCAATTAATTTATTTTGGAGGGGGGCTGGAGGAAAAATTACGTTTTCTGGGCTTTTTTGGCTCCTGACGGTTCCAGTTACATTCAAAATTTTCAGTCCAATCACCCATGTTCCACACACCCTATAGAAGACTTAATTTATTAAGCAAATTGAACTACATTTAACCCCTTAAAATTCTAAATTATTTATTATTTTTTTGTAGTCAACGTCAAATCCTCAGTTTCCTACATCTCATAGTTGTCAAGAAACCAGTAATAAAACAGGAAAAAATTGAAAGTAAAATGCACGTTTTCAACTCCTGCAATTTAAAGGTTATGCAAATGCAAAAATGCTAAATATTGTAGATTCGCGAAAGAATGATCAGAATCCAGAAGAACCCATCCCTATGGCATTTTGTCTTCATGGTTAAAATTATTCGAAAGAATAAACTATACCTCTACGTAGGTAGTTGCTCTAAAATTTGCCTAGCTGGAAAATTTAAGGGGCCGTAATCAACTCTGAACGAAAGAATAAAAATTTTGAATTTTTCCTCAAGTAAAAACTTGCCTTCAAAATGGAAGAATTCCAAAAAAACAAAATTGAGCTTTTTTCAACTTGAAAAACTACAGCCTTTTTTTTAAATTGTCAAAATTTTAGGTTTCCTCAAATTTGCCCAAAAATTCTAATTCCAATTTCATGTGCTTAAAAATTTTATTTTCAATGTTTTCAATCGCCTTGAAAATTCTACTCCCTCAAAAACCAGAATATGAATGTAAATTAAATCAACTCACACTCTCAGTTCAAGTTTATGAAGGTAAAAATGTCATCTCGATGGGTTCGCTGTACACTTCTGAGCATTTCTCTTCAATAAGTGTTGCATAATTACCAGTTGGAAGGCGTTACTTTTACCTTGTACACCCTGTAAACTTTACATGTGGGCTACAAGTATGGAATACTTTTTATTTCACGTGTTTTTTTTTTGTCAGTACGATTCACCTGTCACAACAAAAATTAGGATTGATTGAAATAATGAGTAAGTAAGTATTTAATGTTAGATTGTTAGTAACCTTGAGACTGATTCCCATTTCCCTGGGAAAAGTCATATAAAACAAATTCACTTTCAGTTACAACGTTTTTCGATGAAGAAATTAGAATGATAATTTTTTTAAAGATTCCGAAATAACGAATAAATCACGTTAATTACACATGACGAAAATTTCACTTTCGACAAGATGACGATTCTGTCATCAACAATGACATATAGGCACATTTTCCCATTTCTTGGCTTATTACCTACCTATACGAATTATTATTATTATTACTACTGAGAATCGCCTGCTAAATTACGTTTTTTCCCTCTTTCATTACCATATTCACAAAGTTACGTGAAAACTTTTGCAATGCGCGATAATAAGCCTGAATGTGCAAAAGAAGCAGGTACAAGCACCCGAGTGTTGTTTAGATTACCTACGACGAATTATCAATTTAATAATCCCGCGGATATACGACACCTTCATCGATGGTGGTATTAACCTATGATGTAATAATAACAGCTAAAATCATGTTGTGTTTCCTAATCCAACAACGTCTGACTCTGACGTTGGTTATTTAATGAGAATGCATTTCAATATGCACAATCCGAATCGAAGCTGCAATCGCGACGAATAAGTGAGCAGTAAGTAATTGCTCTACTGATTTTCGGAAACAATATGGATGAATAAAACAGCGGGAGATAAGTGTCAGTGGATTGTTGTTGTCGCACAAGCAGCATTGACGAAAGTTACATAATTTCCATTAAATGCGCTATGCTTATATACGATTTATTTGATTGGTTATAAAACGAATTAAAATTACTTAATTCTATATCTATACACATACCAACGTATTTTATTAAGGACGATACTCCATTGATCCAAAAAAAAAAAATCATAACCTCGATTTTTTGGTAGGAATCTTGGTAGGTACAAATGTACCTAAGGATAAAATATAAATAGGCCCAACTGTCCTTTTGAATTGAGAAACTTTTACACGAAAGAATAAGAAATAATGATGATAATGAAAAATGCCTCAGTCTACCTACATCTTGTATTCGGTACACGATTACATTTTTTTAATACACGTTAAACATCTCAATTAATGACATAATCTCTGATGATGAACAGCGATGAAACTCGTTAACACGTACAGTTTAGCAGAAGAAAAGAATGATGATGACGATTGGGTAATAATTTGTCAAATTTATACCTACACTTCGAGGTTTTTTTTTGTGAAATATTGTTTCGCATTTGTAAGTATTGAAATGGTGTAATTCGTCGTTTTCGTTTCAACTTTCATCACTACTTCGAGCAACTTTTTCAATTTTCTTCTTACCTATTGAGAAATTATTCGAGTATTCGTACGTGAATCCAAGTACCTACCAAGGAGATGGTCAACACTTATCCCTTCATTACTTTTATCATCATTACTCAATACTCGAGGAAAATTTTATTATAATTTATGTGAAATCACATTTCTGCAATTACATAGCATATTATGAGTAGGTGCAATGCCATGTGAATTGTAAAATCATAACTGCTCAGTCTGCCCTGTGTGAAAATCATCTGCATAAATATCTAGCAGCTTAGTTAGTACCGACTTACTTTACTACTGCTAGAGCGAATAAGAGGACGACGTAGTTGAGTAGGATGAGTAAATGAATCCCTGGCTTAGAATTTGAGATCAAGAAAAGGAAAACTCTCTGCGATAAAATTTTCCAACTCTCTCCCTACCGGCCACAAACGTCTAATAGACATCTATTAGATATTCTTTTCAGCCAAAGATACAGCTAATGGATAACTGGAATAGCTGAAATTACCTTGTTTTAATAACTGGAAAGTACCTTTTATATAGTATTACATGGTAAATACAAGGCTAATAGATATCTGTAAAGCATTATGGCTGCAATGCGCTAAAGAATAGATATCTATTCTCCAATGCCTTGTAGCCATAATGTTTTACAGATATCTATTGGATGCTTCTCAGCTATTAAAACGACTGAAATTCGCCCTGCAAAATGAAAGTGCTTTTAACAATCTACAACTTGTTTATTTGAGAAAATTTAAAGAAAACTCAAAGTGTTCAAAAAGTAATGGGTAATATGTATTATAATAAGTGGCAAAGTTTTACATTATTCAGGTATAATTGGAGAAGAATTTGCGGAAATAATAGCAAAATGGTGTCAGCAGCATATTCACTTTATCAGTAAGTTAGTACATATTAATATAATTAACATGAAAATAAGAAGTTCATGGTTAGGTAGGTAGGTAGGTACTATACAGATCTATACTTACATATTATCATATATTTCATAAACTATTTCTACCTATAATCATGAGTTTCATAATTTCATGTCAGTTATAAATCTACTTACTACGTAAGATAAACATGCTGCTGACTCAATTTTTCCATTATTTTCCGCGAATTCTTCTCAAATCGAACCTGAATCACTCGGAGTTTGTCACTTATTATTATTTTTTGAACACTTTGAGTTTTCTTTACATTTAACATAAATAAACACGTTTTACGATGCATATTTTCTTATCAAAAAGCGAAATTGAAGAAATATCAACTTTAAATGTAATTTAAGAACTCAATTAATTGTAATTTATTGCAATTGCGGCCATTTTCAAGCATAAAATAACGAGAATACTTATTTCCGATGCACACTCTCCCTTCTATCATGACAACTGGAGCAATACTAAAGTTATTGTTCAAGTTTTGGTAGTAACTGAGTGAATTCTGACATCTATTAGACATCTAGTTGCTATTAATTTTTGTTTAGTTATTTAATATCTGGTGACAATATATTTTAGCTATATTTAATTTTTTTCTAATAGATATTGTAAATTTGGGCTTATAGCTAACTATTAGACGTTGCTTGATATTCCATTCAATAGAATATTTTAACAACTTTTCCAAATATCTGAAAGATAGCTAATGAATAGCGGAATGGCTGAATAGCTGAAAAGCTGTTGCAGACATAAATATTCTGTCTATTAGAGATTTGTGGCCGGTAGGGCTCTACCTTTTTTCCATCACTTTTAATGTCACCAAAATGCACTGCTCGTGTTTCAAGACATTCTAAAAATTATTTCGATCTTCTTGGCCTGCACCACGAAAAAATAAAATCATTCGCAAAAACATAAATTTATAAAGTACCTATACCCACTTAAAGCAAAACAAACAGCCAAGTTGATATTAATGAAGAAGATTAACTCAGGTATTTTGAATAAATTTCAGCACAAAAATTGTTAAATTATGTGCCCATGCCGTAATGTAATATCTCATGATTAATCATAAGCGCGGATTGAAAACGCTGATAAAGCAAAGCATGCTTATGTAAAATTACTACGAGTAGAGTAATTTCCTAAAATCACAGCGAATGAATAATTTTCAGTGGTAAGTAAGTATTATGATAAAAAAATAGGACGAGCAAAAAGTATGAAAATTATAACACATTTGAAGATTGAGCAATGCACGCGGAAATAAAATTATGGGTTAACTTTGACAGAATAAATTAATGATTTTATAAGAAAAAATTCAAATGTTTAAGTCGAGCATAACACGACGTAGAAGAAACGTGAAGTTTACTTAACAACGTGCGTATAAAATGAAGAAGAGGTATTGTACCTCTACCTGCCGACACCTGGGATGAGTGCTTTCTTTCATTCTTATGGGATCTAGTTCCTATATCTTACAAAGATAGGTAGAGGTACTTATTGACTGTGGAACAGAAAGTTCGATGACATGTACGTAACTTGAGATACACCACATATGGGAAAGGGACTTGATGTTGATATCATCTTTAAGAAAGGCAGGAATTCAAAATCCTGCTGTGTGAAATAAATTGGGCGATGGATTTATTAAACGAAGCATGAGAGATTGGACTTGGTGTACAGTACAGTACATAGCTAGTTTGTCCTCAGCGGAGTTGATAGGTAGGTAGTATTTTTCGAGGCGTCAATTTCGTTTTGGGTGAGAAATGGTGTATTTTTAATCTTTTCTTCGAAAAGTGCCATCCAATAAACCCCTGAAATATGCGTTTTGGCATGTTGTACTTGATGTTCTCAGGTCAAAGTTCTATACTTTTGATATAGGTATGTGAAAAAAATCTATTTACTCTCTGATGCCAATTTTTTGTTTCTAAAATCTCAAATCCTAGAGAAAAAGGAAGTTTTTGTGTTTTTTTTTCGTCAAAAAATCCAACAGATTCCAATCTGCTACCAGCGGTTACCAGTTAGCAAAGTGGACAAACCGTTTTCTTTTCTTTTTCTTTTTAAAAATAAAGTCTATGGGTAATTAGCATTTGTTTGTTAAAGAAGCGGGTGAATAAATGAATCCAAAGAAAATATAAAAATATAAAAATAAAATATGTTGAAGTATCTCAGAGACCAAGACAATTGTAACATTCTATCCAAGTTCTGACAAAAATAAATTTTAAAAAAGTTTCTAAGCAGACTAATAAATTAGGTACCTCTACCTACGCAAACTAATTTTTTAAATTTTTTATTTAAAAATAAAATATGTGACCATTACCTATCTACATTTTTTAGTGAAATGAAATCTAAAATTTCTTCCATCATTTAATTGCAAGAAGTTTATTATTAACATGAAGGGACTTGAATCTATTAATTGGTATATGTTGAAATGTTGAGGAATTAAAACACATAGAAGTCTGAAAATGAAAAAAATATATGCATTTCTTAAGAAAATAATATAGGTAGGTACTTATTTATGAAAAAAATTCCATAATCAGCCAATTATTATTTTTTAACGTGCTGAAATAGATGAAACAGTTTCTTTCATTTTTCAAATAAATAAATAAATAAATAAACGGTGTAAATTTAGAATTTTTTTGAATGTCCAGTCGCAATTTGTAAGTCATAAAAAATAAATACCTATTCATTAAAATTTGAGTATCGAGTAGCTGCCAATTTGCCCTTTACTTGAAAATAATGTGGGGTGAGGTATCTCAAATGTACTACATAATTACTTTTGTGCAAAAAATAAATGGGTCACATTGAATAAATGATATTCGCATTAACTCAATTTTACCAATTTCTTTCATCACTAAAATGTTTCATAGTCGTAGGGGTACTGCCAACTCAGACTAGTATTGTCTAAATTCATACGTAGACTACATTTTTTCATCTTTATGGCCTCAACTAGTCCACTACATGTATTATTTATAAAGTACCTACCAAAAAAACCTACAAATATTTGTACTCAATATCAAATTACACGTTTATATTTCCATTTTCCAAGTGGCCAGTTAATTAACATTTTGTATTGTATGAACATTATAAGATACAGCACCCATAATATTTTAAAAATTATCTCAGTAGGTATAGGCGTTTATTCGTATGTGTAGGTAAGGTACAATTGCCATATACACACATATTATTATTGCGTTATCGAATAATCAATAATAATACAAATGTACAAAACACCAAACAAATATATTACATCACGAAACTGGATACGATATTTGTGTTAATTCAATAATCGAATGACCCACATTGCGGCAATATTTAAATGACTTTTTAATAATCTTATGTAAAATTTCTTTATTGAAAAGACCATTATAAAGAGAAGAAAATGAAAATTCACGGTAAGTACCTATCTGATAAAAAGAAACTCGTTGATTAAATAAAACTATCATCAATGCGTTAGGTTGAAAGATGTTTATATTCGTTTGTCGCTTTTCAAAAGTACCTATACATGCTACGTACTCACGTATTATGTTCCTAGTATGTGGTATGTAGGTAGGTCTGATACCTCATTGTATTTATCTTTACAGGTGGCCAATACACATAGGTGTAAAATTATAACATAGGCACCTCTACTGGCTGTAATCACTTGGGTATGTTCCATGTTCTCGTACAACTCATTCATAGGTTCATTCATAAACTAATGTAAGTCTAAACGTAAGCCTATGTACCTTGTACCTCTGGTCGTAGTACGTTTGTCATGGAAAAATATACCCTGCACAGCTGCAAATTCTTGAGCTAAAAAACAGAGCTGCATGCCTACTGATGAAAAAAAAATAAAGAATGCTCGTTAAAGATCACATTCTACAGGTAATTGGTTCCGAGAAAATGAAAGGTCAGCATCTTCTTAATTAGTTGAATTGAAAATTCATTCAAATAGAGGATATTTTACCAATATACGTATATATTTCGTTGTGTTTGCCATTCGATGTGGGTAAAGGTATGACGAAAGTACATTTCAAATTTCAATAAATGAAATGATAATTTTTTGTTTGTTTTTAAATGAAACCTATTCAATTATACTCTTCGAGTCTTGACAGAATTTCTCATCAATATGACGATACTTATCCAAGGATTACTAAACAGCTCAAGATGAGAATTTTTTGAAACGTAATTTTCATTTTTTTAAACAATGATTTACCATTGACACAGGCCATTTCAATCAAACCTGTTTCATCAGATGACAATTCTTTAATTTCGATGTAAAATATTACCAGCAATAATTCACCGCGAAATATGTACTTGCATTGTGTACGTGAGATAGTTACAAAAGTAATAAGTATGATGAAAACTTTTAAAATAATTTGTAGTTTGAAGTATTATTATATCATATGGTACAAAATTTGACACTAATTTTTCTTTTTAATTGTTTCAATTTCTCATTTCTCAATGATATTGGCCTTGCTGGAGATATTAACCTACACGTTTTGAACAAAAAAAAATTACAATAAGATTTATTTGTTGGATTTTGCAGCATGATGAAATATTTTTAGTCACAAATAAGCGATGGTGGCCAAAAATTGAAGGAATTCAGTAATTTTCGAAGCTATTTACAAAGTTTCATCAATGTGAAATAGAAAATATTCCATTATTTTACAGTCGAAAACCTAATATTGAAAGTGTAGGTATAAGTACTATGAAATTATTTACTTAATCTTTCATTTCAGAAAATTTGAAGCGAGTTGAAAATTCAGTAAGTAATTTATCGAGTAAACTTTTCATAGCACGTTTTTTTTTTCAATTCGCTCATCATTTTACGGGGTTGAAAAATATAAAAAAGAAACGAAATACTTATTGAAGAAAAAATGTAATCCTATGTAACAGTTAAAACGTAATGAAATTTATACATAGTAAATAATTTTCAAAATTTATATCTTCTTCGTAATAGAAAAAACAATTGAAAAATGATTAAAAAATTATGTACATATCATTCTTTAGAAATATATCAATCGCCGACGATTCCGTTCGAATTTTGATAACATTCTGTCAGCCCAATATCACCTTGATCAGAATCGTCAAGGTATTCAAAACTATAAGAGGTACTGGAATAAAAAGAATACAATATTATTAGAATACAATTTTATACAAGCACATGTCAATGTAAAAATAGAGGACTGAGAATTGGTGGAAAATTCTCAAATCATCGCCAAGTCACAATAAACTTACTTCTCATAACAGTTCGAATAGATCTGATCAAATTTAAAATATTTGATTTAACCGAAGGTGGCTCTCCGAATCCTTGATTCATATTTGTGGTTGACCATCCAACTGTTCAAAATAATACATTCATTAGAATGAGCTCAACGTAGAATAGATTTCATAATACATGAATGTATCAAAAAGTGATCGTAGCATGAGGGGGCAGATTTTGCAGATCAAACAGAAGGCGAGTGAAGCAAATGCATGTGTTACGAGATCACTTCTTGCTACTTGTTTTCTAATTTATCATCGTAAATCAGTAGATCGGTAGAATAATGATTATAAACTTACTTTTGGCTAAGAATCGTTCTTCGTGTAGAACACATATTGCATTTAAAAATAAAATTGATGCTTCAAATAGATTCCACAACGTGATGGCCATTTTATAGACAATACTGAGATATTTTTGTACAAACTAATCTATTTTTTTGAAGACTAAATCGAATAATTTTTCACATTTTTCTTCGAAATACTCGGTGTTTCTATTGTTTACTACGTGTCTTATCAGCTTACGCCATTTTCTTATCATTTTCGTGGTGTCCGTAATTACCAAATGCATTGCCATTGCCCATCAAAATAAACTGGTATTTACATGGTAATTTCAAACAAATATCATTTTTTGTTTCGTTCCTCGTAAAGTTCCTCGTTCCTCTTCCTTTCCTCCTTCGCACCGTTCGCACTCGCAGTCCTTCCTACCAAATTCCCTGCAGGTCTCCTGCTCCTCGTCTTGGTCTAGTCATGTTTATAAGAATTATTTTTTTTACGAAACAAAATTCCTCCATTGTTCTCATAAGCCGCTGCCAATCTTGTTTTCTCTCATTTGTCATTGCCAGTCGTCTCAACTCTGAACTCTCAACTCTCAAGAAAATAATGATCAGATACATGATATGAGAATAAGGAATAAAATAAAATTGATACCGCGGAACTGAAATTTGAAAGTGAGATCTACATGTAGACGCTAGACAGTAGCCAAACCCTTCATTCATTTCATGAAATAAAATTGAGAAATGAGAATAAGTAGGTATAGATCAGCGAACAATGATTCATTCATATCCATTTTTTAATATATTGATTCCCGAAAAAGAAAAGAACTAGCAAAAAATACATTTCCTCTCGTAAGATTTAAGATTACTTCAAATCTGAAAAAAAAACAATGAATGCATCAATTTTGAAAAACATTAGTTTGGACTTGAGATGAAATTAAAAATGTTTCGAGGCGAGATCGCAAATTTTTAATTACCAAGTACAACAACTTATCTCACACCAATCAAATAATCTTCAATTAATTTACTGCAAGTTAAACAAAATACATCATTATTCATTACCTAACTAAACACCTCGTAAAAATTAGAACATTTTTTAATATCAAAATGAGATTACAGGGATTACTTAAACACAATGCACAGTAGCATGCATAAGTACACAAAACATAAAAAAAAAATTATTTTTTAGTCATCATAAATACTGCGTATTATCGGATATTTTACCAACACAGTGACGAATTCACACTTCACAGCCAATGTGAATAAAATAAAAAATTCTAGAAAATAGAATATCTTATTTCTTCAATAAATTAAAAGTGACGCTAAAAATCGAAATAAAAAGTTAGAAGGTAGATTAGACATAAGTAACCTATGTATAAAATGTTAAAACTGAAGTTTGATTTCCCCTGACTAACAAAAACGGAGGCATGTCTTGAGTAAGTGCCTCTAACCAAGACATGTATAGGGCAGCTGATATCACAGATTTGCGAGGAATTGGCAGTGTCCTAGAAACAGAAACCGAGAATCATTTTTTAATAAATAATTTAAATGGCTGTGTCTAGTTATGAATACCTATGTTTGCAGTTTACACTTACATTACGATTAAATTAGCATCCTGAGAATGTTCCAATAAAAGTTCCCTTAGCCTTAAATGGCGATTAGTTTTATCTTGCATTGTTGACAAGTCAGTTTCAGAGATGATAATTTCTGCAAATTCAACAACATAAATTTTCGTATCTAACATAGCCTAATTAAAAATTTTACATTAGAAAATACTTGGAAATTACTTTCGTCCGAAGGTTGATCGTTAGTTTTTGTAACAAAATCTTTTATTAGACTCTCGTAAAAGAGATTCGTTTCTTCTTGGGGCTTCTTCATTAATCCGGTGAAAATAGTCAAATCGGAATAGTCAATTCGAAATTTAGATAACAGGCTAGCCATGCTGTAAAATAAATTAGTCATATTACGTACAAATTTGAATTCATGTATCATTAAAAATTTGTTTCAAAAATTGCATTTTTCAGTCTGTGAGCGGCAAGTACTTACTTTCGCTGTTCGAATTCCAACGTATCGTTATTTGCCGATAAAGCAAAAACTCTTAATTTACAACTAGACCAACTTCTTCTTGTACTAATTATATAAGGCAATAAAAGCGTCAATCCTACAACATATGTGTTCAGCGTAATGTTTCACATAAAAAGCAGATAATACACATGATCATGAATCATTCAGAGAAAAAAAAACACATTCGTACAGTGGAATATAAAATGAAATCTAGCTGCATAGGTATAATATGTGTATGTAGGGTATTAAAAAGCACGTTCAAGTTCAAATTCATGTTAGAAAGCAGTGTAGCTGATTTTCATCAAATAAATCAAATCATTTGCGGGATAAAAACAAACTGAATGTGTTTACAAGACATTAGTGCTTTGTGCTTACCTCCATCGTCGTAAAGCCACCACACATCAATAGTTCCTTTTTTCTGCTTTCCTTGAAACTGAGTCACTCTGTTGATCATATCACCGGATAGCTCCATGCCATCTTTATATCTATAAAAAAAAAACTTCATGAAACACTATACTATCATGTATCAGTGAAACCAATGAATTATATAATAAACCTATAAATATCATTTGTTGCGATGTCTTCGTAGCTATCATTGAGTTCGGAGAAATTAAGATCACCATTTTTACGTTTCGATGCACCATCGTCATTAATTTTTATCGCCTCGGGTTCTCCGATGTCTGTAAATAAAAATATCTTCAGCACAATGTTCATGAAAAATAAAAAATTAAAAAATCTACCAACTTATGCGTTGATTGACATTGTTGAATTCATATTTTGTAGAATAAATATTTTTGGATATTTGGTCTTGGTTTACTTTCAAATGAGAAAAATCCAATCCGGTTTTCACTCGTAAAATGCAAACCGCTATATGGCTATCAAGAGCTTTACTGAAATTTTCAAATAAATATAATCATTATATTTAATACGACCAAACTATCTCGAAAAATTAAACAGAAAAAGTCATACTGGATTATATTGAAATACATATCCAAATCTTTCTTGGAGCTTGTAGTCCAATTATTTTTGTATCCCATAAGTAAAACATTGGGACGTAATTTTCCGAGACCAGTAGCTTGCATAAGAGATTTGGCACCATCTTCGAAAGAAATATCGTCCACTTGAGCAAAAAAGGCTTTGATTCTATGAAACTTCAACCAATTACGAGCTTTCGTAGTGTAGTCTCTTTGTTCATTTTGAGGCACGTGATTCTGTAAGGACATATTGTTTTTGAAATTGTTATTACTATTTTTTTTTTTTTTTTTTTTGAAAAAAGGTGAAATGAGAAAAAATTAAATACCAACCGTATGAATATGTCCACATATCATCAAAGACAGATGTTTGGTAATGAGTCGAGCAAAAGTAACCAATGGAGGACGATGGGATGGCAAACCGGATAATACCAGAATTTGCGGCCTATAATTTTTTACATGATCGGCAACAGAGTTCAAAGCATGAACACTCAGCAAAGCGTTATTGTACATTTGTGCTTGCGTACTCGAGCCCCAATTCACGTCTATAATAGAAAGTGATTATTTATTTTATGGTATGCAGTAAAGAATTTAAAACAGAATGCATCAAAAATACAAACCTGGTTTCTGATAGGTGATAAATAAATAAATACCGAGTACTATTAACACGGTTATCAAAGCGGTTACCCAATTAATCAGGAACATGATGCATAAGCATAAAACTGAACCAAATAAACTAATCCACATGTTATATTTCTGGAAAAATAAATGCCAATTCAAGTCTTCAATCTGAACATAGGCCGCGCATTTACGTATATAATTAGATATAATTTTTCGCCTGTTTTCATCGAGAAAAAGCGACGTGAGGTAAAACAATACAAATCTACAGAAAAAATCATTTCGTTCTCCTTCATGGCTAAAATTTCAAACATTATTTCAAATTCACGTATTTATCGTGGAAAATAATCGCTTAACTAAAAACCTAGTGACTATTTTTTCGAAATGAATTACAGAAGTACATAATCAAATCATTAATACCATTGATTTCCATAAATACTGCAGTAACGTAATGTTTTTTAAATTAATCGATTTTTATCAAATTGATAACCTCGCACAATATCAATTCCTTCTTAAGTAATGACACAGAACGATGTCACGTGATAAAAACGAGACTTCTAAATCGCATAAAAATTAATCAGTCTTCATCTCAGGTTCTAAAATTACTCAACGATAAAAATCTCAAACCGAATGATAATCCCATACTTTGAAAGTTGGCCTCCATCCGATTGGTTGAATTAGAGAAATATGAAAAGTGCCAAAATTAATGACCGCACAGGCAGCTAGCAGAAGTATGGTTACAATTGGCGCCAAAGTGTTCATCTCACCTGGGAAAATGTAGGTACATGATTTCATCAAATTTAGGGTTAAAAATGATTCATAAAATTTCTCAAAATTACATTTCAACGTTTCATTTACCAGATAATAATGAAATGAATCCAACGATGATAATAAACGTGTAAACTTCAACATTTGTGGTGAAAAGGAAGTTGAAACGACATAATTTTGGATAAAGTTTATCAGTTGAAAGTATTTTAAATGAAACAACGGCCGTTTTGCAATTGACAAAAATACAGTATAATGTGGCTATAATTGTGGCAACGTTTATCGCCTCTTTTCCCGCGATATACCTTTCTATGATCTGAAAATTATATCAAGATTAGTCATCGTCGCATGAAATTTCAAAATTTTTAATTTCACATAATTCTGATAAAATATTCGAAGAAAAGCAAAACTCGTTATCGAGTAAAAATTGACTTCTGTAGTAGGATTTTCGCCATAAATATTTACTCAGAAAAAAATCAATAGATTATATTTTTCAAGCACCAACTTGAACGACACTTGAAAATTAAATACTTGAAAATTTTAGACTACGCAGTGATATTTTGGGAAATGAATACTCACATCGTACGAGTACACCGGCTTTTGTTGACAAACATAATTGGAACAGAAAACAGAAAGATTTGATTTATCAGTGGATGAGCTTGAATCAGTAGTTTGCGTAACTGTTCCAGAAACTACGACAGCTGTGACTAAATAAACTATGACACCGATAATGATAGATAAAATTGTTCCCTTCGGGATTGTTCTCAATGGATCCTGAAATCGCAATAAAATATGTTAATTAATTCTTTTACTACTGCATTTTAAATCGCAGAAGAGTCCATATCATCAATTGTTATGTTTAGGCCTACCTTTAAACGACCGGAAGCATTGATCCCGCCTAAGAATTCGGCAAAAGCAGGATAGAAATATGCAAAAAACAAAAATACACTCGTCTCGCCATCAAACTTTTTTGTATACTTTGAAAATAAATTATTTTCCAACGTAGAAACTGAAAAAATATATAGATTAGAAAACGCCAAAAAGAGCAACGATATTAAACATTGTTTACCATTAAAAGGAGCGACTTGAAGAGTATATAATCCAAAACTGAAGCTCGTTACAAAATACAGAAACGCCGCAGCAATGAAAGCAAAAAGTAAATTTCGAATCTACATTGAGAAATTGAAATAAAAAATTATTTTCAGGAAAAAAGTACAAGAAAATCGAAAACTAGCTCGATTATTCGTACCTTTGTGCAAAAAAATGAACATCTAATACAGAAGAATGAAAATGCTACCAAAAGCGTAACCAGTGTAAATATAAAAAATGAAAAATAACGAGTGTCTCGAATTCCACAGTCGAGTAAACAACATCCAAACAGATCCTTCACATATTCCGTTAAACCTAAAATGTACATTGAGCATAAACCAACGTTTCCAATCAGTAGGACGATTCCAATAGGAATGCCGAATTCTGGACCGAGGGAACGGGACATCATGGCGTAAGTTCCTCCTGAGAAAGTTGAAATTTTTGTAATGAAGTACATATTTTGTAAAAATCGCCATTCTTGAGCGATACAATACTGAAGAATTTAAATAAATTACCTTCTTTAATGAACCCATTTGTACCAATGGCACAAACTGACAAAGCTGTAACCATACTGACTACTCCTCCAAAACACACTAATAGAATACTATTCACTGAAAAGTTGCATTATCAAGTTTCAATTTATCAATTCAAATATTATTTTAATTTACTAAAATGCATATGTATTGAAAATTTACCCAAACCAGCTTCTGTTACTATCCATACAAAACGTAAAAATAAAATTGCACCGCAAATGCCGAATAAATTTGGTATCAAGACACCTTCTTTCCATCCTAATTCAACCAAACAATGAGAATTGATGAGATGAGTATTTTTCGTGTGAGTTTCTTCGTCTACTTCGTCGATTTCAGCTTGATGCTACAAGTGAAATTAAAAATTAGGATGCCGGTTTTGAAAATGTACACACATTATAATGAAATAAAGTGAACCTTAGGGATAGAAACTGGGTTATGAAGATCTTCTAGAGTTGGACGATAAGCTGCTTGAATGGACATTATATGCCTATAATTGTCCAATCTTGGTAAAGCCTCCCTGGTGAGGTATTTGGAATTAGAAGTTCTGGCATAATGATTCTCCTTTTCGCTTTCTTCCGGGCATAATTTTACCGCTTCTTCATTTTTACTTGGATCCACTGTTTCCACGTAAAACCGGGTGCACTTGATTTTTGATAATTCGACATTTTCGGAGTCCATATTAGAAAAATGGTGATGAACCGAATTGAATATGTGGTCAACTTCAACTGAAACCCATTTTAACGAGAACCGACGGAACAGACTGCATCGTTGTACCGCTCACAGCATACTAATATGATAATGAAGTATGATGTATGACTTTGGCGTTAACAGTTACGAGAACAGCTGAACTCTGCTGAACCGCTGAACTATCGAATTATCAATGTTCGTAAAACCATTACTACAATTATGAACTATTTAATTATACGTATTACAGTCTTGCAATTTTATAATTGATTTTTTAAACCGATTTCATTCATCGCAAACATTAAATTAAATACCGAAACCGAGTGATGAATGAACTTCACAAACCACGAAGTACAGCTGAGCTGACAATTGAAAACGTTGGCAGTAATTATATTATGGAAGAGGAAGATTGAAGATTAATTTTCGGGATTTAATATATATCAGTTTCAAGAAACTCATTCAAATTTCAATTTACATAACTTACAACTTACAACTCGATTTCGTTTCATTTTCAACTTTTTTGATGCAAAAAAATTTCAAAATTTGAGACCGGAAACCGGAAATCCGGAAAAATTGCCGGAATGCAGATGAAGCGGAAAGTGGTATGCAGATTCTGAAAATAACACCTTGATCGTAATTGATGTTCATGCACCATTAGGTGTTTATCACTAGATCAGTTGAGGATAAAAATTACTAATTACTAGAGACTAAGGATACTTTTCGGCATCGTGTGCTGTCGAGTGCTTTCGGCTACCCTCGTTTGACTTTATTCTTTGTAATGATTCAAGTTCCCTGTTCCTGTTGATGAGATTATTGAGATTTTGATATTTTTAATTTTAATTATAATATTCGAATATTATATTGTCTTTTACATATTCTTCATTGTCTTTCTTGTAGAATACAATAATTTTTTGTTGCTTAATAATATACTTTGGGTTAAATGCCTGGTGAGCAGTTGGAAATCTGATTATTAGATTTTTTTTTTCAACTTTGACTTTGACTGATCATGATGTGATATCAATCTTCTTTTGAAAAACTTCCAAGTTCCAAATGTTTGTACAACAACGTCACTTCTGTTAAAGTTTTACATTTTCTTCAAATTGAATTCGAAAGACTAGTATCATCACAGCTGTTTTTTCTTTATATTTGGTAATGTTCGGATTGGAAACTAAGTTGTCTAACAAGAGTACAAGACTGTCGACGAAATATGAAACAGATTAAAATTCAAAAGAAACAGGACTAACACGAGTTTTATCATTAAAATACGTATAATATTTGTATTAAATAATATGATTATGAAAAAGAAAGATTTGAACAAAAAGGAAACAGTAGTTTCATCTTTGATAAGGAGAATATTTCATTTTCATGGAGACAAGTCAAACGAGTGTAGCCGAAAGCACTCGACAGCACACGATGCCGAAAAGTATCCTTAGTCTCTAGTAATTAGTATAAAAATTCCCGAAAATTGCAGGCATTCCTGAAGTTTGAAGGCATTTTTTTCAAAAAAACGCGGGAAAATTCAACTTTGCTTATCAGCAACTTTATAACTTATCAACATTTCAACAAGTGCTTCTGCATTTTAGAATATAAAATTTGAAAAATTTGTCATCTAATTTTAATTTTTTTCTTTACTATTGATGAAAGAAATTGTCTCAATTTCATGAACAAACCACGATGAACATGAAGACTGTCGTACCACTTTAGTCAACGTCATACTCTTGTCTCAGTTGTCTTTTTTCCATGCAGATTTAAGAAATTTCATGATAATGGATTCATCTTTAGAAGCACTCACAGGTATAATTGTTTTCTTTTCAATTTTAAAAACCCAAGCGAAGATCTATACGACAAGTTATTAATTCATTATAATCGTTGTTTATTCAAAGATTTATTTGAAGAGTATGTTATCGAGAACCACTTCAACGATTTGATGGAAGTAATGAAAAAAGAGGATCCTGAGAAACATTACGGAATTGTGATCAAGTATTGTCGACTGACCATTGTATAGATTCGACTTTAAAGAAATTTGTTTTCTATTTTGAACGACTAAATTTCAGTTTCATCATCTTATTTGAGAAATGCATCGAACTTGGTCACGGTATTCTATCGAACGCTATTCCTTTAGTACCAAAATTGGATTACAGATTGGTGACAGCCCAACGAAAAATTATGGAAAGACTGTACGATGACGAAAAAGAATGTTTAATTGTAAAAACCAAAGTACATGTTCGTATGACAGGTAATTTTTTTCATTACATATTTTTTATTCTGTTTTTCTAGCCTTTAATTACATTTTTTACTACAGGGTTACCCGCTTGTCCCGAATTACATCGTACTAGTTTTCCTCGCAACAGAGACGTTGGCAGCTTCTTGAGAGTTTCCGGTACCGTGACCAGAGTAACAGCTCCGAAAATGTTGGAATATAAAAGAGATTATACGTGTTCAAAGTGCAAGAAAACCAATCGTGTTCAAGTAATTTTTTATTGGGTACCTATTTTGAAATCGACTGAAAAATTCGTTTTGATAAATCAGAATTTTTCAGGCAGAATATGAACAGTATTATTCATTGAAACCGCCTGCTAAATGTTTAAATCCAGAAAACTGCCCTGGAACTAATTTCACTCCCGTAAAAATGATAGATCAGATCAACTATAAGGATTATCAAGAAATCAAAATTCAAGTAACGTTTTATTTGTTCAAATTATAAATATAAATGAATAGGTTTTTCTCATCTGCAATCCATATTATTATAGGAGCAAGTAAGCAAACTGAGTGTGGGTACTGTACCTCAGTCAATGTGGGCTACTTTGGAAGATGACTTGGTGGATACGTGCAAGCCGGGAGACGATATTGTTATTTGGTTAGAATGATTTTTTTTTTAAATTCAAATAATTATTATTTTGTTGCTAATAAAGTTTGCTTTTTAATAGCGGGACCGTAATGAGACGTTGGAAACCTTCGTCAGCTGTAGGAAGTCGAGGAGATATTGAAGTGTGTCTCCGAGTCAGTCATTTATCTGTTTTAAACGATCAAAAAACCTGGGTACTCGTAACCAATGAAACGATATCACATTTTCAACAATTTTGGAACGATCATTCCAATAATCCTCTTCTAGCTCGTGACTTGATCCTTGCTTCGATCTGCCCTCAAGTATTTAAATTGAAAACTACATGAACTTTTTTTTTTGTAAGATCGAATTTACTACTTTGAAATTCTCTAGGTTTTTGGATTATACTTGGTGAAATTAGCGGTTGCAATAGTTTTAGCTGGAGGCGTTGGTAAACAAGAATCTACGAATTGTCGTCTTAGAGGCGAGCCTCATTTACTTTTAGTCGGTGATCCGGGTACTGGAAAGTCTCACATAATAAGATTTGCCTCAAAAATATGCTCCCGTTCCGTCCACACTACTGGGATTGGCTCAACTTCTGCTGGTCTCACGGTGGCTGCTGTTCATGTGAGTTATATGTATTCATGCAATAAACTACTATTTTTTTATTTTCCTGTTTATGAAAGTTTTTTTTTTCTGCAGGAACATGGTGAATGGCAATTAGAAGCCGGAGCTTTAGTGTTAGCTGATGGTGGAATTTGTTGTATAGATGAATTTAATTCAATCCGCGAACATGACAGAACTACAATACATGAAGCAATGGAACAGCAGACAATCAGCGTTGCGAAGGTTCGTTTGACGAAACGTAAACATTTTTTAAATTATTTTAATAAATGTGTCATTTTAAGGTGAAAGGTCCCACTTTGACAAAATTGAGTTAAGACCGCCAAGTTGTATTTTGGACTATTCCTGATCGAATGGAGCAAACCCGACGACATTTCGTTGATTTTTACCCAACTTACACCACCTAAACACTCATCACTACAAAAAACTTAGTTTTGAGAAAAACGAGTTTTAAAATTTTTAAGTGTTTTTTTCATTTAAAATCGTCAAACGAACGCTAAAAAAGGTCTCTGATAGCTCATTTTGAAGGAAATTTTATGCCGAATCTAATGGTAATATGTACGCGAAGTCATCTGCAGAATATCTCTTTGCTTTCGTGAAAAAACTGTAGAAAATTTCATGATTTTTTGAAAAAAAAATTTTTTCATTTTTTTCTGATTTTTTCAAAAAATTGTAAAAATGTAATCATTTTTCAACTCCCCTTCCCCCCTCAGAAGATCACAGCAAAAAATGATTTCAAATTGCAATTTTTCATCATTTTCTTGTTTAAAAAATTTTTATTTTCAATTTTTTCTGATTTTTTTCAAAAAATTGTAAACATGTAATCATTTTTCAACTTTTCCCTCCCCCCTGACAGAAGATTAAAGCAAAAAATAATTTCAAATTCCGATAAATGAAAGGATAGGCCTGAGTAGTTAACTTCAACGCGCTAGTTCGCGGGGTTCCCGTTAGGAGCGCGAACTAAAAATCATACCAGCTGTTAGAGGAGATCGTCTAGTATCCGAATACGTCAAAAAATAAAAAGGTCCCACTTTGACATTTTTCAACTTTAAATCGATTTTGCGAGAAATCTGAAAATGTCAAAGTGGGACCTTTTACCTTAAAATGACACAAATTTACTTTCAGGCTGGAGTTGTTTGTAAACTAAATACCCGTTGTAGTATTATCGCAGCTACCAATCCTAAAGGACATTACGATTCCAGCATTCCCTTGAGCGTTAATATTGCCATAGCTAGTCCTCTCCTAAGTAGATTTGATCTGGTGCTAATATTGTTGGATTCAAAAAATCAAAAATGGGATAAGTAAGACAGATTATATATTTATGTACGTTAAAAAAACTTTCTGTAGGTAGTCATTGTTGTTCTTATTTGTTTGTTTTTCCTGCAGAATCATATCGGATTTTATTTTCCAAGGAAAAGGACCAGTGAAAGAAAATGCAAACACCTCACTGTGGAGCTTTGAAAAACTTCAAGAATATTTTTGTGTTGTGAAAACATTAAATCCGAAATTGACTCCGGACGCAAATGCAATTTTATGCTCTTATTATCAAGCTCAAAGGAGGGCAGACAGTAGGAATGCTGCTCGAACTACCGTAAGACTGCTGGAGAGTCTTATCAGGTACAATATTTTACCACTCCCGTCCATGAACTGCTCTATTTTGTATAATTTGAACTTAATTGCATTTTTCATGCAGACTATCGCAAGGCCATGCTCGCATCATGTTTCGAGAAGAAGTATTAATTCAAGATGCTGTAATCGCTATATCATTAGTGGAATCGTCGATGGTAGGAACTACTTTAATTGGAGAAGTTGACACCTTACATACCACCTTTCCTGTAGATCCATTACTCGAGTACAAAAAACAAGGTAAATACAAACTTGTTATTGTTATGAATTATGTGTGTTTTTCACCTAGCCATTTCTCCCTAATGCTAATGACATCAGTGAATGACGTCATTTTATTAAGAAAAGAAAACGCAAACATGTATTTCAACTTAACTATTTGTTCATTCATCATTCATTTCGTTGAATATTATTGTTATTTTTTTAATGTCCGCAGCTCGATCAATTTTACAAAAACTTGGACTGAATGATCTTTTACATAAAGAACTTGCTCATATAGATCAGCTGCTCGTTAACGCTTCTCAGTCTGCAGCTGAAGTGGACAGAAACCACGAAGAAATTCAACCTCCAGCACCTACAAAAGCTAATGAAAAGCTGGCTACGATCCTTACGAACATTCGGAAAAAGAAAGAACGTACCATTTTCGATAGTTTAATGCATCGTCCACCTACGAAAAAATCCAAAGCACCGAAAAAATCTGATGACCAAAGTGCTGAGAAACGTACAAAAGGACCTAATCATTCAGCGTACTTCAATATTTCGAATTCTGATTCCGATGAATCGTCACCAGCTGGGAACGCAAATCGTCCTGAACCTGGAACAAAGAAGAAAAAAAATCTGAAACGAAAACTTCCATCTTTAGAGTCATCAGACGAGAGCGATTTGGATACAAATAACTTCAACGACGCTGATAACGATTTATTCAAGACTGTTCTCGCTAGTCAAAAATCGGATTCCACTGAAACGAATTGTTCTTCGGAAAAAAAGAGTAAATCAAAAAATGAAAAAGATGTAGATGATTTATTTTCCGATTTTTTCAATAGTCAAAATTCAACAACCGATCAAGTAAATGAAACTCAATCGGTGCCTCTGTTTTCCGAATTTGTTGGAACGAAAGATCAAGTAAATGGGTCTGAATCAGTTCCTCTTTTCTCCGAATTCGTTGTAGGAAAAGAAACATCGGATGATGCAGCAAAGAAAAAAGAATCAATCAACTCAGAATTGCCTCATCCCAGTACCACAAAAATACCAAAAAATAATACCAGCGCTAAAAAATTATCAACACCATCAAATAAAAATATGGCTATCCCAGGATGCAGCGGAGTAAAAACATTCATTCAAAGTACAACTAATATTAAAAACAGCGCAAAGAATAATCATGACAAATTGCTCGATAATACTCATACATCACTAGACCAACCAGAAATGCTAAATAAGCCTCGCTCAGATTCTGAACGGATTAAACGTACATCATCTGATTCGCAATGCTCTTCCGGCGAACCTGAAAGAACAAAAAAAATTTCCCTGGGTACATTGAACAAACTACAAAAATTTGCTTTTTCTAAACCAAAGGATGATCAAACTTCTGCAGTTTCGTCCAATGCACCGGTTACCACTCATCAGCAAACTGAGGATACTGAAAATGCTTCAGTCAATTCGTTGATTCCTTCGCCTCAAATACCAGTTACCGAAAAGACTCAAGCGAAAAGTCAGTTCGTATTCTCTACGTTTGATGAAGACGATCTCAATTTGTTGGATGATATTTAGATGTTCGCTTTCTCTTCTAACTCATCAAATAAAATCATTTCAAATATTTTTTTTTCCTTTGAATTGTGATAAAAATTGATGTCTAGGAACTCTTACTTTAATTTGTGTATGCCTACGTCCTACGTTCTATGTTTTATTTGTCTTTCATAAAAATATACCAATTTATGGTACTATCTTCCGTCACAAGTCATATATTTTAATTATTTTTAACATTAAAAATACACAATTTTTATTTTCATAATTTGAATTTTATTTCAATAATTTCAAAAACTGCTTTAATTTATTTGCTGTGCAGTCATTTTAAATGTACATTTATTTCTCTTACCATAAAAACTGTACAAAAATTCCGTAGAGTTACAATTACGTTTTGTAAATGAAAGTAAAAAAAGGCGGTGTGTTTAAAATTTAATCTCGTAAGCTGCCACTCGAACAAATGGAACATTTTGACTCCGGATATAAACCTACTTGCATAGAATCACTTTCAACTTGGCAACTGCAACTCTAGAAAAAGAATTACTTATATTTATCTGTATGCACTTGGTTTATTTTCATGACCATCGACATTCTTTATGGGTACTTTATGTCAAGTGATTCTTTTTATAATTCCCACTTATAACTTTTTATTTACACTTGAAAAGTTAAAAGTTTCTTTAGATACATCTTACAAAAGTTATGCTTATCCCAGCCTAATTTTATATATATTTTGATGATATAAATCTACCGAAGTGACGTTTCATTTTAGGAGCGAATTCGAATTTCTGCAGCTTTTCATATTTTAATACGTTGAAATTGCATTGATTATCGTGATGTTTTTTTTCTTTTTCATTGTTTCATTTGTTTGTTCAACTTTCGTGCACTTCGCTGGTGTTGGTCTATACACAATACACATAACATAGGTACTGAGCAAAATTCGAATGCATTATATGAAAATTTTGTACAAAGAATATGAAAATATTGCATTCGTCCCAAATCGATCTTCTCCCGGATGGATATTAGGTTCAAAACGAGGATCAATGATCACCTCTTCTTCCGGTAGGAGTTTTCCTTTGGCTACTTCCAAGGTGGCCAGAAGTAGTAGGATAGCCTGGAAAACAAATAAATAAAAATTAGGTAACAACATGATGCATAAGGTAGCCTACGTAGGCAGCCTAAATCAATTTCCTAAATTGAATCAATCAAAAAATATTTTGATTTATTTTTGAAAAAGATTATCAAGGTAGGCACCAGGGTACATATTTATTTTCAAGTTATTTTTGTCGAGTTTTCGTTGGTATATTTAGGTGCCTTTGACGTAAACATATGCATAGGCTATGGAAAAATCTTATCAATCAACATAAACAAGGAAAATAAATTATATGTATCGTATCATAAGACGTCATTTAAAAATATTCTTACCGAGGCAATTATAATTATTTTAATATTAAGCAGCAGTATTAGGTAGGTACCTAAACCTATATTTAGAACTTCGTAAACCCTTTATTACCAACTACTGTCAAGGGTGGGGGGGGGGTGATATCTGAATTAGCAGAAAAGATTTTGAGCTGAACAAAGCTAGATTAATATTGAAGAACATACGCAAAAATATACGACCATCCAAAATTTCAGATGCCATAAAGTGAATTTTTTGTTTTTTGGCGAATTTTTAAGGGTCAAAATTGAGCTCAAAATGGGGAAAAATCAAAATTTTACCAAATCAACCTAGAAAGCTGATATTTGATATATTCCCTAATTATGGCCCGTCAAATCGATTGGAAATAGTTTATTCGAGCTGTTTTCAGCAGTTTTGGAGCCTCCAACAAATTTTGAAACTCGAAATTCTCACAAAATTTTATCAAATTAAGATGGAAAGCTGAAATTTACCCACGCTATGCCCCAATTGCAACGTGGTGAGTGGACTGGGGGTGGTTTTAAACCGTTTTGGAGGCTCCAACAGAATTTTGAAAATTCCAGTTTTTTAAAAAAAATTATAGAACCTGCGTAATTCAACTTTAGCACGCACCCTCGCGATTGATGCTTATAACTTATAAGTGACCCACTTTGACTGCTTACAGAGTAACTTTTTTCCAAAAATCGGCCTTGCTAGTTCGGAATCAATTTTCATTTCATCAGTGATCAGTGAAGAATGCATACGAAAGCAGGAAATTTGCTCTACATAGGAATGTATTCCAAAAGAAAACATACCTATACCTACCCACATATATAAAAAATTGTAAAACTTTTGAAGCACACGTTGTCGTGACCTGAGCAATAGGTACTTACTTAGCACCTACTTATTCCTAATCAATTTTAAATTACACAACCGAATTATTGAAGTAGGCACCTATATCTTATAAAAGAGATATTTGTACCTATCGTATCCAAATACAGCATAAGATATAGGTAGCATTATAATACGTATATAGTAAATAAATACTCTGAATACTCACTGTATTGATCACATCCTTCAAAGCAAACATGATTCTATAGACGAAATTTCCGCGATTTTTAAGAATAGTAATGAACCCAAACTAAATATTTACTCTAAAAACTGTCAAAATCGTCTAAACCGAATGTTAATTACATCAAAAGTACAATTATCATCGATAATAAAATTCTCTGTAACGTCTTTGAAGTTAGTTAATCGTACGATTACTGATAAAAATTTCAACGTTCACAGAACTGAGCGTCGCGATATTTAAACAGGTAGGTAGGTAAAGAGAATTTTAAATGCAACATTGATCAGTGAACTTACAATTCATTGTTTTTCTTTTCAATTTACGACCGGTTAAAGGTTACTTTGTATATGCTTGTACTTGTGTTACCTATACGAGGAACTGAAGATTTATCAACTGTAATTATTGCCTCTTCCAATTTCTTAGTTACGTGTGTACCTAACACGTATTACCGGCTTTTCGAAGAAAAGTCAGGTACTGTATTTGTCTCAACTGTGACAGTTTCGGTCCGGAGTAAATTTTCTTTGCGTTTTGGGGTGTTGGGATCATTGTAGGACCATTAGTTTTTTTTCAGGTTTCCTTAAAGTTTATATATATATAGATATATATATGTATACTGTCTTATAGTACATTGCGAGATCCGACATATACACAGGCATTGCGAGATCCGACCCAAAAAATTTCGAAAAATGCTAAAAACTCAAATAATAACCCTACAACTTCGTTCGAACGCACGTTCCAGTGTGTAAACAGTGCCTTTCTATGCATTGCCGCCATCAATTTCGCGATCCGCATAAACCGAGATCCACCAATGGCCTAAACCTGATTTGGGGGTGGATCTCGCAACATGCGTCGTTTATCTATTTTCAAAAATTGTATATAAGTATATAAATAGTTGACAAAACGAGATCCGGCTGAAAATGGGTGTACAGGGTCCCCCGGATCTCGCGAGTACAGTGCCATATGAAAGAACTTGCGAGATCCGGCAAAAGGATCTCAGGATCTCGCAATGCCGGATTTTATATAAAACGGATCTCGTAATGTATGGTTTTTACATGTATATATATATGTGTTTATGTACCAATTTTGTGGCAGAGTAAACTCGAAACCTATGAAATTTTGAACAAAGTGCTTTATCCCTCCCAACTAGTGTATTGCCGAAATTTTGAGATTTCGAGTTTTATTAAAATCGGTTTAGGCGTTCCTTAGATATTTCAGATTAAGTGATTTTTTTTGCCATTTTTGCGTCCTTTTGCAGACTTCCTCATCAGTTTTGTTTTTGGTATACCTATTTTTAAATATTTTGCTTAGCAATAATCACTAACGTCTGTCTTTATACCCAAACGATTTCTCAGTTTATTTCTTGTTAGAAACTCGATGGAAAATCGGTTCAGGTGTTCCTTTGACATTTCAGCTTAGGTAGGCTTTGTTGATTTTTTTTGTTATTTTTGCAGACTTTTGCAGACTTCCTCATCAGTTTTGTTTTTGGTATACCTATTTTTTTTAAAGCATAAATGTTTTGCTTAGCAATAATCACTAATGTCTATCTTAATACCCAAACGATTTCTCAGTTTATTTCTTGTTAGGAACTCGATGGGTAATGATGGGCCGATTATTAATCGATTAATCGGGCCTGAAACTCTTTCGATTAATCGATTATTTAAAAAAAAAATAATCGATCATGTTTTCTACGAAAAGCCGGTTCTCTCACGCTAGTTGCGTGAGTGTTTTTTTGTTTTATGTATTCAGAGAAAAATATTTATTTTTAGAAAATTTGCAAATGCAATTTCAATTAACCAACGAATTTATAAGTAACTGTCGATCTCTCTAAATTTGTTTTGTTTACTTGTTACGTTGTTGCATACATTTTATGTACATGTATTTACTTTGATGTCTTGCAACTGAAGATTTAAATGACATGGGTTTATGCAAACAAACACATGTAGGTACCTATTGGTAATTTACATTCTTATTTACGTATAAATTTTTATAGTTGAATGATTCTCCTTTGTTTCCAAACTTGATGATGAGAATTTCTTCATTCTCAATGTTTACCCGGTAAACACATAGTACGCGATACGCCAGCGAATAGAAGGCGATCATCGTATTGGCAGCCGGCGTATCGCCGGCGGGAATCGCGTTCGAATCGCCGGCGAAAATGTCCGCTTTTTCCGCAGCGGAATCCGAAGGCGATACGCCGGCGGGAATCGCAGCGATATCGCTGTTGAAATAGAACGCGATTCGAAGGCGATTCGTCGGCGGAAATCGCAGCGATATCAGAACGCGATTCGAAGGCGATTCCAAGGCGATAATCGCAATGATGTTTTGCTTTGGTTTTTTCCTAGTTTCTTCTCCCACATTAGAATCAGAACGTATTCTTCAATTAATTTTACGAGTAATTTACTTGTTTACATAATTAAAAATCAATAAAACAAAATAAATAACGAGTAAATTAAGTGAAGAATGCTTTCTGATTCTGATGTAGGAAGACAAACTAGGAAATAACAAAAGAAAAAACGATGAAGTACCTATACTTGGGTAAATCACTTCACACAAGAATGCAACAACATCAATTGTAATTTATTAAAATGACCAAAAACACAAAAATTGAATTATGGAGATTTAGAATAATTATTCTAAGTCACCATACAAAATCCATTTGAAATCATCAAAAATTTATCAGAATTCATCACTAAAAAACAGTTCAAAATCACCATGAAAAATTCCAAGCTGAATAAAAAAATTAAATTTGAATCAATACAGTGAAAAATTTATTTTAAAAATCACAAAAAAGTGTTAAAAATTGCTAAAAAAAAATTCATAAGAAATAATCACAAAAAAATTCCAATCTGACTCATCGCCGAAAAATTTATTCTATGTACACACCATGAAAAAAATTGTTCGTTATCACTCCAAAAAAATTAATCAAAATTCAACACCAGAAAACCAATTTGAAATAAACACGAACGAAAAGATAAAAAAAAACACAACATTCTGCTCGTTATTGCATGCTTGCGTAAGAACATCTGAATGCTCACTCGATTGAACGCGAAACAAATGCGAAAATCGCATGAAAAATATTGTAAAAGAACTCTACTAAATTCGCCTTCTATTCGCCGACGAATAGACGGCGGAAATCGCGCTGAAAAAAATGAAAAAGATCGTTGCGAAATTCGTAGGCATATCGCCGGTGGATTCAGCAGTGTTTTTTTCAAATTTTTTCAGCGCGATTGTCGCGTTCGATTCGCCGGCGGATAGAACGCGAGTATCGCGTTGAAAATATCACTGCTGAATCCGCCGGCGATACGCCTACGATTTTCGCAACGAGTTTTTTCATTTTTTTCACTGCGATTTCCGCCGTCTATTCGCCCGCGATACGCCTACGATTTTTGCAACGAGATTTTTCATTTTTTTCACTGCGATTTCTGCCTTCTATTCGCCGGCGAATCGAACGCGATTTTCGCGACCGCGATTTCCGCCGGCGATTCGCGTTCGGCGTGTTTACCGGGTACTTTTATTAATGCAAATTGCAAATAACGAATTATGTGCATGAGTAAATTCGAGTTGTTACGGTTTTTTAGTAAATTTTACGATTTCCTTTTTTTCAACTTTATAAACATACCTACAAAGAGAGTTTTATCAGCTGCAATTGCAGAGATAAGTTGAGTTGATTTTATAGTTGGCAATTTTCTGCGTAGTGAAAAGAAACTGATTGCAGATTTCCAATTTTAAGAACGATTAAATGAAATTTAACAACCTACAATGTAGATAAATTCGTAATTGCAAGTCATTAATCAGAATTCGAATTATGATAAGGGTTGGATCAAGTGTGCAGTGTGCGAACTCTACAATCTAACGAACCTAATAATTAAATAAATGCATTTTGACCTTTAAAAAGTAAGTAGGTGTCATCTGATAATCAATTTTCTTCAACTCCAATCCTATAATTTTACGATATAATGATATATTTTCTTTTTTAAATGGCAAAAGGAGCGTGAAAGATGGGAGAGGACTGGGGAATATACTCGAAATTGAGCATAATGAAGCATCGTGAAATTTCAACATTAAAAACAAAAATGCAAATAACACTGACACGTGACTTTTAAAATAAAATAAAAATAATTTTCATTTTCATTTTTTTTTCTTTTAGAAGTTTTTGTTAGGTTTTGTCTGATCAAGTTATTTTTCACAACGATGAGATACTCTTTTGGAAAAAAATCTTGATAAAGATGAAAACGTTAGCAGCATAAAAAAAGTCTGTTTCTAAAATAATATTGTCAATGTCAATTGACCATTTCATTTCAGGTTAAACTTATACTCAAATTTCAAAATGAATTTTTTTATGTCTTAAAAGAAAGGCTATTTTAGCCGGTCTAGGTGCTTTTTAATTTGACAGTTTTTATGCATAAATAGTGTGATCTTTAAATAATACCTGAAACAAAAATGTTTATACTTTTTTTGAATAACCAACTCATTTTTTTTGTTTTAAAGCAAAATTTTATGCTTGTTAAAAATTAAACGTTTAAAATGTAAGTACTTATTTGAAATTTGTTTTTAAATGTATTTTATGCTGAAAAGTAATAGTGCTAAAATCAAAAAAAATTTCTAAAAAAAAAATAAATGAAAAACTTCAAAAAAGTTTTAAAAAAATAAGTTTTTTGACAAAGCAAAACAAAAGTTAAAGCAAAGTCGATGCAGTAGGTACAAAAAAGACAAGCAACATGAAATCTTTTGTTTTTGAGTGATGTGAAGCATCATATGAATATACCTTATACCTATTTTACAAAAAAAAAAAAGAAGGCCCCTCTATTCGTCAATACGTTTCATTTTCCTTATTATTGGGACCTTTTTTTTTTTGTAGTTCTGGCGTAGGTAGAGGTACATATCTCCTCAAAAATAAGAGACACATCAGACGAAAGATCACAGTACAATATGTTTTTTTTCTGAACAATAAGATGAGTTGGTGCAGAAAGCATTAAAAATCCAAACGATCTGCTCACTGCTGTAAGAACCGGTTTCATTCTAGTAATTAATTCATAAGAGTAACAGGAATTTGATTTTTATCCCAACATTTTGGGTAGGCACATATTTGGAGAATAGGATTGGAGGATAACTATTTTACACCTTTTTTTTCACCAAAATTTTAATCACCAGTCAAGCTGTAAAGTCAAAATGATTTCTATCATGCACAACGTTTTACACATTGACGCTCATAATTAATTTTTCACGTTTTACCCCCTGTTCTTCCTCGACGCAACTTCTCATACGACTCGTACATAACGTAGCAGCATATGCCATACGGTGGGGATATGTTTCGTGCAAGCCTTACATATCTTCGCTCGATCTGACATTCGTGGTTCATGCTTTTATTTCTTTTTCGTGTGTTGAACCGATTCGTTGTTTCGATGTTTCCGGCCATATGTGATTATTTCGTGTGTTCGCGTATTTATAATTTAAATACCAATAATCATTATGGTTTAAAAATCTCGTGAAGTGACCCCCACTGCGCTGCGATTTTTGGTGCATTTTTCAGAGACTTTTGAATAGTGATTTTTATCTAAAAAATGAAGTACGTGATTTGGAAAAATTTCTTTCTTACTCTTACCGTTTAAGAAAGCAGTTGTTTTTGGATTATTTTCTTACCACTTCGAGTTATTTATTTTATTGTTGCCTATTTGTGTCGGTTTTGTGTCTTTTGTTAAACAGACGTAATAATCTGCTTGGCTTCTTCGAGTGTTCATCCTTAATAGGTATTTACCTACTTGACGAATTGCAACATGGGGATACATTTGAACCGGATTTACCACCAAGGAGGATCTTTATCGACAACCAGTTGCTAATTTTTCTTCAAAAGTTTCTCACCAATTTCAGCTACCATGCGTTTTAGTAGCAGGTATAATGGCATACGTCACAACTTACGCCTACCCAAAACGTCAAGATTCCGGCCATAAACAAAACGGAATCAGAAAAAACAATCACATAACGCCGACCAAACGCAGGCTGTTTCATATAATTTGTGGTTTCTGTATTGGACTCATAATCGCGTACACAGTATCTCCTCGCAATCACTATCCCTTAAAAATGTGCAGACCAACATACCCTTTAAGTTGGGCCGCAGACGGAGATGAGCCGGCTGACATCATTTCAACAGATACCACCAATAACTCGTTACTTTTTGTCGGCGTTATGACAGCTCAAAAGTACCTAGATACCAGAGCACCGGCTGTCTACAGAACATGGGGTAAAGAGATACCCGGCAAAGTGGCCTTTTTTAGTTCGGCTGTCTCTGTGAAACCAAAAGATTATCCGGATTTGCCTTTAGTTGCTTTGAAAGGTGTCGATGATTCATATCCGCCTCAGAAGAAGAGTTTCCTCATGTTGCAGTACATGTGGGAACATTTCGGCGATAAATACGAATGGTTCTTTCGAGCTGACGATGATTTATACATTAGACCTGATAAAATAGAGAATTTTCTAAGATCGATTGATAGCAGTAAACCTCATTTTATTGGGCAAGCGGGTAGAGGCAAACAAGAAGAATTCGGGTTGCTGAGTTTAGAATATGATGAAAATTTTTGCATGGGAGGTCCTGGAATTATAATGAGTCGAGAAACGTTGAGAAGAGTTGCTCCTCATGTTAAATATTGTCTGCAGAATTTATACACTACCCACGAAGACGTTGAACTTGGCAGATGTGTTCATAAATTTGCGCAGATCCCTTGCACATGGTCTTACGAGGTGAGTGTTCGGATTTGTGGATCATTTTTTATCTACCTATTTGCTATACTTGGCATTACCCATTCGTTATCATTGTTTTATTGTATTACTGGCATGAAAGTTTCAATTTTGCATCATTTTTTCCCCTATTCAAGTAGGTATTTGGCTACCTACCCAGAGTATGAAATAATTTGAACATTTTTTGCCAAGATGATAGGTATGCTCATAATAAGTCACATTTATTACACAAAAATGCATTTTCTTACGTTCTTTACCTAATGATATCATGTTGGTAACCCAAGATGGCTCATTAACGTTTCGTTACGCTTCATTAAGTGCAACATCCAACTTTATAGTAGGTAATGGGTTACGTTGATTTAATGATCTAACTAAATTACTGAAAGGACTCGCTTTACTTGAAAGTCTAGCTATTACTTGTATGTACTTAAGTTAATGCATGCGTGATATTAATTTGAGAGGCTGTCTGTTGTCTCGTTTACCATTAGGGAAATAGGATTTCGGTGACATTACATAATGTGTAATGAGTTAAAACAAAATTGAAATGAGCAAACTGAGTAGTGCATATCTACTCAAAATGTGGCCTTTTCAAGTAGGTACCTAAAGACTTTGGTAGTTTACATTACGAGAGGAATTTCGAAAAAGTGTTGCCATCAGTCGAGCAAATAATACACAGATGCTCGATAAAATATGAGCACAAAAGCTCAAAACTCATGATGTTTTGTTATTTTATTTTTTTTTTTTATTGTGTACAATTTTTATTTATGTATGTTCAAGTATTTTTTTTTAGATGGCTGTGTGAGTAAAGATTCAAAATTAATTAGGTGTCACTTTTCATGTGAATATTTCAAATAGACCGCAGTTCGGCATTTTCATTATTATGCAGGCACCCATAAAGTTTATCATACCTAATTACCTACACCTCCGGAACTGACTGTATTTTCCAGTCGAATGATTTCGATAGGGATCAGTGGTGAAGTTTTTTTTTCAAATAAGTCACTTATAAATGTCATTAATGGATTTTTCTGAAGGTAGACCATATTCATTGATAACGGAGTGAAAGGAATTTTTAAAAAATGTTGATTATGGTTAGGAATAAATTCATTCTGCATTCAATGCTAACATTACGATTACGATTCAGTTTTGTAATCTCGAATATTTTTACAATATTTGATTCTTACAGTACCTATGACTAAATATTTCTACTTTTTTGAATACCTGTGTGAATAGTAAATGGAATTGATTTTAATTACATGGAAATGTCTTCCATTTCAAAAATTTGGTTTCTCATGTACGTTCAATTTTGAAAAGTTCATTACCTACTGATCAAGAAACGTCTTGAACCATCCAGCTTCTATGATCATGGGATAGAAAACCTTCAAGTCCTAAAATTGATAGAAAAAAGTATTAGGGTAAAAATTCGGTCCCTTTGTAGATTATCCCGAGATGGAAAAGTATCCAGAACCAGAATGAGCAGAAAGTTTTCAACCTAAAAATTTGCAGAACTGATTTAAAGTCGGATCAAAATTTTACCTCGGATGATCCTGGGATAGAAAATGCTTCGAGTCTCAGATTACCCTGGGGTTGAAAAAGTATCCAGAACCAGAAGGAGCAGGACGTTTTCAACGTAAAAATTTGCGGAACTGATTTATAGTCGGATCAAAATTTTACCCCGGACGATTCGATTTCAATGAGGGTGATCCTGTGATGGAAAAACATTTACACCACAATGAGCAGGAAGTGCTTCGTCCCAGAATTGGCAATTCGGTATTTCAAGTTGGATCAAAATTTTAACCCAGATAATCCTGGGACTGAAAAACATTGAGACCAAAATGTGCAGGGATGATTTTAGTTCCACATAAGAGCCGAATTGACCAAGTTGAATTAAAATTGCATCCTTGGTAAAAAGTTTGCAAAAGATTACTTTTTTGAAAAAAAAAGTTGAAAATATTTCAATACCTAAATTTTACTACCTAAAGGCTAAATAACATGTTTAGCTGGAAATCTTAATTTACGGTTGATACATCAGTAGGTACCATATTGAAAGTAAGTATCAATTTCAATTTTTTTTTCTTTCTATTCGCGAATTCACGCAAAGTGGCTGACATCTGGCGGATTTTCGCATAAATTCTGAAAAGGGGATGCTGTGCAAAATTGTGATAAGACATTATTACATTGTGAATATTTTTTCAACTCAAATTTGCAAGTAAATGATTCGAATTTAAACCAAGAACTCCAGCTGAAAAAAGAGGACGACCATCATCCCAAACTGAGAATGAATATTCCAGTCATATTCCAGCAAAAAGAGTTGTTTGATGTCTGTCAGGAAAGAAAAAAAATGTTGGCCCCTAAATTATCAATTTTTGAGTTGTGAATTGTAATCTGATTGGTCAATGGTCTTCAGTATCCCCTTTTCAGACAATAACAACAGCGATCCAAGCGATTCGTGAAAACGTTATTCCTATATAGATATTAGAACTGCATACCTACCTATCTATCTGGCTATAACCATCACTAAACCAGTCCAATGAAGTTCTAAAATAGATCTCGTTCGTGTGGATTACGTTTCTGTCCATAAAAATAAAAAAAAAATTGAAAAAGTGCATCTAGGTCAACGTCGTTAGGATAAAAGTCGAGACTGTCTGAAAGTTACGAGTACCTATTCTCGATCTCGTTTCTCTACAATTGATTCCGTCTCTTGATAGCCCTCCCCCACCCCACCAAAAAATTCATTTTACGATGATATTTTACTGAGCCATCGGCCATTGCAATTTTCAGGGAAATTGTTGCACATATGGTGAAAAATTACTCCTGATTCTTAGTTTTGTAAACGGAAGTATTGTTGAAGTAAACAGAGATGTTTTTCAGGGTTTCATTTCGTTGAATCTACTTACTAGAAAATTTACGCTCAGTGGGTTCGTGAAGATATAAAGCCGATAAAATAATATTACGACGAAATGTTTTTTTAAAAATAAAATATTATAATGGGATGGTTATACTCGTATCTTACAAAAGCAATGGCCTAATGAAAATACCATTAAAAAACAAAACAAATCTGTTTTTATTGAACTCTTCCGCGTATTGACGCAAAAATTCAGACAAAATATTGACAGGTACTACTTAGGTACAGGTAGTATGGTCTATCAATGGGTACTAGCTACTAGATGGTTAAGGTTTGATTGATTTCACAAATGCGCACATTTTTATATCAATGTTCTGATTTGTGTCAACATGCGAAAAAATTTGTTCACGGATTTATTTAACGCACGAAGACTACCTACCGGTGACCGTCGAAGTGACACCGCCTACAGCTCTAACGGGAATTTTTTCGGGCAGTCCTCGAACAAACGTACTTCCAATCCAATTATTACTTACGTGATTGTAATCGTAGACTTGGCACGATGTAAGCGAAAATAGAAGAGGATCGATGAACGTTCGCGTAGAACAGGTTCCGATTGTGGGTCTGCCCGATATGTAGGTATTCAATTCCTCATCCTCACAATTGAACTAAATGCAAAAAATACCTACCTATTACAAATTTGGATAAAAATGTTTAATGACTAAATTCACTCCCCTTGCAAAAAATAACAGTCTTAGGTATGTATGATTATGAGGTTTATAGTTATTAGCGTTGATTTAATTGCGGTAGGTAGTTTTTAGCGTACTTTTTGCTTCTACTTACGTGAATTGAATTAATGAAACAAGCTCGGTACGAAATTAAAGTGTTACGACCCGCGTAGGTGCAAACACCTGCGATTCGCGTATTTCTTTTATTGCGTCGATAAACGAGGCGACGCGATGGTCGGCGACCAACAGTGACATGTTTCTTCAAGAATTCCATGTCACGTGTCTCATCCCAGTGTCAGATACTATTTTCTCCAGTATGATTATTGATGCGTGTTATTGCAATCTTGTGTACTCTATTCTATATTCTTATTTTAAAAACAATACGTAATAGGTTATACGTTTCTCTAGTTTATGTGGGGTGTATGGTACAATCTGTTCTAGAATAATCTTGATTCTCTAAATCTCTCTCCAATTTGTAGCCCCTTACCTGCCACCAAAACATACAACTCCTTTCCATTGAAAGCGACTAATTCGGTAATCTGTTTCTTGAACTGTAATTTTCCCACTATTTTAGCCCTCATTTTGCTCGGGTCTCATTTATTTTCTTTCTGTGAAATTGACAAACAGGGATGAAATGATTCTGTCACTCTGAAAAGTCATAATTGCTTCTTGTACAGATTCCTTCTTCAAATGGAAATTTTATACCTAAGTATGATAATTTTTTTGAAGGTTTTTTTTTCATATCTGTGAAAAAGGTCTATACTGCCATAATTTGATGCTATATGTACGAGTAGGTACATCGCGTGAAGTTTTTAAAAAATGTTAATTTGGCGATTTTCTCATTTTAAAGTGCAAGTTGGCAAATTATTGTTTTATTTTATGTAGGTAATCGGAAATGTTGTGACATTGCATTTTTAAATTTTAATTATAAATTTTAGACCAAGCTTATCTTCACTTTGCTCAAACTATGTGTCAAGATTATTTTCATTTTTTTTTCTCGTTACCAGAGCAGGGGAACTAGATACTCATAGAGAAGAGCCACAAAAAAATTTCAACCGACTAAACGGAAAGTTGAGGGTCTTACCCTTAGAGTTTCGAATTTTACAAAATAGTTTAAACATTCTGATTAATGATTATAGGTAGGTATCTCAGAAACTCACATTTCAATTACGTATGGTAATCAGTCACATTTTAGGTCATATTTCAGAATAATTACGGATAATAATAATTTTTAGAGGGTAAATTTTTTCAAAAAAATCTCCAAAAAATCTGTCAGATAGGTATTGGAAAAATGGAGCCAAATCATACCTATTTCTCACACTTTGGATGCAATTGCTGACAGCTGAATAATCTCTCAAAATTTCAAAACTCTTTCAATTCTTAAATTTTTGATGAAGTGTACATATAGCTTTAGATATACGTATTTCAGGTGCTGAATAGGTATTTCTTAATTTTATGATCGAATCGATTCCATTTATTTTATTTGAGCGCTGATTAGAAAACGTCTCTAGCATCACTCCGGAAAACATTGCAAGTACCAGAAGTTCAAAGGTTCATAACAAGATCCGGAAAGAAATCATTAAAATTACCCGCACAGTATTCTATTGATAAAAATGTAAACTCGAATGTACAAATCATCTCGCCGCCAGGTGATTCACATAGTGATGAAAAAAAGGCGTAGAGCTGCCAGAAGTATTTGGCGATCTTTTATATGTTGATAACTGTGCTTACCTTCGTCTAACAACTTATCAGAATATCGAAAGCTAAAAATAATAGACTGATTATTATACCGCGAAGAACAATCGTTCAAGCTGATTATTTTGCCGCATGAAGGCTGCTCATATTGCTTGACTGCGAAAATACATAAGTAGACCTATATACCATACCTACCTACCTGTGAAAAAAAAAAAACATTTTTCATCATTATGACTCGTACCTACTTATATTTTTTTTTCTGTTTTATTTACGATTGGTGGGTTGAATCGGTTGTGTGATGAACTTGATTACCCTATACCTGTGCAAATGCATTGAAAATTAGATTATTGAAATATAGCTGCAGTTTTATACATTTGAATTGCATCTAGGTACTCGTATGGTACATGAGGTAGTGATTAAGAAAGATTAATTAGGTTTTGATGAAAAATAATGTCCTTGAGTTGCAGGTAATGACTACCTAGGTACACAAATTTTCACTACCTACTCAGATATTAGGGTGCAAAACCTGCAATTAACATTCAGCAGAAAATATCATTCGGTGAGCTAGATTCTCAAGCTCGTGTACTTCTATCTAGGCACCTATTTTTGTATTGTATAGCTCCAGGTGTAACTGCCTACGTAAATATTTTCAAGTTCTCTGTAATTTTTTGAATAGTTTTTGTGTAAAAGTAGGTATGGTGAAAATTTCAGACATACGAAATGGAAGTTGTTTGTTCAATTTTTTCGACTACCTATTTCTATAATAAACATTATGATTTATGAATGATCGTCTCTTCGACACTTTCTGTTGAAATTTGGCAAACTACTGCCAGGACATCTTCTATACGAGGAGTTGAATTACGTTTCCCGGTATGCTAACTATTTTAACTGGTTCTTCGTACCTGTATCGAAATTCCACCAGTTGTTTGGTGAAGCCATCTTGCAGTAAACACGTAAATCTATTGTGAAGCCAGACCTAATAGGAATCTTTTAAGCTGGCGCCTTTGGCAACGCCAGCATCGTAATTTAAATGTATCAGGACCAGAAGCCCTTGAGGTATTCGACCTTGGACCGTTGCTCTTGTGAGGTTATCGGTATTATATGCATCCTTTTATCATTACAATAGGTAGCGTAAAATTTTAATTTCAAAATTAATCCAACATTAATAAGGATTTGCAGCCGAGTTCGTATAGATATAGGCATGCATACGACTATATAGTTTACGTGGAAAATTCAAAACCTATCCGTCGACTTGTACTTGTACATATATACTTCAAGTATGTACACTTACTGGTTCTTAGACGTTTGATGTTCTCATTTTTTATGGTTACTTTTATACGTGCCGTTTGGTACGGGTTTTAATAATTAAAGTTGTTCGTACGTACACTGCGTACAACTGTAATGCAGTTTATGACGTAGGTAATCAAGTTCAAATCGAATGTATTTATGCGAGTTTTTGGAGCATTTTTTCCATAGTGTGGGTCACGTGGGATGAATTCCTGATAAATGTACGATAATGTGCGACTCGTATGCGAAGGCTTATATTTATGCTGTAATTAATGGCAACGATTATTCCATTTGATTTTATTGAGCTGAGTAGGTACCTATAGATGAAGTCGTATTTTGCGGTTTTTTGTGTTCTTAGTCGTAATAGGCATGCTTGGCAGCTCCTTGAATGATCTTGGAAAAATTCCGCATGTTTGATCCTTGGTTCGATCTTGTGCTATATTTTGACAAAAATTTGTAATTTGAATTTCGATGGGCTAGTTGCCATATTTATTACCGACTTTATTAAGTATTTATTATCAATGACTTTTCTTTTTCAACTTCCCTATTTTTATCCTTACCTAGATATACCTACATAAACACAGACGATTTCTTTGATTGCCGAACGTCAATTTTAAATTCGACGGATATTCGGTCAATTTCTTTTGAAGTTGGTATAACCACGTGCTTCAAGTATACCTACTTCAATACTGTCTCATTGTCGTTACAATTAACATCGAGCTTCACTCGTCACGTTCGTTGGTTTATCAACTTCGTGAATGAAATTAATACCTACTACATAGCAGGGTTAAGCGAGTCTATTATCACATTTGAATTTCAATTAGATGAAGTAGGTGGGTATGTACTCATTTGGGTAATTCGATCGGGGATTATTTAATGTTTACTAAAATGATTTCGCATAGTTTCACATGGTTCAACTCAGGCTATATACGATTTTACTAATGAAAATAAATTGAGTAAATGTGTTTTTTGACATTTTATTATTATTATTAAGTATGACAATCGTTAATCTAGCTAAACATAATTTCCACATTAGGTAACTGGCCTGTCAGAACTGACCCAGTACCTAGAACTTACCTACCAGAATAATTCTTGAATTATAAATGAAAATTGAGTGGCATTTTCTACGTACATATACCTAATTTTTATATTTCTTATGGTGCTCTGGAGCGGCGATTACTCTAATTAGTAGGTAGCTAGGTAGGTTCTTATTACCAATTTACGCGGTTCCAAAAATGAAGTGCGCTGCTTCAAAAATGTGTGTAAGTGTATGTAGTTCCAAAAAAATATGGATATATTTTCGTGTCCTCTTAATGTCTCTATGAAAAAAAAAGACACCACAAGGACCACAAGAACTACGAACTGCGTGTCCTACAAAGACCACTGGCACATCTAAGACTAAAGGAAGACCACAAGCACCACGGGCGTCGCGAGTGGCGACTGGCGTTTTCAAAATGTTAAAATCGATTGTAAAGATGAGAAAAAAATCAAAAAATTGATGGGATTTTTCCAGTGAATTGTGGAATACACATTTACTTGACAAATTTTGTTTCGAATTTTCCTGCATCTTTAGGTCTACTGTTGGTATTGGTGCTTGTATGATCAATGCTCGTTGTTAGTAGGTATTTAAAACATGGGCATCGGTTCATTCCAGCCCACTGCCCCTTAATTATTCCGATCAGTTTGATTGAAAAAACCAATAAATTAATTAGAAATTCTAACGCTGACAAATTATCCCAAATTAGCTCTGAAAATTCGCCTTAAATAATTAAAGAATAAACGTGTAACGAACTTTGATGATAACTGACGAGTTGAGTGTTTGTATTATCATTTATGATAATTGAAACTATGCGGGGTGTTTATAAAAGGAAATAAATTCCGCGATAATTTCACGTTGCATATTTCAAATAAACTCTGCTAAACGTTCAACTGGTTGTTGATTTACCACACACAATAGGCCATATGTACGAATTTGGCCTTTGATGCAGATATATTATGAGATTGGTAAATTGTTATGGTATTTGTTTAATTAGGATATTCGTTCGTAGGCGGCTCTTTTTTTGTCCTTTCAGAATTCCCACAGACCATACCATACTTAATTTGAAAAAGTTCATCGTTTTAATTTATGTAGAAAAATCATACGCTATTGCGGCGCATTTTTAGCTCGTCAAAGCCAAGCTGTGGATAGCGTGACATGTCACTTGGACCACCCTCTTATAAAGGCTTCTTTTTCAATTACAGATGCAGTCAATCTTTTACCATAATTCTAGTGGAAATGAAGCCTTCACTGGCAACTTGAAGACCAAAGAAGTGCATCGTGCTATTACACTACATCCAATTAAACAACATAGACATATGTATCGTATACACAATTATATGCAAGTAAGATCAATTTTTCTGATAAAAAAAATGAAACAAATTGTTTATTTTTTAATATCTTAATTCTACCATATTGATAATTTTATACGATTTTTTTTTCATTTGTAGAGTTTAAAGATACACGAGCTTCAGCAAAGAAAAATTGGCCTTTTTAGAGATTTAAGATTGATGGAAACTTTAACAAAATCGTTGCCGGATTATGAACGTTTCAAAAGCATCATTGTCTCGCAAAACGAGTCCAGTTTGTTTCAAGAGTCCAACTTGTTTGGTACGTTTGTTTTCTTCTTTTCTATTATGAACTACAAAAATTCTCTGCTCAATGTCAGCTAATGATAAATATTTATCCAATAAATGGAAAAAACATTAGTAAACTCGTTTCTCAAATATTTGATCAGATCGTATGGTAAAAGTATCGGTATATAAGTGAATTGAATAGGTATAAAATATTCTCCAGGTAGAATAATTTATCCGATTTAAATATTTAAATATGTCGTTTCTATTGTTTTGATGCATTAGAAAAAGTACAAATAGATTCGATTCTTTAAAAAGGAATTCGCATTCAATTCACTCCAGTCTCACATTAAATTATCTGCGATCCCTCTGTCCCATACATACCTACCTATTTCTCCAATTGATGGGTTTCAAAAATTTCGATATTATATGTATAGGTACTTAATATATATGTGATGGTTATAATCTTTAATTCAAATAATTTATTTTTACAGGCTTGTCTCCTGATTTAAATAAATACAAACCGCGCAATGAAGACGATATTTTTCCTTGGGAAATGATCAGCCGTTCGTTATTTTCTCACGCAAATTCAAATCCTCGAAGAAAAATCGAATCTCATCTAAAAGAAGGACTTGACGATGTGATCAGAGAAGTAGGTTTGAGTCTTGCAATTAAAAGTTAACTCGAGTTGCTAGTATCATTAGAGATTATAGATATAGGTACTCATGTACATATACTCCAGTGATTCGTACCTAATGGTTCAATTTCTGAATTTAATTTATATATTTTTTTTCTCCTTGTTCTTGCAGGTGATGGATAATATCAACTTATTTTCCAGGGAAAGAGGCAGAGTTATTGAATTTCAGCAAATATTATACGGATATCATAGACTGAATCCATTGTACGGGCCTGATTATATATTGGATGTGTTACTAACGTTTAAAAAATATAGAGGAAGAAAAATGACTGTACCTGTACGAAGACACGCGTACATTCAGCAACAATTCACAGGTAGAATTTAATGCAGTTTTTACGTATAATGAACTACGAATATGCACTATTGCACCTTGAAAATAACACAATGACTTTGAATTTTCTAATGCATAATTTTCATCCTGCTGTTGTGTTGAAGAAGCAAGAGCAACGAGCTCTGGAATTTTTAATAGATTACTTGGATGAAATGAAAGAGTTGTATTCAACTCATCTTATACGAGTAGAATGATGTTTTTCATTTTCCATGTCGGAAAACTTGAACTGGTCATAATTCATAAATTAAAAGCTCTGTTGATTCTTCCACAACCTAAAATTGTGATTTTGATTATGTTGCCCCTGTCATGCTCTCGATAGAGTACCCTGTGTGCAAATGTGCAAGTCAAGTTGCCAGTGCAAATTGTATTGTAGGTGTTTTTTTTTCACAGGTCTTGAAATACGCGAGATTTTCGAAACCAGAGAAATAACTCAAAATGTAGCTAAAGAAAACAATCAAGTTACCAGAGATAATGTAGTTTCTCTAAAAGGAGGCGAGTATCCTAACGCTAATGAAGGAGTGCCAAACAAACAGATTAATTTTATACTACCATTATACAAAAGATCAAGCGCATTTGTTAGATTCATCAACACTTACGAAGAAGTGTGCTTGAAAAGAAAGGAAAATGTGACATTATCCATTATTTTATTCCATGACCAAGACGATAATACTTTGAGTGAGACCCAAAAAATAGTTGAATATTTACAAAATTCTTATCCTAGTAGTAAACTGAAAATTATTCCTGTGATGGAAAAATTTGCTAGAGCAAAAGCCTTAGATATTGGCATGACTCAAGTAAATATGGATGATTTGTTGCTCTTCATCGACGTTGATATGATTTGGAGCTCAGCAGCATTGCAACGGATCCGTTTAAATACTATTAAAAATAAAGTGGCTCATTTCCCCATTGTGTTCAGCGAATATGATCCTAATGTGGTATATGGTCAGCTTTCATCTCCCAATCATATGAATATTAGCGAAGAATCCGGTTATTGGAGGTTATTTGGGTTTGGTATCATGAGTGCATATAAAGAAGATATTATAAAGGTAGGATAGAAGAAAAAAAAAACGTAATTTTGATACATTAATAACTAATAAGTAAATGCTCAAAATGCTAATCAGTGTATTTTTATTACAGGTTGGCAGCTTCGATTCATCAATTGTTGGTTGGGGCAAAGAAGACGTTGATTTATTCGAGAAATTTGTTTTAACTTCGACAAACATCAGTGTTTTTCGTTCAGTTGATCCTCATCTAGTCCATATTTTTCATATTGTTGACTGTGATCCTAATTTAGACATAGCAAGATTAACTATGTGTCGTAATACTAGAACAGAAACGTTCGGTAGTGTTAATCAGCTAGCTAATTTAATTTATAAAAATAAGGATAAAATTAGGTAAACCAAATATTAGATATTATATAAGTATTTGAATTGATTTTGTATATTATGTGAATGTAAATGTTGATAAATATTTTATCGCTTCGACCCAAAACAGGATTGGATTTAAGTATTTCCTCTAGACGAACCGACGAACATTCTTTTGCTGCCTCGTGCCTCCTCCTTTCCCACCTCAAAATTCAAAAAGTATCCCAAGCAGCAAACAATTTTCAGATGAAACAAAAAAAGTCGAAAGAGCACACAAAAATGTTGAATTACATTAATTTTTTTAAATTTTTTGTACCTATATTTTTTTTTTTAAATTTCAAGTTACATAGGTAATTTAAATTTTGGTAAAATGCAAATTTAGTGAAATTAAGATGGAAAATTGAAATTTGATTTATTACTTTTTACCTAAATTCTTCTATTACCGGGCTATCTAAGAATCTGCTGAAAGAGGCTCCACAGGGGCTTCAAACTATCATGAATCGATTCGAGTGATCAGAAATCAAGCGTAGATAAGACTTCATTTTCATCAAATTTCGATTTTTTTCACGGAAAACAACCACAATATCATTTTTAATAGTTTTCCTCAAAATTTTGCCACCCTTCAATTTTTAATTTTGATGCTCGTGCTCTAGAGAGCTGCCTATAGTCTTGCCTATTGAGAAATCCCAATCCGACCCTGCTTCAACCTGTCATTAAAGTTATCATCATTTTCGTTGTGTAAGATTTTTCCATTCTAAAATAAGAGTGAAATCCGATAAGTTATTTATTTATTTTCGTTTTTTCTAGATGAAAAATAAATTTAACGTGAAAACATCATTTATTTACTCTGCTGCATTTCAATTGTTGGAAAAACAGCTGAATAATACTCAGTACTGAACAATAGGTACATGCAATAGGGCAATTTTTTTCAACTTCATTTTACTCATTCATCATGATGCACCGATTAGATGGTTCAATTCAAACGAAAATGCAGTATGACGTCATTAGTTCATTACGAGGAGTCATATCTGAATTACACATTTTTTCATTTTCCAATTTTTATACAAAAAAATCGATTTTACACAATTACTTAAAACATTTCCGTCCATCATAACAAGTTCAATAGCACTATCGCATATGAAAGACAAATTTTACGATAAGCAGTTGATATAATATGCTCTTTAAATTTTGTCAAAAAGTAAATACCTACGAAATAGGATAATGAACAATTGAAACGAATAAAAATATACGCAATAATCAACAAAATTACTTAAAGCTATTTCAATGAGACCATTTTATTTCAAATTTCATATGGTGGATTGATTGCGTTTTACGTTCAATCTCATTCAGAATATCATGCAGTTGGTTGATGTTTTCTAAAGCGAAAGGAAAATGAAAATTTCCCATTTTGTTTAAACGAATATCATTCGTTACGACTACAGCTTTACATTCCTTGTTCACAATTACAGAATTTCGTATTTTCGGTATTGGTTCTTTCATTATATCGAGGAGTATTAAATCGTTTTCATATTTCACAATTGTCCATGTCAATTTCGAACTCTGAGGTGGATATTTGTTTAAACGTTCACAAAATTCGTTGAAAGTAGAGAATGATTTGTCGTCAACGTGTTTTTTGCTAGGGGCAATGGTAACGCTAGTATTGTTACTTGTTGCTTCAGCTGCTTGAATAAGTTTTTCTCGATCCTTTCTGAGACGCCGTTCTTCAACACTTTCTCGTTTTTTCACAACTTTTGTGTAGTAACTAGGACGATCTGGAAATATTGAAGGCACAGCACCGACTCGAATCCGAGGGTGTGGTAATGGTGTTGATAATGTTCTTCCAGTTCTTCTATCATGACAGATAAGGTCTCGTTCAATATCCTCTGGTGGAAAGTGTTTCTCGCAAACCTACAGAAACAGAAATACTCGTATTAGAAAATACTAGCGTTTTCCAAGTCAACTACTAATTAGAATCAATGATATTAAAACACAGCTATGATTTAATAACCTACTCTGCTACATTTTGATGGAACGAATGTTTTCTCTCTTTTCAAGGCAGCGATCCACTTCTTCCTCAGATCATCATTAGCGGGAAACTTGAATACGGATACTTTTTCACCGGTGCTATAATTTCCACGGCACAACGGAGCACTACATTTCATCGGCATGGTTATGTTATGAATGTGACTGACATTCGTACAGCGAAAAATTTACGTCAAATTACGTTGAAATTTCTATTAAAATTATGGCTTTATTTCAAGCATTCCATCCATAAAAATCCATAATTTTATATTTAATAATCACAATTCACAAAATCGTTATCATTATTCATTACTGATAAAAATTGTTTGGAATTGGACTTCTTATTGTGACGTCACAAATCTACGCTCCTAAAGCTCTTTAATACAAGTATGGAAATAGAGTATGCTCTTAAGAAAGTCATAGCATTTTACGTATGTGTTACGTACTGCGCATGGCAGGTTGGTGTCGTCACGCGGTGGAGGTGGGTGGAGCAACCATTGCGGTGCAACGTTGTACGTGAACAGCTGATTTGATGCTTGCTCGCGCACTGCGCAGTACGTAAAACTTACGTAAAATCCTATGACTTTCTTAAGAGTATAATCTATTTCCATACTTGTATTAAAGAGCTTTATACGCTCCCGCCAACAATCAGTGTAGCTTGATTAGATAAATAAAAATAACCTGTGATTTTTTTAAAAATTCATTTTATTTAATAATAATATTACACATTAAAATACACATTTATATTTTTTTCATTTTAATTAAAATCGGCCAGACGGTCAAAGCGCAGAGGCGGGTCCAAGGGTCTTTACTTCTTAGACCGGGTCACTGGGTCAGCCGGGAAGGAGTGGCTAGGGAGAGGGAGGGTCATTGAAGGCTGAAACATCGCTTACATTGAAATAAAATTTTAAAAACTTGACAGGACTTGGGGTGCTGAACTGCTGATGAATGAAAACCTGCTACCAAATAAAACAGGGGTTGAAACTGTTAAAAACCCCAAAACCAAAAATGAAGGAAAAACCAAATATAAATCTGTTTTGTGCAAAACTCAAAACCAAAAATAAAAAATATTTGATCAAAACTACTTGACCAAAAACCAAAAATAAAAATATTTGATCAAAACCACTTAACCAAAAACCAAATATAAAAAATTTGAAATTTAAATCATCAGAAATGTCAAAATATGTGTAATGTTTTGACATTTTATGCATTAATTGACTAGTAGAAATGAATACAATAATTAATAATACTAATACTACCTAGAATTAGACGGCATAATGCAATAATTGGCAGGAAAAAAAACCTGAAAACTGAAACCAAAAACCCAATACCAAATAAAAGTAGCAAAAAACTGTAACCAAAAACCAAAAAACCAAATAAAGGTAGCAAACAACTGAAACCAAAAACCAAAAAACCAATTATCAAAAGGTGAAAATTGAAACCAAACCAAAAACCAAAAATCAATTTTCAATCAGTTTCAACCCCTGAAATAAAATACATATTATATAATATAATATATATATTATGTACAAAAACAAATTCATAATTATAAATATCCATAATTATTATTTTTCTCAATCTCTCTACTCTTAATGTAATTTATTTATATCGTGTTTCCTGCCTTGTCTCTCTTGCTCATTTTTTTCATCATTCTGAAGTTTTTATTCCTAATTTTTTTCATCAAGTTGAAAGTTCAAGTGAAGTGAAGAGCCCAGTACGCATTTGCGTACCTGCGTACATGTTACATGTTACATCCATCCACTGCAGGTAATTTGCAGTATGCTGAACATCATTTTTGTCGTCAAAACTGAAAAGTAATGCAGCTACATATTACCAATTTACTATTCATTCCAATTCCAATATCCTTCCATTCTTGATGATCACATGAATACTTGAATAGTATAGGAAACCCCATTCGAATTGAAATTAAATTACCTACCAATTAACTTGATGCACGTATTTGCATTTGGTAACCATAAGAAACAATACCCTTCATCTTGAGAGAAATTTCATTTTAAAAAATTAAAAATTTCCTGTGGGTATTAGCTATAAAATTATGAGGCCAATATGAAAATTTTAAAGAATTTGTTTAATACCATGTTATTGGCAGACTCGTCGTGGTTCCTTGTCCTTTTACAGGAGTTACTCACAAAATTCTCAAAAAATATTTTTTTAAATATATTCACTTACATTGTAGCGATCGTCAGTTTCGTAAAAAATGATGTGGGTGCTGGGTGGATGTTTCGAACAGAGTATCTATATTAATTATGCGATGATTGCTTTTTACAGCAAAAAAATTTAAATACATTTTATGAAAAGAGAAAAAAAAATAAAGAAAAAACTCAAAAACGATCAAAATAATTATGTTTTAAATGATGCTTCTAATCTTTTAAATCAGTTTATACTCATTACTCACTAATATGTTGTACATACGGGTATATAGGAGAGGAGGGATCAAGTGCATTGCCATTTATTATTTTAAAAAAATACGCTTTAGGAGGCTGTTCAGCTGTTCTGTTCAAAACATCAACCAAAAGTACGTGCAGTCCACAAAAAAAGATGGTGCCGAAGCCGAACTGTCGATCTTAAAGTGTGCTCAAAAGTGAAAGGTACATATACAATTTAAAGGCGAAAGGACAATTCATTGACGGGACCCCCAACTTCCATTGGAAGCTAAAAAATGAATTTTTCAAAAAGGTGTCCAATATATCAGACCAATTCCCCATATTTTTATTCAGCTTTCAATTTTAAAATTTCGGCTTTTGGCTAAACTTTTTCAACCTAAATAAAATTTTAAGAACTTTTTCAATTAAAAAACAAGAAAATTACAAAAAAATTTGAAAGGATACCTATTCGTATTCGAACTTTGAAGATGAAAATACAAATAGAAAAAATTAAATTAAAATTATATTATTCGCCGGGAAGTTTACACCATCTGCTTTGCATTTTGCACACACTGATAGAGGTAATTTCTTGATTTCCGGTAAAACGGTAGCGGTAACCAGTACACTAGTACACCGGTAACCAACCATTCGAGAGACGTGAAAATGGTTTCGGTTGTCGTGCGTCGTGTGTTTGTAGTTGTTCTCTTCTTCAGTTTACGTTCTTCGTTTGAACCGTTTGTTGTGTTGTGTTGTTGTGTGGTGACTGATAATTTTGTTTCCGTTTGTTCTTGTTACGAACTGGTTGATTGGTGAAAGTTGTTGAATATTCTTTCGATATAACATATTGTTCGATTAATAATGCGATTTATTTAAAAATAATTATTCAACTATTTAAACTACCACCCCGTTTTATTTGTTCGAACGTTATAATTTTTGTGTTTTGTGCCAAAAAATCTCCATGGATGCATAGGACTGCTGGAGTTGATTTTCTTGAGGTAAGAATCGTGTTAATTCAAATCTTACTTTTGGAATGTGGCCTTCATTTCTTTCGTATATCAATGTGTTTATTTTATACTTGTATTAAATTTTAGCCAACTGCGTAAATATTTCTCTCCAAGTTATTCACTTTTTACTCTCGAGATTGTTCCTCCGCGGATTTTCCGATGATGGTATCCAACAGGTGGTTATAAAGTAGCTGGTTCCTATAAGTAGTTGAGAATTATTTTCATCAGATTCATCTCTCTTCTCTTGTTTTGCTTTACGAACCAATGCGTACCTGTGATAAGGAGAACACTCTGAAAGGAAGATGGCTATATTTTCTTCTCAAGTTCTCATGTTGGAAGTGATGGTCAAGTGCATCTTCTAAATTGAATATTTACCCAATTTCGTTTCGAGTACATGGCGATTTTGTTTTTTCATTTCAACATTTGAGATTCTTGAATGATAATGTAACAATGACACACTTCATGTTGTGTCCATTCTGAATCATTGTTTCGATTCGATATGAATTAAAAAATTACTTGAATGAATTTGTTAACTAAAAATATAGCATGTTCAGTTGTTCACCCGCTGGAATTTCAAAGCGATGAATCATCGCATGTTGTCATTTCGTTCAACCCCTCGCTCGCGTTACCTTGAAAAGATATTCTTTGTATACGAAGTTGGTATTAATGTGAGTCAGTTGACCATTATTTTTTTCACCAACTTGTACGTCAACTCGATTGTGAACGATCCGTTATACCTGAGTATTTTTATACCTACTTGAAAAACAAACTACGAGCATGAATTTTTTAAACACTGTGGCTCAAGTCAAGTATGGTTATCCAATTTTCCTAGGATTTTGTTTAGTCTCGAAATTGCGTAAGGTCGCCTCCTACTATTATTATTTGATAATTTTTAAACATAGTTTTCATTGTTTTCTCATAGATGCATTTGTTTTCCTGGTCGCTTAATTCACGTGTGATTATACGTTAGCATATATTTTACTGCCTGTGTGTTTCAAATACTGAACATTGAACAACGGTTCTCACACTACAAATTAGCGCTCATTAAACTTGAACTATTTTTCGTCTTATTATTTCATCGCTGTTTAATTTCTCTCTCGAAGAGTTTATGGGCTGCGATTTTGATTTCGGTACTTTTATGGGGTAAAATTGAATAAAAAATCATATCCAGAATTCCAGTTGATGTAAAATGTTCAAGTATGTAGGGAGATTTTTTTTAGTGTTTCCTGTTTATTTATTGTACAGTTCATAAACTATAAATTGAAGTAATTCAGTCTTAGATCGCTGAGTTTGTTTTTTCTAGTTGTTAGAAATGGCTGAAGAATGTTTCATACTAAATGGAAAATGCTCAAGCCTGAACTCAGAGTGTGTTCGTTCGTGGGGAGGTGCCAAAAAATGAAGATGGTAGCAGAGCGTGTGGTTTTTGTTTTTTTTCGAAAAAGAAATTTAATGTGGGACGTCATGATATGCTTATGAACATTTTTTTCTCATAACTTACCTATACTTACGTACTACCTACTTAGAATTGCCTCGAATCTCAAAATTGTGTTATTTTTTTGAGAGATCTGTTATACTGCTTCCCTAGAATACAGATTTTATTGATTGCATCCTTTATTATGAATAGATCTCCTCTCTTCCTTGATTCGCTTGAATCCTATTTCGTTTCTCTCCAGCAGTTCTGCCAAACATCGTGAATTCTTACGAAAACGTACCGAATTATGTTTGCAACTTCCTTATTCGTGACAATAGTCAATGAACCTTACAAAATACTACTATTTTCGTTCTATCTATGTTTGAAATTTCATACATCGTGGATGCACATACGTACTTCATCTCATTATGTAGGTATTTGTGGTAAAATCAAAGCGAAGAAAATTACATAGAGACTATTCCTCAAAAGGTTTCTACCTGCCAGCATAACTAACATCTATTCGGCGATCCACACAATCCGAACATTCCTTCGCGTAATTTATCTTGTAAGGTTTACCAAAATATTTACTATGTGTGAGGAATTTTCTACCATACAGTGTACGGTGCATGCTCGACGTGTAAATCAATTTTGTGTATGTATTTGTAGCGGGACCTTGAATGATTGGCCGTTAGAATTGTCTTATTGGTTGATCGAAATCGAAACAATATGGACTCAGCATCATACTCATTTGAAGGGTGGTTTTCCAAAACGCATTAAGTCCCAAAAGTAAGTTCCGAGAAAAAGCATAAAACATACTCCCATTTCATTAGAGGGCTTATTTTGAGTATGCAACCAACCTAACATTGAAGTTTAGGTATAGCTTGATATGATCCAACACGCGGTGTTGAGTTGAATGTTGCACAAGAGATTCAACAAGTGTTGAAAAACATGGACTTAATGCGTTTTGGAAAACCACTAGACGTTTTATGTTGAAAAATGAGCATTCATTCAGGAAAATTATGAGGTAACTATAAGATAATTATAAAATGAAAGTACCATCTTGTAGGAAAATCAATTTCCAACAAAATGGTTCCTACTACTTACTGTTTATTTTCAATCGCGAGTGCACAAATTGAAGAATTAAAAAAAACACCACGCTAAAAGTACATTTTTCTGCCTTTTCTCCTTTCCAGCTTGCATATTACCATTCAATTCAAAACCTCTTATCAAAAATTATGTTTGTATTTCACTTCTGAGGAATTGTGATTTTTTGAAAGTTTTTGCCTTATATTTTCGAATTACGTTGATATTGATGTCGTTTTCTTGTGATTCGATACTGCTGAGCGCGAAATTTGTATGAAAAAGATTCCATGTTGTAAAAGCAGCTTAATTTTGAAAATGGTGGAAATTTAGGAGAGGGCTGAGTGAGTATCGAATCATAAGAAAACAACGAAAACGACACCAAATTCATCAAAGTACATAACTTTATTTCAAAAATGAATAGAAATTCAGGAGGGGGCTGAGGGCTCCGGAGGGGCAGTTTCAGTGTAGGAGAAAATTTGACGCCATATTCATGCTCAGTGGTATCGAATTATAAGAGAACGATACCAACGTCATCAAAGTAACTTCATTCCCAAAATAGTGAAAATTGAGGTGGGGGCTGAGGGCTCCGGAGGGGCTGTGGGGGTGTAAAACAAAATCTAACGTCATATTCGTGCTCAGCTATATTGAATCATAAGAAAACGACACCGTACTCGTTGATAGTCATTTTCCCCAAAATTCTGATTTCACCCCCCCCCCCACACACACACACATTTCCCAATTTTCTAACATGGCGCACCACCGCAAAAATTTCGAAAAAGGTATTGGGTCAAAAATACGTCCAAAAAAGGTGTTTCTAAAATGTACCTCGCAATCGTCATTGTTAAATACCATAAAATAAGTTAAAAAACTGAAAACGTCATTTTTGAGGGGTAAATATGGGGGGGAGGGGGTTGAAAATTTCTGTGGCGATACTTCCTAAGGATGCACATATACAACATACTATAAAATTTTAAAAATCAGTTCGTATGGGAACAAGCGATTCTACAAGCGTTAAAAAACATGGACTTAATGCGTTTTGGAAAATCAAGCGCATTTCAACAATTTTACAAAAAGCTGGAAAGAACATGGATAAAATAGGTATTTTAGGTAGGTATGCGTCTCAGATGATGTGTCCTGACGTCACTAACCAAATGGCGCGAAAAAATCAATTTCGAAAAAAACGGACTTAATGCGTTTTGGAAAACCACCCTTCATTTGTATTTCGTTGTTTTGATCCGGACGTACGAATAAACGAACTCATTACAAAGTGATATTCTTTTTCGCCCTTTTGTACGTATTGTGCTGATGCATACACAGAAAAAGAACATCACTCGACAAAACTTCTAGTTGAGGTCTTTTGCGTACAATAAATGACGTTATTATTACCTCATTAACGACGTTTTAAAATCTATTACAAATGATATACCATATTACCTTAGTTAGTTGTGTTCGAGGACGAAAGTATACGCCTTTTGTTATCGTAAAATGTAGAAATTGAGTACCATAGTTTCTATCCTATCTCATATACCTACTCAAGACGTAGATGGGGATTTTGAATGAAGCATATGACGTTGTATTATGATGAGATTTTTAGTACAAGCTCGTTAATTGGCTTTAAATACGTTACAATGGATTGTAGCCGGATTCTGGCTGGTGGATTTATCGCGTGAATTTGTCAATTTTCGGATTAATTGCGTTTCAAAAATATGACAGGCGTGAAGAAATATAATTTTGATATCCTAATCTTGTACATATTAGCTACTTGTGTCTTTAAACTGAGTGGAGTGTAAAGAAAGAGCGTAAAAATATTACTGTTGGACGATTAGTCGGTATAGATAGATGCTACCTACAAATAAATGAATAATTCGTACGCGGATTTATTGGAAAGAGGAATCTGACTGACGTGCTATGTATACGTTTGAAACTGAGAGATGGTGGGTTGTCATTATTGCACCTCTCAGGGATTATTTTAAGAATTTGTTGGAGCTACACAAACACAACCAGGATAATTTTCAGCATCAAGATTCCCCCTTATTTTTCCAACTCCCCCTGATTTTCTTACAGACAAAGTTTGTCAAAAACTATCTATTCTGTTTTTCTGATTTCAACATTTTTCAGATTCAATCATAGGTTTTTTTTTGAAATGAGAACTGCGTAGAAAATAACAAAATTGGCCCGGGCGAAAAATTTGAAAAATTTGTAGTTCGAAAAATTGAACAATATCAATTTTAATTTAAGAACTCAGTTTTTCTGATCTCAACTTTTAAAAAATTTCGTCGATAGTTTCTTGAAATTTGAAGTGTGAAGAAGAGAATCAAATTGGCCCGAGCGAAGCGAGGTCAAAAGCTTTTTGAAATTTGCCGTTTCAAGAAGCAAAACAGCAATAATTTTGATGTGAAAAGTCAGTTTTTCCACCACTGATATTTTTAACAGTTTGAACAAAAATATTTTTGAAGCACAATACATATTAGCTCTTTTTTCAACATTTTTTTCATTGAAAAAGTCCCAAGCAAAAAAATCAGTACCTAAATATCTATTTTTGGAACTACACAAAATGTGCGGAGCTACACATTAAAATAATCACTGGCCACCTCTTAATAATATTCTCCAGATTAAATGTACACAAAAATGTGAATAAAACAGTTCCATGGGACTCATCGATGTCGAAGATCACAACGTGAAAATCAGAACACGATATTGGCAGTTGTAAATCTGTATTTTGTGGCTTCAATAGATGCCCCTTCTGCTATTTTAATTGAATTTATAAAAATGTGCGTCCGACTACTGATTGGCTCGCCATCTTCTAAAAATTCGACAGAAGCTACATCCTGTTCTACGAGGGGTGGAAGGGGGACAAAAAATTCATTTTTTCTGCAGAAGTAGTAGTCCTAATAAAACGTTACGAAAAATGCCAGGAAATTCAACCTTTTCTATCATCTTAATGCTGGTAAAAATTCTAAATAACATTTTGAAATGTAGGAAAATATTTCAATCAGTTTTTCTACAATTGGAAAAGGTGGTGGAAGGGAACAGAGGCAAAAATTGTGGTACTGTTTCTCGAAATTTTTCAAAATACAATTCCCTTTTTGTAAAAATGAGCTCGTAATCATCACTCCAACAATACAAATCAATGGCAATTTTTTTTCCACAAATTGTGTACAAAAGCATGAATTCAAATGTCTATGATACATTTTGATCATCACAGGGAATGATCACCGCTTTCTCCATCGCCCTCCTGGTCGCCATGTCACTCTGTGCGTTTTACATTTTTTTTCAATATTTTGGTAAACTATAAATTAAGTCAGGCGATCTTATTATTTATGCCTTTCTTCATTTTTTTCGTAATGATCCACAAAGCAGCATTGTTGACGAAAAATCATCATGTCATATGATTAATTTTCATATGGTATTTCTCTTCCTCCCTTGGATCTGAAAAATTGAAAAAATAGAAAAAAATTCTTTCAACTTGATTTTAACCCTTTCGGCTATGAGACAAACTGACGGATAAAATTTGAAGTGCTTTAAACTGAGTAAGGTCGGTTGCTGCCTAGAACTCAAAATTTGCTGGAAATCGCACATTCAGAAAGTATTCATGTCGCAAATGGCAATAAACCTTAAATTGACTATTTTTCCATTTATGACACCGAATAGCATTATAAATAAAAATCAAGCCTTCTGAGGCATCTGATATTTCAAGATGAAAATATTGATAACAAGCATTTTTGAAAATGGAAAAAAAGATGAGCTAAAATAAAATAAGTTTGTGTAAAAAAAGAAATTTTCGAAGAAAAACAAGGCATGCGACTTCAGATGGTTATTCAAACTGCAAATGTTTGAAGGTGATTGCTTGTGGGAGGATTAAAATTGATGGAAAAATCTTTGTGTTATAGAGAGCATTTTTTGAAATTTTAAAAACCCATGTCACAATTCAACGCTAATTTTCAATGAAATTCTGAAAAATATGTATCATTTTCATCTTCTGACACATACATCTCTCTTGAGATAATTTGCTTGGGCGAGTGAGTTGCCTCAGAAGATGACTGGGTAAACTTTTGCAAGCATTTGAATTTTATGATAGATACTGTGTCATAAAGACTGCGCTCAATCAATTCATTATCTGTAAGATGACTTCTAAAAAGTAATTCCAGTAATTCCACAACATGACGTACGTATTTTATTTTTATTATCTCCTTATGACAAACAGATTGAGGGCTGTATTATGACACAGTATCTATCATAAAATTCAAATGCTCGCAAAAGTTAACCTAGTCATCTTCTGGGGTAACTTACTCACCCAAGCAAATCATCTAAAGAGAGATGTATGTGTCAGAAAATGAAAATGATGTCATACTTTTCAGGTTGAATTGTGACACGAGTTTTCAAAATTTCAAAAAATGCTCTTTATAACACAAAGATTTTTCCATCAATTTTAATCCTCCCACAAGCAATCACCTTCAAACATTTGCAGTTTGAATAATCATCTGAAGTCGCATGCCTTGTTTTTCTTCGAAAATTTCTTTTTTTACACAAACTTATTTTATTTTAGCTCATCTTTTTATCTATTTTCAAAAATGCTTGTTATCAATATTTTCATCTTGAAATATCAGATGCCTCAGAAGGCTTGATTTTTATTTACATATAATGCTATTCGGTGTCATAAATGGAAAAATAGTCAATTTAAGGTTTATTGCCATTTGTGACATGAATACTTTCTGAATGTGCGATTTCTAGCAAATTTTGGGTTCTAGGCAGCAACCGACCTTACTCAGTTTAAAGCACTTCAAATTTTATCCGTCAGTTTGTCTCATAGCCGAAAGGGTTAATTTCTTATTACCATTCATCGTATCATTTCGGGTGGTTTTTTAAAAACTTTTTTCGTGGATGACTTCCCCCTCACTTCCCTTCTCCTTCCAAAACATTCTACTTATTTAAAAAATTGAAGGCATCTTTTGTTAAAATGTTGTTTCCAGAACAACATTTTCTTGCGTGAAGGCCAAATTTTTAAATTTTAGAGAATAGACTGCTTTCTTTCTTCCTCATTACTCCAAAAATCATCGCAGCAAAGAACGAGCACCAATGAATGCCTAAAATACACGCTGCTTAGTAAATGAAGAATTGAATAAATGACACGGCTCTGTAGCCTATTACTCATAATGGAATTTTGAGCTTGCATCATCATCTATGTAAGTGTTAAGTGGGATAATTACGTAGGAATTCGAATTTATAACATATTTTCTCGATACTTCGGATCAAATATTATTGTATTTAGAAATAAAGAAAAATAATAGAACAAAAAGGGTAACGCGAATATGAATCAGAACAAATTAACAAGAAGGCGACCGCTGCTTTGCCTCGAAAGAAGCCCCACTTGAGTTGATTTCAGGGTCAAATTATGTAGATGTTTAATCAAGTAATTGTCTATGTTTTGTAGAATTAGAATTACGAAGGTGGCAGATACACGTATTATCGTGTACATTTAATCGGTTTAGGAATACTGTAGCTGGCAAATGATTGTCGAACTAGAGCAAACGATATCGTTGTTGGACGGTACCGTACACGATTTTTTCATCGTACACGATGCGATTGCTGAGGAAACTGAAGTAATTAGCCAGTCGGTTGCGCTGCTCGTCGAATATTATACGCGCTGGAATAATTATTAATAAGCGGCCCGCGATTGCTTACCAAACAAGCACGACAACGCGAATTGAATAACGGTGCGCGAAATAACGTTCATTTACACTGCATAACGCACGCATAGCCGAGCCGAATGAATCGTGAAAATTAAAATGAAGTCGCGTAAAATTGTCCCAAAATCGAAGCCTTTGAATAAATTGAATTGTTAAATTACGGATAAATGGAATGACAAGTTCTATGTATGTACTTACGAGAGAAGTTGCCTCGAGGAAGAGATGAAGAAAGGCGAGTTGTAGGGCGTTGAAACGCAGCAATATCAAATACCGAGATGAGTTTCCACCCCCAATAAACAAGTGGAAGATCTATTGGGTGTCATTTGCTCGAAATTGGAAAATCAATGTCGCGGTGATAAGACCGCAATCTAAATGATAATTTCGTTTTTGTTTCGATATTTTGGCCGACATAGTAGCGTCAAATTAACGGAATATAATAAACTATAGGTACGCTGATATTGCAGCTGGCTTATGGTCCCTACCTATATACTTACATTTATCCGAGCAACGCGACCATTAAATATGCAAAAATGGCATAATTTGTGTGTTTATTTCACGCTAGGATGAGCTACGACTGACGGTACTGTACTATCTGTGCGGGCAATATGTCGAATTCACTGGCCTGAGAAGATAAAATTGCTTGCGACTCGAATTTGAATGTGTAGCGAGATTTTATTACACAGGTGCAGTACTTACTTTACTTACAGTCAATTGGAGAAATGAACTGTTTGTGAACGAGTCAGTTCGTTTAGTTGATAACCCCTAAGTATCTCTGTTGACTGGCAAAGTATGTGATGGGAAACGTTGACCCTTTTGCGGATGTGAATGATAGGAAGGAATTTTACCAAAGAACATCAATACCAATAAAATTTTCAAATAAAACAAAAATAATTAGGGAATCTCACTCAAGTTAACGTATTGAAAAATTGTTCAAATTGAGTTTTTAAATCAAGTTAAATTACTTACTTATCAAAAATCGCAGATTACAAATTTTTTTGAAAAATTGTGAATTTTCTATAAAATAAAGTTTTAATTAAAATGATAGTTGCACAGTATTTTTATCCAAAATTTTTAAAAAGAAAACTTAATTTTTGAATTCTTGTACTTATAAGTGGGTGCAACTTATTTGCAGAGCTTTTTTGTGGAAGGACACGGGGGGAACGCAGTCCCCCCAAAGGGATGTTCGAAAATATCAAAAAATTGCTATAAAAGCTTTAAAAAAATGAAAATTTGAAAAAAATAAAATGGATAAATGAATAAATTTTGGTGCCTTTTTCAAAAAATTGAAGAAAAAAAATTTTAGGTCAAAATAATCCAAATACAAAATCTATTATAGTTGCCACTTAGAAAATTTTGAATTATGGAACATTATTACTTGAAGAGCAAAAAAAGTGATGAAATTTATTCCAAAAAGGTTCAAAATGACGTAATGAATTGGTATTTTATCTTCCCTGAATCATTCAGCCACGGATCAGAATAGTAAAGTACGAAAACGAGATCAGAATTACGACGAAAATTTGATGAAAATTTGGAAATTGCTCTAAATCTAAAATTTAGCATTCAAGTTTTGTACCTTAGAACTTACCTTGTACTTAAATTAAAACGAAATTAACTTTTTCATATTTCTAAAAAATATGTTTTTAACAATAAAAGAATAATTTAGGTACTTCAACACCCAAAAAAAAAAATTCTTAAATCACAGTGGTAGGGGCGTGGCGGAGGTATGAAAATTATGGACTTGCAACGTCAATTTAGCGCCCCCCCCCCCAAGAAGGAAGTATATACAAAAAAAGACCTGCTTATTTGTACAGTTGATAATTCAAGAAACTATAGAAAATTGTCTGTGGAATATTATTATCCAATTAGATTTACCTATACTTAGTGAAATCTTAATCCTATAAATTTATTAAGTAATCAATTTTTTTTGTTTCAGGTGAGTGAAATATTTTGCCATGAGTAAAAGAACGTTATAAGTAGGTAAGTCATTTTTTAAAGGAATTTTGCTGGAATCGAGTTCTTATGTATTCTTAAATTGAACTAAAGACATCCAAACGTTCACCCTCCCGTTTTAGTATTTTTTCGTGAATCAGTGCTGTGTGATTCAGAACTGCAAATCATGAGTCTTTAATTTTGAAAAGTGAATCGAATCATTATGTTTGTGAATTACTTTAGGTACTTATAATCTTCAAAAAGGTGCTCACTTCTTGCTTCCTTTTTAATATTTTCGGCCAATTGTGTTTCAATTGCCTGAATATTTACCTGCTGAATTTTAATGTGCAATTTAAAACTAAGGAAAACGCAACAATTTCTTGAAACATTGTTCTAATTTGATTAAGTCTGTCAAAATTTGAATAAAATGTTGCAAAGATGTGTTTATTGAAGGCAATGACTTTGCTCTGGGTCCATTTTGGCTCTTAACAATTTTGAGCGGGTGTCCACTTTGTTCAGTGTCAGCTAAAAGTTTTACAGATGGAAAAAATGGGCTTCGAAAATCCTCAAAACATTGATTCTCAACACTGAGGATTCATCCTCGGGATTTTCCTGCTTGTTTTTTCCGGTAGCTGGATCTCGTTTGAATTCAAATACAAATTCTCTGTAGCTACTATAAATTTAGCATATGAAAAATACCATTTGTTAGCGAATAAAAATGATAAACAGCTTATTTTGGTGTACTTAATGTGTAAGGCTTACCTGTACCTCTACGTACCCAGAAATAGAACCGGTGTGAAGTTGTAGATACTTCAATGTGAATCATCAATGCCGGTTTCCACGCTATTATCTCATATCTTTCAGATAAATTTTTATTGGTAGATACTTTTTGCAGGTGTATTAGGTAGATATTGTAGAATATTCTCTGCATTTCTGTTAATTCAATGTGAAGCGATGCATAAAATGCTGAAATTTTCATTTACATTCCATAAATTAGTATTCCTATTACGTAGAAAGAGGGAATATTCAGTCGATGTTTTTCGTTATCAAACGGCGATTAATTTTTAGTTGTGTTTTTACAAATGATAAATTGTAAGCACTTAATAGATATGGTCGGATGATCGTGAATATGTGATGGGTGCATTTATCGTTGTTACCTGTGTTCCGTTGACTGGTTTAGTTCGAAGCTTTTAACGAATACTGCACGTGTGTGAAGCCATAGCAACCGAATCCATGTAAAATTTATATATTCTGTACAGTTTGTTTTTGAATAAATGCTCGAATCGTAGATACAACGATATCTATGGTGTATAGCATTTTGCGAAAGCCTTGGATTCAATAAAGAAATGAAAAAGTCTCAATAAAAAGTTCTTACAACATCCTAAAATTGATTTTGTGATATAGATCATTGATTCTATTGCTTTCAGGAATAGGTAGGGTAGGAAGGTATCATGTTATTTCCAAAAATTTTTATATTCATATAGACGAAAAAATTAGGGGAAAATACACTTACGTTTTAATCGTACCTAAACCAGGAAATCGAAATTTAACGACTTAATAATACACGTCTCATACATATTGTATGTGCTATATCATACCTCCTCGTATAAGTCAAAAATTAAGTCTTTTCTTTAAAATTTTACGTCGTAATAAACTATGTTTCGTATAGTATATGACCTCATTATAAAAATTAACTGTCCCTGATCTTTAATTAATCCGTTGGAATTTTCGTATTCAGTGATAAGGATAAAAATGAGGAAACTAGGAAATGTGAGAGATGAGTAATATAATGTTTTTCGAAAGAATTAAACCTTCGAACTATCTATTAAGAAAGTAAATATTAATGTTTTGGAAACTGTGTGAGTCAAGTCATCCTAAGAATATATTTGTGACTAGTTTCATTTTACCAGATTAGCACAAAAAATTAGGGGAAGAAAATAATCAGGTCAACGAACTCGGTATAAAAAAAGTAGAAAATCGACTATTTATCGACTCGTTAAGTATGGTATGTCGTGACTACCCCGCGTAATACTAATTATTAATTCACACAAGCTAAACCGTCGTGTTGGCTCATTTCATCAAATTTTCAAAGCAACAAATATCGTGACACGATGAATATAATATGTATAGTGTAGGAGTCGCTGTAAGGACTAAAGTAGGCAGGTACTACACAGGTTTCTTGGCGGTGTTGACTAGAGAGGATTTACTTTGTTATGAATTGCTCGTTACGTATAGAATACAATAGGACGGCTACCAAAAAAAAAAAAAAACTGTCAAATATCAAGTACTCGTCGTTAATCTTCACTCTTGAAAATCTTTTTTTCTCGGTCTCCCTTCTTAAATCTTTCTTTTCTAAGTATGTAGATCTAGATGCTGTGTGTACTGCTTCATATACATAATCAAATTTTCCACACCGAAGTCTTGAAATATAGGATGACTTTAGAAAATTATCACACACTGCCCATGAAGACCATCTGTTGTTTGGTTGAAACTATTAATTCATTTTACGATTACTCGTAACCGCATGCCAACTAAACGTGTAGGTAATTGCCTCATTAAATAGGGTTCATTTGAGAAAAGTCAGCCTAATGGTTCAAATTATTATTTGACGGAGTTCTGGGAGATGGGTTTTTTGCCTTACGAGGCGTTATCTGTTTATGAAGATTGAAGATAATCATCGTTTAAATACGAGTATGTGTGGTTTTTATGTCGAGTGCTCTTACGTATCATGTATTAAATAAGGTCTCTTTCTTATTCGGACTCCAAGTTGGTTACCTATTGAAAAAGTTTAGGAATTAGGAGTACTTATTTTTGAGAGCGTACCCCAAATACTTAATAATTCCAGATTGAACTTATGTAAGAGCAAAGTCTCCTGAATATGTGGGTCTTGGTGAAATTCGTTGTAAATCTAGGTACTGAAGATTAAAATAATCCGCGACTGCATGTCCCTTCAAATTCTTTCCAAGAATTATCTGGTACGTTTCAAAGTGGTTTAATTTGGTTGAAAATTTGATTTTTTCCGACAAAAAGACTCAAATAGCAGAGCTACGAGGAACCGCCAGCCAGCATTTCTGAAACTTTGAATCCAAGTGTAACACTTTATAAATTGTACAATGAGGAAGTATTTTTTGTTCTTATCAACTAAGTTGTCTCGTTTTTAAACTAGAAAATATTTTCCGGAGAAACCTGCATTGTTATTGCACAATTTTTTATTATTCAATTTTAAAATGCATATTTTTACATGTTTTGAGCGCCACAACTGCATAAAATATGCATTTTTCAAGATCTTGGTTGCATAAAATTGCATTTTATAATGATTAATCATGCCAGGTTTTTGCAAGAATGTTCAAAACGATAAAGGAAATATTTTAAATTAATTTATTAGTATAGAATGCAGTTGTTAGACAATTTTTGATCTCTTTACCTCCCTTTCACTTTTAAAAAGTGTTTTAATTTGCTTTTTGTCGAAAATTTCCTGCTTTAAATACGTATACGTAATGCTGACATTTTTCATAGAGAAGTGCGAAATTACCCGCTTTTGAAAAGAAATGAAGATATAAAAACTGAGTTTTGGGATTTATCCTTATTTCGTTAGAGGAAAGGTGCTCTAAAATCCGAGTCTGTTTTTCTGAATTTAATCTTATCTTTCATTATGGTCTACATAGAAAAAGAAAACGCAGTAATTTTCTGACGATGAGAATAGAGTCACGGAAAAATTGATTAGAGATTCCATCTAAGTGAAATCAGTGGCCAAGTTTTTAGAAAATCATTGAAAAACCACAGAAATATGAGCAAAAACAGAAACATTGATGAAAAAGTGGAACTGGAATTGTTTCAGAATGGACTCTTTTCTCTCTGTAAGAATCAGTGCTCTTTCATTTTATATGTACGAGGCGCGTTTGGAAAACTTGTTTGAATTTGAGTGTCTATTCCATAATATTGTGTAGTCACCACTCTCTCGATCTCGAACGAGAAAAGGATCGTTTATGGCTAATATGTACCTACAGCTTTGTTATGTTGGAAGTCGGTCTCTCAGTTTTCAATGTGCAATTAAACTTTTCTCAGTACCTAGTTTTCTTTCCTTAGTTTGATGTGTCTAGAGAAGAAGGGAAAGGGGCATGCCGTAAGTTTTATTACCTACGCCAAATGAAACCGAATCAATTGGAATGTTTGATCATCATTTGAGCTCATAAAAGTATCCTCTCCAACTCTCGCTGGGTAGAAATAAAATTAGATCCTAAATTTAATTGAAGTTATCGAATATGTGTGAATGGATTTTACACCTTCTCTCATATGGCATACTTACTCTTAAGACCCTTTTTTCTCTCAAAATTTCTCTTTATTCTATAATAGATATACGTTTAGTGTTACCTACACAATAGACGCGAATCTGTACTCACGTACACATACAAGATAGTTACGAATAAACATATTAATTTCGTAATCAACAAAAATATGTCTCTGGATACGAAGGTGTATAGGTATGTGCGCTTTGATAATGCCTTGAAAATAGACATAGCACTGCTGCTATATGGATATGCCCGTTCAAAATTACGGATTAATTGCGATCGCATGTAGCGTAACCAATGTAAAATGGCCCTGGCTAAACCCGAGAAAAGCGAATTGTTCGCGTCAGGGTATGGTAAACTAGTTCCTCGCGATATAACCTGTTTTCGATATTGTAACTAATGTAATGTTCAATGTACGTCATACGGGTTAACAATGTGTCTGTTTATGGACAAAATTTGTAATAGAAAGAAGAATCTAATCTGGAATATTCCTCTGCGAGGCTCGAATTTAAATCCATTCGTTTTAATTTATTCTTATTAGGTAAAAATGAACCAAAAATGAGAATAATTTTGAGCTGATGTGAGACCTCTGTGTCTGTATCATATGCGAAGATCTTAGGTGCAATTATGAATTGAATTTGCCCATAATTAAATCATTTATCAGTGATGTTATTGTAGCAGGAAAGTATTCGGAATGTGGCGCTGTAACACAGTATGCTGTATAATGATAAATTTAAGTATCACTGATGTATAAATATGTAGTACAGAGTTATTATTTTTTTTTTTGTTATTATAATATTGCGTATGTTACGGCACGTTTGGCCGGCGCGTTACACCGTATTTATAACACTTAGCCGCGTTTCAGTTATTGTAATTTTGCTACTTTTTATACCCGAATTCCATATTTTCGGCAGATCTTTACACTCTTGTATGCCGCATACTTACCTATATATATTGTCTAATTAAACAATTACCTATACGGATATTGTTGCGATTTTATGTGTCGCTGTCGAGTCGCGTTTCTTTTCTGTACATCGTGTACCCCTATACCTGCTGGACCTGCAAAATACCTGTAGGTACATAGTACACATAGACATACCTATAGGTATACGTATGTACGTATGTATGTAATGTATACACGAGTTCACACAAATTTCTTCTCACGTGCTTGACACATAAAAAACGGTTCATTTTTCGTAGACGGTTTCACATTATTATTGTCACTTTTCGTGTAAGCATAATACGATGGCGTCGTGATGTGACGATGAATTGATTGGTGGAGTAGCGAAAGCGTTGACGACTATTTTTAAATTATTATTTTAATTATTGTATTGTTGTAGCTATCTTTAGTTCGTTACTCGTTTCTATGTATCTTTTGTACGAGGAATACGAGTATGCTGTATGCAGAGTACCAGGCAAGTACTTCTTTGGTTCATAATGTCGATCGTGCGAGTCAACAGTGAGGTAGTGGAGTATTATTGAAGTTTGAGTTGTTCAGGGCTCATCGTACTCAGTATTTTCCAAAAAAAAAGTAACTTTAGTAACCAAAAAGGCTCGAAATAGTAACTAAAAAGTAATAAAATAATAATCAAAAAAGTGACAGAGTATGGGCAAAACATTTTTATGCAGAAAAAATCATTGAAAAAAATCGGAAGATTTACAATTTTAGCAATTAGCAAGACTTTTTGCAAATGTCCAAAAAGTGATACTTTTTCCCAACTTTTGCCAAAAAAAAGTTGATTTTGCAACATTTTGATTGAAAAAAATCAAGATTTTTTTGGCAATTTTGAGGCAACAAAGTGAGAATTTTGTAATTTCTGGCTGAAAAAAAAGAAACTTTATGATAATTTCTCAGCAAAAGAAAGGACCTTTTTGCAAAAAAAAACACAGCGTTGTCACCTTTAGCAATTCTTCTTGGCAATTTAGGCGAAATGGAAGTTTTTTTGTTATTTTTTGCAGGAAATAAGACTTCGACAACAGTTTTAGCAAAAGGCAAGGCTTCTTAGCAATTATTGGAAATTTTGTAAAAAAGCGGAAATTCTTGAGAATTATTGGCAAAAAGTGATAGATACCTACTTTTTGGAAATTTTTGGCTAAAAAGCGAGGCTACGTACCTAGAAAAATTTGCTAAAAAGTGAGAATTTTGTCCAAAAAAAGACACTGATAATTTTAGAAAAGAACTAGACTTCTTGGTAATTCTTGACAAAAAAGTAATATTTTTTCGCAATTTTTGTTAAAAGAGTTCGACTTCATTTTGCAACTTTTTGGTAGAAGCGGAACATTGGCGTTCCTAATTTTCTGCAAAAAAAGCTCAACTTTGAAGGAAAAGTGTGATTTTCGGAAATTTTGCTAAACAGCGAGATGTTTTGTCAAATTTTTTACAAAAATCAGGACTTTTACAATTGTAACAAAAAGCAAGACTTTTTCATTTTTTTTGGCCATTTTTGACAAATTCCTGTCAAAAAAGCTAAATTCTTGGAATTTCTTGGGGGAAAATGAGACTTTTTCAATTCTTTGGGAAAATCACAATTTTTAGAAATTTTTAGCAAGAAACATGGATTTTTTGGCAACTTTGAAGAAAGTGGGATTTGTTACTATTTTGCATGGTATTTTTGGAAAAAAGCGAGATATTTTTTCTTGTTTTCTTCACAAAATATTAAAACCAAGATTTGGAAAAATTCGAAAAAAAAGTAATTTTACTCGTAGTAACCACCATTTTGAAAAAAGTAACCGAGTAAGAGCCCTGTGTTGAGGAAAACTGGTCCCCTTATTTTGAGGTACTGCGTTCCAAGTGCTAATGAGACAAAAAAGCGAGGTCTGTGGATTTTGCGAATGAAAATTTATAGATCTCGCTAAAATTCTCATGAGCTTGATCGATTTTGAGACAGTTCATTGAAATTTATCGCTAAATCTATAATTTTAATTTTTTAGCGATGCTTTTTAGGGGAAAAATGAAAAAAAGTTCACTTATCTCCAACAGTTTCAAATCTCTCTGGAAGGGGTTGTAGGTACATAATTAATCTTCCAGACTGATTTAATCCTGCCATAAATTCAACATTACGAATCGATTATGATAAGTAAATCGCAAATTCGAAGTGATGGGTTGAAAATTTTTACCTGTTGGTTTCACAACATTCTAACCCCTAGAGTTGACTCCCCCTCCCTCCAGCATTGATTCAGAATATCGAACTTACGACAGCATTGAATTATAAAAACTATTTTTATTTTGTTGTTTGTTTTTTCCATATTGAATTTTTTTACGACAGTTCTATAAAAGAAGAATTTCTTCTGCTGTTTTTTTCCTTTTTTGTACGTATAGATATTTTACATGTGCTTGTAAAGTTGTGGTTTATAAAAAGGTACACGCTTATACGAAGGTAAGAAGTTATTTGCTGTATGGAGGGCACCTGTATGATCGCTTCGATTCGGGATTGCATTAATTAAAACCTCTGATGTACTCGATGTCCTTGAATGAAATGAATTTTGTCACTGTGAAGATGATATTTTGCGTTGTATTATATTTGTAATTGGCACATAAATAATATCGAGAATATGAGGTTTTATCAGAGTATTTTTTTTCCTATGCTGGTATTTTACCTGTGTGGAAACGCGTTACCATAGAAGCAATGTTTTCGTTGGACGTTGAACCTTTATTATTTTAGCTGTTATGTGATCAGATGCGAATCTCGCGAAGCATGAGGACGAAGGGGAGTTCATTGAAGCGTAAAACGATGAACGGTTTTTTTAAAATAATTTTTTGACTATGAAACCCTGTGTACGAAATGGTAAAATAATGAGAGTTACAGATCATTTGCCAACATATAAATTTGATCAAAAACGTCTTCGTGTTTTTTACTGATACTTTTCTTTTTTTTTTTTTTTAAATCGCCAATTTTGGCCACCAATGTGGTCAGATAGTGCAACTCTTTGGTGCATTTTGAAATCTAGCATGATTTTCGAGACGCGCGCGTCAATTAAATGCTTTTTATTTCTATCAATAATTTTCGGAAAATCAGAAAAAACACATAATAACGCAAGATTCTCAATGATTAGATCTCCTTAATTTTTATCACGTGTCATTTTATACACGCACAAATGAAGAGAAAAACCAAATCTCCCGGATCCATAGAGCAGTGATATTCAACATTCAGAAAAATAGATTCACTTACGCGAGAGTAGGTATTCCGAATTACGTTGCATTTTTGACTGCTGGTGTTAGAAAGCTGCGTACATTATTGTCATTTGTCAGTCGAATGAGTTCGTGCTGCGTGAGCTTGATGAATTCATTGTTAACTCATCTTCAAAGTAGAATACTACTTTATGTACCTATAAGCACCAAAAATACACTCTGAGGCAGTTTCCTTCACACATCACCGCCGCCACCTTAGTTGTTGACTGTCGTGTTCTTTTGAATGTACGCAGATATTGTTGACAAGACGCGTTTTTAAGTAGGCATTTCCTTTTTGTGAGACGAATAAGACCAAAAGGAAGTCTGAATTATTTTTTCGAAGATTTTTTTTTTTCATACGTGTGCTATAAGTATCTGTATAGTGTAGTACTTGCTACTTAGTACTTACTATGTTATGTACTCGTATCTCTATGTATTGCGTATGTACGATCGTACGTAAGATTTGAAATTATTTTGATGTGCTGCCGGGTGCCGCGCACGAGCTCTAGGATACTAGTGAGGGCGTATTAATTGCGTCCAATTAACCAGTCGAGTATTAGCAGTGCAGAAAAATTACATATACATATACCAGTTGCCATCTCGAATACGTACGCTGTTATATGCACGAATTTTTCGCGGATTGTTCTCATCGCGAGTTCTGGTGTAACTTTTTTTTTGCCATTGTTTCGGGTGGTCGCGGTGAAGAGTTGATTAATCGGGTGACTTGTGTAGTTTTGCTTAACCATAGTTACTTTGTTGTATACGTGCTTTAGTGGAAATTTAATTCATTGTGGGATATAAATTTGAAGCAATGATGTGTGTTATTGTGAGTATACTCGTGTAAAATTATTGTACTTACTCGTAATTTTGAGGTGCATTTAATCAATAATTATTTCATGTTATTTATTTGTTTTGAATGTTTGAGACGTTACGATAAGTTCATCTGTACAATTTTGTTTGAAGTTTGTATCTTGCTCTGGGAGTTATCTTCATTTTGCTTTTATACTATACGTGTATTTACCTAGACCAACATGTTTTTTCATCCTTGGCTTCTTGAACATGTGAAAAAAAATTATTACTTACTTTACGAAAAATCTTTATTATATGAATGATTTTAGTATTAACTGAAGACGAAATTTTAGGATACTCATAGTATGGATTTTCAATCAATACCGAATTAAAACAGGTTTTCTTAAGAAAAATTTTATGTCGCTTATGAAGTCTTTTGACTTATTTTTTTTCAAAACTGACTGGAGTCGTCGATTTTCTTTCGCGTGTATTTTGTTTCAATCAAAATCTTCAAAGGATTTGGAAAATCGTAATTTTGTGATTGGTTTAAGATTATGAGTTGAGTTCAACTGTCCCGGTTAACGTTCGTGAATTTTAAGAAATTTTCAACCACTCAATACGATGGTAAGAAAAATAAAAATTTCGTAATAAATGATTTCAAAATTTAAAATAGTAAACTTTTTTGCTACTCGATTTTCATGACTTTCCGTCTGGACTGTTCAGAGTGGAAACAATCAAAACAAACAATTTTACCCTTTCATAAAAAATCAACTTTTGGGCAAAATCATAAATAAAAATAGATTCTTGTGAATTTCTAAATTGAAATAGAGTAGGCAGCAAAGCATTTCGTAATCTGTGAATTCGTGAGCAAAATTTAATTTAAAAAATGTTGATTAATCATATTTTTAAAAAAAGGAAAGAAAATTAAAAATGTTTCTCAAGTTTTGAATGTTCAACTCGTCTATGGAATATGACCTGGAGCGAGTTTCTGTTTGTATACTCTTTCCTCGGTAGTCCTGCTTCGCCTCTTACAAGCTTGAGTCTACGTAGGTATTATATTTTCTGGTAGTTTTCTACACTACCGAGAAGATTTCGTTTCGCTAAGGTTCTACAAAATATCTAAAAAGAACTCGAGAATGTAAAAGAATCACAATTATTCAAACTCATTAATTGGCTGGAATTCGCTGAAATGACGGTTACATTAATAATTTATGGAAGTAGGTACACTCGAAAGTTGATCCGAATCAGATTTTCAACAGTCCAATTTCTCATCTAGCCATTTTGAAAAAAAAACAACTTGAAATATTCTAAAAAAAATTAAATCCAATAAACTGGGTTTGGCAGCAGTGTTCTCAAATTGCCCAATTTGAAATTTTTTCATCAAGTATTTCTCATTTTTTTAATGCTTTTATAATTCTTTTTTTTTTTGCTTTTTGAAACCGATTACTTACTTGCATCAGAATTTTTACACTCTCTTTGATTGAGAAAAAATATTTCTGTTCTTTCTGTACAATAAACCTCTATTTTTATAATACATATTTTGAAAAAAGTTTCAATTTTTTAATTTTTGTTTTTCACTTTTACTGGCATAGTTTTTTGTTTTTTTTTTTTGGGGGGGGGGGGTGAAAATTCAACTGCTTTTTATGATTTTTATATTTAGCGTTGAATTTGAATATTAACTTATTTCTGGAATTTGACCTCTACAACACTCCTAAGATCATTCAGAGTTGCCATAAAAATCATAAAAATGTAGAAGTTGTGTCATGTATCGTTTGTAATGTTTTTGGTGATATTTTACTTCGAATATCAATTTTTTTATGTTGAAGCATATCCACAGCTTTTCGCCTCAATTTTTGCATCAGAAAATCGTGTGATATACGCCTTTTGGTGTATATATTGGTCTTGATATCGACGTTTAACTAGAAAAAATATCAACTATTGTTTCCCCTTGTTCTAGTGATTTTTTCAAAATAAAAAAATGGATTGTAGGAAAAAGTTGGCACTTGTGATTCTATAGTTCATTTTGTGACGTCCAACATTAGTGACATTTTTGATTGAAACAACTATGTATCAATATTTCGTTGTTTCGAGGTGTCTCTGTACGCAATATTGGCATCACTGCATTAAATTTTTGAGGGGTAAAAAATTAGAAAAAACTATGTACATATTATCTTAAAAGGATCTCATTTTAATTAACGTAGATTTGTACATAGAACGTTTGAAAATTGAAAAAAGTCTGATTTTGTTGACATAGGTTGATGTTAGGTCAGTAAAAATCTAAAATTCAATTAATTTTTTAGTGTGAGAAAATTTAAATTTTCTAGTGCAGATAAGCTTCATCTGTAATTTTTTTGTTATTTCATGTAATTTTTTCATCACTTCTTCCCTATTCAAAACACTTCATCATTCTAATTCAGCCCAATTCTTCGCCAATTTTCTTCCCTTTCGTAATAACTTAATCGAGTTCGTTGGTCCTAATTTTAGTTCATTATGCTTGCAAGTTTCACTTGGTGCCAAATTCATCCTGATTTTGATCCTGTTGTACAATACATTTATGTAGTCTAATTTGAATATATGAATTGGCATCGCGTATCAAGTAAATTCGTACTGCTCGTACATAACTTATTATATTTTTTTATACAGTGTATATTTTCGAGATTACTGTATTGCTTATTCTGTTGGCGAACTCGTTGTATGGTGATTTCGCAACCTTTTAAAATATGCACCTAACGTTTGCGTACATATGTACATGTTTATAAAACTTAACATTATAACTAATTTCCGCTGCTATGCAGTATGTGAAAACTGGTTTCATTGGGTAACTTGCGGTTTTAATATTGTAGGTACCTATGTAAAGATATATGTTCACCTTTATAACGAAGAGGATACGAATGCGATATTTTTTCTCGTGTCTTTTTCGGTGAAGAAATGTCATCTTATAGGAGAAAAAGAAACACGTCCTCAGTGTATACGATGTATGTAGATGGACTATTGTATATGCATACGTAATTCCGAAGGTTTTGCACGACATGAAAGAAACAACACCACACCATAGGCATCATCGAGTCGTAAATTTATAGCCTACGTTGGTCGTGAGAAGAGATACATATTTCTTATGGAAGAGTTTGGCCAAACCAAACGTGCGAAATTGGTATTACGTTTGCGTACTGTTTTGTTATTATTATCTATCGCTATTCGTTTAGAAAAAATTTTCACCTAGAATCTCGAACACGATGTTTTCGGTTATGAATACTTATGCTGCTGAGATTAGAGAAGACGAGTGATAGATCATCTGTGGGACTAAAGCATGCGATATTTAAATTAGTATAACCACAGGATGAAAATTTACTCCTAGTACCATCTTTCGAACAATGTGATATTATCATCAGCACGATTATGATTATTTACGATCAACGCTTCTCGAAACTGTCGGTTATGTTGCATTTTTTTTTTTTTTTCGTTGCTCGTATTATCTGTCTAAATTACTACGATACACATGATGACTTTCTACTAATTAAACACTTCTTTTGTCGTTGTATTGTCGTTATTCGAGTGTGGAGTGTATTGGCTGGTGGCGTACCTATTACGAGGCATACTGCCTTCTATAAAAGTATCTGGTATATTTGTTTAACGAATCTTAATGGCGAGATTGAGGTGCTAGGTTACAATTTTTCCCCCTGACCAGCAACGCTTTGCTGGAATAATTATACTACGATGATCGATTATACAAATTTATGGCCAATTACGCGCTTTAATTAACTCGCGGCTGTTATTTTATTATGTATACAGAGTATTAGACTGTGTTGAACAATCTATCGCTGCATCGAGTAATAATAACAATGTACCGTAACTGTGTCGTTAAAGTAAGTAAAAAAAAAAGCCGCGAAATTATCGATTAACCAACTTTTTCGTTTTATAGATAATGGAGGTTTTTTTGTTTTATCGATACACTTATACTTACTTAAGAATACGGTGTGTAGCACACAAAACGAAATTGCGTAAGGTAAACAAAAAGAATAGCGGAAAACCACGAAATCGGAAATCATTTTGGCCATTGATCGTTAAATTAAAAAGAAGAAAGAACGGTCATAAAGCCAGTAGGTATCGGTGACCTGAAAACAAAAGGTTAAACTGGTTGAGAAACAGATCAGAGTTTAAATCGATGTTGTACGTGCATTATGAAGGTATATGGGATGGAGGTACCATAGTGGCTTGATTATATTGTGGATATTGGCGATTTTTATGCAATATTTTGTATCAAATTAGGCGAAGTCTTGGAAAATCATATATATTGATCGATCTATAGTTAGATATCGTATAGACAATATTTTTGTCAAATATGGTGTTGTTATTAACATGTCAAAAAACAAAAACGGTGTTGTATGTCATTTCTTGCTTCAACAAAGTGTCATAATTAGGGTACGAACATGAGTTTTTTCGTTCAAATTGTCTTCGTCAAGTTTGGAATCTTGGATATAAGAAATTAAAGGACCATCAAAAAAAAGTATGAAATTCAGCATCTAAAAACAATCATCTTCGATTAATTCACCTGGACATAATTTCCTAAAATGCATTTTGATGAGTACCAATTTTAAACCGTTTTAAAAGCTTTGGCAGTGAAATAAGTCTTTCAATTTTTTCCAAAAGTAACCACTGAAACAAAATGGATTTCAATTAGATAATGAAAACATAAACAATTGTAGAAAAACAACGTATAAATTATCGACCGGTGGTGGGGGGGGGGGATGATGAGAACGTAAGGTCTAAGGTCTAAGTTAGTGAAAACTAAATATCGTTTTCACCTATTTTGGGGGGGGGGGAAGGAGTAAAATTGTAAATTTTTTTTGAAGCTAAGATATTTAATCCAAAAATCGGAAGTAGGCTTTCAATAAATTCTGATATTGGACTCAAATTCTCGAAAATTCGATTTTCATGGGATCAATTTTTGTGGCATTTTTTGAAAATAGGAGTACATATTCAGAAGTCTGGATAACGATTCAAAATAATTATTTGAAAACGGTATCTAATTGATTTGAGATGAAGACTAAGGATGAAATCCTTTTACCTTTGTTGAATCAAACTCTGATATTGATGGTTGTGGGGGAGGTGGAGAAGAAGAACATTTGATCTGCAAGATACAAAATCCGCATTTCTTGAGAATTCTTTTTGTGGACGTTTTTTTAAATCTGGAAGATTCCAAAATCCGAAGAAGGTTTCAGAATGTTTTGAAACTGTTTCCAATTAATTTGTGAGTCCAAAGTTGATGTGTAAAACGAATTTCATCCTCAAAATTTCTACTTCAATTAAGTGAAATTTTGGTATTTCTCAAGGAGCTTTGAATTCCAAAATGTGTCAAAATTCGAAAAACGAAACTCAATATCTGAAGCGTTGCATTTTTGAAAATCCTCTTGCTTTTGCTGGAATGTAGGTAAATTAGGGCTTGATTTTTTGACAAGCTGATGAAATTTCTCATGTTGGATGATTTTACTTCTTCAATCAGTTTAATTCTAGTCTTATTAGTGGATTTTTTTAGTGATGGTGACATCTCGTTAAAATGTCAGAATTTGTCTCATTTCTTCAATATTCCATCGAAATGAGTACGAACTCAGAACATAGTTACCAACTTACCATCAAGTCATTGTCATTTAGTGTTTCTTTTCGAACGTAATTTATCGAAAGGTATAATTTTTATTTATCCAAGATAACAACTCCTCGTTCAAAGTATCAGTGAAAGGTTCATTTTTTTGAGATTTTAATCTGATAACAGGATGTCAGGTAGTAAATCTTTTCCAGTCACAGTTCGAAATTATATTTCAATTTTTTTTTCATGATTATGGCTTTTTGCATCTGCCTTTTCTGATTTTCTCACATTTCAAAAAAAGTCACAATATTGAGTGTTTTTTTTTCTGACGATACACTCAATCTAAAAATACTCTGTGGGATTATTTGTTGAAGAATCCATGTTGAAAAACTATTTTCAATTTCAATACCATGAGTTTTTTTTGCAATTAATTGTAAGATTTCAATATCTATTTGAGACACACAAAATAGTAAACTTGGTTCCTCCTGCGAAATCTTCGAATTTGCAGATTTATTATTTCGTATGATTAGTGTACTTAGTTAAACCAATTGATACCTGCGTAATTCCAGGTAAACTGCGCAATACCTATACGGTGGTGAAAAATCGTCTATTCGTTACATGGCAAATGAAAAATCACCACTGCACGTGTCTGTAATTTACGTAGCTTCCTTTTAATAATAAAAAATTATCGAACTTGGATTAATCACGTGTCGGAATTTTTCCCCTCTGTTTGGAATATTTCGACGTTGTAATACGATATGTATCATCAATAAACCAATATAAAAACATATTGAAGACTAATGACTCGATACTCATGCAATATTGAAAAATGTAATATTTACATATTTAATATTATCACAACATTCATGGGCTCGTTTAAAATTACCTGAAGTGTGTGTACCGACTAAAAAAAAAGTACAAAACCGAAACCGTGAAATCAAAAATCAGATAAAAACCAATTAGTTGCTTAAAGAACAAATTTAAACGCGGTCGTAAACATTCAACCGAAATACCTACTGGTAAGATACCAGATCATCTTCCATTATGACATCCGTTCTTGTTCGCATACTCGTATGTAAATCTAACGTACTTTATACCTACCAAAATTGAAACAAACGAGTAAACCTTGTACGAGTACAATGCGAATGCACAGGTGAATCTTCGCGAGGTTCGTCTTCTCATTTATACGAAATGAAAGAAAATATTGTTTGATTATTTTATTTTTTCGTTGGCCAGTTCTCCTTCACGCAATTCGCGTTTCTAGATTTTTTCACTGGAATTTATGTTAGATGCTGTGCCATGCCATTCATAAGCAAAGTACCTACATAAAATGAAGGTAGGATGTACCTACATTTTACGAAGTACTGTCTCTTGAATGAGCTATATAGCACATATTTTGAAATTTTTTATGGTTTTCTGAAAATGGAAAGGGTGGAAATGAGGTTTGAGTGTACTTACGTTATCTTTTGCCATTTTTGTTTCTTCTAAAATTCTGATAAGGGACACTTGTCAAGGAAAACGCCTATTCGTTAAGCCAGATTTTACTGTAACTGTTATCATTTATCTCGTACTGTTGAGAAACGCCTCGTTTACTCATATCATAAATTTTCTATCGACACGATCACGACAGAAAAACCCAAATACATCAGCGTTATAAATACTCCACGTGATGTCGAATTGTTACGTACATTTTTACAGTGTGGATAAAATGATTAGCAACTGTTTTGAAAATTGGGCGTACTACATATTATTATCATTGTTGTTCAAAACACGAAAATTTTTCCATCGTAGAAATGATAAAACAAAAAAAAATTTAACAATAAAACTCGTCGCTAATAATATCATTAACTTGTCAAGGTTATGGTTATAATGAAACAAAAATCTATGTATGATAAATGACGTTTTATAACGATTCGATTCGATTTCGATGGGTTATATATGGTACTACATAATACAATGGTTCATACTGGTAAATAAAGTCATTAGCATTTTGTACGGTGAGTTTAGGTGTAGGTAAGGTATACCGAATAAATTATTATCGCCGAGTGGGTGCTGCAGCAAGTTGCAGGTGAAAAACTAAATGGACAAGTTTTCATGTATGGAAATTTGTGTCACTGGAACGCAAGCATACGAGCGAAAAGAGTGAATTAAATTTTCACGCACATAGCCAGTGTGCTTTTCCTATGGTCTATGCATTGGTATAATAGTAAGTAAGTAATAAAGGAGTAAAAGAACAAAGCGAAATAAGGAAATAAGAATAAGGGGTTTTGTTTTACACGTTATTTTTCACGCTGTAATCGAATAATATGCCATATGTAATCTATACGTACATATAGCCAAACAGTATATCGCCTTTTGTTGACGCGAATATCTTTACTTATTCGATATGGTTCTTTTTTTTTCTTTTTTTAATTAGATCATCGAGAACGCGGAAGAGTACGTAGTTGTACTCACACATTTGGTGATGTGCGAATGTTTGCAGGTCTTACTTATACTTTCGAATCGGTTATATTGACTTTTTACGTCTTCATTATGTACATTCTCTTCTTTTTTTTTCGTTAATAAGTATATATAGATGAAATATTTTCAATTAATATTCACGGCGGTGTTCTGGAGTGTACTAATTAGTGTACGGTGTATGGTTCTGTGTGAGGAGCCGCAGTCGAGTCGACTCGCGATATTACAAATGGCTGAAAAGTTTCTATGTGTTGTGGTTTAGGTATAGAGGTACATAGTAGAGATACCCTCACCTATACAGTGTATAAGACTGGTAATGATGCAGTTGAATTGTTTTCGTTGATGGATTTTGTTTGTAAAGAATATCTCGAACGAGATTCCGGTCGTGATCTTTCATACACTTTCGTATGTTAAAGCGTAGGTATTCAAAGTATTATAGGAGTACGTTCCCTTATAATGGTATATTTTTCTTTTTCAACGTTTAACTGTACCGGTAGCATGCTAGGTGAGCCTATTCAATTCACTGTATGACTGTAATAAGTTTTCTAAAATGTATTTGCAAAGATATGCGATCAACGGTGAACTGAACTGGTTAACGTCTCGGACCCCCGTCTGAACTTTATACTGGAGGGCTTTCATAATGTGTACTATACGTGACCTATTCGAGGTTATAGCTTTGACTGGATTATGGATGGTTAAAAGTGTCACTGAAGTAACTAACTGTATTTTTAAATGTAAAATTATAAAAACTATTAGATTTTTTCTTGAATTTTATTTGTTTGCTAAATAGCAGGTACCTAGGTAAGTTCCCAAAGTAGGGATTTAATTTCCAAAAACATTTTTTTGAACAGATTTCAAAACGAGTTCCTAAATAGGGTATTTTTGCACTCATTTTTGTCAAAAAAAAATCCGATTTTTTTTGGGTTGCTGTAAATATTGAAAAATTGTCTTTTTAAAAAATTAAAATGTCAAGTTTCTTAATGTTGTGAAAATTGATTTCAAAAAAGTTGGAAATAAATGACTTTGATGACATAAACATGATCGAAAATTATGAAAAAGTGATAAAATACCGTAAAAAAGGACAAAACTTTATACTAATTGAAAAATCAATAGTTAAACCTCATTAAAATGTGTCATAGGCAATCGTCAAAGTGTGAAAATCGATCTAATAATGATTTGGACAAAAAATAACAAGCCACCTAACCACTTTTTGAGTGATTACTGATAATTCTCCAATTACCTAATTAGAATTATTTTTAATGAGTTATATTTGATCGATTTTTCATGGTTTTCAGTAATGTTTCTGTCATTTGAGACGTATGTGTAGAATTTTTCTTATTAAAAAATGTAATGAGTAAACTTAGATTTAAAAATTACCAATTCTTTTATATCCACCCCCCTTCCAAGAAAAAATTTAATAGAAGGAGAGTCAGTAACAATTTTTTTTTAATTTCTGTTTTTAAGAAAAAACTTCTTTCCATCTTCAAGCAATGTCGGTCCCCTGTACAGAGTGCTTCAAAATCGAGAATTTAAAAAAATGAAATAAAATCTCCCTCTCTCGCCAAAAATTCTTGCATTGCATTTTTTTTTTGATTTTTCCTAACTTCAATGACTCTTTACAGCGAGTCGAGCTTGACTGATTTTCTATTTGATTTTATGTTTTTAAACGATTTTTTCAACTTTGTTGGACGGATCGTTTCTTGACACCGTTGAATTTTTAGTGGATGGCTAAAATTTGTAGAATTTTTTTTTTTTCATTAAAAATAACATAAAGTTAGAAAAAAAAATCAAAAAATCTCTCATTAAAATATTTTAAAAATCTGGCGACACCTTGAAAATTTTATTTGTAGAGGGTGGGGGGGGGGGTTAACTACAAGTTGATGTGGTACGAAATTTCATTTTGGGAGTACGAAAAAAACATGAATCATGAATTTAGTTTTTTATGGATTTCAGTAGACACCCTGTACGTAATTGACTCGAGCAAAGTTAGGGCATGAAAACTTTGATAAATCGAAAACTCGCCTTTTTTAATTCCAATTTTTAAAAAATGAACCTTTAAAACTTTGAAATGAATTTCAAAATTTATCCTTTCCAGGAGTGAGTAGATATGCAATAAAAATTGACAGCTGTGTGACAGGAAAGAACCCCGTATAATTTTATAATCCTGCGTTCCCAGATGTTCTCAACTGATAATCTTACATCAACTTGCAGGTGAATACTGAATACTCGGTTACTTATGTACGAATAGTTGACAACAGTTTAGGATGTGTATTGTGTATTGTGTAGGTTTGTCAGGAAATAATCGCGTATGTGTCATAATTAGCCCTGAAAATTGAATTTTCAAAACAATAATAACAAATATTTTCGTCTCGATTTTTATTTTAAAATGGGTGTATTTGTTTGTATATTCTTTTCCGCATACTTGGCTTGGATGTCTTGTAAGTACGTATTAAGTATGTATTTACATTTATATTTTATTTCAGTCCTCTAAATTGTAGGTACATTACCTACTTGAGAGAATTTTGAAGAAGAAACCAAAATCTATCTTCACGTTTAAAGGTCAAAGTGCAAGTGGTACTGGTAAAAATTACGTAATTAAAAAGCACGACACGTATATTACATTCGTAACATAACGTACATAAACAAATAGAGTTTTCTCAAGTAGATTTCGTAAAATATATGTATAGTGTACCCGTATACTGTTAACTCTGTTATGTACAAATACCTAGTTCACCAATACTGGCAATACTCTAACACTATTTTTTTCTCATTTTTAATTGTTCACACTTGCCAATATATGACCAAACATGTCAAACGGATATATGTATGTTAATGGAATTTGGCGTTATGAAAAATATGGCCATTATACTTTCTTAAACCTTGAATGCGGATATTATTCGATACCTATAATATGTATACCTTTACCTACTCGTACAACTGACGTAACGGGACCATTCGTAGGTATTAGGTATATTGACTGATCTAATGATTGTATACGTGCTAAAAAGGGGGAAAAATCAACGTTTCAAATTGTACAAGAAGGTAGCTGGTAGCTTAAATCTGTGATCTGTATACGAGTACCTATTACCTACCTGTGTATTGATGCATAGACACTCGATTCTAGTGCAAATATTATACGTATCACGCCTTGTTTTCACGTGGCATTGAGATAACTATAGCGAAATAAAATAACGAGAGATGGACGCAAGCAACGTAGATAGATACTAAAAAAATATTCAAATCATGATTCGATCGTGTTTTGAAAACCAGTTCCGGAGCTTGGGAAAATTCACGATTCTTATTGGAAAGAACTACGTATGATTTTTTGTATCTCGTATATATGAATTTGAAGCATTAATATTTTTGATTTTCTGTTCGCAGGAATGATGTTCGTGGAATGGCTATTTCGAATGAACTGCTGGACTCTGGTTACGATCGTTTCAGTACCTATACGATAACTAAATGACGACTGATATTAGTCGTTTTGTTTTCTATCTTGGTAAGTTTTCCATAAAATTATTTAATATGTATGTACTTGCTAAATAATGTTGATTCTACATACGTGAAAGAAAAAGAAGCCTACGTGCACGAGTACCTACTTGACTATACTTATGTAACTTACATTTGAATGTTTATACAAAAATTACTCGTATTCGTATATTGGTAGTCTTCGTTAAAGTGCATCTGTATTTTAGTTACGTTTGCATTGATGTACATCATACATGGACTACCAAATAAGATATCATACTATACCTGTACCTGTAGCTGTTGGCTGGGCAGTGTATAATGGTATCTGAATCTATTCGTAAAACAATAGAATTGTTATGGTAATGAGAATTGTATTATGAGAGTTTACATCATGTGTCAATTATTCCGTCTATATTTTATTATATTTATAGTACTGTTCAGTGTTCACTGTACTATACAATGGAACAGCAATGAAGCGAAAATGAATTTTCGCAAAATTTTTCAATTCACAGAGCATTTACACTGGTCTCAAGTTACGCATTTGTTTGACAATTTGAATGCTATCTTTGAAATGATACGATGAGATGTGTGTTATGCCAAATTGTATTATTTTTTCGTCGTATTATCTCTCATACTGTGGTCATATTACACGGAAATTCCTGAGAGAATACGAGTACTCTGTATGCACAGCACACATACATTACACAGAGGTACGCCCACTACTACAGTCTGTATGATTATGATTGTTTGTTATGAGATGTCATTTTCCACGAATTATTTAATCAGTTAATTTGATAAATTGGGAATAATGCGTCTCCGAGTTGAGTAGGTTCTTTCGCGGATGTTGAATGCGGTAAAATTTGGAAGAAAAAAATGATATTTAATCGGAATTTTGTGTATAGAGGAAACAGAATTTAGTAAGGCGTCTACATACTTCCGTCTGCTGTCACAATTGGATTTTTTCAAAACGTAAGGGTGTGAAGCGAATACGTGTGTTTTTAGCCTCACTGATACAATCTTTTGGCGAAAAATATCAAAAATCTCATCTTAATAAATTAATAATCTAGTTTTTTGCTAAAAATTATAATTTTTCGCAAAAAAAATACCAATTTTTTTTACAATAATTGATAAAAATTGATGCTTTTTACTAAAATTATCACAGTGTGGTTTTTTGGCAAAAATTGTCAAAGATTTTCATTTTTTTTTTCGAAAAAAATTCCAAAAAGTTTCACTTTTTCTCAAAAATTGTCCATTGAAGTATCGCTTTTTCCCCTGAAATTGCCAAAAATTACAACGTGAAAAAAATCTTACTTTTAGAAAAAAATTGTAAATTTTTGCTAAAATTGTCAACTTCTTGTATCTTGTTTTGCCCTCCTGTTGAGAAAATGCTGATTGTGTCATTGCCACTGAGGGTCAAGAAAGATCAAAGTTGCTAGAATTTAATTGAACTGTTTCAATTAGGTAAATGAATTTTATGAAATCAGATCAGGCTACTTTTATATGTAATTAATCTGAACCAGCTTCAATCGAAATTTTCTTCACGAAGAATCTGCAGTTTTCACTTCAGTTTCGTTCCTAAAGTCATTCTACCCCGAAAATCATCTGGAACTCGGAACAAATATTTTAAACCCCTACAATAATTCCGATAAATTTTGATCCTAGTATATTCCACGAGATAAATTATTGTCAATTCAAGAAGGAGAAGAGACTAGTCGGCGAAATTTTTTCACTCCTGAACCCCGTTTGATTTTTGCACATTCGTATTGTATACTGTTTTGCTTAATGCTTATAAATGCCTTGTAATATTATTCGCAGTTTCTCCTAGAGATCTATATGAATAATGTTTAGTTGTATGTACATGTGTAACGGTTGCGTAGGCGTGATTGTGCATGTTTTTGTTTGAGTTACAAAAAATTTGAATAATATATACCAGTGAAGCATTTTATAAACTTATAGTCAGTGAAAGTATAACGTAACAAATGATAATTCCGAAGAAGAAGACACGACTATATAAACGGAGACGATCTAAAAATTCGAAAAATTATCAGTTTATTGTACCGAGTGACCTTGGTTGTTGAACATGATCACATGCGAAGGGCGGCGTTTATTTACGCACAGTTGCAGTGAAAGTTCAATAGATAGCTTATATGTGACAGATATAGATAAGCGAATTTCTCGTTTACGTAGGTTCAGGTATAGGTAATGACCACTCTATCAAGTATGCGAATACTTTCGATAGTCATTTAAATTGGGTCATTTACGCGTGTAATGATGATTACCTCGTCAGGTACCTAGACCTACCTACGTTGTGAATTGTGATGAGGAAAAGGAAATTCGATTTCGAAATTCTGCTTTGCAGGATGTAACTTCGGTTAAGAATGAAATGAAATTACTCTGGAGAAAGAGATAAATGGGAGAAGATTGAATCATTTTCCTGTCGTTCCAAATTCCAATAAAGAGCCATGCAGATTTTTTGATCGGATTTTGAGCAAAAAATAACGTCGTTATTGAAAGCTTTTACGCAAATTGCCTGGGAACTAATGGGGGCTATTTTGAACCGTTTTTCAATTTAAATTGAAAACATTAAAATTTGAACTTTCTGGTGTTATCAAAATCGAAATTTTATGTTGAAGTATAATAGATATCAATAGAATTTTATGCATTTAAACATCGTCACATCACATTAAATAAATTATAAATACATGCACGCAGATGTATACAGACTCATTAAGAGCTGCATTCGCCTTCTCATAGAAAGTAAAAGGCGGTCTGGAATTACTGAAGCGACTCTGAATACTCGTAGGTGGACGTCGACATTCTTCTATACCATGGGAATATTTCGCACGATAGGTGAACGCACCTCTCTGTCTGAAACAATGCTTTCATGTGTGTATATGATAATATGCATATGAATGTGTACGACGAACTCGAAACTGATAGATAACATACTGTACTCGTATACTCGCTACATAGTAATGACCTATGGTAAACAATGCAATGCACTGAGCCGCCGCCGGCGAGAACGAAATTGTTTTTTCTTGATACACGCTACGAAACTGTAGAATATCTGTCGTTCGATAACGTGCGAAACTCATTGATATTACGCGACTGTTTCTTTTCATCTCAGTGAGACGAAAAGAACGCTTTTTCGTCTCACTGAGATGAAAAGAACGCACGAACGCATCAAGTACGAGTACGTCGAGTACGAAAACCGAACGTTATCAGTTTCATCGAGAAACGGAGAGGCGAGTACGTAACACAGACTTCTCACTCACTCAGACTCGAAATTTGTCTAAATAATCAAAATATAACACCCATTATGATTAATTAGTGTGTTATTCGTGATAATTATTCTTTTCTGTGTTCTTTTTGCTTTATTTGAAATTACTTTAAACTTATTTTATGCGGTGATCGAGTTCATTTGAATTCATTTTGTTTGTGAAGATAGATAGCTAATTGTATGTATCATGGGTGAAACGAAGACTTCGGATGTTGAATTGAAAAAAATTTGTCTAAATAATCTAAATATAACACCCATTATGATTAATTAGTGTGTTGTTCGTGATAATTATTCTTTTCCGTGTTCTTTTTGCTTTATTTGAAATTACTTCAAACTTATTTTATACGGTGATCGAGTTCATTTGATTTAACCAATTCATTGTTTGTGAAGATCGATAGCTAATTGTATGTATCATGGGTGAAACGAAGACTTCGGATGTTGAATTGAACATTTCTCCAACATAGGTACATAATTCTTTCAAGAATAAGACGTACGCAAGAATTGTTTTGATTATTTTGTATTGTGATTGTAGGGTTTTATTCTATACGTAGTACCGTAAAGAGCAACGAGCAACAAGAAGACCAAACGTATGTGGTTTTGTTTCAAACGTAATACCGTAAAGAGCGACCCTCTATATGCGTGTATGTGTGTGCCGTGTATTTAGGCATATTTAGTCACGGTCATTAAAATATTGTCGTGATCGTTTTACTGCTCCCTATTCGAGCAAACAAAATTATTGTAAAACCACCTTACGGATGGTCTTCTCGTTGCTCATTGGTCCATAGGATTTTAACAAATCATATAAATATAAGCTGTATTTGCTTACATATTCAGTTGTTCCAGCTTTGTTGAAATATACGCTTCTCTTACTGCTTAGTTCTCTCTCGCTTTTTTCTTTCTGCTTCTCTCTCTTGCAGTGCGATCTTTCGCGCCCGCCTAAGGCAGTGCGAACTATCGCGCCGGCAACCAGTCTCCCTGCAGTGCGAACTTTCGCGCCAGCCTCTGGCAGTGCGAACTTTCGCCAATAGCAGTGCGTATTTTCGCGCCCGCTTCGGCAGTGCGAATCTCCGCGCCCGCTCCCTCCTAGCAGTGCGAATTCTCCGCGCCAGCCTTCGGCAGTGCGGACCTTTCGCGCCAGCACCTAGGGTACTTAGGGTACATAGGCTAAGTACACAATTTAGTGTATGTAGGTTGATATTTCCGCGATCCGCGAACCATAAGTCCTACAAGTGGTGCCGAAACCCGGGACCTTTAGAAATTTCATTGCTTAGTATTTTTTTTTGCTTTCCCCTTTGAATTTTTTTTCGTTTTCGTTCATTTTTCGTTCCGGTTAATTTCTTTAATTTTTTTCGATCGTTCTGATTTTTTTTCACAATTGAAAAATTTTGTTTTCAAAAATGAATACCACCGCACCACCCAGCACAACTATAAATACTCCTACAACTAGTATTCCTACTACCATGCATCCGAATGGTATGCCTATTCTTACTCCACAACAAACTCCTATTTCGGATCCTATATTCTCTCTACATCGACCAACATTTCCGACCATAACGAGAGTAGATAAAATACAACTGCCTGAATTTTTATATTCGAATCCTGGCTTATGGTATACTCTTGCTGAAAGGCAGTTAAAAACTCACCAAATTTATGACTCTGAGGAAAAATTAGGCACTATCACTGTTAAGTTGCCTCCTGAAGTACTTGGTCGTTGTAGCGATATTTTAGAGTCGAAACTTGCTGCGGCCTTAGTCTATGACCAACTCAAGGCTCGAGTCATTTCACTCTATAAAGTTTCTGAGGAGGAAAAACTTGACGAATTGTTAAGAAAAGTAGAGCTAGGTACCCGAAAGCCCTCTGCTCTTCTCAATGATATGAAAATTCTTGCTGGTCCTTATTACAATGACGAATTAGTCAAACGATTATGGATTCAACGTCTACCTCCTAGAATGCAGGAGCATATCAGTATCCATAAAGTACCTCTTGACTCACTGGCGAGTATGGCTGATTCCTTACACTCAATTATGGGAAATTCATCAGGCTCTATCGCTAGTATTTCTACACCTGCCGTTCCTGAAATTCCAACCCCAACTTTGGATAAAATAACTGAGCAATTGAACAAACTTACTCAGCAAGTTGCATCTTTAACTGCTTCCCGAGACAGTAGGTCCAGGGAACGCTCACCCTCAAGAGGAAGATCTCCATCCAGACCAAGAAATCGTTCTCAATCAAGGAATAGAAATTATCGTTACTGCTGGTATCATTATCGATTTGGAGCAGAAGCTACTAAATGCGTTCAGCCTTGCCAATTTGTAAATTCTACTCCATCACCCAACCCAACCTCTGGAGCTGGTGGCTCCGGGGCCAATTCGGGAAACTAACTCGGGGGTACGTGGCAGCGGCACACCAACCTCATTATTCGTCATCTCGCCGCCTACATGTTCGTGACCTCACCACCAAACATGAATTTTTAATCGATTCTGGTTCCGATTTTTCTGTCTTACCTCCACGCTATTCAAGATTCAACGGCACTAACAAATCGAAATTAACTCCAATTTTCTCAGTATTTGGTGCCAATAATAGTCGCATCGATACCTACGGATACGAAACACGTAAAATCGATTTAGGACTCTCAAAGAAATTCGAGTGGACTTTCATCATAGCAGATGTAGACAGACCAATAATAGGCGCCGATTTTCTTTACGAATTCAACTTAATTCCTGATCTACGACTACAAAAATTAATCGAATCTGGCCAACACACTGTAAAATGCACCAGTAAAAAACCTCGTACCTCTGGTGTTCACATTATTTCTCAGCCAGATGATGCCTACTCTCAACTACTTGCAAAATACCCATCTCTCATCAGACCTGCTCCATTTCTTGAAACACCAAAGCATCCTGTTGAGCACTACATTGAAACCACAGGACCACCAGTGTTTGCAAAACCTCGTCGCCTGCGCCATGAAATGTTCGTAAGGGCGAAAAAGGAATTTGATGAGATGTTGAGACTTGGTATAGTTCGTCGCTCAAAATCTCCATGGGCTTCTCCACTACTACTTCGTGAAAAAGGAGCCAATGAACTTCGACCTTGTGGTGATTACCGTCAGTTAAATACCATCACCACACCAGATCGTTATCCACTTCCAAACATGAATGATGTTCCGCCAAAAATACAACACGCCAAATTATTTTCAGTTATTGATTTGGTCAAAGCATTCCACCATATTCCAGTTCGCGAATGTGACATTGAAAAAACTGCTGTCACAACGCCATTTGGGTTATTCGAATACCTGAGAATGCCGTTTGGTTTGCGCAATGCTCCTCAAACCTATCAACGTTTTATGGACGCCATGTTCAGGGACTTTGATTTCGTCATCTGTTATCTCGATGACATTTTAATTTTCTCAGCTAACGAAGAAGAGCATTTACACCACCTTGAAATGGTCCTAAAACGACTTCATGAATACGGTCTTACCATTAATCCTCGTAAATGCCAGCTAGGGAAAACCAAAGTCAAGTTTCTAGGACATGATGTTTCAGCTGAAGGTTTTGAACCAACTGAATCCAACGTAGAACGCATACTAAAATTGCCTCTACCTCAAAATGTTCATGAGCTCAGGCGTGCAATCGGCTCATTCTCATTTTACCGAGCCCACATGCCTAATATCGCTTCACTACTTGCTCCCTTAAATGACATGATTAAGGGACATCCCAAAAAACGAGATAAAACTCCAGTCAACTGGACTGAGGACACTAAAAAAGCCTTTGAAGAATGCAAAAAGCTACTCGCCTCAGCCACTCAACTTGCAGTTCCAAATTTTTCCTGTCCATTCATGCTCACTACAGATGCCTCAGACATTGCCATAGGGGCTGTACTCGAACAAATGCGCCCTGATGGTACTATTGAGCCATTAGGATTTTTCTCTCAAAAACTAACTGAGCCACAACAGAGATATCCAGTTTATGATAGAGAGTTATTAGCTATCTACGAAGCTGTCCAGCATTTTCGCCATCTTATTGAAGGACATCCTGATTTCACCGTGTATACTGATCATCAGCCTCTCACTTTTGCTTACACAAAACAGCCAATCAGCAACAAGCGATACAATGCACGCAGAGCTGCCCATTTGGACTCTATTGCCCAACTCACCACCAACATCAAATATGTTGCTGGCAAAGCAAACATCGTTGCTGATATGCTGAGTCGCATCAATTCTATCTCTGCCTCTGTAACTCCAGAAGAAATTGCACAAGCTCAAAA